>NC_090437.1:1050605096-1051208013 GCF_031143425.1 Pleurodeles waltl | reverse complement strand
TGTACTTTTCTCTGCGTGTTGCTTCTCTTCCTCCGTGGTCTCCTCCCATCTTCTGGACGCTTCCCCTCTGCTTCTCAGGTCTCTCCTCTTCTGCCTGACTCCTCTCCTTGACTCTTCTCTCGTCTCTCCGGACTCTTCTCCTCCTCTTCTTGACTCCTCTCCCTTCTCTCTTGACTCTTCTCTCCTCTTCTTCTTTACCCTTCTTCCTGACTCTTCTCTCGTCTGGTCTTGACTCTTCTCTCTTCTGTTCTTCAATCTTCTATCTTCTGTTCTTCACTCTTCTCTCTTCTGTTCTTCACTCTTCTCTCCTCTCCTCTTCACTCTTCTCTCCTCTCCTCTTCTGTTCTTCCTTACTCCCCTCCTCTTCTGCTCTTCCATACTCCCCTCCACCTCTGTTCTTCCTTACTCCCCTCCACCTCTGTAACCCCCCCTCCCCTATCTTTTCTCCCCTCCCTTCTACCTGACCCCCCCATCCTCCGCTTTCTCGCCGCCACCTCCTGCTTGGCCCCGCCCCCCCGCTCCCTTTCGTCGCCCCCCTCCCGCCCCCCGCCCCCAGCTGACCCCTCCTCCCTCTTATGGCGGCCGCGCCAAAGGCAAGCCCGTCTGCGCCTGGCCCGCGCCCAGCGCCACGCCCCCTGGCCCCCAGCACTCCCAAACCCCGCAGCACCGCTACGACCCCAACACCCTCCACGCCCTCAACCCGGGGCGCTCCAGCACCTGCTTTCTAGCCAACCCAAAACGTACCCATGGACCCTTCGCATGCCACACCTGCAAACTCACCTTCCACTGCGAAACCACCCCGGCCGCCAGCCCATGCGACAACAACTACCTCAAATGCATCCTGATCAATGCACGCTCCGTCCACAAGCACGCCATTGAAATTTGGGACCTCCTGGACTCCACCGCACCGGACGTTGCCTTCATCACTGAGACCTGGATGAACGCCTCCTCAGCCCCCGACATCGCCATAGCCATCCCCGACGGATACAAGATCTCCAGGAGAGACCGCACCAACCAAGTCGGTGGAGGAATCGCCATCGTCTTCAAGGACTCCATCAATGTCATCACCGCCACAGAAGACACCCCCTTTGCCGCCGAACACCTTCACTTCCAGATCCACACAGACCCCAGGACCACCCTCAGAGGAACTCTCATCTACAGACCCCCTGGTCCTCGCGCCCTCTTCAGCGACTCTATCACTGACTTCATCTCCCCGCACTCCCTTGCTTCACCGGACTACATCCTCCTCGGTGACCTCAACTTTCACCTGGAACAGAACCACGACCCCAACACCACCGCCCTGCTCGACAACCTCGCCAACCTCGGTCTCAAGCAACTGGTGAACACCCCCACCCACATCGCCGGACACATGCTCGACCCCATCTTCTCCGCCAGCAACCACGTATCCTTCAGCCACTCCTCCGTTATAGACTGGACCGACCACAGATGTGTCCACTTCACCTTCCGGCGTGAAACGCTCCACCTCCGCACACAATCCATCCCACGCCGACATTGGAACAAAATCCCAGCGGAACAGCTTCTCTCCACTCTCAGCGACAACCAACCCACCTTCTCCACCGACCCCAACGACGCAGCCCTCAGCCTCACTGTAGGAGGCTGGACTGGCTTGTAGTGAGTACCAAGGGGTACTTGCACCTTGCACCAGGCCCAGTTATCCCTTATTAGTGTATAGGGTGTCTAGCAGCTTAGGCTGATAGATAATGGTAGCTTAGAAGAGCAGCTTAGGCTGAACTAGGAGACGTGTGAAGCTACTACAGTACCACTTAGTGTCATATGCACAATATCATAAGAAAACACAATACACAGTTATACTAAAAATAAAGGTACTTTATTTTTATGACAATATGCCAAAGTATCTTAGAGTGTACCCTCAGTGAGAGGATAGGAAATATACACAAGATATATATACACAATAGCAAAAATATGCAGTATAGTCTTAGAAAACAGTGCAAACAATGTATAGTTACAATAGGATGCAATGGGGAAACATAGGGATAGGGGCAACACAAACCATATACTCCAAAAGTGGAATGCGAACCACGAATGGACCCCAAACCTATGTGACCTTGTAGAGGGTCGCTGGGACTATTAGAAAATAGTGAGAGTTAGAAAAATAACCCTCCCCAAGACCCTGAAAAGTGAGTGCAAAGTGCACTAAAGTTCCCCTAAGGACAAAGAAGTCGTGTTAGAGGAATAATGTAGGAAAGACACAAACCAACAATGCAACAACTGTGGATTTCCAATCTAGGGTACCTGTGGAACAAGGGGACCAAGTCCAAAAGTCACAAGCAAGTCGGAGATGGGCAGATGCCCAGGAAATGCCAGCTGTGGGTGCAAAGAAGCTTCTACTGGACAGCAGAAGCTGAGGTTTCTGCAGGAACGAAAAGGGCTAGAGACTTCCCCTTTAGTGGACGGATCCCACTCGCAGTGTAGAGTTGTGCAAAAGTGTTTTCCTGCCGAAAGAACGCAAACAAGCCTTGCTAGCTGCAAATCGTACAGTTAGCGTTTTTGGACACTGCTGTGGCCCTGGAGGGACCAGGAGGTCGCAAATTGGACCAAGAGAGAGAGGGGACGTCGTGCAAGACAAGGAGCCCTCTCAGCAGCAGGTAGCACCCGCAGAAGTGCCAGAAACAGGCACTACGAGGATGTGTGAAATGGTGCTCACCCGAAGTCGCACAAAGAAGTCCCACATCGCCGGAGAACAACTTAGGGGGTCGCGCAATGCAGGTTAGAGTGCCGTGGACCCAGGCTGGACTGTGCACAAAGGATTTCCGCCGGAAGTGCACGGAGGCCGGAGTAGCTGCAAAAGTCGCGGTTCTCAGCAATGCAGCCCAGCGAGGTGAGGCAAGGACTTACCTCCACCAAACTTGGACTGAAGAGTCACTGGACTGTGGGGGCCACTTGGACAGAGTTGCTGGATTCGAGGGACCTCGTTCGTTGTGCTGAGAGGAGACCCAAGGGACCGGTAATGCAGCTTTTTGGTGCCTGCGGTTGCAGGGGGAAGATTCCATCGACCCACAGGAGATTTCTTCGGAGCTTCTGGTGCAGAGAGGAGGCAGACTACCCCCACAGCATGCACAAACAGGAAAACAGTCGAGAAGGCGGCAGGATCAGCGTTACAGAGTTGCAGTAGTCGTCTTAGCTACTTTGTTGCAGTTTTGCAGGCTTCCAGCGCGGTCAGCAGTCGATTCCTTATCAGAAGGTAAAGAGAGAGATGCAGAGGAACTCGGCTGAGCTCTTGCATTCGTTATCTAAAGTTTCCCCAGAGACAGAGACCCTAAATAGCCAGAAAAGAGGGTTTGGCTACCTAGGAGAGAGGATAGGCTAGCAACACCTGAAGGAGCCTATCACAAGGAGTCTCTGACGTCACCTGGTGGCACTGGCCACTCAGAGCAGTCCAGTGTGCCAGCAGCACCTTTGTTTCCAAGATGGCAGAGGTCTGGAGCACACTGGAGGAGCTCTGGACACCTCCCAGGGGAGGTGCAGGTCAGGGGAGTGGTCACTCCCCTTTCCTTTGTCCAGTTTCGCGCCAGAGCAGGGCTAAGGGGCCCCTGAACCGGTGTAGACTGGCTTATGCAGAATTGGGCACATCTGTGCCCAACAAAGCATTTCCAGAGGCTGGGGGAGGCTACTCCTCCCCTGCCTTCACACCATTTTCCAAAGGGAGAGGGTGTAACACCCTCTCTCAGAGGAAGTTCTTTGTTCTGCCATCCTGGGCCAGGCCTGGCTGGACCCCAGGATGGCAGATGCCTGTCTGAGGGGTTGGCAGCAGCAGCAGCTGCAGTGAAACCCCAGGAAGGGCAGTTTGGCAGTACCAGGGTCTGTGCTACAGACCACTGGGATCATGGGATTGTGCCAACTATGCCAGGATGGCATAGAGGGGGCAATTCCATGATCATAGACATATTACATGGCCATATTCGGAGTTACCATTGTGAAGCTACATATAGGTAGTGACCTATATGTAGTGCACGCGTGTAATGGTGTCCCCGCACTCACAAAGTTCAGGGAATTGGCTCTGAACAATGTGGGGGCACCTTGGCTAGTGCCAGGGTGCCCTCACACTAAGTAACTTTGCACCTAACCTTTACCAGGTAAAGGTTAGACATATAGGTGACTTATAAGTTACTTAAGTGCAGTGTAAAATGGCTGTGAAATAACGTGGACGTTATTTCACTCAGGCTGCAGTGGCAGGCCTGTGTAAGAATTGTCAGAGCTCCCTATGGGTGGCAAAAGAAATGCTGCAGCCCATAGGGATCTCCTGGAACCCCAATACCCTGGGTACCTCAGTACCATATACTAGGGAATTATAAGGGTGTTCCAGTAAGCAAATGTAAATTGGTAAAAATGGTCACTAGCCTGTTTAGTGACAATTTGGAAAGAAATGAGAGAGCATGACCACTGAGGATCTGATTAGCAGAGCCTCAGTGAGACAGTTAGTCACTACACAGGTAACACATTCAGGCACACTTATGAGCACTGGGGCCCTGGGTTACCAGGGTCCCAGTGACACATACAACTAAAACAACATATATACAGTGAAAGATGGGGGTAACATGCCAGGCAAGATGGTACTTTCCTACACAACCCCCCCCCCAAACGAAGGACAATAAGACTAGCCATGACCTGATGAGTCTTCCTTGTCTAAGTGGAAATATCTGGAGAGTCCATCTGCATTGGAGTGGCTACTCCCAGGTCTATGTTCCACTGTATAGTCCATTCCCTGTAGGGATATGGACCACCTCAAAAATTTAGGATTTTCACCTTTCATTTGTTTAAGCCAAAGTAGAGGTTTGTGGTCTGTCTGAACAATGAAGTGAGTGCCAAACAGGTATGGCCTCAACTTCTTCAGAGCCCAGACCACAGCAAAGGCCTCCCTCTCAATGGCAGACCAACGCTTTTCTCTAGGGGTCAACCTGCTACTAATAAAAGCAACAGGTTGATCCTGGCCCTCAGAATTAAGTTGTGATAGGACTGCCCCTACTCCTAATTCAGATGCATCAGTTTGGACATAGAATTTTTTAGAGTAACAAGGGCTTTTCAGGACAGGTGCAGAGCACATGGCCTGCTTCAGCTCCTCAAAAGCTTTCTGACAGTTTGCTGTCCATAATACCTTTTTAGGCATTTTTTTGGAAGTGAGGTCATTAAGAGGGGCTGCAATGGAGCCATAGTTCTTAATGAACCTCCTGTAATACCCAGTGAGGCCTAGGAAGGCTCTCACCTGAGTCTGTGTAGTAGGGGGAACCCAATCAATAATTGTTTGGATTTTCCCCTATAGTGGGGCAATCTGTTCCCCACCAACAAGGTGTCCCAGATAAACCACCTTACCCTGCCCTATCTGGCACTTTGAACCCTTGATAGTGAGGCCTGCCTTTTGCAGGGCCTCCAAAACTTTCCATAGGTGGACCAGGTGATCATCCCAGCTGGAGCTAAAGACAGCTATATCGTCCAAATATGCTGCACTGAAAGCTTCCAGCCCTTGCAGGACTGTGTTCACCAACCTCTGAAAAGTGGTAGGTGCATTTTTCAAACCAAAAGGCATTACAGTAAACTGGTAATGTCCTCCAATGGTTGAAAATGCAGTCTTAGGTTTAGCATCTTCTGACAATTTGATCTGCCAATACCCTGCAGTCAAATCAAAAGTGCTTAGATACTTGGCAGATGCCACTGTATCTATGAGCTCATCTGCCCTGGGTATAGGGTGAGCATCAGTTTTGGTTACCAAGTTGAGACCTCTATAGTCTACACAAAACCGCATTTCCTTCTTTCCATCTTTGGAATGGGGTTTTGGTACAAGTACCACAGGAGAAGCCCATGGACTTTCAGAGTGCTCAACCACTCCTAGTTCTAACATTTTCTGCACCTCTTGCTTTATGCAGTCCCTGACATGGTCAGGCTGCCTATAGATCTTACTTTTGACAGGTAAACTGTCTCCAGTATCTATAGTGTGCTCACACCAAGAAGTGGTACGTGGCACAGTAGAGAAGAGTTCAGAGAATTGATCTAGGAGATTTATGCAATGGTCTTTCTGCTCAGCAGTAAGACAATCAGCCAAAACTACACCTTCCACAAGAACATCTTGTTCTGTGGAAGAGAAGAGATCAGGTAGAGGATCACTGTCTTCTTCCTGTCCCTCATCAGTTGCCATGAGCAGGGTGAGATCAGCCCTGTCATAGTAGGGTTTCAGGCGGTTTACATGGAGTACCCTAAGGGGACTCCTTGCAGTGCCTAAGTCAACTAAATAGGTGACTTCTCCCTTTTTCTCAACAATTGTGTGGGGTCCACTCCATTTATCTTGGAGTGCTCTTGGGGCCACAGGCTCCAAGACCCACACTTTCTGCCCTGGTTGGTACTGAACCAAAACAGCCTTCTGATCATGCCATTGCTTCTGGAGCTCTTGGCTGGCCTGAAGGTTTTTACTGGCCTTTTTCATGTACTCAGCCATTCTTGATCTGAGGCCAAGTACATAATCCACAATATCCTGCTTAGGAGCTTTTAAAGGTTGTTCCCAACCCTCCTTTACAAGTGTGAGTGGACCCCTAACAGGGTGTCCAAAAAGAAGTTCAAAGGGGCTGAAGCCCACTCCTTTCTGGGGTACCTCCCTGTAGGCAAAAAGGAGGCATGGTAGAAGGATATCCCATCTCCTACGGAGTTTTTCAGGGAGACCCATAATCATGCCTTTGAGAGTTTTATTAAATCTCTCCACCAGTCCATTTGTTTGTGGATGATAGGGTGTTGTGAACTTGTACGTTACACCACACTCCTTCCACATGGCCTTTAAGTATGCAGACATGAAATTGCTTCCCCTGTCTGATACCACTTCCTTTGGGAAGCCCACCCTGGAAAATATTCCCAGGAGGGCCTTTGCCACTGCAGGTGCTGTAGTGGTCCTTAAAGGAATAGCTTCAGGATATCTTGTGGCATGGTCCACTACCACCAAGATAAACCTATTGCCTGAAGCAGTAGGAGGGTCAAGGGGGCCAACTATGTCAACCCCTACCCTTTCAAAGGGTACCCCAACCACAGGCAGTGGAATAAGGGGTGCCTTTGGAGTTCCACCTGTCTTGCCACTGGCTTGACAGGTTTCACAGGACTTACAAAATGATTTTGTGTCCTCAGACATCCTAGGCCAATGAAACAATGGAACCAGTCTGTCCCAAGTTTTCATTTGTCCTAGATGCCCAGCTAGGGGAATGTCATGTGCCAGGGTTAGGAGGAACTTTCTGTACTCCTGAGGAATCACTAATCTCCTGGCAGCTCCAGGTTTAGGATCCCTATGCTCAGTGTACAAGAGGTTGTCCTCCCAGTAAACTCTGTGAGAGTCACTGACATCCCCATTAACCTGTTTGACAGCTTGCTGTCTGAGACCCTCTAATGTGGGACAGGTTTGCTGTGCCACACTCAGCTCCTCTCTGGCAGGCCCCCCTTCACCCAAAAGCTCAGCAGTGTCTGCTTCCAGCTCCTCTGGTGTAGGTTCTGCACAGGGAGGGAATTCTTCTTCCTCAGAAGTTGAATCCACTGTAGAGGGAGGGATAGTAGGAAGTGGTTTGCTTCTACTAGCCCTAGCTTTAGGGAGCACTTGGTCCATTGTTCCAGGATCCAAGCTTCCCTGTCCTTTTTGCTTTTTTGCCTGAGCCCTTGTCAAAGCAAAAATATGCCCTGGGATGCCCAGCATTGCTGCATGGACCTCCAACTCCACATCTGACCAAGCTGATGTCTCCAAATCATTCCCTAATAGACAGTCTACAGGTAAATCAAAGCTACCACAACTTTCTTTGGACCAGTAACCCCCCCCCCAGTTGAGATTAACAACAGCCATGGGGTGGCTAAGTGTGTTGTTGTGAGCATCGGTTACTTGGTACTGGTGACCAGGTAGGTGTTGTTCAGGGTGGACCAGTTTCTCTATGACCATAGTCACACTGGCTCCAGTGTCCCTGTAGGCCTGAACCTCAACACCATTTATTAGGGGTAGCTGCTTGTACTTATCCATATTAAGGGGACAAGCAACTAAGGTGGCTAAATCAATAGCCCCCTCAGAGACTAACACAGCCTCTGTGGCCTCCCTAACAAGGCCAACCCCAACTAAGTTACCAATAGTGAGCCCAGCTACTCCCTTGGATTGGCTATTAGTAGGTTTGCTCCCACCACCACTGCTATTAGTAGGGACACTAGGGGTAGCAGTAGGGGTTGTAGTGGTAGGAGCATTGGTGCTTTTCTTTGGACAACTGGGATCTGTTGTCCAATGGCCTTTTATTTTACATAAATAGCACCATGGTTTATTTTCCTTGTTCTGATTAAAAGAGGATTTGGGCCCACCACCCCCACCAGAGTGTTTTTGTGGGCCTGATGAAGACTCATTTTTAGATTTGTCCCCACCCTTGTCAGAAGACTTACCATCCTTCTTTTTGTTGCCATCTTTGTCACCCCCTGTATGAACTTTTCTGTTCACCCTTGTTCTGACCCATTTGTCTGCCTTCTTTCCCAATTCTTGGGGACAGGTCAGATCAGAGTCCACCAAGTACTGGTGCAACAAATCAGACACACAATTATTAAGTATATGCTCTCTCAGGATCAAGTTATACAGGCTGTCATAATCAGTAACTTTACTGCCATGTAACCACCCCTCCAAGGCCTTCACTGAATGGTCAATGAAATCAACCCAGTCTTGTGAAGACTCCTTTTTGGTCTCTCTGAACTTTATCCTGTACTGTTCAGTGGTTAAGCCATAACCATCCAGGAGTGCATTCTTAAGAACATGGAAATTATTAGCATCATTTTCTTTCACAGTAAGGAGCCTATCCCTACCTTTTCCACTAAATGATAGCCATAGGATAGCAGCCCACTGCCTTTGAGGGACATCCTGTTCAACACAGGCCCTCTCAAGTGCAGCAAACCACTTGTTAATGTCATCCCCCTCCTTATAAGTGGGAACTGGAATCATGCTCTTTTGCAGGATGACTATGGGGAATACTGCTGCTGCCACCCTGGGTTTCTAAACCCAACTTCTGTCTTTCCTTCTCTAGTTCAAAAGACTGTCTATCCAAATCCAGCTGTTGCTTTTTAAGCTTCAGTCTGGTTTGTTCCACCCTCAACTTTTTGAGTTCCCTCTCTAACATTCTGTCATCAGGGTTGGTGGGAGGGACATTCCTAGATACAGAGGTATGATGGGAATGAACAGAAGGAGACCTGTCCCTTACAGAAGCCACCCTAACAGCTTGGCTTACAGAAACATTACTACCAGTATGGTGAGAATAAATGCTTTTGCTATGATGTGAGACAACACTATTTGTATGGTGTGGCTCATTATCATTACCAACTATGCTAGACTGTCTAGTAATGGGCAGGCTAGGAAGTTTCTTTCCTGAATCTTTTCCTGGGGGAGTCCCTGAATCAGATTGGGAACTATTAGGTACTTTTTCAACAGATGGGGCACCTATAGCCTTATCTTGTTCTCTAAGCATGTTAAGTAACAGTTCCAAGGAAGGATTCTTCCCTGCACTCAAACCTCTCTCTATGCAGAGACTCCTTGCTCCTTTCCAGCTAAGGTGATCATATGCAAGTTTGGACAGATCAACATTTTGGCCTGTGCCAGACATTTTTAGAGAGAGTTAAAGTGATAGAAAAAGAGAAAAAAGTTTGTCAGAGCTTTTAGAAAGACAGAGAAAAAAACTTTTTTAACTTTTTAGAACTTTTTAGAAAGTTAGAAGTACTTTTCAGCACTTAGAAAAGAGTGAAAAGAGGAAATGCAAAACTTTTTTGGCTACGTGTATATACACTGACCTTGTTTTGTATATTTTTCTCTTATGAAAAGTACAATGACAAGAGTGGTAAGTAGTCTCAAAGCACTTATCCCACCGCTGCACAACCAATGTAGGAGGCTGGACTGGCTTGTAGTGAGTACCAAGGGGTACTTGCACCTTGCACCAGGCCCAGTTATCCCTTATTAGTGTATAGGGTGTCTAGCAGCTTAGGCTGATAGATAATGGTAGCTTAGCAGAGCAGCTTAGGCTGAACTAGGAGACATGTGAAGCTACTACAGTACCACTTAGTGTCATATGCACAATATCATAAGAAAACACAATACACAGTTATACTAAAAATAAAGGTACTTTATTTTTATGACAATATGCCAAAGTATCTTAGAGTGTACCCTCAGTGAGAGGATAGGAAATATACACAAGATATATATACACAATAGCAAAAATATGCAGTATAGTCTTAGAAAACAGTGCAAACAATGTATAGTTACAATAGGATGCAATGGGGAAACATAGGGATAGGGGCAACACAAACCATATACTCCAAAAGTGGAATGCGAACCACGAATGGACCCCAAACCTATGTGACCTTGTAGAGGGTCGCTGGGACTATTAGAAAATAGTGAGAGTTAGAAAAATAACCCTCCCCAAGACCCTGAAAAGTGAGTGCAAAGTGCACTAAAGTTCGCCTAAGGACAAAGAAGTCGTGTTAGAGGAATAATGTAGGAAAGACACAAACCAACAATGCAACAACTGTGGATTTCCAATCTAGGGTACCTGTGGAACAAGGGGACCAAGTCCAAAAGTCACAAGCAAGTCGGAGATCAATCAATCAATCAATCAATCAATCATAGTATTTATAAAGCGCGCTATGTACCCGTCAGGGTTTCGAGGCGCTGAGGGGGGGGGGGAGCGCTGCTGATTTAGCGGTCGAAGAGCCAGGTCTTGAGGAGCCTTCTGAATGCGAGGAGGTCCTGGGTCTGGCGAAGAGATGTGGGGAGAGAGTTCCAGGTCTTGGCGGCGAGGAAGGAGAAGGATCTGCCGCCGGATGTCTTGCGCTGGATTCGGGGTACGATGGCGAGGGCGAGGTTGGCGGATCGGAGTTGACGTGTGGGAGTGCAGAAGTTAAGTCTGGTGTTGAGGTAGGAGGGTCCGGTGTTGTGAAGTGTCTTGTGAGCGTGGGTCAGGAGTTTAAAGGTGATCCTCTTGTCTACCGGGAGCCAGTGGAGTTCCTTTAGGTGAGGGGAGATGTGACTTCGGCGGGGTATGTCGAGGATCAGTCGGGCGGAGGCATTTTGGATACGTTGGAGTCGTTTGATGTCTTTGGTTGGGATGCCTGTGTAGAGTGCGTTGCCGTAGTCAAGTCTGCTGCTGACGAGGGCCTGGGTCACCGTCTTTCTGGTTTCTGTTGGAATCCACTTGAAGATTCTGCGGAGCATTCGAAGGGTGTTGAAACAGGAGGAGGAGACGGCGCTGACCTGTTTGGACATGGTGAGGGCGGAGTCCAGGATGAAGCCGAGGTTTCTTGCGTGGCTGGCAGGGGTGGGCGGGGGTCCGAGGACGGAGGGCCACCATGAGTCGTTCCAGGCCGAGGGAGTGCGCCCAAGGATGAGGACTTCCGTCTTGTCGGAGTTGAGTTTCAGGCGACTGTTGTTCAACCAATCGGCGATGGATTTTAGTCCCTCGTGGAGGTTTGTTTTGGCGGTGAGCGGGTCTTTGGTCAGGGAGAGGACGAGCTGGGTGTCGTCGGCGTAGGAGATGATGCTGAGATGATGTTGGCGGGCCAGTTGAGCGAAGGGGGCCATGTAGACGTTGAACAACGTAGGGCTGAGGGAGGATCCTTGGGGGACGCCGCAGATGAGGTTGGTGGCTTTGGAGCGGAAAGGGGAGAGACGGACTCTCTGCGTTCTGTCGGAGAGGAAGGATGAGATCCAGTGGAGGGCTTTATCTTGGATGCCGGCTTCCTGGAGGCGGGTCAGTAGGGTGCGGTGGCAGACGGTGTCAAAGGCGGCTGATAGGTCGAGGAGGATGAGGGCTGAGGTTTCGCCGTTGTCCATTTGATGTCTGATGTCATCTGTGGCGGCGAGGAGAGCAGTCTCAGTGCTGTGGTTTCGTCTGAATCCGGATTGTGAGGGGTCCAGGATGGAATTGTCTTCGAGGAAGTGGGTGAGCTGAGTGTTGACGATCTTCTCGATGACTTTCGCTGGAAAAGGGAGGAGAGAGATCGGACGGAAGTTTTTGAGATCGTTGGGGTCGGCCTTGGGTTTTTTGAGGAGGGGTTGGATTTCTGCGTGTTTCCAGCTGTCCGGGAAGGTGGCAGAAGTGAAGGAGAGGTTGATGATCTTGCGGAGTTCGGGGGCGATGGTGGCGTTGGCTGAGTTGAAAACATGATGGGGGCAGGGGTCCGTGGGGGAGCCTGAGTGGATGGTGTTCATGGTTGTTATGGTTTCTGCCTCGTCCACGTGGGTCCAGGCGGTGAGGCGGCAGTCGCAGGAGGAGACGTCGGGGGTGGGGTCTGGCGGTGGACCGGTGTTGAAGCTGTCGTGGATGGTAGCGATTTTCTGGTGGAAGAAGGTGGAGAGGTCGTCGCAGAGTTTCTGGGAGGGCGGGATGTCGTTGGAGTTGGCTTTTGGATTGGAGAGTTCCTTCACAATGCCGAAGAGTTCTTTGCAGTCGTGGG
This sequence comes from Pleurodeles waltl, assembly GCF_031143425.1. Classification (NCBI taxonomy): domain Eukaryota; kingdom Metazoa; phylum Chordata; class Amphibia; order Caudata; family Salamandridae; genus Pleurodeles; species Pleurodeles waltl. The sequence continues at coordinate 1,051,195,554 of NC_090437.1, read as the reverse complement.
CGTTGTTGTTGATGCGTTCGGTGAAGTGGGCGCGCTTGGCGATGCGGATCCGTTGGTGGTGTTCGCGGTTGGCGTTTTTGAGGGCGGCGAGGTTGTCGGGTGTGCGTTCTTGGATCCATTTCTTTTTGAGCTTCTGGCAGATGCTTTTGGAGGTGGTTAGATCGTCTGTGAACCAGGCTGGTTTTTTCTTTCCTTGGATGGCGGTGGGTTTCTTGAGAGGGGCAAGGGTGTTGGCGCAGTCGAGGATCCATTGATGGAGGTTGATGGCGGCTGTGCTCGGGTCGGTTGCGTCGGGTGGAAGGTTGTTGATGAGGGTGCTGGTCAGTTGGTCTTGGGTGACTTTGCCCCAGCGGCGGTGGGGAGGTAGCTGGATGTGGTGTTGCTCTGTGGTTTTCTTATAGGTGAAATGGATGCAGTGATGGTCGGTCCAGTGGAGTTCGGAGGTGTGGCTGAAGGAAATGTGGTTGCTTGAGGTGAAGAGGGGGTCAAGGGTGTGTCCGGCGATGTGGGTGGGCGTGTTGACTAGCTGGCGGAGTCCGAGGTTGAGGAGGTTGGAGGTCAGTGATGTGGTGTTGACGTCGTTGGCATTTTCCAGATGGTAGTTAAGATCTCCCAGGAGGATGTAATCCGGGGAAGCGAGGGCGTGGGTGCTTGCAAGGTCGGCGATGGTGTCGCTGAAGGGGGCTCTTGGTCCTGGAGGGCGGTATATGAGGGTTCCTCTGAGGGTCGTGTTGGGGTCCGTGTGGATCTGGAAGTGGAGGTGTTCGGCTGTCCTGAGGGTGTCGTCCGAGTGGGTGTGGATTGTGAGGGTAGCTTTGTGAGCGATGGCTATTCCGCCGCCGATTCCGTTGGTTCGATCTCTTCTGGTGATTTTGTAGCCGTCCGGTATGGCGATGGCGATGTCCGGAGACGAGGAGTCGTTCCACCAGGTTTCGGTCAGGAAAGCCACGTCAGGAGCAGTGGTGTCGAGCAAATCCCAGAGCTCGATGGCGTGTTTTCGTGCGGAGCGGGTGTTGATGAGGATGCAGTTCAGGTGGTTGGGGTTGAATGTTTCAGTAGTTGGATTGGTCGTTCTGATGCAGGAGAAGTTGCAGGTACGGCAGGAAAAAGGTCCTTTAGTGTGCTTCGGGGATGCCCGGCAGCATTCAGTGGAGGGGCCGGAGTTCGTTGATCGAGTAGCGGATGCGGGGGGCGCGAGGGCCAGGGGGTGTGGCGCTGGGCGCGGTCCAGGCGCGGACGGGCACGGACACGCAGCGCCAGCCATTAAGAAGGGAGGGGGGAGGGAGGAGCAGCTGGGAGGCGGGAGACGGGAGGGAGCGGCAAATGGGGGCGTGAGGGGGGCGGGCCGCAGGGAGGCAGCGGCAGGGAACGGGGAGCGCACAAGGGGCAAAAAACACTGAAAACAAGCAAAACTACAAGCAGTTACAATGAGAAAATACAATCAGAAATACAATCAGAAATACAATAATGGCACAATACACGATCGGGGAGACAGCAATCAGGGGGGCACAAAGGGAGCAGAAGAGCCGGCGGCGAGGCGCTGAAAAAACAAAAAAACAAAAAAACACTTACAGGACGGCGGAAGCGGCACACGGGTCAAGTGGTCCCACTAGCCACCAGGGATGAGGCGCAGGAGGATGCCTGCGGGTGGAGGAGGGCCTCGAACACGTAAACGGCAGCGTGCTCGTGGGACAGAGGCAGAAGGCAGCAGGTTGGTGCTGCGGTCGTGGGGGGCGAGCTCAGGACCTGAAACAGGTCAGAGTTCGCTCACTCGCGACGCGCAGCGCCAGCCATTAAGAAGGGAGGGGGGAGGGAGGAGCAGCTGGGAGGCGGGAGGCGGGAGGGAGCGGCAAATGGGGGCGCGAGGGGGGCGGGCCGCAGGGAGGCAGCGGCAGGGAACGGGGAGCGCACAAGGGGCAAAAAACACTGAAAACGAGCAAAACTACAAGTAGTTATAATGAGAAAATACAATCAGAAATACAATCAGAAATACAATAATGGCACAATACACGATCGGGCAGACAGCAATCAGGGGGGCACAAAGGGGGCAGAAGCGCCGGCGGCGAGGCGCTGAAAAAACGAAAAAGCCAAAAAACACGTACAGGACGGCGGAAGCGGCACACGGGTCAAGTGAGCCCACTAGCCACCAGGGATGAGGCGCAGGAGGATGCCGGCGGGTGGAGGAGGGCCTCGAACACGCAAACGGCAGCGTGCTCGTGGGACAGAGGCAGAAGGCAGCAGGTTGGTGCTGCGGTCGTGGGGGGCGAGCTCAGGACCTGAAACAGGTCAGAGTTCGCTCACTCGCGACGCGCAGCACCAGCCATTAAGAAGGGAGGGGGGAGGGAGGAGCAGCTGGGAGGCGGGAGGCGGGAGGGAGCGGCAAATGGGGGCGCGAGGGGGGCGGGGCCGCAGGGAGGCAGCGGCAGGGAACGGGGAGCGCACAAGGGGCAAAAAACACTGAAAACAAGCAAAACTACAAGCAGTTACAATGAGAAAATACAATCAGAAATACAATCAGAAATACAATAATGGCACAATACACGATCGGGGAGACAGCAATCAGGGGGGCACAAAGGGGGCAGAAGCGCCGGCGGCGAGGCGCTGAAAAAACGAAAAAGCAAAAAAACACTTACAGGACGGCGGAAGCGGCACACGGGTCAAGTGAGCCCACTAGCCACCAGGGATGAGGCGCAGGAGGATGCCTGCGGGTGGAGGAGGGCCTCGAACACGCAAACGGCAGCGTGCTCATGGGACAGAGGCAGAAGGCAGCAGGTTGGTGCTGCGGTCGTGAAGGGTGAGCTCAGGACCTGAAACAGATGGGCAGATGCCCAGGAAATGCCAGCTGCGGGTGCAAAGAAGCTTCTACTGAACAGCAGAAGCTGAGGTTTCTGCAGGAACGAAAAGGGCTAGAGACTTCCCCTTTGGTGGACGGATCCCTCTCGCCGTGGAGAGTCGTGCAGAAGTATTTTCCCGCCGAAAGAATGCCAACAAGCCTTGCTTGCTGCAAATCGTGCGGTTAGCGTTTTTGGACGCTGCTGTGGCCCTGGAGGGACCAGGAGGTCGCAAATTGGACCAGGAGAGAGAGGGGACGTCGAGCAAGACAAGAAGCCCTCTCAGCAGCAGGTAGCACCCGGAGAAGTGCCAGAAACAGGCACTATGAGGATGCGTGAAACGGTGCTCACCCGAAGTCGCACAAAGAAGTCCCACGTCGCCGGAGAACAACTTAGGAGGTCGTGCAATGCAGGTTAGAGTGCTGTGGACCCAGGCTGGACTGTGCACAAAGGATTTCCGCCGGAAGTGCACAGAGGCCGGAGTAGCTGCAAAAGTCGCGGTTCTCAGCAATGCAGCCCAGCGAGGTGAGGCAAGGACTTACCTCCACCAAACTTGGACTGAAGAGTCACTGGACTGTGGGGGCCACTTGGACAGAGTTGCTGGATTCGAGGGACCTCGCTCGTTGTGCTGAGAGGAGACCCAAGGGACCAGTAATGCAGCTTTTTGGTGCCTGCGGTTGCAGGGGGAAGATTCCATCGACCCACGGGAGATTTCTTCGGAGCTTCTGGTGCAGAGAGGAGGCAGACTACCCCCCAGCATGCACAAACAGGAAAACAGTCGAGAAGGCGGCAGGATCAGCGTTACAGAGTTGCAGTAGTCGTCTTAGCTACTTTGTTGCAGTTTTGCAGGCTTCCAGCGCGGTCAGCAGTCGATTCCTTATCAGAAGGTGAAGAGAGAGATGCAGAGGAACTCGGCTGAGCTCTTGCATTCGTTATCTAAAGTTTCCCCAGAGACAGAGACCCTAAATAGCCAGAAAAGAGGGTTTGGCTACTTAGGAGAGAGGATAGGCTAGCAACACCTGAAGGAGCCTATCACAAGGAGTCTCTGATGTCACCTGGTGGCACTGGCCACTCAGAGCAGTCCAGTGTGCCAGCAGCACCTCTGTTTCCAAGATGGCAGAGGTCTGGAGCACACTGGAGGAGCTCTGGACACCTCCCAGGGGAGGTGCAGGTCAGGGGAGTGGTCACTCCCCTTTCCTTTGTCCAGTTTCGCGCCAGAGCAGGGATAAGGGGTCCCCTGAACCGGTGTAGACTGGCTTATGCAGAATTGGGCACATCTGTGCCCAACAAAGCATTTCCAGAGGCTGGGGGAGGCTACTCCTCCCCTGCCTTCACTCCATTTTCCAAAGGGAGAGGGTGTAACACCCTCTCTCAGATGAAGTTCTTTGTTCTGCCATCCTGGGCCAGGCCTGGCTGGACCCCAGGAGGGCAGATGCCTGTCTGAGGGGTTGGCAGCAGCAGCAGCTGCAGTGAAACCCCAGGAAGGGCAGTTTGGCAGTACCAGGGTCTGTGCTACAGACCACTGGGATCATGGGATTGTGCCAACTATGCCAGGATGGCATAGAGGGGGCAATTCCATGATCATAGACATATTACATGGCCATATTCGGAGTTACCATTGTGAAGCTACATATAGGTAGTGACCTATATGTAGTGCACGCGTGTAATGGTGTCCCCGCACTCACAAAGTTCAGGGAATTGGCTCTGAACAATGTGGGGGCACCTTGGCTAGTGCCAGGGTGCCCTCACACTAAGTAACTTTGCACCTAACCTTTACCAGGTAAAGGTTAGACATATAGGTGACTTATAAGTTACTTAAGTGCAGTGTAAAATGGCTGTGAAATAACGTGGACGTTATTTCACTCAGGCTGCAGTGGCAGGCCTGTGTAAGAATTGTCAGAGCTCCCTATGGGTGGCAAAAGAAATGCTGCAGCCCATAGGGATCTCCTGGAACCCCAATACCCTGGGTACCTCAGTACCATATACTAGGGAATTATAAGGGTGTTCCAGTAAGCCAATGTAAATTGGTAAAAATGGTCACTAGCCTGTTAGTGACAATTTGGAAAGAAATGAGAGAGCATAACCACTGAGGTTCTGATTAGCAGAGCCTCAGTGAGATAGTTAGTCACTACACAGGTAACACATTCAGGCACACTTATGAGCACTGGGGCCCTGGGTTACCAGGGTCCCAGTGACACATACAACTAAAACAACATATATACAGTGAAAGATGGGGGTAACATGCCAGGCAAGATGGTACTTTCCTACACTCACGCACTGGATCACCAACTGCGCAGACAACCTCGCTCCCCTCAGACGCCTCCCAAGACAGACCAACACCAAGAAACCTCTCTGGTTCACAGACACCCTCGAGAAAGCCTGGCGCAAGGACCATACCGCAGATAACATGTCTGCCCTCAAGAATGCCACCCACAAACACCACCAACTGATCCGCGCCACCAAAAGAAATTCCTTCACAGACAGACTGGACAAGAACACTCACAACAGCAAAGAACTCTTCAACATTGTCAAAGAGCTCTCCAACCCTAACGCCAACACCATCACGCCCTCACAAGACCTCTGCAACTCCCTCGCCACCTTCTTCCATCGTAAGATCACCGACCTACACAACAGCTTCGGACACCAGACCCAGCCAACCACCACAGAACCTACAACCCCAGCCATCGCCCTCAACGCCTGGACTCACATCAACACGGAAGAGAACAAAGCCACCATGAACTCCATCCATTCCGGTGCCCCCTCGGACTCCTGCCCACACTTCATCTTCAACAAAGCCGACGACATCATCGCCCCGCGTCTCCAGACCATCATCAACAGCTCGTTTGCTTCTGCCACCTTCCCCGAGAGCTGGAAAAACGCAGAAGTCAACGCCCTACTGAAGAAACCTTCGGCGGACCCCAGCGACCTGAAGAACTTCTGCCCCATCTCGCTCCTCCCCTTCCCCGCCAAAGTCATAGAGAAGACCATCAACAAGCAACTTACCAACTTCCCGGAAGACAACAACCTACTCTACCCCTCTCAGTCCGGATTCCGAGCCAATCACAGCACAGAAACCGCCCTCATCTCAGTCACAGACGACGTAAGAACTCTGATGGACAACGGAGAAACAGTCGCCCTCATCCTCCTCGACCTCTCGGCTGCCTTCAACACCGTCTGCCACCGAACCCTAATATCCCGCCTCTGCTCCACCGGGATCCAAGGACGGGCCCTGGACTGGATCACCTCCTTCCTCTCCAACCGCTCCCAAAGAGTCTACCTCCCACCTTTCTGCTCAGACCCCACCAAGATCATCTGAGGCGTCCCACAAGGCTCCTCGCTCAGCCCGACTTTATTCAATGTCTACATGAGCCCCCTCGCCGACATCGTACGCAAACACAACATCACCTCCTACGCCGACGACACTCAGCTGATACTTTTCCTCACCAAGGACCCCACCAGCGCCAAGACCAACCTGCAAGATGGAATGAGAGACGTCACAGAATGGATGAAACTCAGCCGTCTGAAACTGAACTCAGATAAAACGGAAGTCCTCATCCTCGGAAACACCCCGTCCGCCTGGGACGACTCCTGGTGGCCCACGGCCCTTGGCACCGCACCAACCCCCTCAGACCAAGCACGCAACCTCGGATTCATCCTGGACCCTCTTCTCACCATGACCAAACAAGTCAACGCTGTATCATCCTCCTGCTTCCTCACCCTCCGCATGCTCCGAAAGATCTTCCGTTGGATCCCCGCCGACACCAGAAAGACCGTGACCCACACCCTCGTCAAGAGCCACCTGGACTACGGCAACACCCTATACGCAGGAACCACAGCTAAACTCCAGAAACGCCTGCAGCAAAATCAAAATGCCTCCGCCCGCCTCGTCCTCGACAGACCCCGCAACAGCCACATCTCTGCCCACCTGAGACACCTGCACTGGCTTCCCGTCAACAAAAGGATCACCTTCCGGCTCCTCACCCACGCACACAAAGCCCTCCACAACAAGGGACCCGAATACCTCAACCATCGCCTCAGTTTCTACACGCCTACCCGTCAGCTTCGCTCCGCCAACCTTGCACTCGCCGCCGTCCCTCGCATCCGCCGCACCACGGCAGGTGGGAAATCCTTCTCCTAACTGGCGGCCAAGACATGGAATTCCCTCCCCACCAACCTCAGGACCACCCAGGACCACCTTGCTTTCTGGAGGCAACTCAAGACCTGGCTCTTCGAGCAGCAGTAACCCCTTCCCCCTAGTGCCTTGAGACCCTCACGGGTGAGTAGCGCGCTTTATAAATGTTTTTGATTTGATTTGATTTGATTTGATTTGATTTGGCTAACTCTCAAAATCATCTGACTTGGAATAGTGAGTGCTGTACTTTTTGGACTTTTGGACGCTGCCATGTAGACAAATCCACAAGACCTAGACACATCTGTAAACTAAACATCTGAGTGAGTCCAGGGTAGTGTGCTTCACGTGCACCCCGCACCATTTCCTTGCCCACAATGCATAGCAAAAACTCCACCTTTGTATCACATTTTTGTGATGGAACCTTCCTGAATCTGCAGCAATCCACACAATTCCTACCACCCAGCATTGTCTCATCTATAACGATAAAAATGTTGCCCCATTTGTCAGCCAAATTTTTTGTTTTTTCAAACTGCCCTTTTGGACCCATTTTGGTTCCTCCTCAACTTTGACATGTTTTTGGCTCTTCCCTGTCACAGGCACTTGGCCCACCTACACAAGTGAGGTATCATTTTCACCAGGAGACTGAGGGGAATGTTGGGTGGTATGATATTTGTCCCAGTGCAGTGATCCCACACAGAAATGTGGGAAAATGTGTTTTCTTTAGCTAAATTTGAGGTTTGCGAAGTATTCTAGGTAAAAAACATTGGGGGATCAACGCAAGTCCCACCTCCCTGGATTCCCTCGGGTGTCTAGTTTTCAGAAATCTTTGGTTGGTTTTCCTACATGGCTGCTGAGCCCACGACAAAAACGCAGGTCCTCCCCTCAAAATCAGGTAGTTTAGTATTTGACAATTTGGATGTGTCCACATAGTGTTTTGGGGCATTTCCTTTCGTGGGCACTAGGTATACCCACATAAGTGAGCTACCATTTTTATCGGGAGACTTCGGTAAATGCTGGGTGGAAGGACATTTGTGGCTCCTCTCAGATTCCAGAACATTCTGTCACCGAAATGTGAGGAAAAAGATTTGAAAAGGATTCTGGATAACAGAAACTGGTGAAAGCCCCACAAGTCATCCCATCTTGGATTCCCCTAGGTGTCTAGTTTGCAAAAATGTGCAAGTTTTGTAGGTTTCCCTATATGTCAGCTGAGCTAGAGGCCAAAATTCACAGCTGCTTTGCAAAAAACAGGACTGTTTTCTTTGGGAAAATGTGATGTGTCTACGTTGTGTTTTGGGGCATTTCCTGTCAGGGGCGCTAGGCCTACCCACACAAGTGAGGAACCATTTTGATCAGGAGACTTGGTGAAATGCTGAGTGGAAGGAAATTTGTGGCTCCTCTCAGATTCCAGAACTTTCTGTCACTGAAATGTGAGGAAAAAGTGCTTTCTAGGCCACATTTCGAGGTTTGCAAAGGAGTGTGGGTAACAGAACCTGGTGAGAGCCCCACAAGTCACCCCATCTTGGATTCTCCTAGGTGTCTAGTTTTCAAAGATGTGCAGGTTTGCTAGGTATCCCTAGGTGTCGGCTGAGCTATAGGCCAAAATCCACAGCTAGGCACTTTGCAAAAAACAGGTCTGTTTTCTTTGTGAAAATGTGATGTGTCCACATTGTGTTTTGGGGCATTTCCTGTCATGGGCGCTTGGCCTACCCACACAGGTGAGGTACCATTTTTATTGGAGGACTTCGGGAAACTCTGGGTGGAAGGAAATTTGTGGCTCCTCTCAGATTCCAGAACTTTCTGTCACCGAAATGTGAGGAAAAAGTGTGTTTTTGGCCAAATTTTTAGATTTGAAAAGGATTCTGGATAACAGAAACTGGTGAAAGCCCCACAAGTCACCCTATCTTGGATTCCCCTAGGTTTCTAGTTTTCAAAAATGTGTACGTTTTGTAGGTTTCCCTATGTGTCGGCTGAGCTAGAGGCCAAAATTCACAGCTACTTTGCAAAAAACAGGGCTGTTTTCTTTAGGAAAATGTGATGTGTCTACGTTGTGTTTTGGGGCATTTCCTGTCAGGGGCGCCAGGCCTACCCACATGAGTAAGGTACCATTTTAATTGGGATACTTGGGGGAATGCCTACTGGAAGGGCATTTGTGACTCCTCTCAGATTCCAGAAATTTCTGTCACCAAAATGTGAAGAAAACATGTTTTTCAACCACATTTTGAGATTTGCAAAGGGTTCTGGGTAACAGAACTTCGTGAGATTCCAACAAGTCACCCCATCCTGGATTCCCCCAGGTGTCAAATTTGGATTCCCCAGTTTTCAAAAATGCACAGGTTTGGTAGGTTTCCCTGGGTGCCGGCTAAGCTAGAGTCCAAAATCTACAGCTAGGCACTTTTCAAAAAATGTAAGATTTCAATGTAAAAATGTAATGTTTCCATGTTGCGTTTCCTGCATTCCACAACTTATGTCACTGTTACCATGACTGTATTATGTTGATGTGTGAAATCATCTCAGTACTGCCTTTTTATTGGCCACATGCAACATGTCTGTCTACTTCTATTCTCATTCATTTCTGAATGGGTCTGTGACATGTTAGAACATTGCTGGACATACTTGCACATACCACACCCGATTGGCATGTTGGAGACTGAAAGATAATAGGGAAATTTGTCACTGTTGGTACCTTGCTCTTGGTCTGGCATGTGAGTGACAATGAGTGGTGTCTATTGCTATGTGCTGTGTGGTGGTGTAATACAGACCATACTAGGTTACCATGCTGACACATGTCAACCATTGTTGGTACTTTCAAACCTTTTGCTACCTAGGCCATACACCTGTACATCAGTCTTCACATGTATATCTGGATTTGCTGTAGGCATGTGTTAAGACAGCAGATTTGTGTGCCAAGTTTGTTTATAATGTGCATAGGGAGTAGAACACACTCTGCCTACATTCCACCCAGACAATGATTTGGTGGTGCATTGTCCCATTTTATTTTTAGATCCTGACAATGGGCCACATGTTTGGATAGTGATTCAGAACCACTTGATGCTTCATTTGTCTGGCAACCCATAGTGCACTCTACAGCCAATGAGTGTGTTCCATAAGTCAGATACTGTGCACCAAGTGTCAGGGTTGTGCCCAATGGCAGTGCCAGGATATAAACCCATGGATACACAGTGCAGGCTTTCCCTCTAACATTGGTTACAAACCTTGTACAGTAACTGAAGGTCCATAGTTACCAATGATGTCCCCTCCTTGTCACACATGCACAGTGCTGGCGCAGCAGTAATGTGCCTGAGATGTGGCACTGTTCTGTTCCTACATTACTTTTGACCTCCATGTTCTCATGTGGCATTATGCATGCAGCGCAACACATGGTGACCCTTTGTGGCAGGTGAAGGGTGTGTCAGCCATCAAGTGCACTACGGTGTGAATCTCACATGTGTAGGATGACTAAAAGTTGGTACAGTGGTATCTCCAAAATTCCTATACATGATTTATCACAGACACTTTCAACACATGCACAGTGCTAGCATTGGGAGGGAGCACACCATTCTTTCACATGGGTCCCTATGAACGGTGCATGAAAATTCAACTATGTCCACTATACTCCTACAGGGTCCTACTATGGCAGCCATTGGCTTGGCAGTTTGGACTGGACTGTTCCCCTGAGAAACAGAATCAAGACAGATAGACACATAGCTGGGTCCAAACTGGAGTGGCGTGGAGAGCAAAAAAATGATGGTTTAAACCCAGATCTTTGTGACTGGGGGTGAATTTTGCATTATTCAGCATTCCGTCTATCATCTGTTCTTTTTGCATTTGTCACCCCAAGTGGGAAGGGTATGCCCAGATGTGGGTCCCGGGATCACTGTGCCCCTGGATTCAAGCTAGCCTAGCTGATGAAGGGTGATACCCTGAAACTGGTCCTAGGATGCTTGTTTCCGGTCCAGGAAGGACTTGGCTTAGCAGTTCGGGCTGGACTGTTCCCATGAGGAACAGGGTCAAGACTGATTTGCATATGGCTGGGTCAAAACTGGGGTGGAGTGGTGAGCAAAAAAATGATGGATTAAACCCAGATCTTTGTGACTGGGGGTGAATTTTTGCATTGTTCAGCATTCTGTCCATCATCTGTTCTTTTTCCATTTGTTATATACGGCACACACATGGTGGCGTTAGGGAGTGCTAAGTGGTGCATGTGAGGTAGCACTGGACTAGGTGCTGCATGACTTTTTGTCATTCTGCCCCATGGTCTTTCATGGCAGGTTTTGTTGTATTCCTATGTGTGTGTCACAATGCTGCATCCAGATAAATGTGCACACTACAGGTATGTCAGGTATGTCTGGTATATGTAGTTGATATTTATGATATGATTGATGTGGGGCTTTCTTTACATTGACATGGCCTATGCCATTCACATTACAGAGCTAAGCATTATTAGGTATAATGTGTGTTGGATCTGTATTTAGTTGTCAACCAGTAGACACTTGTAGTGGTTTGCGCCCAGCTTCTGTTTGCAAAGGGGACATAGCTCCACCTGTCCTCATGATGTGTGCCAGTCAGTCTGTGGCTGTATTATGTACATGTGGGTGTATATGTGTTTTTGATGTGCAATGATTGCGGTATAGTGTGGCATATATTTTTGCCTGTACATCTGTGTTGCCCTGCCTATGTGTGTTTAGTGTAGTGTATACTTTTTAGTGTAAGCATATTGTCTGCGTACAAGTAGGCCATTGCCATAGTGTCCATCCTGGAATAACTTGTTGATATTGGAATGCCGGAATATGTAGGCATCATGTATGCTGCTGCTGTATTTGACAATGATGTTTGAGAAGAGCCCACGGTGGTCTACAATTGCTTGCACATTTATGGAATGGGTGTGCTTGCGGTTCCTGTATAGGTGTTCCATTAATGCAGGTGGCACCAGTTGGACATGGGTGAAGTCCATTGCATCCAGCACATGCAGGAAACCAGCAATTAGATAGAAACCTTGCTTGGTCTCCTGCTTCTGGTGCTGGGTGTTTGGAAAGCAGATGTGACGGGGTGTGTCATATGATTGCGTCCAGAACCTTTGGAAGGAAGACTGAGACGGATGACTGGTAGATACCAGCCACTTGTGCCCCCATTGTCTGAAAACATCCTCACACCAGCATATGTAGGACAGCGAGGAGTTTGGTCATGGGTGGTATGTTTGTCGGGGTTGCCACCCTTATAGTGGTTTATGGCGCAATGTGGTGCAGCAGGCATGCAAATGACTCCCGGTTAAGATGGTAAGTCCTGATGATATCTTGTTCCCTCAGCCCAAGGATGGTTGTACGGTGTCGAAAGATCCTCTCCCACCTTATTCACTGCCTTTGTGGCTGCTAGGGACCTATTGGGGTTGCTGCAGTGGTGGTTGTGTGACCTGTTGTTGTGGACCTGAGGGGTATGCCAACCTGGAGCAGTAGCACTACCATGTTGTCCAGGAGGTTGCCAAAGATCCTTTTGTGTGTTTTCCTTAAGTGCTGTTGTGTGAGCCTCTTTTTAATGCCTGGCGTTACACTTTTATGCACATCGGCCTTTGTGTCACTTTTTGGGTCTGCTCCCTTTGGCCCTTATTTATACTTGTTGATGCAAAACTGCACTAATGCAGTTTTGCACCAAAATGTTTAGCACCGGCTTGCACTATTTATGTGCACCAGCTGGGCACCATATTTATGGAATAGTGCCATATATGGGGGCCCGTTTCAGGGCCCCCTATGAAAAATAAAATAAAATACCTATCTGTACTTACCTGGGATGGGGTCCCCCATCCTCTGCTGTCCCTCTGGTGAGGATGGGGGTGTCCCTGGGGCCTGGAGAGAGAGGGCGCCTGTGGGTTTATTCCATGATGTTCCACCATGGAAATAGGCCCACATGTCCCCTAATGCCTGCCCTGACCCAGGCGTTAAAAAATGGGGCAATGTAAGCTTTCAACCATTTTTTGACCCCTCTTCCCTCTCGTGCACCAAATTTGCAGGAGTATAAATATGGCTTTAGGGCCATAGAGGCATTTTTTGCATGGGAACGCCTACCTTGCATCTCATTAAGGCAAGATAGGTTTCCAATTAAAAAAAAAGGCTTTTAACTCCATAAATTTGGCACTAGACGGGTCAGAAAAATATGGGCCTTAGTTCCATAGGCTAACATGGCAATATATAACTTACGCCAAAATATTGCTAGGAAGGAGCTAAGTGTGTCATGGCAGGGCTCCAAAGCTTGGCAGTGACAAATTCAACAACCTGCCACTGTTGACTTCATCATAACTAATACCAGAAAGAAGTAATAAGAATTCCTTTCCTGTAAACCAAAACCAAGCTGCTACTGGGCTCTCTTAGGATGGCAAGTCATAAGGATGTAAGCTAGACACCACATGCGGTGACACTGTTGTCACCTCAACCATGGACCAACTGGTGGTACAAGCCTCTCAACAATATCCATGAGGTCTTGCAAAGTCCAGCTGTGTAGCACATCATGTACTCATAGACATGGCATAACAGCATGCTCCCCAAGAAGCTCACAAGTGTCACTCAGAGTAATGGGTGTATTGGATGGACATTGCTGGTGCATCAGTGCTGAACAACCCACATGGATAACATGGGTGGCCAATGTAAACATGGGATGTCAACATGGGGCTGTGTAAGGGGCTCACACATCTACACAATCTTCTGTCATTTTTTAAACACAGTTCATTCAACACCTTCATTCACATGTACTAACCATGGCCCAGTACAACATGGCAAATGTGAGCTACATAATGCAAGACACATTGAAGCAGATGGCTCAAGGTCATATCAATTGGCACATTCTTGTGTCTGCTCTACTGGGATGTCTGACATGTTTGGGACTGAGCCTGGTGCACATGTGTCCCATTACCTGTCACAAAATTAAAATACATGGGTATTCCATGCGTAACACCCACTGCTATAATGTTTTGATGTACGGCGCCTTACTGTCCTTAGTACGTCAGAGGGCACACAAAGGCATGCATGTTGTGTTAACATTGCACCCTTAGCATGAGTGAAGATTATGTGCACCACAAATCATGTGAAATGGACTAGTCAGGGCACATTCACATGCTACCCCATTGGGAAATGGCATCTTAAGTGCAACCGTATGCTCACGTGTGGTATAAGTAGTGCAGGTGCACAATGGACCTTTCCACTCACTTTGTGGTCTGAAGGTGCTGCACAAGTATGTGCTGACATTCATAATGAAGCTTTAGTGGTTAGATACTTCAACTGGCTGTGGCAGCAACATAGGGTGCACCCTGTTGTGCATGGTTGCGTGGGCCCATGCTAATGTGACTATCACTGTGATTTGGAATGTACGCTGTATGTAAGATGTAGGGCAAAATCAATCTCAGGAGATGCACTAGCAATGCGTCTCCCTGATGTGAGGCCCCTGGAGCAGGTGCACATGATCAAATTGCACCATTCATTTATTCCTTCACACTTGTGTCCAGGAAATCCCAACACTTGCCTGCACTGAAAACTGTAACAACCCCCATTTTGTCTGACAGCCTTCTGTCTGCACCTTGGTACACAGCACATATTGGAAGACGTCTGTGCTGTCTTTGATGAGGGTGTGTTGACCACAGTCCAGGGCACGTTTACAGCATCCCTAGGGGTAATCTAAGCCATGGATTCAGATGTCAATACATAGTTGGCACATGGGGTGTGCCGTTTCTCAAACATAGGAATTGTACCCTATGCATAGTCTGATCCTAGTAATGCATGTACTTTCACCTACAAACACTCCCAAAACACACATTGGACACATAAAAAGACAGGAAGGTGATAAAACCAACTATTCACAGGCAACAAAGCATTCCCTATAACTTTGGAACATGCATTCCACATCACACTATACATAAACCCACATATTTCACTCATTGTGTCAAACAAAATTAACACATTGTCTAAATGTGTGTATTTTCAGCCATCGTGTCAGACAAAAATGTCACTTTCTATCCAATGCCTCAGAATTTCCTCATGGTGCTTTGTCTTTCCTCCTGTAAAATCCACACATTGGCATGGAGCAAAATAACATTTGCTGAAAACACGCCACATCTGCCCAGGAAATGATAATGCTGCAAACTAGGAAATGTAAAGTTACTTTCACTTTCTTTTCAACTCATAGTCATTGTGTCTGTGCTTGGGAAAGGTTTGTTGTGCTGTTGGTGGAGAAATGTGTCTGATGTTCTGTCTGCTGTCCATTGTGTCACTAACATCTGATTTGTCCCATGTATTTTGTGCTGTATTGTCAGGTGTGTTTCTTTGGTGTAGATTAGTTCTTAGGGGTATTTGGAGTAGTTTCTTTTTTTTAGGTTTTCAATTGTGCCTCTGAGGTGGGCCATGTCAGGGAAGGGAAGGGCCAAGAATGTGAGTGCATAGGAGTTTTTGAGTGTTCGTCTGGCTAGTGATCCACTACCACGTGTAGAAGACTGCCAACACACCGCCTCGGCCATGGAATTCCGCTACAGCTATTACGACTCACAGCTCAGAATCCGCCAAAATCCAGACACCCACACAAGTCTGCTACACCAAAGGTCAGTGATAAACTGGTGATAACAAAACCTCCACCGTCACGCCAACAGGAATACGCCCACACTATCACGACCCACGAATCCACGCGGCGGTCTTTGAACCGCGGTATTCCATTGGCAGTACACACCACCGGGCTCAAAGTACGCACCCACTTACAAAACACAACCACATTGGACAATGCGAAATACACACACCTGATACACATACACACACCGCTCTCACACACTCAATACAATATAAAACACGCCCCCACAAACCCTTATGACCAGAATTGCGACAGAAGGCCAGAGAGAAACACCACCATCAACAAACTAGCATCCACAGGCACTCAACACCATCACTCACACAACATCCACGCACCTCACACAACACACACAAACACATCCCCTCACACATCACAACACACACCACCTCACACATCACCCACACCACCCCATGGCACCGCAAAGACACCCCAGGTTTTCTGAGGAGGAGCTCAGGGTCATGGTGGAGAAAATCATCCGGGTAGAGCCACAGCTATTCAGATCACAGGTGCAGCACACCTCCATAGCTAGGAAGATGGAGCTATGGCGCAGAATCGTGGACAGCGTCAATGCAGTGGGACAGCATCCAAGAACACGGGATGACATCAGGAAGAGGTGGAATGACCAACAGGGGAAGGTGCGTTCCGTGGTCTCAAGACACCAGATTCCAGTTCAGAGGACTGGCGGTGGACCCCCACCTCCTCCCCCACAGCTAACAACATGGGAGAAGCAAGTCTTGTCTATACTGCATCCTGAGGGCCTCGCAGGAGTAGCAGGAGGAATGGACTCTGGTAAGTCAACTCTTAACTATTATATATCCCACCCTACCTGCATGCTATCACATAGCCCCACCCTCACCCTCACCCCCATCATTCCAACAGCTCGTATATGTCCCACTATCACAAACCACACATCCCAACACCAAGCTCTGCATGCAACAACAAAGCATGGACACCCATCACCAAAGCATGTCCACTACAGATACCCACACAGACCCCAAAACAATTATCACACATTGTCCTAGACAAGAATATAAGCACTGGTGTACAGGGTCACCCACGCATTAAACACCATGGCACACACAGATGCAATAATCATGCCTTTACACCCCAGCAGGACCCCTACCCAACGTCACCGGACAGGAGGTTCCAGACATGTCCACCCCACCCACAGAAGGGGCCCACGTGATGACAGCAGTTCTGTTCAACTGGATTTAGATGACCAGCCCGGCCCATCTGGGACTTCGGGACAGTCGGTTCTCCTGACACTGTCACAAGCCAACCCAGAGCCTCCCCCCTCAGGAAACACCAGCACAGCACCCACCCAGCTGGCCCATACCTCTGTCCCCAGGACACGTCAAGCAGCAGTGGGTCCACGACTACAGGGAACCCAGGCAAACCCACCAACCCAAGAACAGCAGGGACCTGGGGACAGTGGGCACACGGTTCAGGGGACAGAGGCACAGGAAAACCGGGGAATTAGGAGGTCTGCTGTGTGACAGGGGGAGGACAGGCCCAGGGAACCCACTCTCCACAAGGCCCTCTCCAACATCATTGGAGTGCACCATCATTCCCACGGAACGATGGCAACGGTACTGGCCAAGTTTCAGGAGACCCAGCAGCTGCAGGAGGAACAGTACTTGGGGTTCAGGGAGGAACTCAAGTCCATTAACACCACCCTGGGCACCATTGTAGGGGTGCTGAAGGACCTTGTGAACACCAGGAGAGACACTGTGGCACAACAAGGGGCCCCTGACACTAGCCTGGATGATGAACTGCCCACCACCACCGCCGGCGCTAGTGGACAGGAGGCACCACCACGACACCAGCACCCCACCCCCTGCAGATGGAGAACAACCCTGCAAACAGTCCCTGAGATCCAGGACAAAGACAAAGAACAATGCCAAGACCCCTGCCAATAAATGAGACTACCTTGAATGTCATCCTTCTGTCCCACTTTGTCACCCTGTCCATCCTTAAACTGCCCTAGCTCCACTTCCTATGCCCCTTTGGACAATGCACCTGTGAGACAAATAACTGGACTCTGCCATGGACATTCCTGCACCATCACCCCTGACCATGTTACAAACCCCTCCCCTATTTAGCACTAAAATAAACACTCTTGAATCACAAAACAATCTTGAGTCTGTCTGTGCTTTCACAAATGTGTATTTGCAATAACTGAGGAAAATAGCAATGTCCATTGTATTGTCAACATACCTATATCACACAGCTCTAGTCCATGAGGTATCATAGCACAGGTCACACAGTGTGACCCACATCTGTGAAATGAAAAGGCAAAGTGACAAGTCAGGGTCCATACACTGGGTGAAAGTGACAGACATATGACAGGTCTAACAATTTTATCAGATGTAGGAGGCAGGGATGTCTTTTTACCTGTGTATCACTGGAAGTATTGCTGGATCACGTTGTTTCTGTTGTCTATATCCTCTTCTTCTAAATCCTCTTCTTCACTGTCCATAGGCTCCACAGCTGCCACAAGACCTCCATCTGGACCATCCTCCTGCAGAAAAGGCACCTGTCGTCCCAAAGCCAAGTTGTGCAGCATACAGCAGGCCATGATGATCTGGCACACCTTCTTTTGGTGAGTAGTATAGGGAACCACCTGTCATATGGAGGCACCTGAACTTGCCCTTCAGGAGGCCGAAAGTCCTTTCTATCACTCTCCTAGTTCGCCCATGTGCCTCATTGTAGCATTCCTCTGCTCTTGTCCTGGGATTTCTCACTGGGGTCAGTAGCTATGACAGGTTGGGGTAACCAGAGTCACCTTCAAATGTCGAGGGACAACTGTTAGACACACACTAACCCTTAGGGACAACCCCAGACCCAGACAACTATTCACAGGGTATAGGGTCCTTGTCCTCACCTATTTGCCACACACGGTGCTTCTGGACTTGCCCCATCACATAAAGGATGCTGCTATTCCTGAGAATGTAAGCGTCAGGCACCTAGCCAGGAAACTTGGCGTTCACATGGGAGATGTACTGGTCAGCCAAACACACCATCTGCACATTGAATGATAGCTCTTCCGGTTTCTGTACACCTGTTCACTCCTGCGGGGGAGACCAAGGCCACATGTGTCCCATCAACGGCACCTATGATGTTTGGGATATGTCCCATGGCATAGAAGTTACCTTTCACTGTAGGCAAATCCTCCACCTGAGGGAACACAATGTAGCTGTGCATGTGTTTCAGTAGGGCAGACAACACTCTGGACAACATGTTTGAGAACATTGGCTGGGACATCCCTGATGCTATGGCCACTGTTGTTTGGAAAGACCCACATGCCAGGAAATGGAGTACGGACAGGACCTGCACCAGAGGGGGGATTCCTGTGGGATGGCGGATAGCTGACATCAGGTCTGGCTCCAACTGGGCTCACAGTTCCTGGACTGTGGCACGATCAAGTCTGTGACTATTACATGTCTCTCTTCCATTGTCGACAGGTCAACCAGCGGTCTGTACACCAGAGGATGCCGCCATCTCCTCACCTGCCCAAGCGGACGTGCCCTATGGATGAGAACAGCGAGCACAGAGACAGCCAAATTTTATTGCACACATTTGTCAATCCGCTGTGTGCTTGTCTCTGTATGCAAGGCCTAGATATGTGTGACGCATTTAAAAGTAATGCCATGTGGCCGCCTGAAATGGCGAATGCCTGACCTGTAATGTGGGACAAGGGGATATGAGGTAACTGCGCTGGCGTTCTACACCATCGCTGTATTGGTTAACATTGGGCCCCATGGGTCCCAGGAGCCAATGACGGTGTACGCCAGAGGTGACGGTACGCACCACCGCGGACGTGACTGTCATTTTCTGTCTGTTCACTCACTTGATACCTGACCTTCGACAGGAGAGGACCTACACTGCAAGAGCTGCTGTGACTTCAGTCTGGAAGCGACAATGGCTCATGTGTCTGTGGAAAGGGCCCCTGTCTTCACATCAGAGGAGTTGGATAAACTAGTGGATGGGGTCCTCCCCCAGTACACTCTACTCTACGGACCTCCAGAAAAACAGGTGAGTACACTGTGAGCATGCTGTATGGGCAATGCCTGTTTGGAGTGGTGTGGATGGTAGATAGGGGGGATGAGGCCTGCATGAATGGACGGTGAGTGTATTTGCGTCAGGGCAAGGGTGGGAACGTGGGACAATGACTGTGACGGTCCGGACGGTTAAAGTTTTTTCTTTTCCTCTGTACTATTCCTCTAGGTCAGCGCCCACCAGAAGAAGGATATTTGGCTTGCCATCGCCAAGGACTTCCGGACCCTGGGGGTCAACCACAGACGGAACACCCACTGCCATAAAAGATAGGACATTCACCGCTGGAGCAAGAAGACGGCGGAGGCCCAGCTGGGGATGGCCTCCCAATGTGGGAGGGGTGCCCGTCGCACCTTCACCCCCCTGATGTTCTGGATCCTGGTGTGGCGTATACGGAGTTGGATGGGCGCTTGAGGGCATCACAACAGCCACAAGGGGGTGAGTACCATCACATCCATCTGACTCTGTGAGCATTGGAGGTGTCTAGGTGGGGGAGGTGGGCAGTGGGTTCCCCTAGGCTAGGGCGAGCTTTGTAGGTAAGGACCCTTTGTGAGGCAGGCTAAGTGCCACCCCAACCCCACCAGTGGTAAGAGCCATCCACACCTAGTCAGGCTCCTGTGACTTCCATGTGTGCAGCAATCGGGCATAGGCCATGTACCCCATGTCCTTGTGATTAATTACTCTAAGTGCATGGCGTAGTGCAGAGGGCTGCTGTGTCTGTAGTGTCCGCCAACGGTAGCGATATTGCATGCACTGAACATGTCTTTCTTCTTTCTTCCCCCCCTTTTTGTGGTCTCCCAGTTCTTGTGTGCAGTAGCATCATCAGGCGGCGGAGCTGTGCCCCCAGAGCAGGAGGGAGCTCCATCCCACATGGCCCTGGAGGGTGAGAAAGCGGAGTCTGAAGTCACCAGTGGGACGGAGGGCGAGGGGAGCTCCACGGCGGGGACAGGAGCAGAGACCAGCGACACCGACTCCTCCTCTGATGGGAGCTCCCTTGCGGTGGTGGGCTCCTCTGTGCCCACCACATCTATAGGTACACCCGCCACCCCACCTACCAGCACCGCCCTCCCAGCAGCCCCTCAGTGTGTGTCCCGTGGCCACTCACCCAGGAGGGTGGGCATCTCCTTCGCCCCAGGCACCTCAGGCCCTGCCCCAGTCAGCCCTGCTGCCCTCAGTGAGGAGCCTATTGACCTCCTGAAATCCCTCACTGTTGGGCAGTCTACCATTCTGAATGCCATCCAGGGTGTAGAGAGGCAGTTGCAACAGACAAATGCATAGCTGGAGGGCATTCATTCTGGCCAGGCAGCCCAACAGCGAGCATTTCAGGCTCAGGCCTCTGCACTGATGGCAGCCATTGTCCCTGTGTCCAGCCCCCCCCAACTTCCTCCACCCAGACCCAATCCCCAGTACCTCAGCCTATCCCAAGCACACCATCAGACCAGCATTCACACACCTCAACACACAAGGGTGGCTCTGGCAAACATAAGTACCACACATCCCACAAGCACTCACTCAAGCATCATACCCATGCACACATACCGACATCAATTGCCTCCACTGTGTCCCCCTCCTCCACTTCTCCCTCCTCCCTCCCTGCCACGTCTCCACTCACACCTGCATGCACTACATCTTCAGCCACTACCTCCATCACTAGCATGCCCATCACCATACACCGCTCACGTGCACTCACCACCCCCACTACCATTCACACATCCCCTGTGTCCTCTCCCAGTGTGTCTGTGAGCCCTCCTTCCAAACTACACAAATGCAGTCACACACCCACCCAACAGCCATCCACCTCATGACAGCCTCCAGCCCATGCACCTTCACCCAAAGTCAGCAAACGAACACCTCCTACAACCACTACCCCTTCCTCCACTCCCAAACCCCCTCCATCTACCCGTCCCAGTGTGTCTAAAAAGCTTTTCCTATCAAATGTTGACCTCTTTCCTACACCTCCCCCACCCCGTCCATCCCATAGGGCCCGCTTTTCGAGGTCCCAACCCAGCACCTCAGCCACCACATCACCGGGCACAGTGGTGCCAGCAACATCCGGATTCTGGAGTGCGCCAAGCAACAGGGCTGCCAGTGTCCCAAGGAGCGAGGCCAAGGACATCCCCCACCTCCAAAACAGAAGAAGTTGCCCACATCCCGGAGGGAGAAGGCCAAAACACCTGCCACCAAGGGCTCAGCCAAGACAATTGTTGGGAGTGGCAAGTCAGCTGCGCCACCATCCAAGGTGGCGAAGGGCCTGAAAATGAAAGGCAAGTCAACGTCGCCGCCAACCTGCACGGCGGACAAGACCGCTACCCGGCACCACCACATGCACCGCTGCCACGGACACTGTCACCAGCACCCCAGATACTGAGCCCTTCACCAGCACCGCAGACACTGTGCCCTTCAGCAGCACCGCAGTCAATGAGCCCACCACCAGCAACGCCACTACTGACACCGCCACAAGCACCGCGGCTTATGCTACACGCCCGAAAACAAAACACGTTCTAACTAAAACGATATATTAAAAAGCTGCACTGAAGGAACGCGTGTTTTCAGGCTTTCTTATTTGGAAGAGTCTTTGCTCTGGCTTTAAACTAACAGAAAGCAGATTACAGAGAGAGGCTGAAGCCGCGACCCCGACTTCATTGCGATGACTCCGCAGGCCGGAAGTCCGTCGATATGACTGTATTTTTCTGAAGTCATGATTTCATGCTTCCAATTCCCGTTCGCAGCCGAGGACCGCCTTTCGAGGCGCCTGGCTCGGAGTCTGTGCGGGGCGCCCTCGGCTCCCCGGGAGGGCCCAGCACTGGGCTCGGGAGGCGGGCGGGGCGCCTGACGTCACTAATCCGTTCAAGATGGTCCCGCGCCGGCGCACGAGGGCCCTCGCGGCTGCAACGTGGCGCGCGCCCCTAGCACAGCTCAGTGCTAGCGCGCGGAAGAGGGGAGGCAGGGAGAGCATGCTCAAGAGAGGGCCCAGCCAGAGAAATAAGGGAGCAAGAGCACTACATCCACCCCTATAACTGACCATGTCTTGTCGAAGGGTCAGGGCCAGGTCAACATTTTCATGAATACACTTACACCAACACCGCCGCCCCACTTGAGAGACTGTGATTTATTCTCTCCAGGATAAAGCAGTGGGCAACCCACCCACTGGAGAGACTTGAGAGACTGTGGCTTTGCACTCCCCAGGATAAAGCAGTGGGCAAACCACCCACTGGAGAGACTTGAGAGACTTTGGCTTTGCAAAACCAAGGATAAAGCAGTGGGTAAACCACCCACTGGAAAGACTTGAGGGACTATGCTTTGCACTCCCCTGGATACATCAATGGGCATGGAGCCCCCTTGTGGAGCTGGTGTCGTGCACTCATCCGGCAGAGGTGCCCCCCCTTCCCTTCCCCCTGAGGTGCCTGTTTTATTTCTATCTGATGCCCCTGCAGTGTTCTCTCCGTTTCGATCGGGTATCGAGTGCGGGCTCACCCATGAATTTTGGGCCCAGTGTTCCACGGACTATATAGATGCAGTACCTGGACTTGAATTCTTGGTGTACATATTTGTTTATAGTATATATAACTTTTTGACTAAAGGATTTTTATTGATTACAATGGTTACAATCATTTCCTTTTGTCCTTGCGTTCTTCCGGGGGGTTGGGCGGTGTAAATATAATGTTGCAGCATGTATTTGTGTGTATGTTGTTGTGGGTGAGGGTGGGGGTGGGGGTGCTGCGTGTTGCGTGTGTGTGTCACTCTCTTTTCCCTCCCCCATGAGGAAGGGACAGGCTTTTTTTAAATACTGTGTCACCAGCTTTAAGCATAAAATAGACACCATACTTGTACTGCTCAGGGAAATAAAGCAGGCAGGACAAAAATCATGAGGAGCAGGGTGAGCCAAATGGACCTTTTATCCCTGTTTTTATAGTAGAGGTTTTAGATAGCTTAGTTTAGATAAGTTAGTGTAGTGCATGTTAGTTGTAGTGCATTGTAGTTTTCATTAGAGGAGGATACATTTTTAGGGGTTTGGTATAATTATCTGTTTTTAGTGGATGGGGGTTGATGTTTATGGGATGTGTTTCTAGGGAAATAACAAATACAAGAAAATGCACACAAAAAAATGCACAAACATATATCTTTGCGTAGATGTTTAGTTTGTTTATGTATTGGGGGTGTTGTGTATGATGTGGCATTAAATGTACAGTATAAGTTAGGTAAAGTTGAGATAGTTGTAGGTATTAATTAGGTAGTGTAGGCTAGATTAGAATAGTTCGGTTTGGAAGGTTAGGTAGTTTTCGTGACATATTTATAATTTCATTAAATGTTGTTGTTTCCCACATTAGAGTCTCCTTCATGATTTAGTAGCAGTAGTTTATTATATCTATTTAGTTAAATTAGTTTGTTTTTTATGGTAGTTAATTAAAGCATTACCAAAATTTAGGATCACTCTTCAAGTGTAAAACAGCTAATAAAAATTAATTTAAACCAATATAGTCCAAAGTACAGATGCATGGTAAATTATGGCTATTTAGTTATTGCAGTGCATACCTAGTCAATGTCCACTGACTTTTTATATATAATCAAAAATGTAATTGATTTACAGTTTAATCGAGGGTCTTCTGGATTGAAACTAATAGTCACTGCAGCCTTACATGTTGGAATTGCTCTATCGAGAAAATATCCTCTAGGTAGATTGACACGTGCTTCCACCAGGGAAGGGCAAATACATAGCAAATGCATTCGATTTTCCTTTGTGCTTCAACATAAGCTGCATGTTGTTGGGTATTATATTTGAATTTTGGGAGCTCATCAAGACCCGGGAGCTGACCAAAGTGTAGTACCATCAGCCTTTTCTTGAGGCGAGGTGAGAAGGTCTAGCTTAAGTATGCAGCTGGTTTCATCTCATTATAAATAATAACCACCATCTACGCATGTGTCCTTTTCCTAAGTAAATTTTTATCTTATTTAACTGAATGAAACTTTGCTGCCTTGCTTGCCACACGCTTAAATTCTAAAATAGTACTTATAAACCACAGAGGGTAACCCAAAAACCTGATCGGGCTGGGTAGAAGATAATCATTACATACAACAATGCCCTAACGGGGAAAGATCGACAAATTAATTATATATCATAAAACAACATAGGTGAAAAACAAAAAAACTATTTATTCATATAAATATATATATTCTTTTATTTACTTATACATAAATATCAATTTAATATATTCATCCTATATGGACAACCCATCTAGTAAAACAACACACCAAAGGACAGATAGTGTGAGAAAAAGTGCTTGTGATAGATAGAAAGAAGAATACATATTCCAATGAATCAAAAACCTATACAAAAAACATTAAAAACAGTTGGTTGGTTCTTTTCTGTTTGCTGCATTAACTCCATTCCAATGATGAGATGACAAATTATTGATATGGTGATTCAGGTAGGCCTACGGTTGAAGTCTTGTTGAATACACTGAGAAGATGTATGACACAGGTTTCCTCTGGCACGTATGAGTTGTTTATTTGCTTAGCAGATTTCGCCAAAGCATTTACTATATGCCAAAAGGTGCTGATGTTTATTTGTTCTGCGCTGTGAATAAGCTTCCCCCAAAAAGTCTTCATCCTTCCTCTTTCACTCTTCCCAGGCTTTCTTGTCTGTGCATCTACTTTCCTTAAGGTACTAATTGCCTTTTTGAGCTTTCTCCTTAAAGTGATGGCTCTTGATGATAAAGAAGTTTGATATATGGTCTAATTTTGGGCCTTCTTTACTAGAGGGGCTTGTAAAAGCAGCTTTGTAGAGAAAATCTAACATTTTTTGTGGCTTTTTGTTAGCCAACATGGATTTTCCAGCAGCTCTTTTGCTAGCCTGGATAGATCAACTAAGGTGTCTCTATTCCCTTAAGTCTCTTAAGTCTCTTTCAGTTGATACTTTTAAGGAATCCAATGTCAGGCTGTGCTTGAATGTGCTTTGGGAGACTTATACTTAACAGCATACTTTGATAAACGTGATCACTTAATGGAGTGTATTCTATTGCAAATGTTCCCAAGAGTGGCATAATTCATGTTTTACTGTCTAGGAGTTACCATGTCTGCTCAGGGTGCATGCCTTTGACTTTTTCGGCAGTAGTTGGCGACAAGTGTAACTAGGTGAATTCCCTATGGGCAAGCAATTGTCAGGTTGGCAATGGAATCATATAAGCTATCTACAAACATTGTTGAGCAGTGCGTGTGTCAATCTGGATGTGAATGGATACACAGGCATTCATATGCAGTTGATCTGTGTAGGTAAGTCATAGACATGCATTGGTGGAATGTTGTTGGTAATGAACTCATCCTTAATCTAGGATTTTTACTCACACACATTCACACTTGCATCATTATGATATCACAGCAATGTGGTTTTGTTGCGACGATCTATACTTAGACCAGCCACCTATAGTAGGAGTCACATCAGCCTTCACAATGACTGCCTGAAACCTGTTGCACTACATGCATGAGGGCCACATAAATAGGTTGGTCAACATACATATCATATTCATCAAATATGTTTCACTCAGCCTTTGTGGCTTTGTCTGTGGCTCCAATCTATACATGTCCCTTTTGCAAATGAGCAGTGTATTTGATTCACACAATGCAACGTGTCCAAATTTCTCATGCTTGAGGCAAACATCCAACCCACAAGTTGTAGTTAGTAGTTTTATTTACAGGTGCAAATTTACGTGATGTACTGATGTATGTTTCATGAGATAACCCCAACATATGTAGCAAGACATATGATGTCCAGACAGAGTCCATGGGGAAAGCATGTCATGCAACATGTGAAGGAGAGGAGTGCTCCAGTGAGGAGGAATTAGGGTAGGATGTCCACAATGACAGTCCACAAATGTGAGAGGTCAACTGAGGGAGAGTCAAATTGAGAACAGTGCCAGATATTTGTGCACTGGCATGATCTTAAGCACAGAGCAAAGGAGAAAGTGTGCATGTGCCACAGATAAATTCTATCAGGCAGTTTTTCTGGTGAAAGATGTTTGTTCCACATCTTCTTCCTCTGATGTATGTGGTGCCTCCCTGACAACAACATCAAGGGCAGAAGATACGGATCCCGTGTCCACTGCAGCTCTCATCTGTGACAACACATAAGGCAGCACAGCAGCAATGAGGAACTGCTGATTTTACAATACAGCAGCAACGTTGCGGTGGTAGGCACCCAAGGTGGCAATGAGGGAGAACTGCTTCCACTCCATAGACTCCATAATGTTTTGGATTGCCCCCCGCCTGTTAGCAAACCTCACTGGTGCCACTTTGGCAGGATATTTGCTCATGCCTCTGCCTCAGGACATCAGCAATGTCAGCCAGGGAATTTGGAGGCCACAGAGCGGAGAGTAGGTGCCTCGTATGGCAGCCAATTTGTCCTTTTTCTGACTAAGGTACCTATGGACTGCCTCAAAAGTGCTTGCTGTGGTCTCAATCCCCACCTGCACCTGATCTGCCACCTCCTGCTGGACTCCTACTGCCGTGTGTTAGAATTTAAGTTGTGGTCCTAGGAGTCCAGGGCTGTGAGTGGGGGACTGGCAGGTGGACTATGTCGGATGTTGGGGAGATCATCTGGAGATCCAGCAATGGTATTGAGTCTCCCTGCAATCAGAAATGGTATCTGTAAGGCACCCAGGATTTGCTGGAGGGTGTCATGATATATGGTGTGCAGTTGGTCATCCACATTATCGGAAAAGTCAAGGCAGTCAACTAAACAGGAGGTATGGATTCATCCTCTGCAATGAGATGGAGATATATTAATGTTGATCTTAGCTAGAGGTTGAGATGAGTAATCAGTTTGACAGGGTTTTGGCTCCTACATATAGAAGTGCCTGGCGATGTTTCTTTTTCTTACATAATTTTTGGAACAGTGTATTTTTGCTTAATAATCAGTTTGACATTCAAAGTTTTGGATGTAGCACTTTCAGTGCCTCATTTCCAATGCGCTAGCAGCACACTGTGCTACCGGAGTGTCATTTTGTTTAAGCTCCGGTGGCACAGTGTGCCAGCACATATTTACAAGGCCATGCAAAGCATGTGTGGCTTTCATGGCCCTGTAAATATGGCCTACTTTTGTACATAACACTGCATGAAAGGTGCATTCAATGGAAGTTGCGATGGGTGTTCTCACCCAACACTCATTGAATCATAAGGAATCTGAACCATTCCATGATTTACACGTCTGACAATGCGTCAGATCCCTACACCACATCAGGGGTGGCATTTAAGTGGTGCAACGGTGAAGAATAAAAATGTTCTCCCTGTCCTTTACTATATCTATGTGTGCTGCATTCCGCATTCTGCAGCACACATTGGAAGAAGAAGACACCTTTCATGATTGTTCCTGTGCAGGAAGATGCCCCTTTCTGCACATAAGCAATCATCCCTGCTTGTGTTGGCTCTAGGCAGCAGCTTGTGCACCAGCTCCTAGGAATGTATTTTGGTAAATACAATGCATCTCTGCACTTTCAAAATGAGGAGTTCCTGTGGTCCCTTCCATGGCAGCTAATATCTGTGTACACTCATTCAACTGTGAGCAATATGGTTTAATGCAGGGTCCTATAGACATATCTCTTGCCATGTCTCTATGTGTAGATACCTCCCATTGCCAACACCTCCCACCCAGATGTGTTGCTTCTCCTGTGGCACAGCTATTCCATTCTGAGGATTTAAATTCTAGATTAGTGTGCATAGTCCAAGTGAGACCATGTAGCTACAAGGTAAAAGGAGTCCTGCATTGTAACAGTCAGGTTGTGCAAGGTAGCAGTGTGCATGCTTGGTGTATTTTTCCAATCCATGTTTTTTGCAGTGTATTGTGGGATTTGTGGTTCTGGTGAGTACTGTTGCACATTGCCTTGGAAGTGTCAGAATACAAAGTAAGGTAAACATTGACTGATGTTGCACTTCAAACAATGAAGAGAGTGAGGTGACAATTCAGTAATAGGCTGTGCAAATTGTGGGAAATCATTAAACATTACATGTCATTGCTGTTTAACCATAAGTGTCCCAGCATACTACCCGCTGGCCTGCAGACAGTGGTTTTTAGCACTGGAACATAGCTGCCTGCACCTTATGGCATTGCCTAGTTGGCACATTGCCCCTTGCTGCAACTTACATTGTGGTTCTTGTTGTTCGTCATATGCTGCACTGTCCTGTCCTGAGACTCCTGAAACTAACTCCTCATGGATGACAGCTGCCACAATCTCCTCCAACTCATCCAACTGCCCCTGGGGTGTGGGACTTCCACCAATGGTCTGTAATGCTGCCTTGCAGTTGCAGACTAGTTTCTCCTTTGTTCTGTGCTTGCAATCGTGCCAGCGCTTCTTACAGTCGATTACTGTCCTCTTGACCTCTGCCACACTGTTGACCTTGTCCACAATGGAATGCCATTTGGCCTCCTCCTCCCTAATGGCAATTTTGAGGTCATGAAGAGCTGCTGTTGGTGCTCCATCACCTCAGTAACCAAGATGGTATTCAGCCTCCTCACTGAACTTTCTTTTCCTCTTCCCTTCTCCTGGGAGTCTGTCTGAACAGCCTGACTGGTACAGGGGTTGTTGAGGTTGTCCTGGGGTCTCTGGTGTTCTGGATACTCCATGTTTGATTCTGAAATGCCTCCTGTTCTCTTTGATTTTTTAATACAGTGCTTTTGGCACTCAAAAGTGATACTAGGACAGATTGGCCCCCATTACAACCCTGACGGTCCGCGATAAAGCAGCGGTAATACCGCCAACAGGCCAGCGGTAAATAAAATGGAATAATGACCACAGTGGAAACCTCCAACACGGACAGCCACTTTAATACAATGAACGCCATGGCGGTAGCAACAAGCACCGTGGCGGTAACCGCCAACAGTCAGGCGGAAGACAATGTACTGCCCACCCTATCACAACAAGCCAATCTCCCACCTTTTCTGGAGTGGTATCAACGCCATCAAAAGCACGGCGTAAACAGTACACAGAAGGGAAACAACTCACTTCTGGACACTCAAGGAAGAACCACAATGCCATTGAGCTTGAGTTGCACATCTTCCCCATGATTGTGTACCTCCTCCTACACCAGGAATACCAACGGCTGCAAAGACGACCATGGTGAGTACCGCCCCTAGCACACAGGGGAGGGGGGAGGAAAATGAGAGTGACACACACACGCAACACGCAACACCCCCACCCCCAACAACATACACAAAAACAGATGGAACAACATTACACATCCACCCAGTACCCCTCAGGAATAATACATGGACAAAAGGAAGTGAGTAAAGTGAGTGCAATAATATAAGAATGTAGAAATACGTCCTTAAGTTACAAAGCAGTATTTACATATATGTACAAATGGAGGGACACTGCCCAGTCCATATTGTACGTGGGCCACAGGGCCATATCCAACAGGCCAGGGCCCCACTTGACTCCTGCCTCAATATGGAGAGAACACTGCATGGGCATCAGGTCAAAAAATACACACCTCAGGGGGAAGGGGAAAGGGGGGCACCTCAGCCGGAAGATGGTACAACGCCACTGCTCCTGGAGGGGGCTATATGCCCACTGCTTGGTCCTGGGGAGTGCAAGGCCACAGTCTATCAAGTGGGTGGTTTGCCCAATGCTTGCTCCTGGGAAGTGCATGGCCACAGTCTCTCAAGCGGGTGGGTTGCTCACTGCTTGGTCCTAGGGAGTGCAAAGCTACAGTCTCTGAAGTGGGTGGGTTGCCCACTGCTTGGTCCTGGGAGTGGAAAGCCACAGTCTCTGAAGTGGGTGGGTTGCCCTCTGGTTGGTCCTGGGGAGTGCAAAGCCACAGTCTCTCAAGTGGGTGGTTTGCCCACTGCTTGGTGCTGGGGAGTGCAAGGCCACAGTCTCTCAAGTGAGTGGGTTACCCACTGGTTCTGGAGGGGGCTTTGTGCCCAGTGATGCAGATCTTGGGGAGTGCAAGGTCACAGTCTCTCACCTGGGTGTCATACCTACAGGATTTGCAGGGGACCAGACGCACTATAGCCATTGGAGGCATGACTACACACTGCCTGCCGGTGGTAATGGCTGCTCAGTGGTGGAAGTGGCGGTGCTGGTGTCAGGATGCCAGTGGTGGGGGGAGGCTCTAGCCCTTCCCTTGCAGCCTTGGATGGCTGCCCACTGGGGCTGCTGCTGCTGGCAGTGGTGCTGGTGACGGTGCAGGTGGCGATGCAGGTGGCAGTGCTGGCGGCGGTGCTGCCAGTGGTGGGGGAGGCTCCAGCTCTTCCCTGCATCCTCAGACGGCTGTCCACTGGGTCTGCTGCTGCTGGCAGCGGTGTTGGTGGTGGTGCAGGTGGCGGTGCTGACGGCGGTGTTGCCAGTGGTAGGGGGAGGCTCCAGACCTTCCCTTGCAGCCTCGGATGGCTGAAGTGCCATGGCTGGTGTTGGGGGCTCTGATTCTGCTCCAGCACCAGGCCCCATATCCATATTGCCTGCGGCATCCATGCGTTTGTTATTGCCCTTGGCCGCAGGTGGTCCCTTTCTGCTTTTGCCAGCTGGTGGCCCCTTCTTGCCCTTTGCAGCTGGTTGTGCCTCCTTGCTCTTGGCAGCTGGTGGTGATTCCTTGCCTTTGCCAGCTGGTGGTGCCTCCTTGCCCTTGGCAGCTGGTGGTGCTTCCTTGCCTTTGCCAGCTGATGGTACCTCCTTGTCTTAGCCAGCTGGTGGTGCCTCCTTGCCTTTGCCAGCTGGTGGTCCCTTTTGGCCCTTGGCAGCTGGTGCAGGCACACTGGCTGTGCTGACGGGGGTCTCTTTGGAGCCTCTCACAACTGTAGCAGCTGTAGAAACTACAGTGGATGTGGACTGGGTGGCTGAGGTGGTAGCCTGGGTTCTGAGCACCCTGGCCCGAAGTGAAGGACAGGGGGGAGGGGCAGGGAAGAGGTCAAGGGTGGAGAGGAAAACCTTGCTAGGGACACTGGGGTGGGGAGAGGGTGAGGGTTTGAGAGCGGAGGAAGAGGGAGTGGTTGTGGGAGGTGCCAGTCTGCTGTGTTTGTGTGGAGGTGCATGGGCTGGACGCCGTTGTGAGGTGGATGGCTGTTGGGTGTTTGAGTGCTTGCGTTTTTGTACTTTGGGAGGAAGTGGCACACGCACACAGTGTGAGAGGACATAGAGGACGTGTGCATGGATGTGGGGGTGGTGACTGCCAGTGAGGCGCATGGCGGTGATGGAGGCAGTGGGTGTGGATGTAGTGCATCCAGGTGTGAGTGGAGACGCTACTGGGAGGGAGGTGGACAAGGAGGAGGAGGGGGACACAGTGGAGGCAGTGGATATTGGTGTGTCTGCATCTGGATGGTGCTTGTGTGTGTGCCTGTGAGATGAAGTGTGGTGCTTGTGTTTGCTTGAACCACTACTGTGTGTTGTCTTGGGTGCATGCTGGTATGATGGTGTGCTTGGGATAGGCTGGGGTTGAGGGGGATGGGACTGGAAAGAAGAAGATGGAGGGGGGAGGCTAGAGACAGAAACAATGGCTGCCATCAGGGAGGAAGCCTGAGCCTGGAATGATCCCTGTTGGGCCACCACTCGAGAGTTTATGCCCTCCAGGAATGCATTGGTTTGTTGCAAATGCCCTGCCAGACCCTGGGTGGGATTCACAATGGTTTGCTGCCCAACTGAGATGGATCGCAGGAGGTCAATAGACTCCTCACTGAGGGCAGCAGGGCTCACTGGGGCAGAGCCTGAGGTGCCTGGGGCAAAGGAGATGCCCACCCTCCTGGGTGAGTGGGCGGGCAATCTTGCTGAGGGGCTGCTGGGAGGGCAGTGCTCGTACAGAGGTGGCGGCTGTACCTGTAGTTGGGGTGGCCACAGAGGTGTCCGCCACAACGAGAGAGAGAGCTTCCATTGGAGGAGGTGTCACTCTCAGAACTGTCCCCTCCAGTCTCCGCTTTGGTGCTCCCCTCGCCCTCCGTCCCACTGGTGCCCTCACCGTCTGTGGATTCGGCCTCATGGGCTCGGTGGGATGCAGCTCCCTCCGTCGCTGGTGCCTCTGCTCCTCTGCCAGATGATGCTAATGCATATAAGGACAAGGTGACAAAACAAAAAGGGGGGGAAGAGACAGAGAATACACTTGGTCAATGCCAGCAACAACACCACCGTTGGCATACACAACACACAGGGAACAGCCTTATGCACTAGGGCATGCACTACCAGTTACAATGCTAATCCCCAGACTATGGAGTATAATGCCTATCTCCAAAAGCAGAATACCTGACACCCACAGGACCCTGCCCAGCAGTATATGGCCACTGACATGTTTGGGGCTGGAGTGCAACAAACCCTGCCCAACATGGAACCTACCCTGCCATATTTGTCCTGGTCTAGGGACACCCACAGGCCAACATCTCCTACCCAGATAACACCCCAACACGCGCACTTTGCTGAATTGGAAACTGTACTCACCCCCTTTTGGCTGCTGTGATGCCTTCAAGCACCCATCGAACTCCGGATAAGCCACCTCCAGTATGTGGAACTTCAGTGGGGTCAGTGTTGAACGGGTACCCCTTCCTCGTTGGGAGGCCATCCCCAACTGGGCCTCCGCTGTCTTCCTTGCCCAGCGGCGCAGTTCCTCCCATCATTTGAGACAGTGGGTGCTCCACCTGCCGTAGACTCCCAGGATCCGCACGTCCCTGGCATGCCAAATACCCTATTTCTGATGGGCGCTGACCTGCAGAGAAAGATACATAGAAAAAGGTATCAGCCATACCATCTGACGTCTTATAGTCCTGGCCCACCATATCCCTAGCATCCACTTATGCACATACATTGACCACCATACATGCAGCACTCCGCACAGGACTGCTCAACCACCCCCTTACACAAGGCCTACACACACCCCACTCCATGCATTCATGCCCCATGCATCGTGCTCACAGTGTACTCACCTGTTGGTCTGGAGGACCATAAAGTAAACGGTACTGGGGTAGGACCCCATCCACCAGTCTCTCCAACTCCTCCGAAGTGAAGGCTGGGGCCCGTTCCCCAGAAACTCAAGCCATGGTCACTTCCAGACACAGGTCACAGCAGCACTTGCAGTGTAGGTCCTCTCCTGTTGGAGGTCAGGTAGCAAGTGACAGTACAGATACAAAATGGCGGTCACGTCCATGGCGGTGCGTACTGTCACCGCCGGCGTACATCACCATTGGCTACTGTAACCCATAGGGCCCAATGATAACCATTGAGGAGTTGCACGATGGTCCTTGACCGCCTCCAGCAACGGCGCATAATGTCAGCAGAATTACCTCATTTCCACTTGTACCTCTACACAGGTCAGGCGTTCGCCATTTCAGGGGGGGGCAGGCCATTGCACCTAACTGTGTCACAGCAGACATAGGCACATTTATGGGACTACACGTTAACATACTGTTTCTTTCACAACATGCAAGGCATTTTACTCTGAGGATATGTTTGAATATGACCAGCTGCTCACCATTTTTCCCTCTAGAGTGCAACTGCTGAGGATGAATAGGAGATGGAGACATCCCCCCATGTGCAGGCCCCTGGTGGACGTGGCAACAATGGAGGACAGGCACATTATTCTCACCTACAGACTTGATAGGGCCACAATCCAAGAGCTAAGTCCCCAATTGGAGGCAGACTTGATCTCAGCTCTCCGTCGCCCCACTGGGATCCCCCCTCTTGTGCACGTCCTATCAGTGCTCCATTTCTTGGCAAGTGGCTCCTTCCAAGTGACAGTGCCACGGATGCAGGGATGTCACAGCCTATGTTCTCAAACGTGCTGACCAGAGTGATGTCTGCCCTGATGAAACACATGCGCAGCTACATCGTGTTCCCCCAGTTGGAGGATTTGACCACAGTGAAAGCTGACTTCTATGCAATGGACATATCCCCAACATCATTGGTGAAATTCATGGTACTCATATTGCCTTTGTCCCCTCCCCGGAGAAATGAACAGGTGTTCAGAAATCGAAAGAGGTTTCGTTCTATGAATGTGCAGATAGTGTGCCTGGCAGACCATTACATCTCCCATGTGAATGCAAAGTGTCCTGGGTCTGTGCATGATGCCTGTATCCTGAGGAATAGCAGCATCCCAAATGTGATGGCACAACTCCAGAGGCACCGGGTGTGGCTAATAGGTGAGCCCATGGTCCCCACACAGTGTATGATGGTATATGGGTCTGGGGGTGGCCCTAAGGGTGATTGTGTGTCTAAAAGGTATCCCTCGATATTTGCAGGTTACTCTGATTACCCCAATCTCTCATGGCTACTGACCGCAGTGAGGAATCCCAGGACAAGAGCAGAGGAATGTTACAATGAGGCACATGGGCGAACAAGGAGGATTATTGAGTGCACCTCTGGGCTCCTGAAGGCCAGGTTCAGGTGCCCCCATATGACAGGTGGATCCCTGTGCTACGCACCCAAGAAGGTATGCCAGATCATCGTGGCATGTTGCATGTTGCACAACCTAGCCTTGAGACACCAGATGCCTTTTTTGCAGGAAGATGAGGCTGGAGATGGGCATGTGGCAGCGGCGGAGGCTGTGGACAGTGATGAAGAGGAGGCAGAGGAAGAGGATGTGGACAACAGAACAACTATCATACGACAGTACTTCCAGTGACACACGGGTAAGACACTGTAAC
This sequence comes from Pleurodeles waltl, assembly GCF_031143425.1. Lineage (NCBI taxonomy): Eukaryota > Metazoa > Chordata > Amphibia > Caudata > Salamandridae > Pleurodeles > Pleurodeles waltl. The sequence goes on along the minus strand of NC_090437.1, from coordinate 1,051,160,333 downwards.
CTCACCTTCTATTGCTGTTTTGTGTAATGAATTTTCTCTGGCTGGCTGCTGTTCCCACTACTATGGCCACTTATTGTACCCCTTAACATGTATATCTGCAGATATTTGTGCCCTACTCTGGCTCCTGTTATATTGACTGCAGCAGATTACAGGTCATACCTATGTATACATAACTGTACAGTCAATTTGCAATGTGTACAGATTGTTAAATGTATACATCCTTAAATCATTTGACATACTCCATACTTGTATTTTTCCAAGGGTGTTTATTTCAGTGCTGAAAAGTAAATGGGGATGTGCAATGGGCTGGGGTGATGTTGGAGGAAAGTCCAGGATAGAGTCCAGTCTATTGGTATCACAGGTGCATTGTCCAATGTGGCATGGGAAGTGGAGCAATGGCAGTTTAAGGTGGCCAGTTTGACAGAGTGGGACACAAGGGTGACAATCAGAAGAGTTTTATTTCCTGGCGGGGGTCTTGGCAATGTTTTCTGGCTTCTGCCTGGATCACAGGGACCATTTGTGGGTGGTTCTCCTTCTGCAGGGGAAAGGGTGCTGGTGGGCTGTTGTTCCTGTGGTGGGGCCTCCTGTCCACTAGCGTCAGTGGAGGTGGACGGCTGTGCATCAGTGTGGCTGGTGTCAGGGGCCCGTTGGTGTGCCACTGCCTCCCTCATAGTGTTGGCCATGTCAGCCAGCACCCCTGGAATTGTGACTAGGGAGGTGTGGATGTTCCTCAGATCCTCCCTGATCCCCAGGTACTGTCCCTCCTGCAGTCGCTGGGTCTCCTGCAACTTTGACAGTATCTGGCCCATGGTCTCCTGGGAAAGGTGGTATGCTCCCAGGATGTTGGTGAGTGCCTTGTGGAGAGTCAGTTCCCTGGGCCTGTCCTCCGCATGTTGCACAGTCGTCCTCCCAGCTTCCCTGTTTTCCTGTGCCTTTGTCCCCTGAACTGAGTGCCCACTGCCACTGACCCCGGGCCCCTGACAGTCCTGTGTTTGGGGGTTGCCTGGGGTCCCTGTAGTGGTGGACACACTGCTGATTGATGTGTCCTGGGGACAGTGGTATGGGCCCGCTGGGTGGGTACTGTGGTGGTGTTTCCTGAGGAGAGAGGCTCTGTGGTGCTATGGGACTGTGCCTGGGTAACCAACTGTCCGGAGATTCCTGATGGGCCAGGTTGGTCATCCAGATTCAGACGTGCAGAGCTGCTGTCATCACTGTGGGCCTCTTCTTTGGGGGGAGTGGATGTTGCTGGCACCTCCTTTCCGGTGACATGGTGTGGGGGTCCTGTGGGGATGTAAATGCCGTGTTATTGTTTCTGCGTGTGCCATCTTGTGCATAGGTATGTTGCCCTCTTTGGTTGTTATTGCCATGGCAGATTGGTCTTAGTCTGAGTTGTTATTGGGTTGGCTAAGTGATTGTCTCTAATGTGAATGCTGAGGTAGGTGAGGTGATAGTAATAGAGATTTCACTCACCAGAGTCCGTTCCTCCTGCTTCTCCTGCCAGGCCCTCAGGATGCAATATTGCCAAGACTTGCTCCTCCCATGTTGTCAGTTGTGGGGGAGGAGGTGAGTGTGCACCACCATTCCTCTGTACAGCTATTTGGTGTCTTGCAACCACGGAACACACCTTCCCCCATAGGTCGTTCTACCTCTTCCTGATGTCATCCCTTGCTCTGCACCGCCAGTCCTCTGTACAGCTATTTGGTGTCTTGCAACCACGGAACGCACCTTCCCCCATAGGTAGTTCTACCTCTTCCTGATGTCATCCCTTGTTCTGGGGTGCTGTCCCACGGCATTGACTTTGTCCATGATTCTCCGCCATAGCTCCATCTTCCTTGCAATGGATGTCTGCTATACCTGTGATCCGAAGAGCTGTGGCTCTACCCTGATGACTTCCTCCACCATGACCCTTAGCTCCTCCTTGGAGAACCTGGGGTGTCTTTGTGGTGCCATGGGTGTAGTGTGTGTGATGTGTGTGAGGGGGTCTGGGGTGATGTGTTGGGGTGTGTGCTGTAAGATGCGTGGATGGTGTATGGGTGGTAGTGTTGTGTGGCTCTGGTTCTGTGGGTGCTCTTGGTCTGGCTCTCTCTCTGTTGTGAAATATTTGTTAGTCGTAAAGGGTTGTGGGTAATGTGGGTGGGTGTTTTATAGTGGTGTGGGTGTGGTATGTGTATGTGTGTCAGGTGTTTGTAGTTTGAATTGTACAATGTGGTGTTGTTTTGTTAGGTTGTGTGTATTTTGAGCACAGAGGTATGTACTGCCAATGGTTTACCACAGTTGTCCGCCGCAGTGATTCGTTTGTCATAATGTGATGGGCTTAGTTCTGTTGACATGATGGTGTAGGTTTTGGTACTCCCATTTTTTCACTGATCTTTGGGCTGGCGGACTTATGTGTGTGTCTGTATGGTGGCAGATTTCTATGTGTGGGTCATAATACAGGTAGCGGTATACCACCGCGGTATGTTGGCGGAAGTCAGCATGGCGGTAAGCAGCACTTACCGACAATGTCATAATGAGGGCCCTTGTGTCTAATTACGTGCTGCAATTCAGCCTGGCATCATTTTGTTGTGGTATACCGCCGCAGTATGTTGGCGGCAGTCAGCATGGCGGTAAGCAGCACTTACCGCCAATGTCATTATGAGGGCCTATGTGTCTAATTACGTGCTTCACTTCAGCCTGGCATAATTGTTGCAGCAGTAGCATAATTTTTGCTTCTGAAGTAGCTCAGGGGCTAGCTTCAAATTCATATTTACTCAGCCCAGATCCCAATGCCGTGGTGCACCAATCTATACATTTGGCACTAGCATGGTGTTAGAATTTGTCATACCGCAATGATAACATTTTTGATGCATTGCTACTTTGCACTGTCGCGTGGGCTCTCATTATCCTAAATGAGACTACTGGATTTTTGGGTAGCAGGATCGTTCACGGTGTGGGGGACTGAGTCGGACCCACTTGGAAGGAACTCTGTCACCCTAAATCTGGTTTTGCTCCGGCTAACTAGCAGTGCCTCATTTCTCCAAAAGGGAAGAGATGATTAGGTAGCCGAGCGCATGACATCTTTGGAACTTCTCAGGGAAGTCGTGGTCACTCAGATCCAAACCAACTCTCTCATTTACAGTATGATCTCATATACAAATGACAAAGGCAGTGTAAGTTTTATATAATGTTTTAATAAAACGACTGCATTTTAGATATTAAGGCGTGAGCCGCAATAACCAGAACCATACAACACAGTAGGATTGAAATAGTCACGAGGAGAGTAAAACATAAGAACAACGCTATCATGGTGTTTAACAATTTCTACTCTCCCTTAGCTAGTTCTATTTCGAGCACAGCATGTTAAGCTTCTGACTTGCCTTTCTGAATCCCTGGGGAGACATCAGCCCTCATACCTGAGCAAAGGCCTGTGATCTGGTTCAGCATCTGCAACGAGGCAGTCAGCGTCTAGTTGTGGTTCCCTGGTCGGAATCTCCCTCTTGCGTGTATTAGGACAAGGAAGTGTTTTTATAACTAACATGTCAGCATGATCACAAAATGTCCCTACGCAGGAATGCCAAAGACTAAACTCCTACCACGTCTATCGGCAATGTACCAGACTGTATCCTTGACTGAAGCACAGAGTGAACAAGAATGTGTTATGGAGAACTCCAATGCTGGAGTAGGCTAAACAGTGTGATATGAAATATAAAACAAGACCGTAGAACTGGCTATTTGAAAAATAACAGTACGAAGCCGAATAAAAAGCATTTAGAGCAAAGTGCACGGAGGCTCTAAGCTGCAAGCAAAGGAATAAAATACATCTAGGGCAAAATTCACAAAGGCCTAAAGCCTGAAGCAAATGCACAAAGGATACGTAAAACTGACCACACTTCACCCTCCCCTTGTCGGTAGCAAGTGGTTCTAACAAAATAAAAATATGCCCAGATATAAACAAAACATTTAAAAAAATACATTTCAACAAGGTCAGAGGACAACAAAGTCATAAATTTGGGAAGCATGTGACAATAAAGCCAAATCCAATATAATGTCAATTTTTGCTTCATTGAGAAGAGAGGAAGAAAAAAAAAATCCAATTGTCAGACAGAAGCAATAGAAAGCAGGAGTTCCTCCACTTCGATATATGTCAATATTGGAAGATCCACGCCAAAAAGTACCATGGAGCAGGTGTGTTCCAAAGCCCCAAAACCATTCAGGGCAGCACCCCGTGCAGGGCCTATGAATGAGACAATACCATCTTCCTCCAGGAAGGGAATCTCATAAACTGCCTCACGAAGCAAACACAACCGTAGTGCACAAGTCTGGGAATGAGCCCTAATCGGGAACATCAACAGATCAGTATCGACCACTGGAGGGCGCTGCAGTGAGAGACAGAGAGCCAGTGCATGTTCAAACGAGCACCAAAGGCACCGAAACACGGGTTGCACACAATCCAAAACTGGTCGGAATGACAGAGACCAGTCACACTCCAAATGTCCCAGGAGTGTTGCTCTAAAATGCTGCATCATGCGCTCACGACAGAGCTGCGCTGACGGGAGCAGCAATATAGGATCTCGTCGTGGCGGGACAGCCATTGCGGAAGAACAGCAGCAATAGCAAGACTCCAGCCAATAAAGTCAAAGTAATCGGGAAACCCCCAAAAATGCTTCCGAAAATAGAGTGTACAGCCGAAGGTATTAAGCCGAATATGGAAGAGAAGGTGTGAGCAAAACCAACACCAACGGCTTTGAAAAAATTTGCAATTCCAGCAGTGCTGGACGAATTAAATATACGTCCCACAAGTTCACCAAAGTGACTCGGAAAGTTAGTATTCAAAAGGGACTGTATTTCCGCTGATGACCTTGCCACCTGAAGTGCGTAGGTCTCGCTAGCAGATGTAAGGGCCACATGCTTTTGAAACAATAGAGCCTTTAGTCGACTCAACTTGTCGAAATTTATCTTGGAAGTAGCAATATGAGGCCAGATGTCCGCTACCTCCCTAATTTGAGTGGGGGGAAACAACACATTCCCGCAGCACGTAACGGCCTTGGTGACAACGACTACGTAAACTATTCCGGCACGCATGCCACAGCAGCGTTCGCTGTTAAGAACAATGTAACTGCCGTTAGAAAGCACCTGGAAAGTGTTTTTAATAACTGGGACTGGAACTCCCTTCAGAAAACAAGCTGAGTTAGCAATCGAAGCGTTACACGCCACGTGCAAGGACAGCTGTTTACAAATCATGGAATGGCTGACAGAAGTTTTGCATTCACTACCGCTAAGAAAAACCTCCCTCAAACCATTAATACATCTGTATAGAAAGGGAAGCTCCCACACCTCGTGTATGTAACTGTCTCCCAACCGTACGTATCTACCCACCGGAATGTGCTTCAAACAAGAAGTAAATTGTAGAGTGGAGATAGGCAAATTAATAACCCCATGAATCAACCACTCAGCTGATGGAATTTCAGCAACCGTAAAAGGCAGTTTCTCCAATTTCTCAATATTTAACATGACATATGTCGCTTACTTTTTAGCCATCAGCTGTTGTTGATGAGTCAAATTAAAGGAAACAAAGATCTCCCTGGCACGAATGTGCTGCCACGGAATGCGACCTGCCTTCAAGGTCTGTAGAGTCCAACCCAGCTGCATGATGGACCGCGTCTGACTCTGCTCATGATACAAAGAAGACATATCCGATTTAATAATGTCTATTGCAGAGGAAACAATGCTGTCAATTGTGTATACACGGTCTGAAAGGGTATGCATCCCATTATCCACAACAGACAAAGCCTGTATCAGGTTTTCCTGATCAATTTGTCTCAACCGGGCCGCTGCCTCTTGTTGTGAAAGCTTCCAAATCTCATTATATACTTCATATAAAAAACATTTCTTCCGAGGCATCTTAGGTCCTGACAAAAAATCTTGTAAGTCAGTATCATTAGACAGTAACGTGAGATGTGATTTAACTGCATCCAGCGTGGATGATTTTAACCATTGCTGACAAAGCTTTCCCACGCTATATGTAGTAATGATATCAGCATGTTCTGGTGATATGTAGCGAGGGTCCGCCCTATTAGTCCTGAACCCCCCTGAAGAGGTGACAAAACGTTGATGACACTTATTAGTGTCTACGGGCCATAATAACCACCCGCCCGGATGTATCAATGAAGTGTTAAGCGTACCATTCTGGACCTAGTGTGTAAACTCACTAAACATGGCATTAACATATCGCTGCCAATTATTCAATTTGGAAGGGACAGGAATACCAGGCAAATTCAACTCTCTAATCATTGCTAAGCCCAAACAGCTAGTCTGTTGTACTGTATCATTGAGGAAAATCATCTGAACAGGGATAATACATGCTCTAAATAAAGTGTCCCTGCCTTGCATTTGCCAATTTTTCGTTCCCCAGACACTTTTTAAGTCAACAGTCTTAAACCAATATTCATACCCCTCAACCGAAAGTTTAGAAACAAATAAATTCGAATACAGTAATTTAGTATCGGTCAATAACATTTGCTTATTAGCATACGGAGTAACTTTAAAATAGTAAGACTTAGCATTCTGTTGATTATGCCCAGAAAAATATGCAAATTTATCATAATACGTTTTAGAACTCCCCTGTGGAGGAGTCGGGCAATGTTCCCATTGCACATATTCAAATATCGATTTAGGGCTACTCGCTTTATGAATAAAGTGGTGTCCATAATAATTGTAGCAAAACATGTCACCATGATTATCTCTAAATAGGTAAGCATCTTCATCGTCATAGACAGTATAATATTGTAATTCTGTCAGCATAGAATCTACTGTCTTCACATCCCAATCATCACAAACAATGCCTGGTATAACGATATCATTCATTGATAATTTGAGAACATACGGTATTTGAATCAATTCAGTGGGACCATATATATCAAACATCACTTTATCCCACACAATCCCATCCGGAATCGGTATTGCAGAGATGTTCACATAGGACAAGTCTCTTCGAACCATATGAGATGAAAAATGTGGTCTCAACACCGTCTCCACGTGCTCAGTGTCAGATCGTTCAGGAAGAAAATGACCATGTATTACCAAAAAAAGGTAACCACAAATCCCAACCACAAGAAAATAGTCATTACAGTCATAGAAAGCCACAAATAGTTCCAAGGAAAAACAAAATATGTGCCTTTAAGCCAACACAGCAGCTTACGCGGACCGTAGGCTGAAGATAGAGAGGACGTGGAGTCAGACCCGATAACATCAGTGTCGTTGAAGCAGCCAGAGGCAGTTCGTGCAAAAGGTGCAACCGTGAACAAAGAAGCAGATAGCGGTTCTCGCCTCGGCACACTATAAACCACATGTTCAGAAATATCAGTAGAACGTACAGCAACTTGATCAACAGATTCCAAATTAATCGCCGTCTGTGGAACAATCGCAAGATCAGCTTTCACCCTCCCCAAGCACGGAGAGGAAACAGCATCGGTGCAAATCACCTGCAGTGGGACTTCTTCCCCAGTAGTGAGAGGGATTCCGGAACTACTGGGTGTCCCTCTTAGTCTGCTGTGTAGAATCGGCCACATGTTGTAACTTGACATTATCAATATAAACAAAGCGATTTCCTTTGGCCCCGTGCAGCGGCGGTAAAATTACAGTTCTCGAGCCGCTGACCCCTAATACAAGGACTGGTGCTCGATAAGAAGGACCAAATTCTTTCTTAACCGCGACCTTTTCACGCACAAGATCCCCAATCCTGGGTATCCAACCAGTAGGCGTTACTGGCTTGTCCTTAATTCCTGTGGAGGCAGCACTCGCAGAAGAGTTATCTTCACGGAATTGTTGTAAATCCTGCAAAACAGTGACACAATCATTTATGTCAAAGGGCGTATCTGCCGCCTCCACACCAGGACCATCCAGAACAGGAACATACATTTGTGTTCCAAACAGGCACTCATATGAAGTACGACCCCCCAGGGACCTTCTAGGAAAGTTATTAAGTGCTCTCTGTACTCCATACAGGTGGGCTAGCCAACTACGACCCGTACCTATAACTCTGGCCGTTAAGGATTGCTTTAAATCATGATTTAAACGCTCCACGACAGAATTTCCCTCGGGATGAAATGGAGACGAGGATTGGAGTTGGACCCCCAACGAAGCCATGGTGTCCCGGAATGCCTTAGAGGCAAAAGCAGGGCCCTGGTCCGAATGAAAAGCCGCAACTGCAAATGTATCAACAAAGATGCGCAAATCTTTAATAACAGTCCGAGCGTCAGCCGAGTGCTGTGGCCAGACCCACACAAATCTGGAGCACGAATCTACAGCAACCAATATATATTTGTATGCACTATCTGGCGTTAGTGGACCACAATGATCCAAGTACACACACTGTAAAGGTTTATTTGAAATCAGAAGGGGCGTCTGCTGCGGGCGTCTAGCCGTTGAAACTTTAATTTGTTGACAGACGTCATAACAAAGGACGTACTGCTTCGTCTCTTTATAGAGACCAGGCCACCAGTAACGAGCCTGTAAGAGCGAAATCGTGGCAGCCACGCCAGCATGTGCAGATGCCGCCCCCTCATGTGCTGCAGTAATTAATCAAGGTCTCTCAACTTTATTGGGCACTTCACGTACACCAACGCCTGGGATTTTAACTACAGCGTTCAGCATACCACCCATGCAGTAACTATATTTAGAAGGGAATCCTTTAGGAAAAGGCGTGCCATCAGCCGTAGCCTTTATGGCAGCCGAAATGTCTGTGTCTGTTTTGGAACTCGAACGAGTCACTGAGGCCACAGTGGCAACTGCCACTGCCGATTTAGCGGCTTCATCAGCCAAAGTATTTCCAGCAACGTGTATTCCAACGCGCTGGTGTCCAAGTGTATGTACAACATGGACCTTAGGAAGCGTTTCCTTCAGATTCGCAACCTTCCCCCACAGCAATTTGTGTTTAATGGTGTTGCCATTAGAATCTCTGAACTCATTCAACCTCCAGTAGTGTAAATATTCATTGAAAGACTGAACACAGTAGTAGGAGTCACAGACCAGCAAGGTTAGTATCGCCGGATCCACATGTTCCAATGCTAACAATAGAGCTTTGAGCTCAGCCAACTGTGCTGTACAATCTCCCAAGGTCTGCGTATAAGTATGTCGGGGGCAAAACACTTCCCCCTCCATAGTGCCGCTCACCACCGCACATGCAGGAGAATACTGTTGTTTAGTCCCAACCGCTGGTTGCGCAGAGCCATCGGTGTACATGACCACCTGATATTGATCAATAGGCAATGTGCCAGCGGGAACCGGGTACTCCATTTCATATTAAAGAAATTCTTGAGTCTGCAGTTTAGGGTCAAAGATGTAATCTACATCAGTGGCTGTCAAAGACGTAGCCCATTGTATCCATCGCGGGTGTAAAGCTTTCGAATTAGGAACACTTGCTTTAGTAACAGCCTCTAAGGCCGGAATCGGGGAAACGACAATGATGTGTTGGCCCTGGGCCAGAGGTCTTTCTTTAATCACAGCCATCTGTACAACAGTGAGTATTTTCTCAGTTTGTGCAAATCGTTGTTCTGCAGCAGAATACAAGTGGGACTTGTATGCTATCGGGACTGTCTCACTCTCATTAAAGGTAACATATGTAAACCCAACGGCACCAGGTATTACCCTGATGACTAGATGCATTTTATTGTCCCTAGTGTGTAAATGTTTAACTGCTAAGAGATCAGTTTGTAGATCTCGAAGAATATGTGTATGCTCAATCGTCCAAAATTTACTCGAAAAATGTGGGCGAATCAACTCGTATAAGGGTTTTATACATGTAGCATGATCAGGAATGTAAGTTCTGCCAAAATTCAAAAACCCCAACAATGACTGGAGCTTCCGAACCATATTAGGAGGCTACAATTGAGAACATTTCTCCAAAAAATGTGGCGCTAAGCTCTTGCCCTCATTCGACAACTCATATCCCAGGAAAATGACGCTGAGGAAGGCAATGTTCGATTTCTTAAAATTAAACTTATAGCCAATTTCAGCAAACCCCACAACAATGCGTGTTACACGCCTTAGATGTTGCATAATTTCATCGTCCGTCAAATATATGTCATCAACATAAGATAACGCTTCAGGGTCCAACTCGTGCAGAATTTCAGTTACACGAGCCGAAAATAGTCCTGGGCTATTCTTATACCACTGAGGCAAACGACAAAACTTTTTCTGAGAGCCAAACGCACTGAAACTGGTATAGTCTCGACTTTCGGGCGCTATATTTTGGCAGAAAAATCCATTCAAGATATCTAATGTTGTTTTGTATTTTTTACGCACAATATTATTCATAAGCGCTGCGCTGTGTGAATTCTGTATTGCATATGTGCGTGTATGTCCATTTAAGTGTCTGTAATCCACCACTATCCTATATGAATGGTCCAACTGGAAATAAGGGATTATTCATCGGCGGGACACAGGGTTCAATTACACCCTGGTACTCCAATTGTGTAAGAATTTTCCTAACCGATGCCCTTGCCTCAAATTTGACAGGATACTGCGGCTGCGGCTGAGGTTTGCCCTTTATTGGAATTACATGATAAGGTGATTGTCTATCCCACCCCACATTATTTCTATATAGGGCGGGGGCCTGTGCTAGAGCCCATGATTTACTATAGGACTCCGCTAGTTCTCTCGGAACAAGTGGTGAGAACGAAGGCATAATAACCTCCTCCCCAACCGGACAATCGCGAACAAAGTCAGGTGGCCAATCTTGTTCGGCCAGCAGAACGTCATACAATTGTACCATATGGTCCCAAAAGATGGCCTGTACAATGCGGTCAATGTCCCCTTCTAATTGCAAAGTTACTTTATATACTCTATCGGGATCAGAGACACGCATATCTGCCGTTTCGACTTGTATGAAGTCATCAGTTGCTTTCACCTCCAGATGCTCTAGAAGACTCCGGCGAACTATTGTGACCTCTGCCGCGCTGTCTAACAGTGCTAACGCCCATGTCTTGTTCGTCAAGAGAACTCTCTTCTTGAGCGGCATGTCTAACTGAGACAGCTGCCACTTTCTTCTTTTTAAATTGTTGCTTTTGTTGGAGCGGTTTCTCTTCCTGTTTAACAGAAGCCTCCGTTGAGCGTTGTGACTCCTGTCTCGGTTTCACGTACTCAGTTCTCCGCTCTGACCGCCCACCTCTCTCACTTCTTTTGTCCGAGGAGTCCTGAAAGGAACGAGATTGGCGTGTATCAGTATTTTGATATCTATCAAGCGTTTTCAAATTATCCCTATTCCTGAGATTATACCTATTCTGCGGGGTCTCTGGCTGCGGAGACTGCCCCCCATCTTTCTTAGGTGTCTGTTGCTTTTCCTCCCAGCGCTTCTTAGTGCCCTCAGGCTTCTGATTTTTAGCATTATCTTTACTATTTTTACCCTGTAATTGGTGTTTTTGTGGTCGAGCCCCTAGGCTATCACGATCAATACTGGAATATGTTTCTGCTATTATTCTCGGGAGTTCCCGCTCCTGATTAAGTTGCGGAACGTCTCGAAGACGCATACGCATGGCTAACGCCACTGCTTCTCCCTTGAGATTACTCAAAATAATAGAAGAAACTGCAGCAAAATTGCCCATCAGCTGCATGCCTAAATCTAAGGCAGGGGCAGCCCCATATTCATCTTGAATTTGTTTAAGCGCTTCCGGTAGATTAGCCAATGTTGGTGTACCGTGTGCTGTAGTGTAGAGCGCGGCAAATACCGTGCCCCAGGTATTACAATGGTCCACTCTGGGAACCATTCCATACGGCAAACACATCGTCAATATTCTATGTTTATCCTGAGGTCCCATATGGGGAAACACTGCTTCCAGCGTATTAATTTGTTTGCGCCAGCCAAAATGGAGTTTCCTCACGTTTAGCCGGTACCTTACCTATAACTGAGTGTACAGTGGCCGGATTGATACCCGGAACCACTACCTGTGGGTGTGCAGGAGCAGCACGCGCTGCATTAGTATTTAAAGTCTGCATTACAAACTGAACCAGTCTTCTGTATGTAGTTGCTAAGTCCATATATAAACAACGAACGTCAGCCACTGCCAAGTTAGCAACCGCAGGATATGGTGTATATGTAGCCAACAAAGGCCAGGTAGGACCATCATTACTCAGTGGACCTAACCTAACTTGTGCTACTGTGTGTGGGAGGGCGCCATCAAGCCAATTATGGTGTTCTTGATAAGATAAAGGTATCTCTAAGTATGCATAAGCCCTGTATTGTCCAGGGACATTCGCAACAGTGTAATCGTGAAAAGTGTTTGTACCCCCATCAACTGCTGGAAATACGACCCAAGAATAAAAAAGCTCTGTCCTATAGGCTGCATGGGCGTCCACCACAAATGTGACTGGAACCCCCTGGACCGTCAGTCCATGTGCTAACAGATGTCCCATGAGCGGTTGGCGCATATTAAGCGCTATGTTTACTACTTGAGGATTCGCCATTATAAAATAGCACTAGGGCAGAGAAGGCACACCAATATCGGGGTTTTCCTTTCAAAGTTCAACCTTGAACAACCAACCGCTATTAATAGGATCTACCTATATTGCGGTGGCGGAAGTCCTCAGTGCCACGGACGTCTCCGTATACGGAACCGAGGAGTCAATATATATATGAGACCGAGAGAGTCAGCCGGACCCGAAAATTAGAGCCAGACCAATCGTTGGTGGCGCCATGTCGCGTGGGCTCTCATTATCCTAAATGAGACTACTGGATTTCTGGGTAGCAGGATCGTTCACGGTGTGGGGGACTGAGTCGGACCCACTTGGAAGGAACTCCGGTTTTGCTCCGGCTAACTAGCAGTGCCTCATTTCTCCAAAAGGGAAGAGATGATTAGGCAGCCGAGCGCATGACATCTTTGGAACTTCGCAGGGAAGTCGTGGTCATTCAGATCCAAACCAACTCTCTCATTTACAGTATGATCTCATATACAAAGGACAAAGGCAGTGTAAGTTTTATATAATGTTATAATAAAACAATTGCATTTTAGATATTAAGGAGTGAGCCGCAATAACCAGAACCATACAACACAGTAGGATTGAAATAGTCACGAGGAGAGTAAAACATAAGAACAACGCTATCATGGTGTTTAACAATTTCTACTCTCCCTTAGCTAGTTCTATTTCGAGCACAGCATGTTAAGCTTCTAACTTGCCTTTCTGAATCCCTGGGGAGACATCAGCCCTCATACCTGAGCAAAGGCCTGTGATCTGGTTCAGCATCTGCAACGAGGCAGTCAGCGTCTAGTTGTGGTTCCCTGGTCGGAATCTCCCTCTTGCGTGTATTAGGACAAGGAAGTGTTTTTATAACTAACATGTCAGCATGATCACAAAATGTCCCTACGCAGGAATGCCAAAGACTAAACTCCTACCACGTCTATCGGCAATGTACCAGACTGTATCCTTGACTGAAGCACAGAGTGAACAAGAATGTGTTATGGAGAACTCCAGTGCTGGAGTAGGCTAAACAGTGTGATATGAAATATAAAACAAGACCGTAGAACTGGCTATTTGAAAAATAACAGTACGAAGCCGAATAATAAGCATTTAGAGCAAAGTGCACGGAGGCTCTAAGCTGCAAGCAAATGAATAAAATACATTCAGGGCAAAATGCACAAAGGCCTAAAGCCTGAAGCAAATGCGCAAAGCATACGTAAAACTGACCACACTACAACACCAGCGATGCGTCATTTCTTTTAAATGACTCCCTCGTTGTGTAAAGAACAAAAGATGCTCACCTTTTATTGCCCTCAATTGCAATCAGCATTTACTCAGACCCCTGAGGTTAGAGAGGACTATAGGAGATAAAGAACCTGCTGATTCCAGGAATTATTGACTTTTGACTTAATCTGCCAAAAATCACAGGAGGGGGTGGTTTGGTAGCAGTATCCAAATGATTGATTTAGTAAATTCCCCTCCTTGGAAATATGTTGGGGCCTTTGCTCAGAAGTCTGCCCCTGATCTTGACTTTGTTCTTGAGGAGAAGGATGAGGGCCCAGGGCCCTTGACATGAAGCCTGCAGCAATTTCCATTTATGTCTGCCATACATAGTGACTTATTCAATGAAAGTGCATTGGATAAAAGTTGAAAATGTTTTAATCATGCTATTTTCAAGTGACCTGTCTTGTAAATATAATTTGAAAAAGTTCTATAGGAAGATAAGGGATTGCTGCTGAGATCTGTGTGTAGCACATGGGTTTTGTGTGCGGGCAACTCTGCCCTTCATCCTTTTAGGGTCAGCAACAAGTAGAATATAGTTAAGTAATTGTTGTTTAGAGAGTTGCAGCATTAGAACATAAAATAGCAGTGCCAAGTGTTTTCTTAAAACAAATTATTATTATAGGCTAAACATTTCATACATGTGTAATTAATGTAATTTGATGCTATGCCACAAAACATTTCATTTAAGCAAACTGCGGTGTCTACATTTTTCATACCTTACTAACCATGTCTGGCAGGATATCCTTGATGTTGCTTTCTGTTTTTTGTGTGTGTTTTCAAGTGTTACTGAGTTCCAGGTTTCATTTTAAGACAGATTTATACTTTTTGACTCAAAACTGCGCAAACGCAGTTTTGCATCAAAATGTTTAGCGCTGGCTAGCGCCATTTCTTAACGCCATCCAGGTGTCAAATTTATACTTTGACGCTGGGCGGCGCTAAGAATAGGTTAGAGTCATTTTTCCTGACGCTAACCATTGCACCTTGTTGTAAGGCAAAATGACGTTAACGCAGGAACAATTACTCAAATCCGGTTTACAACAAGGAAAAATTTTTTAAATCCAGATATTCATAATTTTTACCCCCAATAGCGTCAAAAAGCGACGCAAATGGAGCAAACAGTGTAAGGAGCCCAAAAATGGATCCCCGAAGCCAGGAGAGACCCCAGGGAGACCCCAGCCAACCAGGAACCAGTCAGGAAGACACTGATAAGACCCAGGGGAGAGACAAAAAGAAGAGTAATGGTTGCTTCAGTGCAGAGGAGAATGAAATTCTGGAGATAGAGGTGACCAAGCACCAGCATCAACTCTTCATCACCTTTGAATTGCCAATTGGGAAGAGAGAGGCAATTTGGCAACAGATTGTGGACAAGATGAACAGTGTGGCAGAGGTCAGGAGAACTGTCACTAAGTGCAAGAAACGCTGGCATGACTGCAAGTGCAGGACAAAGGAAAAAATGGCAAGGGACATGAAGGCAGCACTACAGATCCGAGGTGGGAGTCCAGCACCGCAAGAGGACTTGGACAAGATGGAGGAGATTGTTGCAGCCGTCACCCCGGAAGAAATCATCACCGGTATGGCAGGAAAGGACAGCACGGACTACCAGGAAACAACACATATGCAGGGTAAGTTGCATGGGGGACCAAAATGTCAAGTGCACGAAGGGGGAGGCACATACCTACTACACAATTCATGTCAGCCCTGCAAATCAGGCAGTGGAAAAGGCAAAGGGGAACAGCACCGGACTCCCTGCTCTGCCCATGCCAGGTGCATGGGCTGTGCAGGGACATCCAAGGGCACAGCACAAAACAACACCAACAACCTTTGCATGGGGGTACAACGCCATGCCAAGTCTGCTGGAAATGCTGAAGCAGACCAGGAGGGTAGGGTAGAACGTAAAACTGGTCTGATGTCACAGGACAGCTCGTAATGTCAGAATGTAAACTAGAGGGCCATGCCCAGTCTCAGGCCATTGGCTCAAGCAGCATTCACCATTGACAACAGTGCCACTAGTACCTGTGCTGTGTACACTGGTCAATTAGGAAATGTGTGTTAGGTGCCCATGGCACAAACACACACGAAATGAGGGTTCACTCTGACTAAGTGATCAATCCCCATCCATCCCTATCCAAATGCAACGCCTGTCAACTTCTCATGTCCATTGACTCAATAACCATCAGGCACTGTCACATACATAATGATATACACAGCAATAATCTCATACCCATGCTGCCCATCCCTGGGTTTATCCCTGTGCCCGTGTTACAATAGCTGCAATGCCACCATGCAACATCTCAGGTATCATAGTGCTAAGATAACTGCAACAAGGGGGTAACATATGTGTGTAGGAGGGCAAACACACCTGCACAGTCACAAGAGGAAATGGAACTCTGCCAGGTCCATCAGTGCAATGCAATATAGCACACATGCGGAAAAATCAACATGAGAAACTACCAATGGTAACACGTGCATTGTCTCATGGAAATGTCATGTAAGGTGTGATACTAGGTCTCAGCCCTGCATAGGTGTTTGTGAAAAATGATAGACTGGGACAGGGCCATATTGTTATGTGTGGTGCTGTGGCATCAGCACACCAATAATCATTGCAAGGCCTCACAATGCAAATGTAAGCAGAGGGAGGGTTGATGAGGACAAGAAGGTGTCAAGCCACAATTTGGCATAACCCACACCTATAAAATGTGACGCAGACAGTTGACCAAACTGCCCACACTACATGTGATATGCAGGTGGGACATAGGGCTGAGAAACTGCAAACATTAATGACAGGAACAATGCATGGGAACCAACATGACAATGTTCCACCAATGGGAAGTCAGTGACGTCACATTACAACTGGCACGACACAGACACACTAATTGTACAATATCTCATTGCAAAGGAAGATGGCTGTCCTGTGGAACTGCCTGTCCTGGACTACCGTGATGTCCTAGATGACCAGCTGAGAACCATCAACCAGGAAACGCTCCAAGATGTCCTGGGAACACTCCAGACACCACCTCCAGTCGATAGAAAGAGCATTCATGTAGCATTCATGTAGCAGCCATCCCAGAGAATGCACCCACCACCCCGATAGTACGACCTGCCAGCTCAAACACAGCTGAGCACTCTGATGACACAGGGATCACCTTTGAGAGGACAGTAGTGGGAAGCTGGCCAAGGAGGTGCGGGTGGGGATGCAAACTATGACAGCCAGCCTTGAGGGGATGCGCATGTACATGATGACGTGCGCATAACAGACAGCAGCCAAACAAGTCACACAACACCTGCCCTCTCAATCTTGCAGCTGCATACATGACAACAAGCTGGACTCATTGCACCGGGAACAGCCTCGCTCAGGGCAGAATTGGCTACCTACCACAGGGATGTTGCTGCCATACTCCATAATCAGCATTCCTTCTTGTTGCAGTGATGCCATATGTAGTTCCGCAGATGGAAGCTGTCGGGAATTTGGTATCCACTTCTCCAACCACTGAAGTGTGTGTTGCCACCCTCAAAGCCACCACCACCACCATCAAGGGCAGAGGAGACGACACACACATTAGAGGATGAAGATGTGGAACAGATCATCTTCACCCGTAGGAGTACTCGGTAGCAGCAGCCCATGCCGCATGGGCACCGATTTTCCTTTGTCTTGTGCTTGACCACATGCCAGGGTTGCTACAGTTGGTGACATGCACTCTTCACCGACACACTGTTAACCTTCCACTATGGACTGCAATTGTCTTCCACTACTCAATTGGTAATTCATGTTCCACTGCACAGAACAACACTTCATCTCAGCATGTCCAATGACATGTCCCTCAACCTTGCACCTGTGTTGCGTCACAATAGAATGCTTTACACTAATGGGGTCACAGACCTGGACTGTGTAAATATTGCACTGCAGCACTTTAAAATAAACAGCACCTGCACACCCACTTTGTTTCTGTGTAATGTGACACATCTACTTTGCTGGGGATTTGTGATGCATGTAACATGTCCATGGTCACAGAGTGTCAATACCAGAGTGCAGAAACAACATTGGCAGATATCTATGCACAAGGGCCCAGATTTTTACATTTTGTGCGCTGCATTTGTGTCATTTTTTAAGCAAAAGCAGGGCAAACTTACAAAATATCATTGTATTTTGTAAGTTTGAGCTGCTTTTGCATCAAAAAATGATGCAAATGCAGCGCAAAAATAGTATAATTCAGGGCCAAGGTATCTACAAGATGAAAGTAAATTCTGGCCAAATTCCCTACAAGCAATTCATTGTGTATGTGACATTTGCTTCAAAACATACAAGCCTCCCCCACAACATACAGCAGGAATAGCTGTGTAAGAGTGTTTGGCCAATAACGTCAGCTGGGAGTACAAGTAAAACACATATGCCTGAAATTTGTATGCTTTACCTCATCTGAAATTGGCACTACTCAGTTTAGCAGTATAGATATGAACTTAAGGCTGCAGCAGACGTCCCACAGTGTCCAACATCATGGCACAGGATCAAAACTATTACAGCTTAAAAAGCACACTGACTTGTCCAATACATGGGAACCATAGTCCCGTTGAGTGGTGAGTACAATGGATGGCAGATGCATTGAGGTTTAGATTTGCTGTAGCTGCCAATGTGAAAAGTCAATTGGAAGTGGGAATTAACATGTCAAGAGAGGGATGTTGATGCAGTACGGAATACACAGGCCAACAGACAATTGGCATTGTACACTCATGCAAAGATCCTGAGTACCAAGCATGTGACACATGCAGTAAGGTAGTACCTAAATCTTTAATAACTATGTACGAAACAGAACTTAAAACTATGTAACACACCTACACTAACCTAATCTAACCTAACAATATATTACCCACAACTGGCCTCAACTACCCTATGCTAAGCTTACTTACCACATTTAACAATACACTCTAAACATTTGCCCCCCACCCCACTTATATAACGAGGCACATGTAGGACAACATATACTAACCTAAACATATACTACCTAATACTAAACATATATATATATATATATATATATATATATATATATATATATATATATAT
This sequence comes from Pleurodeles waltl, assembly GCF_031143425.1. Classification (NCBI taxonomy): domain Eukaryota; kingdom Metazoa; phylum Chordata; class Amphibia; order Caudata; family Salamandridae; genus Pleurodeles; species Pleurodeles waltl. Next base: position 1,051,141,561 of record NC_090437.1, on the reverse strand, counting down.
ATATATATATATTTGTATTTAAAAAAGAAAATGCACAAAAACATTAACCCCCACACACCTACCCCCATAATATGAACCCCCAACCTATTTATCCTATCTAAACTACTACCCTACTCTAACCTATCACTAAACCCCTTAAACCCACTACAAAACAGGATAAGGAATAAGGAGGGAGGGGACTGAATTAGGGGTGAGAGGAGGCAAGAGTTCACAGGTTTGCCCTCTTCAGTGTCTTTTTAATTGCCTTGAGCCTCCGGGTATTTTTGTCCACATCCCTCTGTACTGTGTCAAGCTTTTTCAACACTTTCATCATGTCCCTCTGGAGCTCAGCAATTGTAGCCATGTCCAATGCAGCAGGTGTGGTGGTCTGTGTTGCAGAGGATGATGGGTCCAGCAGGTGTGGTGGTCGGTGGTGCAGACGTTGAAGATGCAGCGGGTGAGGTGATTGGTGGTGCTGAGGTTGAAGGTGCAGCAGGTGGGGCTGATGTGACAGTGGCCGCTGTGGTACTGGATGCAATTGTGGTGGTGGCTACAACCTTTGTGACCAATGCCGGTCCCCCTTGGCTGAAAGCCCATCATTCTCCTGTGGCTCACTCTATCTGATAGCGTCTTGCCATCCTTCGGTACCCAGACTCGACATCCAAGATGTGTCTGTATCTCCCTGCCCACTTCTGGAAAGCCCTGATCTCCGCTACATCCATGTTGGCAGCTGTAAAAATGAGACAGGCAACCATCAGTGTCATTATTGTATGATGCAAGTACAGATGATAATCTAACACTCTGCTTCAATTTGCACATGCAGTCAAAATGGCAGTCCATATGATATAGGTGGTCATTACAACCTCAGCGGTCTTTTTGAAAGACCACTGAGGGACCGCCGTGCTGAAGAATGCCAGTGCAGGTGGTTTTCCGCTATGCGAATTATGACTGTTGGCAGCCCTCCGTCCGTTTTCTGGCGGTCGGCGGGGAAGTGGAGGTTGCTCCACCTCCACCGGCCCATCATCAGAACACCGCCCACCGAATCACGTTCTGTGATTTGGCGTGGCAGGGTTCTGGTGACGGGGTGCTGGCGGCGGAGCAGCCCCCTTGGATCCTGTCCCCTCCAGGAGGATCAACGGACCAGGTAAGTTGATCATCCATTAGGGGAGGGGATGGGGGGGGTGGTGTTATGTGCCTGCATGGAGGTGTGCGTGTGATTATGGAGAGGGGGTGTATGAGTATGTGTATGCATGCGGGGGTGTAGTGTGTTCGGAAATGTGTGTCTGTCTGTCTGTATGTATGTCTGTATGGATGTGTGTGTGTATGTGTGTATGTGGGTGTGCGTGTATGACTGTGTGTGTGTCTGTTGGCATGTGTGCGGGTATGTGTGTTGGTGGTGTATGCATGCATGTACGGTGTGTGTCTGTGTAGTAATGTTGGGAGTGGGGGTGGGGAGGGGGGTCTTGCCACCTTTGGGGGGGTGGCAGGGGGTGTGGGGGGAGGACTCGGGGTGGGGGTGGGGGGTGGGAGACCCCTATTAGTGCCAGGGAAGGAATTTACTGGCACTGATAGTGCTTACCGCCATGAATTTCATGGTGGTTCCCAACCCCATGAAATCCATGGCGGACAGCCGGGTCGTGATACCGCCGGTGGTCTTGTGACCCAAGTCTCCAGCCCAGCGGTCGTCTCCACCCTGGCGGTCAGAATGTCAGATGATCATGCCGGAGCCACTTCTCCGCCGACCGCCAGGGTCATGATGAGGGCCATAATGTCCCTGATGAATGAAATGGCAATGTTGCCTACCCATCATGACTTTTACACCACAGCAAAGCACAACAAGAGTTGGACCAAATAAAGTAATCTGTGCATTGATGTAGTGCAACGTGTCACAATGCAAAGGCAGCAACTACTTTACATGGGCCAGGCTGACTAATCTTTATCATCTGAGTCAACTTCAAGGCACCCAAAACCAGTGATTTATAGATGTCATTAGCAGGATGGTATGCAGTTGCTAATCATAAGGGGTCACATGCATGCTTCAATGAGATGACTGTCATCTACACTGTGACCATCACATCTAACTACATATATGTTGTTCCCCTACCCCTGTGCCATGGGGGGGGGGAATACCCATGCAATACATCATCACAACTGTCGAGGACAACCACGAAGGCATGTCCACTTGTACATGGATTGAGTGAGTGGAACACATGGGAGGAGGGTGCCACCTAGGAATAAGGTATCCATAGGACATTCACACCTGCATTCATATGTCCAGGTGTTGACAACCATCATCACCTGATCTGCCAACACAATTCCCAAAACACCCACATAGATGTCAGCACATATCTGACCTTGACCTGCATGCACGCCTATTGCATACCATATAAGTGTCACGTAAATGGAGTATATTTATGGGGCTAGATGCTGGGGGACAGTCCCCTTACAGTCCTACATGTACATTACAATACAGGGATGCACAATTTTGTGCAGAATACTAATGAATCACTGTCTTGTGAGAATGAGGGTATGACTCAGTGACAATATACTGACACTGGAGCACTTCCAAGTCACATGTGGGCCTACATGTGGCTACTAATCACGTTGTTCACATGCTGCTACCTATTGCGCAGCACAAGACACACAAGACATGACTCTCTGCCTGTGAATGTCTAACCCTTGCATGGAACACTATGTCAACATCCAGTCAAGTAATATATCAGATCACATGCCAGCTCATCATATCAAGAGTCACTCACACAACAGCTGCAATCACTACACAGGACAGACATTATCACACTTACTGGATATGTCTGGGCCCTGAAATTGAGCCACTTCCCCAAAGGTATAGGGAGCAGGTCCACTTGTAAGAAATGGAAAGGAAATATATGCTCAATGTCAGATCACTATACAAACGTGTGGACAACATATCACAGTGTGTAACATTTTATATGAGTGAGCTGGTGATCCTGCATGTAGACACTCCAATAGACATACCACTGCAAACTCACATTGACACTGACACTCCAGTGAGTGATAGACACATATCTGCATACATGCGCTTGGCCTAACAATCATGTGGTTCTAAACCCGACAACAAACATTTGTGGCTAATCCATTTCAGATGGTACTCCATGTCATTATTTGTACATGGGCGACAATTTCAATGGCACTTCCCTGGTGCACTGCAATACTAGTGATTCAGGTATTGTGATTTGTGCATAAAGGGACACTGAGTTACTGTATGATGGACATGTGGCTCAATTTTTAGTCTGCTATTATCATGCATTCAGTGGTCCATAACAGATGTGGCACAGCTGTATGTAGGTAAAAAATGTCCCATTGGCAGTTCCCCTAAGCCGTGTATGCCTCCTTTGCCAACATAATGGCAGGGATCATGTGTGTTTAATGATGACAATGTAGCGCTAAACATGGATTGCCCACTTTGCTGTCCTGACAAAGTGAAATGTGGTATACTGACAGTGTCTTACCTGATCATCATTGTCAGAATGTATGGACATAGGTGTTGTAATTGCACCTGAAATGTGTGACTGAGGGCCACATGTACAAAGATCAGGTTTTGTGAGTCACACATTGCAAGACTTTTGCAACTCACAATTTGCGAGTAGGATGATATGAGGTACAACACTGTCAATGACACTGTTTGCAAATCACAAATGGGGTAGCAAATTACCTACCTCATGAATTGTAATGAGGTAGGTCTCATTTTGCAAACCCCTTGGGAATGGCGGCACTCACAGGGATGCTGGCCTGCTGGGCTCAGCAGACCACCATGTCTGTGACTGCTTTCAAATAGAGATGTATATTTATTTTAAAAAGACAGCTTTATTTCATCAAAGGTAAACAGAAAGCAATTCAAAAACCAATATTATGACTTTAATATTGTTTTTAAAGCAGCCAGTGGTCCGTGGGACCACTGCCTGCTCTGAAACAATTTTTACGCATGCATTCTCAAAGGGGAAGGGATCCCATGGGGACCCCTCCCCTTTGGCAAATGGGTTAGCACCAACTTGACAACTTGGTGGTAACTGCAATTGTTTAGTGCCAGCATTCGTGGTCACAAAACAATCAATTAGTGGACTGCAACTCGCTAATAGGAAGGGAATGCCCCTTCCTGAATGCCACTATCAAACCCTTTTTTGTGATTGGGCAATGTGATTGCAGAATGACAAATTTGGGATATGCATTGGAATAAACAATTTTTCTTGACGTAAACACACAAAATCTGAAAACTAGTCCGTTTGTGACAATTAAAAAATAGCGTGGTACACGTGGCCCAAAGTGAAAGTCGTACATGACTTAACAAACCTCAGGACTGCATTGTCAACATGTATATACATGTGGACTACATCTCAGGACTGGGACAGTAACAGTTTGTTCCGCTTGCATTCAACATGGCCACAAACATTGCATGCAGCACGTCAAGACATCTGCTACTGTCACTCAGGAGCATTCCACTGTACACATTTGTCAATGTGATTCTCACCAACAAGGCCACCGATCACCACACCCCGATGGTCCAGCAGATTCTGCTCTCTGGCCGCCATCTCAGCCCATCGATGCTTCAGTTGGTGCTCATTCCTGCTCGTGTGGAATTCTTGTTTGAGGTGGTAGAGCACCTTGCCCCACCACAGCCACCTTGCCTCTTTGTGATACCCCTGTATCACACGCCCACCCATCTCTAGCATCAATGGCAGAAAGTGGCACACCAGCCACACAAAGCCCCCAAGCTCCTCCTCCCCCATGCGGGTCAGCCTCGCCCTTCCCAACATGTCCTTGCACAACAAAGCAAAACAGAAAAAATGTAAAAAGGAAGGAAAATAAATGTTAAAAAAAAGAAACTTACAGCCCAAACCTAAGAACCCCAACTAACCCGACTAATGTAACCCCCAAACAGACACCCAACAGTACAAATACAATACAAAAGACACTAAACTACACAAAAGCACATACACAGGTACAATAAACAAAGAGAATACACAAAAGACACAAGAGAAACACCACAAGATACAAGAAACGCAATCCAGACACCAGCAACACCGAGACACAGCCATGCAGTCAAGAAAAAGCACAGACTGTAAAGTGAAAGTGAAAGTACACCCACTGTACCATGCCTGTAAACAGGATTTCCTATTACGTCACTTCCTGTCCCCTTTGCGGCCTGTTTTCCATTTATGCATATGATGTTTTCGTTAATATTTTCGATGCATAACCTACATGTGCGCCAAAATACCATGCATTACCTGTAAACTTCAATTCCAATGGATATCTTCATGCTTGTAGTGCGCAGGTCGAATTAACGCTATGGCCCATGTATGTTTAATTAGCGTATGCATGATTTTTCAACGCATTTGCGTCAACATTTTTGACTCAAACTGTGGTTCCTTGATTTTCAATTATTTAACATGCATGCACCCTGTATCAAGATGAAGATAGGATGGTATGGTCTGCAGTGTGTGGTATAGTGGGTTGCCACATGTGGTAGAGCATGCAACTGTGTGTTTTGTGTGTGAATGATATGTAACAACATGTGTGTTTCTGATGGAACAGCATGCAATACATTGGATGTAATGCTCATGTATGAATGTGTTACAAATGGGTATCTACATCTGATGGGAATCAGTGATCTACAACAGTGATGATATGTGTTTGTAATATGTATTGACTCATTTGATGTGTGTAGTTGTTTGGCTTTGGGGACATTACATTTCACATGACAAACAAAACTCAGGGATGATTGAGGGTGGCTAATGAGTGCTATGTCGAAGATGTTACCCCTCATATTTAATAAATTATTGGTTATGACTTCATGGTGACTTGTGTGTGAAATACCAGAATGCCGGCCATGTGCACATGTTTGGTACGTACACTTTTTGAGACACTGTGCCTTAATTCCACCCATAAAATATTAGGTACACATCAGTTTGACTCATATGAATTACCTATGTTACTTATGTTGCTGTGGTGGACCTGTTGCCCTGGCTGCATGTATTCACATATTTTCAAATATGCATTCGACAGAAGTGTCCAGTTCAAGTGTGTGGGCATGTGTACCCTGTGTCAGGATTGGGCTCCATGGTGTTACGATTTTGTGTGGGTCTAGTCAGGAGTCTATTAGGGCCACCCCTTGAGTTCACAGAGTATCTCGCAAGGAAGTAGTGTACCAAAGCAGAAGAGCAGCTAAAGGCATACAAGGGGAAAGGCCAGCTATGGTAAGGCAGAGAAAACAGAAATGTGAAGGCAGAGCAACCTTAGTGTGAACAAATATGGAACGGGTCAGTAATGGGCAAACACGCATGGCTTAATAACTAAGATTGTACACAGGGTAGGATTCAGAACTTTCCACAGCAACAGGGACCGTCAGTGCCTCTGTGCAGATTAATCTTACAGATAGTCACCATACAAGCCCCATAGAAAGGAGGCAGCAGAAGTGATTATGGGGGTGATTCTGACCCCGGCGGTACAAGACCGCCGGGGCCAGGGTCGGCGGGAGTACCTCCGACAGGCTGGTGGTGCCCCGCAGGGCATTCTGACCGCGGCGGTTCGGCTGCAGTCAGAAGAGGCAAACCGGCGGTCTCCCGCCGGTTTACCGCTGCCCTTAGAATCCCCCATGGCGGCGCAGCTTGCTGCGCCGCCATGGGGGATTCTGACACCCCCTACCGCCATCCTGTTCCTGGCGGTTCGCCCGCCAGGAACAGGATGGCGGTAGGGGGTGCCGCGGGGCCCCTGGGGGCCCCGCAAAGTATTTCAGTGTCTGCTAAGCAGACACTGAAATACGCGACGGGTGCAACTGCACCCGTCGCACCCCTGCAACTCCGCCGGCTCAATTCTGAGCCGGCGTCCTCGTTGCAGGGGCATTTCCTCTGGGCCAGCGGGCGCTCTTTTGGAGAGCGCCCGCCGGCCCAGAGGAAATGTCTAAATGGCCGCTGCGGTCTTTTGACCGCGGTGCGGTCATTCAGCGGCGGTACCTTGGCGGACGGCCTCCGCCGTCCGCCAGGGTCATAATCAGGCCCTATGTGTCTGGACCCTTAGGGCACAAATAAGGATTGTACTTACATACACAAGACTAGCCCTTGTGAGTCCGTCTGGAGACACAGTGGCAATTCCTGGACTACAGCCATAACACACTGTCCCTGTTAGGCACTAATGACTACATGCAACACTAGACAAAGAATGGGGGCTGGATTTGCCTCCTGGAAACCAGGCGCCAGCCCAAATACAAAGTAAAACATTTCTAGACAGGTGAGGACACCCCACGAGGAACCAGGACACCATGGAGCCCAAGTTACAGATACTGCCGGTGATGGTCTTCCTGCTCCTCTACCAGGAGTTCCAACGACGGCGGTGACGACCACGGTGAGTACTGCACCTACAACACAGGGGAGGGAAAAGAGAGTGACACACACACGTAACACCCTCACCCACAACACCATACACGCAAATACATGCTGCAACATTACATATACACCCCCCCTTCAATAACGCAAGGACAAAAGGAAATGATTTGAGCGAATGTAATCATGTGAAATATCATTATCAAATATCAAAATCCAGTATATACAATTATGTACACCAAATACACAAGTCGGGATAGTTCACCAATCATTGGCCGTGGACCTCTGGGCCCAAAATGCATGGGTGAGGGCCACACATGACACCTGACTCCAAACGGAGAGAACACTGTAGGGGCATCACATAGTAAATATCCAGGCACATCAGGGGAGGGGGCACCTCAGCATGATCAACGCACGGTGCCACTGATCCACGAGGGGGCTCCATGCCCACACTTTGGTCCTGGGGAGTGCAAAGCCACAGTCTCTCAAGTCTCTCCAGTGGGTGGTCTGCCCACTGCTTTATCCTGGGGAGTGCAATGCCACAGTCTCTCAAGTCTCTCCAGTGGGTGGTTTGCCCACTGCTTTATCCTGGGTAGTGCAAAGCCACAGTTTCTCAAGTCTCTCCAGTGGGTGGTTTGCCCACTGCTTTATCCTGGGGAGTGCAAAGCCACAGTCTCTCAAGTGGATAACAGTCTCCACTGGTTCTGGAGGGGGCTTGGTGCACAGAGTGCTTCATCCCACCAAGGACTGAGGTAGTGGATGAGATACTCCACTGCTTCAGGAGGGGGCTTGGTGCTCAGAGTGCTTAATCCTGCCAAGGACTGAGGTAGTGGATGAGATACTCCACTAGTTCTGAAGGAGGCTTAGTGCCCAGAGTGCTTCATCCTGCCAAGGACTGAGGTAGTGAATGAGATACTCCACTGATTATGGAGGGGGCTTGGTGCCCAGAGTGCTTCATCTTGCCAAGGACTGAGGTAGTGGATGAGATACTCCACTGGTTCTGGAGGAGTCTTGGTGCCCAGAGTGCTTCATCCTGCCAAGGACTGAGGTAGTGGATGTCTTTCTCCACTGGTTCTGGAGGGGGCCTGGTGCCCAGAGTGCTCCACATGCAGTGTGGCCAGTACAATTCCCTCACCTGGGTATGCGTGCCACGAGATTGCCGAGGTACAGGTAGCATGATATGCCATGGAGGCAGATACATTCCCCACACTGCTGCGTGTCACACAGGTGACAACTGTGATTACATTGATGCTTCATGGAAGCTGCCCAGGGTCCACAAACTCACCACCAGCCTCAAATGACTGACCGCTTGGGATGGTAGCCATGACTGCAGTGGTGCAGCTGTCTGAGGATGTCGCGGGCCGCTGGCAGTGCATGTGGCGGTGTCAGTCGCGGCAGTGTCAGTCGCAGCGGTGCTGGCTGCGGGCTCTGTGGCAGCGGTGCTGGCGGCGGGCTCTGTGGCGCCGGTGCTGGCGACGGGCTCTGTGGCAGCGGTGCTGGATACGAGCACTGTGGCGGCGGTGCTGGGGGCGGGCTCTGTGGCTGCGGTGCTGGCTGCAGGCTCTGTGGCTGTGCAGGTGGTGATGCAGGTGGCGGTGTTCTCCGCCATACAGGTTGGCGTCGACGTAGACAGAAGGTGTGACACTGGTCTCTCAGTCGGTGCCACCATGCACTCTCCTGACCTGTCCTTCAGTTCTTGACCCTTCCCCACCTTTGATGGTGACGCAGCTGTCTTGCCACTATCCCCTTTCATTTTCCCTGACCCCTTGGTGGCAGGTGTTTTCTGCTTCTCCCTCCGGGATGTGGGCAATTTTTTCACCTTGGCAGGTGGCAGAATGTCCTTACCCTCGCTCCGTGGCACACTGGCAGCCCTGATGGTTGGCGCACTCCAATAGCCCTCAGTTGCTGGCACCACTGTGGCTGGGGTTATGGTGGCTGTGTTGCTGTTCTGGGACCAGGAAATCCTGGCCCTAGGGGAAGGACGGGGGGAGGTGTAGGGAAGAGGTCAATATTAGCCAGGTGTGTGGTGATGGGCGTGCTGGTGATGGAGGTAGTGGCTGAAGATGTAGTGCATGCAGGTGTGAGTGGAGATGAGACTGGGAGGGAGGAGGGGGACGTGGAGGACGGGAACACAGTGGAGTCAGTGGATGTTGGAATGTCTGCATGTGTGCGTGCCTGTGGGATATGTGGTGCTTATATTTGCCTGAGCCACCCTGTGTGTTGATGTGTGTGCATACTGGTCTGATGGTGTGCTTGGGATAGGCTGAGGTACAGGGGATTGGGTCTGGGTGGAGAAAGTTGGAGGGGGATGGCTGGACACAGGGACAATGGCTGCCATCAGTGCTGAGGCCAGAGCCTGAAATGCTCTCTGTTGGGCTGCCTGGCCAGAATGAATGCCCTCCAGGTATGCATTTGTTTGTTGCAAATGCCTCTCTACACCCTGGATGGCATTCAGAATGGTAGACTGCCCAACAGTGAGGGATCTCAGGAGGTCAAAAGCCTCCTCACTGAGGGCAGCAGGGCTGACTGGGGCAGGACCTGAGGTGCCTGTGGCAAAGGAGGTGCCCACCCTCCTGGGTGAGCAGGCACGGGCACACGCTGAGGGGCTGCTGGGAGGGTGGTGCTGTCAGGGGGGTGGCGGCTGTACCTGTTGATGCTGGGGAAAAGAGGGGCCCGCCACCGCAAGGGAGCTCCCATCAGAGGAGGAGTCACTGTCACTTCTGTCACCTCCTCTCCCCGCCGTGGAGCTTCCCTCTCCCTCCATCCCACTGGTGGCTTCAGAGTCCGTTGTTTCGCCCTCCAGGGCCAAGTGGGATGCAGCTCCCACCTGCTCCGGTGCCACTGCTCCTCCACCTGATGATGCTATTGCACACAAGAACAGGGAGACCACAATAAGGGGGGGAAGACAGAAGAAAGACATGTTCAGTGCATGCAACACCACTAGTGTCAGCGGACACTACGGACACAGCAGCCCTTTGCACTACGCCATGCATTTATAGTTCCTTGATTATTAACATGCCCATGGGGTACAAGGCCTAAGTCTGATTACTGCACACATGGAAGTCACAGAAGCCTGACTAGGTGTAGATGGCACTAACCACTAGTGGGCTTGGGGTTCCACTGAACCTGCCTCACAAGCGACCTTGCCTACCAAGTTCGCCCTGGCCTAGGGGAACCCACTGCCCACCTCCCCCACCCAGACACCTCGTAATGCGTACAGAGTCAGTTGAATGCGGCTGTACTCACCCCCTTGTGGCTGCTGTGATGCCCTCAAGCGTCCATCCAACTCCGGATACGCCACCGCCAGGATCCGGAACATCAGGGGGGTCATGGTGTGATGGGCACCCCTCCCACGCTGGGAGGCCATCCCCAGCTGGGCCTCCACCATCTTTTTGCTCCAGCGGCGAAGGTCCTCCCATCTTTTCCGGCAGTGGGTGCTCCGTCTTTGGTGGACCCCCAAGGTCCAGACGTCCTTGGCAATGGCATGCCAAATATCCTTCTTCTGGTGGGTGCTGACCTATAGGAATAGTGCAGGGGAAATGGAAAATCTTTACCCGTCCGGACTGTCATACTCATTGGCCCACGTTCCCACCCTTGCCCTGACTTACATACACTCACCTGTCCACTCATGCAGGCCTCAGTCCCTCCCCTCCATTTATCTTCCATCCACACCACTCCAAACAGGCATTGCCCATGCTGCATGCTCACAGTGTACTCACCTGTTTGTCTGGAGGACCGTACAGTTGTGTGTACTGGGGGATGAACCCATCAACTACTTTCAGTAACTCCTCCGAAGTGAAGGCAGGGGACCTCTCCCCAGACACATGAGCCATTATCGCTTCCCGACTGAGGTCATAGCAGCGCTTGTAGTGTAGGTCCTCTCCTGTTGAAGCTCAGGTATCAAGTGAGTGAACAGACAGAAAATGGCGGTCATGTCCACGGTGGTGCGTACCGTCACCGCCGGCGTACAACGTCATTGGCTCCTCGGACCCATAGGGTCCAATGTAAACCAATTCAGGATTGTGCTGCGGTCTTTGACCACTTACCGTGACGGTGTAGAACGCCAGCGCAGTTACCTCATATCCCCTTGTCCCAACTTACAGTTCAGGCAGCCGCCATTTCAGGGGGCCACATGGCATTAATATTAACTGCGTCACACCAATGTAGGCCTTGAATACACACATTAACAGGCACCTTGCAGATTAATAAATGTGTGCAAATGACATTTTGTGATACCTCAGTGTTGGCTGACTCTCTGCTCTCTGTTCTCGTCCGCTGGGGCAGGTGATGAGATGGCGGCATCCTCCAGTGTACAGATCGCTGGTGGACCTGTCGACAATGGAAGAGAGACACGTAATAGTCATCTACAGACTTGATCGTGCAACAATCCATGAACTGTGTGCCCAGTTGGAGCCAGACCTGATGTCAGCTATTCGCCATCCCACAGGAATCCCCCCTCTAGTGCAGGTCCTGTCAGTACTCCATTTCCTGGCAAGTGGTTCCTTTCAAACAACAGTGGCCATTGCATCAGGGATGTCCCAGCCAATGTTCTCTAACGTGTTGTCCAGAGTGTTGTCTGCCCTGCTGAAACACATGCGCAGCCACATCGTGTTCCCTCAGGTGGAGGATTTGTCCACAGTGAAAGGTGACTTCTATGCCCTGGGACATATCCCCAACATCATAGGTGCCATTGATGGGACACATGTGGTCTTGTTACCCCCCGCAGGAGTGAACAGGTGTAGAGAAACCGGAAGAGCTACCATTCTACGAATGTGCAGATGGTGTGTTTGGGCGACCAGTACATCTCCCATGTGAATGCCTAATTTCCTGGCTCAGTGCATGACCCTTACATTCTGAGGAATAGCAGCATCCCTTATGTGATGGGGCAACTCCAGAGGCACCGCGTGTGGCTAATAGGTAAGAACAAGGAGCCTGTACAGTGTGAATAGTTCTCTGGGTATGGGGTTGACCCTACGGTTTAGTGTTTGTCTAACAGTTGTCCCTCGACATTTGCAGGTGACTCTGGTTACCCCAGCCTGTTATGACTACTGACCCCAGTGAGAAATCCCAGGACAAGGGCAGAGGAACGCTACTATGAGGCACATGGGTGTACTAGGAGAGTGATTGAACCCACCTTCGGCCTCCTGAAGGCCAGGTTTTGGTGCCTCCATATGACAGGTGGTTCCCTATTCTACTCACCAAAGAATTTCTGTGCAAATAAGTGGAGGGGGTTATAAAATGGGCAGGGGGGTGGTGGAGCGATGTCCATGGCAGAGTCCAGTCTATTTCCTTCACAGGTGCATTGTCCAAAGGGGCATAGGAAGTGGAGCAATGGCAGTCAAAGGATGGACAGGGTGACAAAGTGGGACAGAAGGGTGACATTCAGGGGGTCTCATTTCCTGGCGGGGATCTTGGCAATGTTCTCTGTCTTGTTCCTGGATCTCAGGGACCGTTTGCGGGGTGGTTCTCCATCTGCAGGGGGTGGGGTGCTGGTGTCGTGCTCCTGTGGCGGTGCCTCCTGTACACTAGTGCCGGCAGAGGTGGTGGGCTGTTCATCGTCCAGGTTAGTGTCAGGGGTCCCTTGTTGTGCCACAGTGTCCCTCCTGGTGTTGACGAGGTCTTGCAGCACCCCTACAATGGTGACCAGGGTTTCGTTAATGGACTTCAGCTCCTCCCTGATCCCCAGATAGTGTTCCTCCTGCAGCCGCTGGGTCTCCTGAAACTTGGCCAGTACCGTTGCCATCGTCTCCTGGGAATGATGTAAGCTTCTATGATGTTGGAGAGTGCCTCATGGAGAGTGGGTTCCCTGGGCCTGTCCTCCCCCTGTCGCACAGCAGTCCTCCCAGTTTCCCTGTTTTCCTGAGCCTCTGTCCCCTGAACCGTGTGCCCACTGCCACTGCCCCCAGGTCCCTGATTTTCTTGGGTTGGTGGGTTTGCCTGGGTTCCCTGTAGTGGTGGACACACTGCTGCTTGACGTGTCCTGGGGACAGAGAGGTGGGCCCGCTGGGTGGGTGCTGTGGTGGTGTTTCCTGAGGGGGCAGGCTCTGTGGTGGCTTGTACCAGTGTCAGGGGAACCGACTGTCCCGAGGTCCCTGATGGGCCGGGCTGGTCATCTTGATCCAGTTGTGCAGATATGCTGTCATCACTGTGGGTCTCTTCTGTGGGGGGACTGGACATGTCTGGTACCTCCTGCCCGGTGACGTTGGATTGGGGTCCTGCAGGAGTACAAAGGCATGGTTATTGCATCTGTGTGTGCCACCGTGTGCAATTGGTGAGTGACCCTGTACTCCAGTGCTTGCATTCTTATCTTGGTCCTTGTGTGATATTTGTTTTGCGGTCTGTGTGGGTATCTGTAGTGGACATGCTTTGGTGATGGGTGTCCATGCTTTGGTGTTGCAGGCAGGGCTTGGTACGGGTAGGTTGTGATAGTGGGGCATATGTGAGGTGTTGGAGTGATGGGGTGAGGGGGTGAGGGTGAGGGTGGGAGTATGTGATGGCATGCAAGGAGGGTGCGGGATATAATAGTAAAGGTTTGACTTACCAGAGTCCATTCCTCCTGCTACTTCTGCGAGGCCCTCAGGATGCAGTATTGCCAAGACTTGTTCCTCCCATGTTGTTAGTTGTGGGGGAGGAGGTGGGGGTCCACCGCCAGTCCTCTGTACCTCAATCTGGTATCTGGAGACCACAGAACGTACCTTCCCCCGTAGGTCGTTCCACCTCTTCCTGATGTCATCCCGTGTTCTTGGATGCAGTTCCACTGTGTTGACCCTGTCGACGATTCTGAGCCATAGCTCCATCTTCCTTGCAATGGAAGTCTGCTGCACCTGTGATCCGAATAGCTGTGGCTCTACCCGGATGATTTCCTCCACCATGACCCTGAGCTCCTCCTCAGGGAACCTTGGGTGTCGTTGAGGTGCCATGATGTGGTGTGGGTGATGTGTGAGGTGGTGTGTGTTGTGATGTGTGAGAGGATGTGTTGGTTTGTGTTGTTTGAGATGCGTGGATGTTGTGTACGTGATGGTGTTGTGTGTCTGTGGATTCTGGTAATGTTTATGGTGGTGTCTCTCTCTGGCGTGGTATCAAACTTTTGGTAGTAAGGGTTTGTGGGTGATGTGGGTGTGTGTTTTATATTGGATTGGGTGTGTGGGTGTGGTGTGTGTATGTGTATCAGGTGTGTGTATTTCGATTTGTCCAATGTGGTTGTGTTTTGTAAATGTGTGTGTATGTTGAGCGCGGCGGTGTGTACCGCCAATGGAATACCGCAGTTGAAAGACCGTCGCATGGATTTGTGGGTCGTGATAGTGTGGGCGTATTCATGTTGGCGTGACAGTGGAGGTTTTGTTATCGCCAGTTTATCACTGACCTTTGGTGTGGCGGACTTGTGTGGGTGTCTGGATTATGGCGGATTCCGAGCTGTGGGTCGTAATGGCTGTAGCGGATTTACGCTGGTGCAGCAGTATGTTGGCAGTCTTCTGCACGGTGGTAAGCGGCATTTACCGCCAGGGTTTTAATGAGGGCCATAGTCTGACTGGAACAAGCATGAATAGGACTGGGTATACAGAGAGCAGGTTCAGGCTGAATCAGGACTGTAACACAATCCAACAAGAGGTCTGGAACACAAAGAAATCGTACTCCAATGCATGACAAGGAGCTTCAGAGAATTGCAGCTTATATGCAGTTCCAGGCAGCACCAAGGCCAGGGCAGAGTCACATGGCTGGGCTGTACAAGAGAGGTCACAGGTGTGTACAGCTTTAGGCCCTCACGTGTCCTGGAGGAGAGAATCCAATATAAAGTGACAACCAGACTTTTCCCATAGGAAGCAATGGACAGAAGATTACAGGTCTTACCAACTACCAGGCAGTTCATTATGGGGCCTGAAGTCCATGCAAACTAATGTAGTTCTTCTATATTATGCCATATGGAAAAGGGAAGCAAACTGGAGTCAGAAAGGGACTCTGGGTGAGTGTTAATGATGATTACAAGGGAACAGATAGTCCATTTACAGCGCCCCTTAGAGATTGGAGGGCAGAGACTTAACACATGGCAGTGGCAGGACTTTTTTCCAGGGATTGACTGCGCAGGGCATGTGTTGTGAACATTGCTTGTCATACCTGGGACACTCATGCTATCCATTTTCTGAAATGATGCCCCCTTGTCACACAAGCTCTTTGCAAAGATAGCAAAAGTCACACTTACTAATGTCAGGAGTCTGATCATACATTCCTGTTTCCACTGATATTTCACATCCACTGCCTCATATACCTTATGATTGGAGTTGTCATAGTTGTTTGACATGTACTACAGTAGACCATTTTGGCAAAGTGGATGAGTTTTATATGCCGTGGCTAATTGATTTTGTCCTTCATATATGAAATTCAAAAGATGAGTATTTTTATATGTGTACGAAGTTTGCTGTACAATCATACACATCACATGTGATGTTGTATCAGAAGTAGTCAGATTCTTCTTTGTAACATGCTCCCTGAGGTAATACTGACATTCCTAAAGAACATTTGATGGAAAAAGAAGAAACCAGAGCGGGATTGTGTGATCAAGTAAGGTGTTATTTACATATCCTAACAATGTGTGTAGAGTGACTATTGGTTGCAAATATTTTGAGCAATTTGCTGTCTGCGGCGCATTACTGCAGCTATGTTTTGCTGTTCCCCCTCATTTTCCCTGGCACCATCCTCCTCAGGCAATTCTTGCTCTGGCTCATATAGAAGGATGTTCCTCCTCACACGAATGTTGTGCAGGATAACACATTTAAGTATGATTTTGCAAACAATGTGTGGGGCATATGGGAGGCTGCCTCTGTGTCCACACCAACAAACATGATGAATAGGACCAAAATCATATGATAAAGCATTGCTGACTGGAAAAACATTGCATCCATCACACATCAAAGCTTTCTACTACTCAATGGCCAAATGTGAGCACCATGGTTGTATACTCATGTGTCTACAACATGCAGTTGGACATTACCAAACTATCTGCTCCTCCTGTGCCCCTCGAAATTTAACAGTCTGTTCCGACCATCAAAATTATTGTCACCGATGGTGTACAGTGCACCGCCGTAATGTCCCATCTGTGACCAGCCCCACACTTAATTGGTGATTGTGTAGGAGAACACACAAAGCAAGGCTGCTTTACATTGTTTGAGATGATCGGACATATATATTGAGGTTGTGATGCATTTAACAGGGTCCAACACACAACCGCCAAGGCTGCCAGTGGAGATTGACCATGCCGTGGGCAGTTTCAGCCTTGGTGGACACAGCTATTGGCTAACATTGGTGATTGTGATAGGTGTGGGCCTATGGATGTGGCCATTGGCATCAATGACCATGGACATGCGGTATAGTATGCCTCATTTTGCTAAATCACTTACTTGACTCCTGACACTATGGTCATTGACACCTCCTCCACCTCAGCTGCTGTGTGCCACCTCTGGGAGCAATTATGTCACGGCAAGCAGGTGAGAGGGCCCCTGCCTTCTCTCCTGAGGAGCTGGAGAGGCTAGTTGAGGAGGTCTGTTCCCTTTATGGTCAGCTCTATGGCTCACCAGAGGAGTGGGTAAGAACCTCATAGACATTTTTGATTCTGTTTCCGTTCCTTCCTCATAGGCTATAATGTGCCTCGGAGTGCCAGTAAGACTTTTTGGGTGCCTGTTATCACATTTGGTGTACCATACATGGGATGTACATGGTGCTGATAGTAGAGACGTACTACACGTATTTCATAATACCATTGTGTTGTGTGATGTGTTATGAGCCCTAGATCTCCATCTGTTGCATTCCTATATCTAGGCAAGGAGTCATTACAGCCATACAATGACACATCTTTGGATATGATGTTTGTAAATGGATAACAACATGTATGTGCATTACAGCATGAGCTGTGTTTTATACTTTTTGAGTCCTTTTAGGATCTTTTTAGCAATGTGTATTTTCCCACAGTTCAATCAGCCCACATATGGCCTTGCCAAACTGTTGTATGAGTCCCATGTAAAACTCACTGTGCCCTTCAAAGTTCTACACACCCTGAACCCACATAGAGGATGGGTACAGGATGTACTGTCATGCATGGACGTGATAGAAATGTGTGTGTCAAGTAAGTTCTGTATGCTCAGCCAGCAGAGACCAAGGCCTGTCACATGTTTCTCCCAGTATGGGACATAGACCAAGCTGGGGTAGAGTTACTGTGGCTATGCAACTATGGCAGCAATCCCATTCCCTGTGGATCTGCATATCCTTGGATGTGGCCAAAATGAATTTTCAGTGGCAAGATTTGTCCTGAAAGCCTTTGTACATTGACTACATTAGGAAATGCGTACTGATGTAAGCCCATGATCTAGTACATATTTGCATTTGCCTTTGTCGGCAAGTTATGTCATTGACTTATTGCAGGTCCTTTACTCCCACAGCTCTGTTGTTGCCTTTACATTAGTAATATTTGTGTACCATACAGGAGTATTGCCCAAGTGACAAACCTACAGTGCAGATAGTTGGTTGATTCAGGGGAGGACATGACATGTGACTCATTAGATTGGTTACATGTAACTAATGATACCAAACATACCGTAGTATGTTGGACAGCCATCTCTGTAGGATTGCCACGTGTGGCAAAAAGTGTGTTCTGTGCTACAAGTACATATCACACAATCTCACTCTGAAGTGGTCTGATATTACATAGGGTAGGCAACATGTCCACACATGCACAGGGAATAGGCTTTTCATGCCACCCATGGCAGCCCTTTTATTGTCACTTAAGTCTTAGGGTGTAGGCTGTGCTATGGTTGTTGCCTATATGGATTCTATGCATTAAGTCACTGTGGCTGGATGTAAATGTTTATGTCCTGTCAGGCCCAGGGAGTTTATCCTTCAGAAGTTCATTATGTGTTCTGCTTCATTGTGGCTCACATCACAGTATATGTTTCTTGAGCCTTGGCTGCCTGATGTCAGTGGGTTTGCTCAGTCAGTGTAGGCCATGAGCAGGGTAGTTGTTTGGTCTGCAGATGACCCCAAAAGTGTGTATTTCTGTCCCTGTAGTTATCAGCATGTGTGCTTCACACATGTGGTATGTTCACAATTACCAAATTCTTGTGCCTGGTGTTTCTGAAATCTGTGTGACACAACCAGTTGGACAAATGAATGGAATTGCAACCTTTCCATTTGTCTTTTGCATACATTCAGGTCCAGAGCCAACACAAGAACGGGATTTTGAGAGCCATCGTCCGGAAGGTGCAGACCCTGAGGGTTCATAGCTGAGGAGCGCCCACTGTCGCAAGAGGTTGGAGGACCTCAGATGCTGGGTCCAGGAGATCATGGAGGTCCAGCTGGTGCTGTCCTCCCAATGTGGACGGTGTGCAAGCTAGAGCCTGACCCCCTTGATGGCCCGCATTCTAGTGGTGGCCTAACCTGAGCTTTATGGGCATATGAGGGGAACACAGCAGCTACAAGGGTGTGACTACTGGGAATTTTCTTGCCTGTTACATTACCAAGTTGAAGTGTTAGAGATGGGCCATGTGTGACACAGAAAATGAGTAATTGTTTGTGTAAGTATGGAAGTTGGTGCATGCTGTTGTGCCTTGCCAGGTCATGGTGTTTGTTGTTGTGTGTGTCAGTCCACTTGTCTTCAGTGTGTCAACCCAAACAACATACAACATGATGTATGATGTCTCCCACAGGCCACTTGTCTTCAGTGTGTGACAAGTGCTGGGGCCTCACTTTTGTCTCTCACGTAAAGGTGGCCATCATACATGTGGCAGAGCATACATTGCCCTTTGGGAGCAGTCACAGAGCAATACTTTCCCTTCATAAGTAGTGAATGTCCACTGACATGATTTCGGTAACATCACTATTGCCATCATTTATCATGCCTACATGCTGGCATGTGTACATTTCACATTCTATCTTTCATTTTTGCTGCTGTTTCATGAATGATCTACCTGTCTTCATGGGATGATGTCCAATTCCCTCACATATGCGGGTATTTGGGATTGGGCATATGTGATGAGGCTACAGTTCATGTGGTGCCACAGGCAGGAGTGTGTCATCTTTGCTTGATGGCTCACTTATACCCTCAACCATCACTCCATGTAATTTGGCATGTACAATTGCAGAAGCTATGAAGTACATGATAGGTATGACTACAGTTTTTACTCACATTGTGATTTCTATGTCATTGATGTAGAATCATTTGGCAAAGTGCTTAGCACATGCTAAATGGCGAAGGATCATTACCTAACTGTTGACATGCATCAGAGAGTGGCTTGCAGGAATGTGTGAATCATATTTGGTTGTGTACATTCATTCGGCCAAGTGAATCTGTGTTTGCATTACAATAAGTGATCAGCCTTCTCACTGGGCAACATGTTAATGGCCTTCTACAGGTACTAGAGATTCCCTGAACCTCTGCAACATCCAATGGACCATTGGCTTATATTTATGCAATCTGAGTAGTGTATTCCCAGGATTACAAATACAGATGTGTGATTTTCCCTGGGCTAGCTGATTCATTGTGCTCTGGATATTTGTTGACAAATCTCTCAGACATTTTGGAAAAATTGTCTCCAGCATACTTTTCTGTGCAAGATGTGTTATCTATCAGAGCAACATTTGTACAATTTCCATGAGTCTATTTAGTCAACGGACATATTGTAAAGTTACCACTAGGGATTTTTTGCAGTGTGCTATGGGTGTATCTATGTCATCTTCTTCCGGCTACTGTACTTCTTGCTGCAACATGGCTGAATTATTTCATCATAATGTGGTGTTGGGTATATGAAGATTAGCTAGATGCATGACCTTGTGTGTGAAATTGACATTGGCATACTATTTTGTGACAACAGGTTACAGAGGGATACTACATAAGCCAAACGTTGTCTGTGATCCAGATTGTCCTGTGGGCAACTGTTCACAGTTCATGTAACATACATGCATATGGTGTAGCAAATGTTGGAGCCACATTTCAGTAGCTTGTGGCTGGGGCCTACTGTACATTATGGTAATGTTTGGTGATCAGAGCTGTTGTTCAAGTATTTCCAGGCACATGTAGTGACCCCATTTGTCTTTGTGATTTCAGCATCAGCACAGGCAAGCGGAGGAGACAGGGCCAAAACAAGTGGTAAAGCAGCTGGCCATGGTACCTCCATTCACAAGACATCAGACATGGAGGGACCCAATGGGCAGGAGGGTGAGGGGAGTGTCACGGAGGACACAGTATCAACATCTTCATCTTTGGATTCTTCCTCCAGTGGCCACTCCCTAGTGGTGACAAACCCATCAGGACCTGTGCCTATTCCATACTTGTCCGCCATCCCCAGTTCCATCTCCTCACTCCTTGTTGCTCCCCTCCCAGTTGTCTGTTCCCT
This sequence comes from Pleurodeles waltl, assembly GCF_031143425.1. Classification (NCBI taxonomy): domain Eukaryota; kingdom Metazoa; phylum Chordata; class Amphibia; order Caudata; family Salamandridae; genus Pleurodeles; species Pleurodeles waltl. The sequence continues at coordinate 1,051,120,851 of NC_090437.1, read as the reverse complement.
CTCACCCAAGAGGATGGGCATCTCTCAGTCCACCAGGCACCTCACCCCCTGCCCCCACTACCCCTCCTGCCCTGATGTAGGAGGATATTGACCTCCTCAGGATTATCTCTGTGGGTCAGACAGCCATTCTGAATGCCATCCAGATTCAGCAGGTGGTTGCCTACCTGGTAGGCATTCATAGTGCCAAGTCTGGATCACAGAGATCTCTTCAGGCTCTGTCCTCCTCACTGACAGTAGCCTTCCACCCCCACAATCCTACCACTACCACCAATCTCTTCCCCATCCAATTACCTTCTTCCCATACCTGTCCCAATCACGGACATACATCCACAGACACCCACCTCAACACACACAAGCAGCACACAGAAGCATAAGCACCACGAGACACACTCGCATGCAAGCACTCAACAGTCACTCACAGACACCACCATACCTACCGTTCCTAAAGACATCATCCTAATATACACAGACCCAAACACCAGACACACCATACCCCCAGACACCACCCCAACACCCATAGACACAGCCACCACACACAACATACCCCCAGACACCACCCTAACACTCATAGACACAGCCACTACGCATACCATACACCAACCCCTCCCTACAGGCTCACACACCGGACACACCATGGGCCTCATTCCAACCCTGGCGGTCTATGAACACCAGGGTGGAGGATGCCGGAAGCACCGCCAACAGGCTGGCGGTGCTTCAGATGGCATTCTGACCGCGGCTGTAAAGCCGCGGTCTCCCAGCCGGGTCCGGCGGTTTCCCGCCGGATTTCCCCCGGCTGGTGGAATCCGCCATGGGGATTCCGACCCCCTTCCCGCCAGCCTGTTTCTGGCAGTTTTCACCGCCAGAAACAGGATGGCGGGAACGGGTGTCGTGGGGCCCCTGGGGGCCCCTGCACTGCCCATGCCACTGGCATGGGCAGTGCAGGGGCCCCCTAACAGGGCCCCAGCAGGATTTTTACTGTCTGCTTTGCAGACAGTGAAAATCGCGACGGGTGCCACTGCACCCGTCGCACCTCTGCAACTCCGCCGGCTCCATTCGGAGCCGCCTTCCTTGTTGCAGGGTCTTTCCCGCTGGGCCGGGCGCGCCCGCCGGCCCAGCGGGAAAGTTGGAATGACCCCCGCGGTCTCTTGACCGCGGAGCAGTCTTCCGACAGGGTTACTTTGGCGGGCCCAAACCACCACAACACCCATAGACCCACACAACACACACACTATACCCCCTGACACCACACCAACACCCACATACTCAAACATTACACATACCATACCCCCAGACACCACTGCAACACCCACTGACCCACATACCATACCCCCAACACCACACCGACAGACACAGCCTCCACACCCACCTTAGCCATCACCTCTACCTCACAGCCCAAAGAGATGCAAATGCCCAAGACACACAAACACCAGCACCAACCACAACACCCACAGACGACACAAGAACTTTCTCAGCCTTTTTAACCCCTAATCCCTCCTGAAGACCCTACCTGTGCTCCAAAAGAGAGTTTCCTACTTTACCGTGCCCTTATCCCTGCAAACCCCACCTCCCAAAACCAAAAGTACCCAATTCACATCCTGATCCATCCCTTCTACATCCAAGACTCCCCCTGTCACACCTGCCACTGGCCTCCCTGGGACCAGCCATACCCCTACCATCCCCAAGTAGAAGCCCAACTCTCCTAAACTTAAGCCCACCCCTCCCAAAACCTAATCCACCCATCCTATATCAGACCCCAACTTACCAAAGAGGTGTCTGGCATGCCCACTTGGTGCCCTTCCTGTGGAGGGTCCTATGGCAGTGATCAGGAAGTCAAGTGTTAGTGCACAAAAGTCTGCACGCACTGCTGTATGTGGACTGGCCATTGGCCTTTAATCAAAATGTGAGTTCTGCTAAGAAACCCAAGCTGTTTTTTGGCTACACATTTGTCCTGTCATTACTTTTCTGCCAATTTGCTGTTCATGAGTAATCTGTGATGTATTCCTACAGTTGTGTTTGATTCACCCTGACTGCTTATCCATTTGCTCTGGTTGGCAAGATCTGACTTTGGGAGCAGTGCTGGTGTCACCCAGGACAAGGGGCAAAGTTAAATGGATGAATATGTGGGTGGTAATCCATGGGGGGTAGCATAGCAGTGTGTGTTGTTTGGTATGGTAAGTATTTCATCTTGGCTGGGCCAATGTCAACATTTATTTGGTTACATAGGTCCACTTGGTGTTAATTGTACCTTTGTATCATGTGTGCAATGTAGAGTTTTGTTTACCCACACATGGTGTTCTTTTGTGCTACCTTCCTATACATTTGACTGACCATGTGTCCATTGTCATGTGTATACATTCCAGCTACACCATCTACATGTGTGACCCATGCTGTTGCTGTTGTATTTGCTTTCTTGACTTGCACTTACATATTTGGCACATAGGCATGGCACTTGGTTATACTTTTAGTTGCCCTGAGATACATGGAGCCGTAGTTCCTGTGCAAATAGTGTTTTAGGGGAATGTGAAATGTGTCCCAGGGAAGCATTCTTCCTTGGGTCCCCCTGATGCCACTATCCCTATTCTGCAGGTATTGTATACTTTGTGAGCATTGGATATTTGTCTCACAGAATATTGTCCATCCCATTTGCCTTCCATTCTCTTGCAGTGTGGGTGATATGTGTTGGTCCATTACAGGGATGCCTTGAAGGGGTGTTTGGGTTAAATGACACAACCATATATATGTGTCTTGAATATCACTACAGGCCATGGCATGTGAGCAAGGTGAGGGTGTCTGTTCAATTTTTTTTTGTGATATTGATGTGGTGTTTTGGTTGTGTGACACAATTTTATGTACAGTTGACTGTCCCTGAAACTGGGTTTACAGGTGTATGGTTTTGTGGAGTGTGGTGATGCAGTGTAATTTCCCTGTCTAAAGGGGGCATCATTGGTCTGGGATTGGGTCATATGTTGTGTACTACTCTGACCTGAAACACACATATTTAAAATTGGTCCATGGTGCACAGCCTCCACAAGATCTATGATGGCGTGCCGATTTGCTGTTTGAAGACACGGGTAGGTGTTTCGTCTTACTGTCAGTTGCATCCACGGCAGCATTGATTTTAGGCTCCTTCTAACAGTAGCAGCAGCGGCAGGACGTAAAGGATCAGCTCCATGGCAGCACAGGATGCCAAAGTGACGTCAGTAGAAAGCAACATCATTATATGTCTGGCGGAAACACTAGTGGTCCGCCCTCCGACAACCTCATTTTCCAGGGTACGAAGGGTATCAGAACACACCATAGCGAAAAATACAGAGCTAGCAGGTTCAACTGCATTTGCTTGCCACAGTTTTACATTAGGAAGTACAAATACACGCAAGTGCTGCTAAGAAAATAATGTTCTCCATCTTTTCCAGCCATACTTCTCTAACATTTTGGAAATGCCAAAGAGTCGTAAATCTGCAAACATGCAAAGTGGTAGACAAGCAAGTTCAGGGTTATGACTTCTTTGAAACCTCACATGACATATTTTACATTACAATAAATCGATGCTACTGCTTTAAAGCTACCAAATTGAGGATGGAGTATTTTGTGAAAAATTACGTCTAAGCAATGTAGCTGTTCTGTTCTGCCCGGTAATCTCACCCTCATTGTATTTTAGAGCTGCAAAGGAGAATTATATAAAGTAATACATAAACAACATTGCTAACAGAGATAATTACGTTATTGTTAAAATTAAGAACAACACATTTGATGCAAAACTTTATGTCATGGTAGTTAGTAATCAAAAAATCTTGTATTTACCAAAGAGGAATTAAGTATGATTACGTCAAAAGATAACTGAAGTTAAGTAATGCCTGGATCCAAATCAAGCCATCAGTTCTACATCACATTGTTGCTGTAGACTGGGATGCATTTTACAGTCAATGGCATGGCAGACCTGCATGTTAAGCCTTATTTGAATGGGCTTTTGTGTTTTTCCATTAATCACTCACCATTTTTCTGGGAAAGTTTAGTCTGTAGAGACCTAAGGGCATACTTACAAGAAACTGGTGCATCGGCTCTGATGCACCAGTTTCCTTGGGTTACCCCGTGCCCCCCTAATGAAACCATGATAGCACTGTTTTTACAATACAGTGCACCATGGCGCACGTTAGGACAATAGTGTCAACATTTTTTACGCCATTGTGACACTTTGCTGGACTAGCGTCAAAAAGCAAAGGGAGGCCCATGAGCTAATGGACTAGTGTCACTTTAATGCCTGCCCTGATGATAGAATGGCACAGTGAAATCTTGTAGATTTCACTGTGCCATTTTTTAGGCCTCCATGCGGGGGACCCCCCTCCATACAATATTCGCAGCACAGGTATAATGTGGTGCAACTGGTTACAAAGTGCTGCTAAGCTTGGATTACATCACTTTGTAAATGTGGTGCAGGGTGGGGGACTAGTTAGCAATATCCTAGTGTAAACAAATACGCAAAGGCGGGGCTAGGGGCTTGTAAGTAGGCCCCCTAATTTCTCTGCGTCATGACGTTTGACACTTTCAAATAATTTGCTGCCCAACCACTGCTCTGAAGATCAGGGTAGTTCACCTGTCCTCAAACAGTAAACATTGCCACTCTGAGAAACTCCTTCATTGTCAGTTGACTTGCATTAACTTTACACTCAGTTTGCTTAGTGCTTTCCTCAGCATTTTACACTTCCCAAAGGTCGTTTTTTCGTTCATCACTATGCTACGATTCGCACGTTTTCTTGACAGATTCTTGGAATAGTCTAACCTTCTGCCAGTATACTCTTGATTACTTGTTTACAAAGGTAAATAGAATTCTCAGAAACGCCATTGTGACCCTTATTTTAGTTTCTCCTTCGCCGAGCTCCTTTTAAAGTGTCACATTTTCGAGAAAGGACGGACGCTCTGACCAGGAGGGTTAGATGAATCAAATCACACATTCATGCAATCAAGCATAAACGAAGCAGAAACAAATATCTTGAGACCGACACGGGTGTTTGGATGACAAATTTCAAAACATTGTATATGCAATGCCAATTTGTGACCAGAGGAACGCATCAATTGCTAGCTTATTTTGGCATAAACAGAGGTGGTATGTGTACCGAGCAGTGTGTTTATGGAGCGTTTTCTTTTCGTCGTCTGCAGATACTATTCAATTTAAGATTACAGTCTTTGCTTTTCCGGCTTGACAACACATACCCACTGTCAACAGTATCAACAATATTTCTTCGCAGGATTGTGAAAACCACATTTTTTAACAGTATGTGTAGAAGATTGGATACAACATTTGGACACGTTGTGCAGTCTTTACTGAGCGGTTTTTGCTCAACAGGACGTGACCACGCAGGTAAGTACCTCGCAGGCCTCGTTTGGGCACTTTATCCTATGGCACTTCACCATGCAGGTGAGGTTTTTTAATGACATAATTATCATGTAATTTAAACAAAAGAAAAAGCACTTAAAGACTAAGGGATGGGTAAAGGCTAAGGAACGGGAAAGGATAACAGAGGGTAGAGCTAAAGAAAGGTAGTTTTTTTTTAGGGTTTATGGGTGAATAGTGGTAAAGGGGGTTAAATGATTTTCGTGGTTCAGGTGAGGGTAGAGGTAAACGGAGGTAGGGTTTTCTTAGGGTTCAGGGGCAAGTAGCGGTAACGGAAAATAAGGGCATGTTATGATTAAGGTGAGGGTAAAAGTAAAGAGTGGTAGGGCTTTTATTGGGTCCAGGGGTGGGTAGAGATGAAGGAAAGTATATATATTTTACGACTCAGGGATGGGTAGAGCTAATGGGAGCTAAGTGGTTTTAATTGGAGTTCTGGGATGGGTACAGGTAAAGGGGATTTCAGGGTTCAGGGAGGGGATAGAGCTAAAGGGCGGTAAGGAGTTTTTAGGGTTCATAAGCAGGTAGAGGTAAATGAAGGTAAGAGGTTCTAAGGCCTTGATTTATACTTTTTTACGCAAAAATGTTCTAACGCAGTTTTGCGTCAAAGAGGTTAGCGCTGACTAGTGCCATTTTTTAATGCCACTCAGGTGTCAAATTTATACTTTGGCGCTGGGTGCTGCTTAAAGGTTTTTAGAGTCATTTCTTTCCCATGTTAACCATCGCACCTTGTCGTAAGGAAAAATGACTCTAATCCGGTTTTCGACATGGAAACATGTTGCAAAGCGGAAATGCACCATTTTTGCCCACGCTAGCATAAAAAAAAGACGCTAACTGAGCAAACAGTGCAAAGGAGTCCCAAAATGGATCCCAGAAGCCAGGAAGGACCCCAGGGAGACACCAATCAACCAGAAACTGGCCAGGATGACACAGACAAGACCCAGGGGAGGAAGAAGAAAAAGAGGAAGTGTCGTTTCAGCGCAGAGGAGCATGAAATACTGGTGAGAGAGGTGACAGGGCATCAAAATCAACTTTTTGTCACCTCCAAGTTGCCAATTGGAATGAGAGAGGCAATCTGGCAGCAGATTGTGGATAAGATTAACAGTGTGTCAGAGATTAGGAGAACTGTGATTGAGTGCAAGAAACACTGGCATGACTGCAAGAGAAGGACCAAGCAAAAAATAGCATGGAACAGGAAGGCAGAACTGCAAACGGAGGTGGGAGTCCAGCACCATAAGAGGACATGGATGAGATGGAGGAGATGGTTGCAGCGGTCATCCCGAAAGAAAACGTCACAGGGACACAAGGACAGGACAATGCAGAGTACCAGGAAACACCACAAATGCAGCAGGGTAAGTTGCATGGGGGAAATATATGCTTAAATGTCAAGTGTAAGAAGGGGGAGGCACATAGGACTCACACAATGGATTTCAAAGGAGCGCAGAGGGATACAATGTACATTAAACAACTTGCACCATGCCAACGTAAGCTTACCCATGTACCTGCGCCTTGGGAGTGCCATGCACCATTGAAACATACAAAACCCGGACATATTAAGAACACCAGGCCTAAATACCCACATGTACAAATGCAGCACATGGGATAGATGGCATGTATAATCACTGTGCCACTGGTTGTGATATCACTAAATCCCTTGCATGTAGGCACATCAAAACCACTAACATGATCAAGAACTCAGAGACCAGGTAGTCAGTCAACACCATTACTGGGACAACTACATAGTGGTGTCCCTTGCTATAACATTTTGTTAGCCTTGCCCTATTGCCCAAACTCATGTGTGCTGCATGACACAGCACACTAGTCATTGCAACTGTCCCACCAGTACCCAGGCATGTGCTGGTAGCACCACCACACTTAGACAGCACATCCACATGAGGCAGCAATCCCTACATCACACATTCAGGGTGTCTCCTGGGTTGTTCTGCTTTCCTTCTCTTATCTCATGATCGAGCTTACAGAACCTCTCTGGAATGCACTTCTGAGTTTAAAGAAGACATTTATTGTTATTATTACTTCAACACGAGGTTCCTGAGAGGCAAAATTAGTAGGTTGGAAGCACATGTTCAAAAGTAGTCGCAGCAATGAAGGCAAAATATATCAAAGTACTTCTCAGTTGCAATGTACACAGCAAATACATGACATTTATATTATAGCATAACTTCAAAGCAAAGCATAAAAGTCAAAATTGCATCAGCGTAGGGCCTATCACTGCTTCATCTTTCTGGGGCTTCAAGTTGATGACTCCGGTTTAACTGCGAGAAAGAGATTTTCTACCCAAACGGGGACAGGCAACTGACGTCCGTTCCTGTCTGAAGTCAAGAAGAATATATCTAACTCTATTGTCCAGAGCGACCCCTTAAAAGCAAACTTAGTGTGAGAGCCGAAGAAACTTGGAGAGTGGCCAATTCTCCAAGCCTCACTCGTTCTCAGACTGGATTGAGAGGTAAAAACAAAATCTACATGCTCTTATCAGCTAGGGTCTGGTGTGAAAAACACAGCTTGATCTATCGTGTGGAAAAACACAGCTCATCTGCAATGTCTCAACTGCAATGTCTAACTCCACGATAACGCCAATAGGCAGCTAACCTAAATACCAAATGTAATGTCTAATGCCATGTCAAAGCCAATAGGCAGCTAAACTGAATACAGAATGTAATGGCTAATGCCATGTTAAAGCCAATAGGCAGCTAATCCAAATACCAAATGTAATGGCTAATGCCACGTTAAAGCCAATAGGCAGCTAAACTGAACACAACATGTAATGTGCTACTGATGAACATTGAGCAACTAATATGCGCAGTGGTGAAACACAAAGTAATTGGTCAAACACAATTAATAGCTTCACGTGGGTGCATGGAACAATTAACAGGTCCTGGTGGAATAGCAGGCTGGACTGGCATCATTGGTAACATGCCACTACCCAGACCAACTAAACTGACATTGTGTTCAACCACACATATTGATGCTGAACTGAAATGTGCCAATACACAAAATATGTACCACAGATAGCAAACAGTAGGTCACAGCAGTCACAGGCTGAGCCCACAACTATTTGGACACAACCATGTCAGACACATGGTAATTGGGAAATAAACACACTCATACAACACATGGGGTATGGCTTTCACATTATGGCAGTTACTTCCACATCAATGGGTGGGGGATGGTGCATGGACAAGTCCGGTGCTGGTAAGACTGCAAGTGCAGTGTACCTACTGCACTCGGCAGTATGAGTCACACGTTGGGATGGCGGCAGGTAATATGTCTACACATGATAGCGTTGTGGGGCACACACTAGACAATAAAGATTGATCAAATATAGTCAGTGCCAGTTGTGGCCTGCATTGGGTGTAACAGGACACTCTGAACCGAGCCCTGCAAATCAGACAGTGGAAAGGGCAAAGGGCAAAGGTATGGGACACCCTGCACTGCCCATGCCAAGTACATGGGTTGTACAGGGCCACCCAGTGGCACACCACACCACTTCACTAACAACCATTTCATGGGGGTTACACCGCCATGCAAAGGCTGGAGGAAATTTGGAAATATATCTGGAGGGTAGTATTGAACGTATCACTGGTCTAGTGTCACAGCACGGATGCCAAAGCCAGTCTGTCAGCTGCTGGTAACCTGCCATGTCCAGGCCATTGACTCATGGGGCATTACACATTGACAACAGTTGCCACCACTACCTGTGCTGCAAAGTAGCACACAAACACAAATCACAACATGAGGAGACATCAATGGCAACAAGAGCACAGTGTCGCAACTTTGCCATCCCTGGGGTGGTGCAAGTTCTCAGCACAGCATGGGTGTATGTTGCATGAGTACAGCAACACACATTGCAAGGCAACACCATGCAAATGGATGCAAAGGGAGGGTAGAACAAGATAAGAGACTGTCAAGACACAATAAGGATAGACAACACACTTATAAGATATGATGCAGACAATAGTGGCAACTGAGCTTCCATTCATGTGACATGCAGGTTGGCCATAGGGCTGTAGACTGCAGCTATGATGTTCTGGAACAATCCATTTGAACTAATGGGTGCATCATAGGCCCCTAGTGCCACTGGAGCATCACTTTCAGTGGAGCTCCAGTGGCACTAAGCACTGCACTGTACTGACAAGGTAGAGTTAAGACACTTTTTATGGCATTAGGTCACCTTGTAAATACGAAGCCATCTGATTATGACAGTGCATGGAAGGTGGTGCAATGGGTGTTGCTGTGGACGTGCCACAGCAACACACAATATATTTCAATGCTGCCTCAGATAAATGGAATATTGTAAACTTGAGGTAGGGACAAACCTATTACGCCAGCCCCAGGGGTGGCATTAGCAGGGTGCAATGAAGAGGAATACATTTGTACCACCTTCATTTCTGAATTTCAATGCCAGAAATTATTGTTTAAGACCATGAAGGTGTGCCTCCATGCACAAAAACAATCATAAGTAAATTACGATTTGGCTCTTCCGAGTGTGCCACATTCTACAGCTCACACAAAAGTGTCAAAATGCCATTGGTGATTGTTAATGTGCATGAAGGTACACTTTAATGCACATTAACAGTCACACCCCTCAACGCATACATCCTTGCACGATGGTGCAAGGATGCCTGCAATTAAGCTGGCAGCTGATTCTTGCACCAGTATGGGGGACAACACAGGGGTGCACCATAATCACTTGCATATGGTGCAATCTTGTGTCACCAAAGTGAAGCAGTGCGGCTCAGATTATTGTTGCACAGCACCGTGCTTCACCACTTTTACATCAACATGGGCCTATTATGACAATGAGCCTCAAATATCAAGTCAGTGGTGCGACTTGTCAACTGCCATAACACAGATAGACAGATTTTTCACATTCTCATTGCAGAGGGTGATGAGTCTCCTGTGGATCTGCCTGTCCTGGAGTACCCTGATGACCTGGATGACCATCTGGCAACTATCAGCCAAGAGACCCTCCAAGAAGTCCTTGTGAACATGCAGACACCACCTTCAGTCGCAAGGAGGAGTATTGAATTAGCAGACATCCCACAGGCCCCACTTAGCACCCCAAGAGTAAGATCTGCCAGCACCGACACAGCAGAGGACTCAGAGGACACAGGCACCAGTTTTGAGAGGACAGTGGTGGGAGTCTGGCCAAGAAGGTGCGGGTGGGCATGCAAATAATGGCAGCCAGCCTTGAGGGGCTGCAGATGTGCATGGTCAGAACAGACTGTAGCCAACCGATCACACACTCCCCGATGCATGGAGTCCAGGAGTGTCTGAGGGACATAGCTGCTGCCATGAGGGAGAGGACAAAACAACTGCCCTCCCAAACTGGCAGCAGTGTGCCTGAGGACAATAAGGACTCCATGCTCCGGGAACTGGTCTCCCTCAGGGCAAGCATGGCTGCCTACCACAGGGATGTTGCAGCTATACTTAAAAAACAGCAGCTCCTCTTTGCTGCAGTGATGCCATATATAGTGCCACAGATGACAGCTGCCGGGAATTGTGAGTCCACATCTGCAACCACTGAGGCGTGTTTGTCCCGCTCTACCTCCCCACTACCACCATTAAGGGAAGAGGAGGAACCACACGCATCATGGGATGAAGATGTGGGACAGATCATCTTCACTCGTTGGAGTTCCCAGTAGCAGCAGCCCATGCCACATGGGCAGTGTTTTCCTTAGTCCTGTGCTTGACATCATGCCAGTGTTGGCACTCTGACAGATATGCACTCCACCTCAACACACTGTTGACCTCTCTGCTGTGGACTTCCATTTGGCAATTTATGTGCTCCTGCACTGAAAGACACTTTACCCAAAAATGTCACATGCCATGTCTCTCAACCCTGGACTTGTGTTGTGTCCCAATTGGATGGACTCCACAAATGGGATCACAGACCTGGACGTTGTATATACTTTGCACTGTTACACTTATAAATAAACACCACCTACACAGCCAGCATGTTTATGTGTGTTGTGACACTTCTACTATGCCTAGTGTTTGTGATGTGTGTAACATGTCTCAAGTCACAGAGTGTCAGTACAAGAGTGCATGTATATGTGAGCACATATCTATGCACATGATACCTACATGTTGTACGTTGATGTTGGCCTCATGCCCTACAATCAAATCACTGAATATGTGACATTTTTTTAAATCATATATGCTACACCCACTACATACTGTAAGAATGGGTGTGAAACAGTAATCAGGCAATTTTGTAAGCTGGGAGCCACTAGAACTCATTGGTGTGAAACAGAGGGACTCAGGTTCATCCATTATTGCCACTGATCAGTTTAGTAGAATAGGAATGATATGTAGGCAGTTGTAACATATCCCACAGTGCCCAACAACCCAAAATAAAACATATACAATGTTAGCTGAATTCCTACACCTATCCTATACATGGTCAACAGAGTCAGCTTGAGTGGTGGGAACACTGGATGGCAGGTGCACGGGTAAGTAGATGTGTTATAGCTGCCAATGTGACAGCTCAGTCATAAGGAGGTGTTGAGCATGTCAAGGGAGAGGTTTGGATAAAGGACGGAGTCCCCAGAACAACCACAATTTGCACTGCACACCCATGGGAAGACCCTGAGACCCAAGCATATGACACATGAAGTAAGGGAGTACCCAATAACATTTGTTATGATAAATAAATCAATTAAACAATAGTAATTAACACCTATCCTAACTATACATAACCCACAACAGACCCTAACTACTCTATGCTACACTTACCTTACACATTTAACTACACACTTTAAACATTCACTCCCCACCCCCTTATATCACAGGACACATGCAGGACAGCATAAACTAAACTACACATTTACCAACTATGACTAAACAACTATATATTTATATATATATATTTATATATATATATATATATAAAAGCCCCAACATCATCCCCACCCACATAGTAAAATATAAAAAGTAGTAAACCCATCCCCCAAACCTACTTATCCTAACTAACCTTTTCTAACCTACAACTAACCCCTTAATACTCACAAAAAAGTAGAAAAATAGGAGGGAGGGGAGTTAAGTTGGGAGGAGTGACAACATGTCATTCAGAGGCTGGCCCTTGTGAGTCTTTTTGTTATATTTCTTAGGGACTTGCTATTCTTGGCCACCTCCTGATCAATGGAGTCCAACTTTTGAAGAACTAGTTGTACATCCCTCTGAAGATATCTTATGGCACTCATGTCGATGGCAGCTGATGTGGTTGGCTGTGGGATGGTATTTTGGGTGCAGCAGCTGGAGCAATGTTAATGTTGGCAGCTGTGGGCCCCTGCACCACTGTTGTGCATGGTCCAGCCTGTGTAGGCAGTGTGGGTCCCCCTTGACTGAATGCCTGCCACTCACCAGCAGATCGCTCCTAGCGATAGCAGCGTGCCATCCTCCTGAACCCAGATTCTACTGCCAAAATGTGCCTATAGCACACTGCTCTCTTCTGAAACGCAAGGCCGCTGTTCATGTTGGCAGCTGTTAAAATGAGATAGGCAATTGTCAGCGTCAGCATTGTGTGGAGTGTGTACAGTAAATCAGCTTACTATCAACATTGAATAGCACATGCACTCCTGCTCAAAATCCAGATTATACAATGGCCCTGATGGATGAAACGACAGTGCTGCCTTAGCCCCATTTCCCTTACACCATAGCCATCCACAACAAGATTAGGCAACAAACAAATTTAGATGTGCTTAGACTTTGGACAATGTTTGACAATGCTAAGGCAGCGTCAAATTCACATTGATCAGGGCCACTAGTACTCATCTTAAGTGTCAAATTTTCAAACATACATCACCTGAAACTTGATGCTGTTATTGTGAGTATGAGATTATGGTGTTTCCCATAAGGGTTCAGTGTTGATAGGTACACATGCTAGCCTGATCAAAAGGACTGTCACCTACACATTGAGCATCACATCTACCTATACATTTCTTGATCCCACCCCCTGTGCCCCAGGGGATATGGCAATGCAGATCAACATCTCAACTGTCCCGGTCATCCACCAATGCAAGAAGCTGGTATCCATAGGTCTCTCACTTCTACATTCATGTGTCCAGGTGTAGACATCCATCAATACCTGATCAGCCGATATCATTCCTCACACATCCATAACCATGCCAGCACACGATTGTACTTGACCTGCATGCATGCCTATCACATTCCATTTAATTGTCACGTAGGTGGACTACAAGATTATTGGCACCATATTGGTGGACAAATGCCCACACATTCCTACATGTACATCACAATACAGGGATGCCCCAATTTGTCAAGAAAATGGTGCATCACTGTGTTGTGTGAATGACAGGGTGTTCCAGTGCCATTACATATACAACGGTGCACATCTAAGTCACATAAGGAGCTACATGTGGCTTGTCATCACCTTGTTTACACAATGCTGGCCATTGAGCGCCAGAAGCCTCACAAGATATGACTCTCTGCTCGTGCATGGGGAACCACTTAAATGTGACACATTGTCACCATCCATCCTATTCTGCTTTCTGATTTTTACATTTTATAGCTCATCACTCCTAGCATTGGGTGATGAACTCATGACTCACTCAAACTAAACACTTCAAAACTACACAAGACAAACAAAATCACACTTACTGGATACATCTGGGTCCTCAAATCTTGCCACTTCACCTATGGTATAGGGGGGAGGTCCACCTGAAATTTATGGATGGAAAACCATGGTTAGTATCACATCACTGTCACCTCTAGTGGTCAACATATGGCAGTATGTGCTATTTCAGAAGAGTGAGGTATTCATCCTGGTTGTGGACATTGCAACAGACACACCACTGCATACTCACAATGAGACTGTAATTCTGGTGTATCTCACCACATCTGAACTCTTACACTGGGCCTGAGACTCATGTAGTGCTACACTCTACAACAACCATGTATGGGCAATCTGTAGAAGATGGAACTCCATGGTACGAGGGGGAGTTGGGTGACAGATAAATGACACAACCCTTGTGCTCTGCAAGACAACTGATGCAGGTATTCTGGCTTGTCCTACAAGGCACACAGAGGCACTTTGTGGAGGACAAGTGGCTAAATAGTCAGTCTGCAATTTACATGCATTGAGTAATCCATGACTGATTTGTCACTGTTGGCTGATGGCATCAAATGGCCCATTGCCCATTGCCAGTGACCCTAAGGTGGGTATTCCCCCTTTGTAAACATAATGGCAGGACTGATGCATGTGTAACTCTGACATTATTGCACCATACATGGATTGTTGTACTTAGTTATCACAATCCACTTACAAATGGTATGCTGGCAGTGTTTCACCTCACAATGCTGAGGCACAGATGTTGCCATGGCCCGTGAAATGTGTGACTTATTGATGAATGTGCATGACTATCCAAACCTCTGAAAAGCATTGCATGCAACACGCCAACACATCTGCTATTGTCATTCAAGTGCAGTGAACATTAATTTGTTAGCCAATGGGGTACTCACCAACAGGCCCACCAATCACCACACCTAGATAGTCCAGAAGATCCTGCTTCCTGCCCACAAGGTCAGCCTAGCAATGCTTTAGCTGATGGTCATTGTAACTGGTATAGTACACCCTCTTCAGGTGGCGGAGCACCTTTCCCCAAAGCAGCTGCCTTGCCTCCGTACGGTAGCCCTGGATCACACGGCCACCCATCTCTAGCATCAATGGGAGGTAGTGGTCTACTAGCCAAATAAAGCCTCGCCGTTCCTCCTCCCCCACGCTGGTCAGCCCCCCCTGCCAGACATTGCACAAAAAAGTGTTATAAAGTACAATGGAGAAATAATGAAAGGAAACTTAACACCCAAAATGTCACTAACCCAACGAACCCATCTATAGTACTTACCCAGACAGACACCCGCCAGCACAAATACAAGGTAAAATATACTAAACACAACACATTCACAAACAGTGGAACAAATGACAATAAAATACAACAGAAAACACAACAGAAGTGACAGCACAAGATAGACTAAATAGCAAGAAGACACCACAAACTCCAAAACACAACCACACAGTCAAAAGAGACACAGACTGTAAAGAGAAAGTTAAAGTATACCCACTGTACCATGCCTGTAAACAGGATATCCTATTACAACACTTCCTGTGCCCTTGCAACACGTTTTCTCTTATGCGTGTATTTTTTTGACGCATCTGATATTGGCGTGCGTATTTCTGTCACATTACCTACATGCGTCTATTTATATAGACGCATTACCCTTATGCGTCGATTTCACCGTAAATCAGCATTGCGAGGAGTGCAAAGATGGAAAATACGCTAATGGCCCATGGGTCATGCCTAGCAGAGCTAAGCAGGTGACTTGATGTGAGGGGTGTGGAGCCACTGCAGGAAGTCACGGAGTTGATTGGAGGCTGCTCATCATCAGCTTGGTGTAGCTATCAATAAAGTTTGTTGGCATTGCTTGGGTGCTGCTCGGCTTTGAGTCAGGTGAAGCCGTCAATCAGGTTCTGCTTGTTGTGAAGTCCGAGTAAGCTGGTAATTGGGTATTGCTTGGTGCTTACTCCGGTGAAGCAGTCTAATAAGGTTGCTGACATCGCTCTTTGGTGTTGAATCAGTGAAGTTTTCAGTTGGGCAGGGGGGAGTACAGTCTGCCCACAGCCAGCCATCCAGGACCTTTGAGACAGTATTTAGGGGTCATGACTCCCAGAGATACCGGCAGACGGGACTAGGCGCCTTCCTGTTGAGGCTGCTCAACTGGGACACAGGAAAACATCTTTGGAAGCTTGCTGTAGCCTTGCAGCTCAAACAGAATGCCTGCCAACTTGTTCTGGGAGACACTTCCAGGATCCTGGTTTCAAGGCAAAGAGGCCCACTCTTTCTTCTGGGTTTTTAGGCACCAGGTTAATCCTTCCTCTGCTTTGCCTCATGTCCAGGATTGTTTTGAGGAGGGACCTGGGGGTGCCACATTCATCCCCAACGGCAGTATGTCTGCTAGCTTAACCACTGGCCACATCCTAGCCAATGAGGTAAGAGTTCCCAGAGGTGATCCAACCAACTTTTACAGTGTGTGTTTTATGATGAACTATCTCACAGTGCCCCCCTTTACCTAACTCCAAGATGGCAGGTTATTTTGAGTGCTGTACAGTGGTATGGAAGGGAGCACATTGTTGTACAGTGTTGTGCTATGCAGTGTAATATAGTGTGGTACAGTGCAGGGGCATAGACTGTTGTTCAGTGGAGCCTAGTGTAGTTGAGTGGATCATATTTGAGTCATGTGGAATGGAGTTGTATGTAATGAAGGGCCATAGAACAGAGTACTATATAGTGGAGATGTGAAGAATGGAGTGGAGTACAGTGCAATAGCATACAGTGGAGAAGCATAGAGAGGAAGAGCAAAGAGTGAAGTGGGGTAGAGTGGAGTTATGTACAGGAGAATACCATGGAGTACAGTGTTGTAGAGTGGAGTGGCATATAGTGGAGTGGCATTTAGTGAAGTGGTGTAAATTGGAAAAACATACAGTGGAGTGCTGTAAAATGAAGTGGGGAAGAGTGGCGTGGTGTACAGTGAAATAGTGTAAAGTAGAGTGGTATACAGGGGAGTGGCATATGGTGGAGTGGCGTAGAATGGAGTGGGGTAGAGTGGAGTGGCATACAGTAGAATGGAATACAATGGAGTGGTGTAGAGGGAATTGGTTTGAATAGAGTGGCTACAGTAGAATAGCATGCAGTATAGTAGTGTATAGTGAATTAACATACAGTGGAATAGCATAGAGTGGAGTGGCGTATAGTAGAATGGTGCACACTGGGGTGGAATATAGTGGAGTGCAGTAGACTAGGGTATATTGGCTAGTATAGTAAAGTGGTGTGGTATAGATGTGTAACTGCATACAGTGAAATGGCATAGAGTTGAGTGGTGCACACTAAACTGTTGCAAAGTAGAGTGGTGTAGAGTGGAGCGGTGTACAGTGCAACATCATACATTGGTGTGGGGTACAGTGGAGTGGCACAGAGTGTAATAGCAAAGAATGGAGTGGCGTAGAGTGGAACTACGTACTGTTGAATGGCTTACAGTCCAGTATTGTAGAGTGTAGTGGTGTACAGTACAGTGGCTTTGACTGCAGTGGCGTAGAATGGATTTGTGCTACAGTGGAATAGTATACAGTAGACTGCTGTAGAGTGGAGTGAGGTAGGGGGGAGTGGGGTAGAGTGGAATGACATACAGTGGAATAGGGTAAAGTGAAGTTCCATACAGGGGAGTGGTGTAGAGTGGAGAGGCATACAGTGAAGTGGCATATAGTGAAGTGGGTTAGAGTGGAGTGCCATAAGGTGGAATAGCGTACAGTGGAGTGGTGTAGAAGGGAGTGTCCTGGAGAGTACTGGTGTTGGAAAGTGGGTTATTGGTAAGGGCAGGTACGTAACTCCATGTTGCAATAGGCCACAAACCCCCACTACGCCCAGTCAAGGTCTCAATAAATTAATCCTTGCTCAACTCTTGGCAGCTTGGCTCATGAGCAGTTAGGCTTAAATTAAGAGACAGGTGTGTAAAGCATTTAATATCAACAAAACAGTAAATAAGTAAAACACAACACACAATAAAAATCCAACACCAATTTATAAAAATAGAAAATATTTTGTATCTTTAAAATGACACCAAAATGACAAAAATTCAATTTAGGGAACAAGGCATATGATTTTTTAAAGATTAAATGAAAAAACAAATTTCTAGCAACTAAAAAACAAAAGTGTCAACCTGGGACATCTTATTGCACTCGACTGGGGCAAAATCTAAAGTTGAGGCTGACTGTGATGGAGTCCTGCTCAGACACACTGAGCTGGAGGCCTCAGTCAAAGATTTACCTTCACATTTTTCTAGAGCTTTTTTTCTAGTCATCGGTCGAGGCTCCTCTTCAGGCCGGGCTGCGATGCGCTGATGGCGGCTTGCTTCAGCAGGGTGTCCTGTCAACTCCTGGAAGTCTTGTCTATGGGAAAAAAGCTCAGTAGCTTCAGCGGGACATATCTGATTTTCAGGCTGGGTCACGGATCGACGTTGCCGGTTGTCCCAAACTTCTCCAAACGTCTGGATCTTCTTCCAGAATTATTTTTTAGACCCTCAAAATTTCCACAAACTTGATCCAAGGTCCCAGAAGTGCTGAGGTGCTCCTTGGAAGTTGGGACTACAGTTCCCAGAATGCATCTGGTCAGAATTCTCAAATGGCCACTGGAAACTGGTAAGCTGGGCTATTCTTGTAAGACTTGATGCAGGGGACACTGGTCAGCTCCTTTGTACCTGTAGCTTACAAGGAGCCCACTCATGAAGTTTCATTAGCAAGGCAAAGTCCTTTTCATGTTTAAGCCCAAAGTGTGCAGATGGTGCAATCCTTGAGAGTGCAGAGTTGAGGTGGTGTACAATAGACAGGAGCAGGCCAGGGGTCCAGCAGGGCAGTACTTCTTCTACAGTATCTTCTTCCAGCAGGGATCTGAGTTGTGGAGCAGCTCTGCCATATTAATCCTTGCTCCTGGGGGAGGAAAGCAGGGGGGTGCTCATGTCCAATAGAGTGCAGGCCACCGCCCTCTTCAGTGATCATTTCTTGGGAAGTGTGGCAAAAATCAGTCCCAGGGAGCAACGTTCTTCAAAGATCCAAGATGGCAAAAATGTTGCCTTAGAGTTTAGATCTGGTTGAGTCCACCCACTGACGTGACTAAGGCCCTGATTTATACTTTTTGGTGCAAAACTGCACTAATGCAGTTTTGCACCAAAAAGTTTAGCATCGGCTTGCACCATTTCTGTGCACCAGCCGGGCACCATATTTATGGAATGTTGTAAACCAGTGCAAAGGACAGGCCAGTGTAAAAAAATAAATACGTTAGTCAAGTGGGGCTGGCGGCATGGAAGAAGGGGGTTTTACACGATAAAATGATGTTAGGCAGGATAGAGTAAAGAAAAATGACTAACCAGATTAGTATCATTTTATGGCACTAAATCTACCATGTGAAATGATTCCTGCCTTAGAAAAGGCAGGAGTCATGCCCACCATCCCAATGGCCAGCACAGGGGACAAGGGTCCCCTGGGCATGGTCATTGCACCCTGTGCCATGTATGGGGGCCCATTTCAGGGCCCCCTATGGCACTTTCAAAAATAAAATTAAATACCCATCTCTATTTACCTGTACTTACCTGGGTTGCGGTCCCCCATCCTCTGTAGTCCCTCTGCTGTGGTTGGGGGTGTGGGGGTGTCCCTGGGGCCTGGGGAGGATACCTGTGGGCTTATTCCATGGTGTTCCACGATGGAAATAGGCCCACAGGTCCCCTAACACCTAGCGTGACTCAGGCGTTAAAAAATGGGGCAAAGCATGCTTTGCACAATTTTTAACCCCTCCTCCCTCCGGTGCACCATTTTTGCATGGGGGTATAAATATGGCATTAACGCCTACCTTGCATCTCATTGAGGCAGGGTAGGTTTCCACATCCAAATAATGACTTTAACTCCATAAATTTGGCGCTAGATGGGTCTAGCGCCAAAGTATAAATATGGAGTTTGTTTTTCACTGAATTAGAGTAAAATAAAATTACGCTAATTCAGTGCAAACAGAGTATAAATATGCCCCTAAGTTTACCTTAACACACCCCTTTCCAGCCCCTCTCTTGATCTAATCATGGGGCTCCTGGCTCTGTGGAACTGCAGGAAATAGAGGAGGCCCAGTTTCTGTCCCAAATGGGTTTTCCTCCTTTGAACACCAGTACGGCTACTCTTCACCCATCCTGTTAGGCCATCTGCTGTAGCAGTTCTCCTCTCACCAGATGCTCCCTTTGTTTCAGCCCAGGCCACTTCACACCTCATCAAGGCAGCCTGGCTCATGCTGCCAGAGGTTGACCAATCAGGAAAAGGCACTACAGGGCTGAATTTGGCAACTTTTAGAAAGTGTTATAAAACTCTTTCCCTGAGTTACTTATATTAAATTAAACATTGGCAAGTTGTTGGATTTATTATAACATTTAATGTGGTACCAAACATGCTATATTTAGCTAATTTTTAATGCAAATATGACTCTATTATTTTAAAATATGTCTCCCAATGTTAGCAAATTGGGCCCATTTACTACAATAGGGAAACATAAGTTGGCTGTTTTTCCCTCACCAGCACTTATAAAACATCTTTTATAAAGTCCTTGTTTATATTTACACTGCAGTCAGCCCTGGGGCACCTAGGGCAGAACTTAGGGGTGACCTATATGCAAAAATGAGGTATTTTGAGACTTTGGAAGTTCTTTTAATGTCAAAGTCAATTTTGGGATTAATTGTAACATAAAAGCAGCCAGCAAGGCAGACCTGCTTTTACAATGACACCAGGGACCACAGCAGTGTACCCAGGGGTGACATATCTACCATGGGGTCCCTACACCTACACAATAATTATGCCTAATTTGCATTTACCATTTTACACAGAGCACTGGCCCTGGGACTGGTTAGCAGTGCCCAGGACACAGTCAGAGTCAGAAAACACAAGTATCAGCTAAAAACTGGGGTAAAAAGTGAGAGGGCTTCTGCAATCAGCTCAGTTTTCCCACAACCCACCTTTAAGGGGATCTTGCTGCCATTTTAAAAGTGCAGGTGGTTAGCCACCTGCATAGTGAAACCAAGAGAAGCTTTCAAACAGTTGCACTGTATTTCTCTTGAATTTGCTGCCCTGGGGTCAGTGTGAATTTGCGGCTGCCCTGAGGGCAGAGCCTACTTCATAATAGGGTGCACTTTCCCTGTTTGTGCTACAATGCACCTTCAAGCAAGTGTGTCATGGCCCAAACAAGGACAATGCACCTTATCTGTAATACAGGCCAATATTGGAAAAATATCAGACTAATAAAATGTCATTAATCTTTTTGCTGTGACTTCATAGCAAACAGAAGCTCTTGTGAAGTCCTGAGAACATAAAGTTGAAAATAAACAAGTATGCATGTGTAGACATCAATGCAATTATACATTTCAAATGTTTGCAGTTGCATGGGTGTTTAGTGAGTGTTAATCATGCAACTACATAGTTCTTCATCCTGAACTTCCCTTCCTTTGAGAAGGAGAGCACAGTTTCTGAGCTGCTAGATGGCGAATGGTTGCATTCAGTTCCTGCATAACTATCTGGATCTGACACCCAATCAACCATATCTATCCTTTAAAATCTACCTACCTAGTATACCTACCTAACATAACAAGCCTACTATATCTAACCTGTCATACCTACAATGCTTAGCTTACCTAACGTGCCTAATCTACCATATGTAGCATATCATACCTATAAGAGATCCTTAACCTGCAACACCGACCACACCTAATCTACCATTTCTACCCTAGCAACCAATCCACCTATAATCTACTGTAACATACCTAACATACCAAACTTACCTATCGTACCTACCTATCTTATGTAATGTACCATGCCAAACCTACCAACTATACCTTCCATACCTAACGTATACCTAATGTGTCATAGCAACTTACCTTAGGCACAGTATCTACCATACCATCTTATCATTACCTCTATTTTAATTCCATTTAGAAGTCTCACAATTGCACGTCTTATTTATATTTTAATGTCATAAGCACATGGTTTTACAAAAATACATATATACTTTACAACTAAGTAAAGACTCTTGGCTTCCCTCAATTGCTTTCAACAGACATAAAAATTCCAGCCACCTATTGAAATTGCTATTGCTTGTTTGTTTTGGGGTATTTGAGGGTGAAGCAGTAAAATCCCAAAGTCTGATATACCTGAAAGATTCTTGGAATGGGCTAACGGTGTCAAAGCTCGCAAGCTTCTGGTCTAGACTCCAGATGATCTTGGTGAATGGCTCTAATTCAGACTTCGCTAGGGCTATGGATCCGTATGAGCTTTATTATAAATTATCACACTTTTTTTCCTATAAGATCGTATCTTAGAGCGACTGACTCAGGCTCGAAAGGGTTTCACCGGGGCAGGTTCGATAAGTCAAAAATTCTCTCAAAGAAAATAAATCGTTTATCCAGTTGGAAAGCAATGCATTTGTGGCCTCCACACTCCAGTGCTAAACTGCAATGTTCTTTCATTATTCTGCACTGTGACCACTGAGTCCCAAGGACCCAATCAAGAGGCCTCACAGTTTGTCGTATATAAGAATACTATCAATTTTAACATTACAGCAGGAGGGCGATAGTTACCCTTCATTTAGAGTATGTTGGATTACTTCTATGTACTAACCTTGCTACAGCTCTCTGCTAGAAACACTTTTCAATATGGAATGAGAAACACATAATGGCCGCCATGCATGGCTGCATTTGCCTACCATTAGAAAAACAATGCTCCCTCGCAGCAAACAGAGCTCAAGATGTGCGTTTGCCACAGTAATGGATCAGAAACGTTAAGCGCTGTAAAACTGCAGAACAAAAGGCCACTTTAACAAAGACCGTGTTGTTTCCATGTTGTGGTAGGAACAGATTCCGAAAACTCATGCATATGGAAATTTGCCAGACATAAGTCGACATTATTCTAAGGAAACTGCTCTTTGTGCCATCCAGTTTTTTGTTAAAATAGCTCATTTATAATCGAATCACGTGAACAAATTCATGGTGTGGTAGATAAAAGTGTATAGAGAACATCTGTTAGGAGCCACTGTTTCTATATACATGGTAAATAAAGCTGTGCTTATTGAGATGTTGGTACCTTGCTTTTCAATGCTGTTTAACACAACCTACATTGTCACCTGTATGTAAGATATACAAATATACCTTGCCTTAAATGGAAAACTCGTTGATCTCGCATATGCTCAATGGTTCATTGCTATGTTTAATTTAAAATGCACTTTCTTAAGAGTGGGATGTTATCTATTTGGATAAGACCTTAAAGTCAAATGGAAACAAGGCACAAACACTGGACAAAAGGAGAAAGGCATAATTTTCTGAAATATTCTCACACAAAAT
Organism: Pleurodeles waltl; assembly: GCF_031143425.1. Lineage (NCBI taxonomy): Eukaryota > Metazoa > Chordata > Amphibia > Caudata > Salamandridae > Pleurodeles > Pleurodeles waltl. The sequence continues at coordinate 1,051,097,519 of NC_090437.1, read as the reverse complement.
ATGTATAATTTTCATAAACATGATTGTCTGCGTATTGAGATTTGTACTGAAGAGTGTGCCTCAAGTACATGTCTTACACAATACACTACTAACACGTGTTTAGTGTAGCTAAAAAAGGAAATGTACCTCACAACTCCGGCCGATGACTTCATTAGAATGATACTCATAGTAAATATGGTGCTACTCAATTTTTGCCATTTGCGCATCGTAATGCTGCCGATTTCCAAGCAATGCATTGTTGCACCAATTTTGATATATTATATATATTATCTTGAATGGGTGAAACAATGCCTGCAACACAATTTACACAAATATATAGCTGATAAATATGAACATGAACGTGCTTATGGTACTGAAGCTAAATAACAGTGAACCCAATAGTCACAGTGGAATCACAAGTGTTAATAAATCGAAATTGCTCTCTATGCCATCCAACAACAGCCTCATACCAGCAATTTCGCTACACTGCTTTTCCTCTCTTAGATGTTTATGATCTGTCATTATTTCCTCATTTGCTGTGACAATACAGTTTAATTCTGCGTTTTCACCTTAACACCCAAGCCTCAAGGGTTAAAGAATTATCAGCTGCCTCAATCACCAAAATAACAATTGCCCCAGTCCTTTTAGATATCATTATAAATCCCATTCTGTCCCCCAATCTTATTTCACCAGCACTATCCTCCTACCAATCTTTCACGACTAGAATAGCTACCAGTAGAAGCAAGACATCCTAAAAACAGCATGCATAACTGTTAGATCTGTCAAGGTTAGGTTGGCCTTCCCCTAAACTTTTTGCCTGCTTGCCTCCAATTTTTCTGATTCGTTTTTGTTGGTCTTAGAACTCTTTACCACCGCTAACCAGTGCTTCTCTTCATTCCCCTAAATATGGTTTTGATTGGCATACCTCCAATTGGCATACTTAATTGACGTATAAGTCCCTAGGAAAGTGCACTACATGTGCCCAGGGCCTGTAATATAATGCTACTAGTGGGCCTCTAGCACTGAATGTGCCATCCACCTAAGTTGCCCTGTAAACATTCCCCAGGCCTGCCACTGGAACATGAATGCAGTATCACACTGGCATGTTCACTTGTCATTTAAACCTCTTTGCCAAGCCATAAATTCCCCTTTTAGTACATGGAAGCCATCCCTAAGGTTGGCCCTAAGTAGCCCATAATGCAGGGTGCTATTTAGTTAAATTTTAGGACACAGACCTTTCAATTTTTCATGTCCTGGTAGTGAAAACGCCCACATTCTTGTTTCACTACTACAAGGTCTCCCACTCTCATAGGATACAATTGGGGATTCATTATTGCATTTAATAGGCTATAATTCCTGATTGACAGGAGGTAGATCTGTCATGTTTAGTACCTTTGGAATTGTAATCATAAATCCCCTTCAGTGGTAAAGTCAGATTTATTGCTATAAGTCTGAAAATGCTACTTTTCTCCTGCTCTTAGCCCTGTCTGCCTACAGCCTCTCTCTGATCAATTTCATGGGGTGGGTGAAAGCTCAGTTTGTGTATTCCCTCTAAACACCCACACACAATGAGTGCATAGGTGTGATTTGATGGTCCCTGGTGGGCCTTCAGGGCAGGATGGGAGGAAGGACCTGCCCTCAGCCTCACACTTACACCTGAATAGGCTGTGTCCTATCTCTAAACAAAGGGCTGCAAACCCCCTATCATGAGTCTGGAGCCAGGGCAGGAAGGGAGGACTTCTGGGTGCTTCAAAGTCTTTTTTGAAGTCTCTTCCACTTCTGAGGCACCTCTGGGTATAAGAATTGGACCTCAGACCCTACCACTTCAGTACTCTTCTGAACCTGTGGATCCTCCACCAGGAAGAAGGACTGCTGTGCTGCTACAAGGACTGCCACTCTGCTGGACTGATCCTGCGAAAGAACTGCTGCCTAGCTGTGGTGACCTGTTGCCCTCCTAACCTGGGTGAGAAGGACCGGACTTGCATCTCTGCAACCCAGAAGCCAGAGTGACTTAAATGACCAGGCAAGTGACCTCCTGATTTGAAGTCTTAGGGACATAAAAGACTTCCAAACAACTCAACTGGACTCTACCTTCGGTGAGCCTGACCTGTCAAGTGGTGCCAACCCAGGCCTGGACCCCTGGAAGTAGGTGATCAGGTGCTGCTCCAGTAGAAACACAGCGTCTATGCCATAGCATGGACAGAACTGGCACATTTGTTGTGTGGATAAAACCAGCACACCCCTTTCAGAACCAGCACTGTGGCATTTCCTCCAATGCAAGAATCCTGCTTTCCTGTCAGCAACAGCCGTGGCGACAATGGTGAACTCTGAATCAGAGCACCTGCATTCATCGGAATCAGTGCATCACCTCTATGTCGACACGGCTGGCTCCTTCATCTGAACCCCATTTCATCTTGACTCTGGTTCATCAACACCTCTGAATGGGGAACTTCATCCTTGACTGCATGTGGAAAATTGACACATCTCCTTCACGGTGTGGTTCGAAACCAGTGCAACACTCCTACATTAGGATTTAAGGTACATTGGTTAAGCAGGTCGAACTAGGTCTCTGTAGCCGGCACAAGATCCATCACTCTCGGCCTTAACTTTTGATTTTTTTCCTGTTCTAGAGTGACCGGATAGCCCCAGTTGGTGCTTTTTGCTTCCAAGCACTTTTCTACAGTTTATTCTTTAAAAATTCACAACTCAAATACTACTTTTTGGATTTATGTTGTTTTGCTTTTGTTTTATTTACTAACTTAAGTTCTATTTGTCTATCCAGGTGTGGTATCATTTTGTTTGGTCTTTTCACTTTTTTATTGTTTGAAGTGTTGCACAAATACTTTACACATCCCCTCTTAAGTTCAGCTTGACTACTCTGTGCCAAGCTACCAGAGGATTAATACAGGTTAACTTAGGGTGTGCTTGTGACTTACTGACTAGAACTGTGGTTCCTGTTTGATCATGGTGCATGCCTTTGTCAACCAGAAAACCCATTTCTAAGATTGGTAATCAGCCTTGAGGAAAGGACCTGTTTGTCCATTGCCATCCAGTAAAGTGTGTACATTAACATTCCACATCTAATACCAATTTGAGTATATCCTTACTGATTGGCCTTTTGGATTTTTTTCCCAGCTTTATTCTCTCTCTACCTGCCAGTTGTGACTGGAACCTCACCTGCAAAGATAGAGTTTGAGTTCGCCAACCTGGAAATTTACATTGTGGCCCAGCTCAAGGAATTTTATCAGTATAGTGTGTTGCCTGCAAAGAGGAGAACTAAAAATGCAGAGCTTCAAAAGGCTTTGAGAACTCTAAATTGAGGCACCCCAATTATCATTCTAATAAACTGACCATATCTGGAAGACACTAAGGAGATTCTATTCACTGCTACTGGAGCCATCAAATTTGAAAAAAGAAAGATCATACATGTGCTCAATCACAGGTAATACACCAGGAATATGGAACACTATCCCATCAGAAATGTATACTAACCTTTCAACAGCCTACTTCAAGAAAAGTGTGAATACCTTACCACTAGAAAGATTACTTGGGCTCAGGAGGAAATAAGTGTATAGCCAACACAAACCACCATGCCAGCTTTGTCCTAAATGCATGCTATCACCTATTGTTACTAAATAGCACTGGAAAACATAAAACACCACCATGCAAGGTGAACCTACCAGAAACTCAGAAAAAACACAAGGACCACACAAATATAGATCATTACACTGGTTCATCACGGACTTCCCCTCAAAAATATACAAAAATCAAAACTGTCATAGGACTGTCACTGCAGGAATGAGACTTCTGGATTTTGGGTAGCAGCAACACACAGCGTGGTGGACTGAGTATGATACCACACAATATGATAGCTGTAGGAGGCTGGCCTGGTTTGTGGTGGGTACCTAAGGTACTTACACCGTATAGCAGGTCCAGTTATCCCTCATTAGTGAAATGTAGGCAGTGTTCTAGCAGCTTAGGCTGTCTAGGGGTAGCTGTAGCAGAGCAGCCAAGGCTGAACTAGGAGACATGCACTGCTCCTGCAATACCACTATAGTTACACAGTACTTATACACAATAAAAAAACAATACCCAGTGTTACCAAAAATAAAGGTACACAAGGCCATAAATATCTTAGAGGCAATACTCCTTCTGGAGGTAAGTATTATACACAATATATACAGTAGTAACCAAAATCAGGTATGTAAACAGTCTTAGAATAGTGCATACAGTAAAAAATACAAGAGATTGCAATGGGCCTATTGACAACACAAACCATACACTAAAATAGTGGAATGCGAATGTCGAATTCCCCCTTAGGCAATTGTAATGTGTAGAGGGGCATTGGGAGTGTAAGAAAACACCAAAGGTAAGTAAAGTACCCCACCCCAGAGCTCAGGAAAGCAGGAGTAAAGTACAGCAAGTTTCCTCAGAACACGCTACAAGTTGTGATGAAGAATTATGCAAGAACCAAGCAACACTGCAAACAACAAATCATGGATTCCTAGATCTGAAGACCTGTGGAGAGAGGACACCAAGTCCAGAAGTCGAAGAAGAGTCCAGGAAGAACAGGAGCCTGAGCCAACCTGGAAGAAGGTGCAAAAGTGGATTCTCCAGTTGGAAGAAAAGTACAGAAATGCACTAAAGAAGATAGCTGCGGGTTCCTGCTTGGTGCAGTAGATGTACCACATTGAGTTGTTGGATGCAGGATGTTTGCGTCACTAGTTCCACCAACAAGCCTTGGTTCAAGCAAATATGCGGTTTACATCAAAGAGGAACTGTCTGGACCCAGAAGGGACCTGGGGGTCTCATCTCAACCCAAGGAGACAAAGGGAGCTCTCAGTACCTCATAGAGCCCTCAGAAGACCAGGCAGCACCCACAGGAGTCCCAGAAAATGGGGACAAAGAAGATGCAAAGTCCAGTCATTGCAGCACTACTCTGGAGGATCCCAGGCTGCCGGAGAACAACTCAGGGAGCTGTGCATTGCACGATACAGTGCTGGGGACCTGGGCTACGCTGTGCATGAATAACTTTTGGAAGAAGTGCACAGAAGCCCAAGGAGCTGCAGAAGACATGTACACAGTGGTAGTTTCGCAGCATGGGGAGGCAAGCTCTTACCTCCACCAAATTTGGACAGCTGGACCTTTGGACAGTCTGGGTCACTTCGGTCCACCTCCTGTTTTCCAGGGATCATGCTTGTCAACAGGAGAGGAGTACCGTTTGTCGCCACAGAGAGATGCCTGCTGAAGCAGGGAAGTGACTCCGTCACTCCATGGGAGATTCCTTTGGTTCTTCTGGACAGGGTGAAAACAGGCAGTCCTCAGAGCTTGCACACCTTGGAAACTGTTGCAATTGCAGGTTAGAACTGAAGTTGCAGGTCACAGGAGTCATCCTGGATACTTTGTTTCAGTTACAGCGGTTCCTGAAGCAGTGTGGTGGTTGATCCGATGGTCAGAGGATGAAGCAGAGGATGCAGAGGAGTCCTGGAGGAATCTTGCAAACCAAATCTAAGGAAACACCTAGAGGAGAGACCCTAACTAGCCCTGAGAGGAAAATTGGCCACCTACCCAGGTATGCACCTCTCAGGGGTGGTCTCTTACGTCATCTTCTGGCACTGGCCACTGAGAGGTCTCCAGAGGGTCCCTATACCTTGGAATCCAAGATGGCCAATGCCAGGGACACCCTGGAGGAGCTCTGGGCACCACCCCTGGAGTGGTGATGGACAGGGATACCCCTCCCATGTCTGTAACACCTATTTCCAATGGCAGAGTGTGTAACACCCCTTTCCTAAAGAAAATGCATTGTTCTAGCTTTCTGGGATAGAGCTGCTCAATCTCCAGGAGGGCAGAAACCTGTCTGTGAGGTGGCAGCAGCTGGGGCTGCAGTGGAAACCTCAAAGAGCTGGTTTGGCAATACAGGGGGTCCATGGTGGAGCCCCCAGGGTGCATGGGATTGGCCCCCCAATACCAGATGATTTGGAATGGGGGGTCAGTTCCATGATCTCAGAGACCTCACATGGCCATATTCAGAGTTACCATTGTGAAGCTACATATATGCATTGACATATATGTAGTGCTCGCTTATAATGGTGTCCCTGCACTCATGCAGCCCAGGGAATTGGCCCTGGACAACGTGGGGGCACCTTTACTAGTGCAAGGGTGCTCTCACACACAGTAACTTTGCACCTAGCCTTCAATAAATTAAGGTTAGACATATAGGTGACTTCTAAGTTACTTAATGCAGTGAAACATGGCTGTGAAATAGTGTGTGCACTATTTCACTCAGGCTGCAGTGGCAGTCCTGAAGAAAGGTTTGTATAAGCTCCTTGTGGGTGGCAAAAGAACTGCTGCAACCCATAAGGTGCCTCACTCAGCACCACAGCAGAGCAGGAGAAGAGCAGCTGTCTGCCTTGTGGGTGGTGGCGCCATCAAGGGGTGCAGCCTTGGCCCATCTTTAGTGAGGAGGAGGTGGCAGCACTGGCTTTTTGTGTGCAGTGCTACCTCCCCTCCATGCTGGCAGCAGGCCTGGGAACAGTTACCCCCTGCAGGAGCATTCTCTGCACTTGGCTAGGGTGTGAGAGTGTGTCACGGCCACCACACAGGTCCAGCGCACCACCCAGCACCTCTGTCCTCCTGTCTCTATAGTGAATTAGTGACATCAGTGAGCTAACGTTCTTTGTGACTTTGTGTAGCTTATACAGTCCCAAGCCATTTCACATTGATGCAGGTATGCATGCATTGCAGAAAAGGGAAACTAAGGCCCAGATTTATACTTTCTTTGCACCAAATTTGCGTAATTTTTTTAGGCAAATTTGACACAAACCTAACTCCATATTTACACTATGACGCTAGACCCGTCCAGAGCCAAAGTGTTGGAGTTAAAGTCATTTTTTGCTTGTGGGAAACTAACTTGCGAAAATGAGATGAATGATAGCCATTCCCATGCCTAAAATGACAATATGGACTTAGTGCCATATTTATCCCCCATGCTAAAATCACACACAGGGGAAGGGGGCCTTAAATAATAGTACTAAGCTTGCTTAGTGCCATTATTTACCGCCTTGGTCAGGGCAGGTGTTAGGGGAACTGTGGACCTATTTCCATGGTCAGAGACCCCTGAATGGGCCCACAGGTGCCCTTCCCTAGCCCCAGGGACACCCCACCCCCACCAGAGGGACTCGACAGGATGGGAGGGCCCCATCCCAGGTAAATAAGGTAAGTACAGGTAAGTATTTTATATTTTTTTTCAAAAGTGCCATTGGGGGGCTTAACTTGTGCCCTCCTACATGGCACTGGGCCCAATGGCCATACACAGGGGACATATGTCCCCTGGGCATGACCATTGGGGTGGTGGACATGACTCCTGTCTTCACGAAGACAGGAGTCATGTCCGTTGGGGTTTTATGTCAAAAAATGCTGCTAGATGCATTTTTATGACTCTGACCATACTAGCGTCATCCTTTGACGCACAACCACCTGTTCCCTCTATGCCTCCCCCACCCGGCTAACATCCTTTTTCATGACGCTAGCTGGGCCTTATGCCTCCTACCATCATTCCATTAATATGATGCCCGGCCGGCGTCTTGGAATGGCGTTCGCCGGCGGTATACTTTTTCGCGTTACTGTAGTTTTGCATGAAAAAGTATAAATCTGGGCCTAAGTTGCTCCATCAAAGGGGTTGAGAAATGAGAATAGAACGAAGGAACATTAATTTCAATACAAATGTAGTTTTTTTCAAGGAAATTAGGAATATGGATTTTAGGATTATAGCCAACTGAATGATAGTTGATCATATTAGTACCATGGGCAATCTTATTTATGTACAATGTTATTTCATTTGCCTGTTATATAATAATTTTGTGGAGATTAACGGAACCACCAATGTACTTTTTTACCTTTTTTATTTCTTACGTCAGCACCTAATGGCAAGAAGAGGGGCACTACACTGGTGGGTCCAGCAGGAGCTGGGGAGGCGCCGACCAGCAGCGCCTATGCTGATGGCTCTGCATATCCCAGTAAGTCCTATTATTTAATATTATTATTATTATTTACCCAACATTTACCTCTCTCCACTTTTATACTACTTTTAATTTTGCTTACTTTTTTTATATTGTCTCCCTTTTTTCCAACTCATCTATCCAAGTTTTGTTTTATTCCTGCTATCTCTGCATTATCTTTTCTTTCTGACTTTCAGTGACCAATTTTGTATTCCACCCATTCATGGAGCTTCAATGATTCGGAGTCATCATCAATCATAGGCTATAGCTCTGCCCCTCCATTACACAAAGCTTTTGGTTGGCTTAACTACCTTGCTTTTTTAACATAAAAAACAATGCCCAGAATGATAGATTCTATAGAAGATACAGAAGTGCTAACCAACTGTGATTATGTATGGGGGTTGCATTTCTTTGATTAAAAACATTAAGAAGGGGAGGTGTACCTGGCATCCAAAAACTGTATACTGTTTTTTTCTAGCCACACTGACCAGTGCAACCAGTGGATCTGGCTCCTTTTCCACCTCTTCTATCTGCAACTCAGCAAAAGCACCCATAATGTACGCAAAAAATGATGGCTTGATGGAAATGTGAAAGAACAGAAGGTTAAAAGAAAGGATGGGTGAAGAGAGTGAAAGGAAAGGATGCGTGGAGGGATGAAAAAGGATGTGTGGGTGAGTATTGGGTAAAGGATGGATGGGTGAAAGGAGGATTGAAAGAAAGGGTGGGCAGTAGGTACTGAATGGATGGATAAAGGATTGTGAATTTGGATGAAAGACTAAAAAGATAAATTGAAGCTTAAATCATGATGGGCACGGGTGAATATAGTAGGAAGAATAAAAGGATGATTGAATAATTGTTCAGATGAATAAAGAAGGGAGCTCTTCTGTAGAAAAATATGTTTAGTTCTTGCTTACTTCACTTACTTTTTGTGTTTGATCATTTATGGTTATCAAAGCTATGGTTAAAAATGGGGGTATTTTAATTTGTGTTCTAATCCCTTGACTCACTGTATTTGTTAAGTGAGGCAGATATGTATCCCATCATCATTCATCTACCCCCTACCTGCCCATGGCATTTCGCCAACCATGACCGACTTATTTTACACATGTCCAGATGATTCCCATCAGACTTTTGCTATACAGTGACTGAATGGCAAAGCCTAGGCAAATAATGAATCGATGATAAGTGATGCCCCTCTATTCTTCTGTAGCAAAAGCTCTACCTACCTGCATAATCCCTCTGCTTTACTCTGCAGTAGAGTAAGTCAAATTTCTTTCCTTTCCTTACTGCCCAGCAAATTAATTTGTTGGAAAGAATTTGTGATGGTGGGCGAGGCCAGTGAGTAAAGTGTAACCAGTAAGTGCCCAATTTGATTTCAAGTTTGGCATAAGGGATACTCTGTGACAAATGTGACAAGTGCAATCTATATAGCCCATTCCTTTCCCTGTAGTGCAGTGCACCATTTTCCCTAGGATCTACTTACGGCGGGCAGAATAAATATATCTGCATTTTATACATGACATGTGTGACATATCTTATTTATTCATCTGCCTCTTTGGAGTCATGGTAGAAACTAACTGAAAGGCATCTGTGGAAGAGCAGGGTCATTGGATTTAAAGATAATTAATTGTCAGCTACATCTGCTCCAGCTGCAGACAGTAGCAAAGTATTTGAGCGCTGGATAGCATTCCTTCAATTATTTGGCACAACAACTTGTACTCCATAGCGCATAATTCCTTACTCATCATAAATGAAAGGTAATTCATTTTTTATTTTTCTACTTACTGTATCTGTTTAGTTACTACAAAAACCTTTAAAAGAAAAACAAATTAAATCACTGTTTTTTTCTAACTGGTCTTATTCTGAATTATTTTCCCCAGTCAGTGCTTTTTATGTGAGGCATGTGTAGGTAAACAAATACAATTGGCCCTGTGACTCTCCTAATCATAATCACTTCAAATCCCAACATCCCTTGGGGGACCAGCAAGGTAGTGCTATCGTGCCACCCAATACCTATCTTTTGAAGAAGTGTTTGTTCAGAACATTGTTTACAATTTGTTGCTTTATTCTTTTTTTCTCTATATAGCTACTCCTGCTCAATGAGCACCACCAACCAGGCAGGAGATAGCAGCCTGTCTGTGGCAGTAGAAGCTGGTAAACATCCAGGCCAAATACTGGTGGCTGGTGATCCTGGAGGAGGAAGAAGGTTGTGGGTAAAGAGGTTATGGCGGGATGTGGGATGGACTTTGGACTTTTTGGTGATGGGGTATTATTGTTCGGGGAGAGGGATGGGACTGTTGTGGGTGTAGAGGGAGGATTTTCTTTTTGTAAATAATTAAAGGGGATAGATTTTTAAACTTCATTTGCATCTCAAATCTTGATTGTAGTGTTTCAGTTTACACTGCTGTCTTTTAGTGTAGACTTTTTTTTAAACTGCTAAAAAGTATACGTCATTTACTTATACCCTTGCTCTACTTCCTTCTTCAACTATATATTGACCACTAAGGAATAAATGCCCTTGCTTATTTTGCCTACAAAAACCCAGTACACACTGACAACATCTTCTTCAGTAGGAGTTAATTACTAGCTAAACAAGTTCACCTGAGTCCATAGTTGTTCTTTTACCTGAATAAATGAAGCGAGCAAGTCTTTTTACTGCAGGGCTTTTCCTAAGGTACCTTAAGGGGGTGGTAGGGGTAGTAGTAGTAACAACCTAGCCCACTAACAGAGAAGACAGAAGGAGCCACTCCCACCTATGCAAACTCCAACTGCAGGATTAATCAAAGAGTTATCCATTGCTGTCAAATAGATTGCAAGAAAAGAGTGAGTTAATGGGTCATATATCATAACTTTCGGAAGACTGAGACCAGACTAGGAGACTACAACAATGACAGCATTAGACACATAACAAAGAAGACCATATGATAATATAATCTAGCATTATCAATTTCTTCTGTACAATGGTGGGGAGGTGTTAATCTAAACATAGGAAATGAAATCATGGAGTCAAGAGAATTGAGCTCAGACTCAAGAGTGGCTGGATCAGGTTAAGCATTTACAGAACACTCAAACAAGTCATGAATGATGATGTTGATGGGGTCGGTGTAGAATATTGCTCAGACAATAAAAGGTTAGAAGGTCACGCAGTGAGTTGATGTTGCTTTTACCACATCCACCCCAGCAAGTGGTTGATTCATTTACGGTGTAAAATTAAGGCACGCCTCAATAAATGTCCGTCCCACTAGGGTGCCTGTCTGAACTTGGTAAGCTGGATCCTCGAGCTTTCTCCAAGTTTTGTTTGTGCAGGAGAGGAGTAGAAGAAGGCCTGCATATTTAAAAAAAACTGTAGCATATTATAAAGTAAAGGATAAGCACAAAAGGAAGTAAGGTAAGCTTCATCAGGACTTAGGAGTGTACTAAGAAGACTCGGAGGCAGAGCAAGAACAAAAGAGGAGTTTCACGTTTGAGCCAGCAATGCAGCAAACAAATACTCAGTAGAATTTACAGATCAACACACCTCTCTCCAGTTTACAGAGCTGAGTGAGTAGTAGGCCTCAGAGTCTTTGCCGTTATCCTGGCTACTCTTTGAAGTTAAAAACTTTCTCCTTCCTGCTGTTGAGGTAGGCTTTCCCTGAGTCCGTTCATCCTCCCCCTCCGGATTTTGAGTAACTCCCTCCCAGTCCCAAACCGGGCAAGTGTAGATTTGTGTTTGGTCACTAAAGTGGCTGGTCTGTTCTAAGGAACCAGAAAAAGGAATTAATTTTGCAGGTAAATTTCATTAAGTTTGAAAGGCCAATCAATTTCAGAAAAAATGCTCTCCCATCAACTCCCAAACATTGCAATTCATTGGAAACAAGTTTACAAATTTCTTGAACTTCCTCCCTCACTGTCAGCCATCATATACATCAGTCATCACTCAGAAGTTCACAATCACCTCAAAATATCACCACTCATTGAGGCAATAGTTACTCATTAGTTACCTCTTCCAATCCAGTCATGGTGGTTGAACAAAATATCTCCTATTTGATGGTATCAACACATTGGAATTTGCCATTGGCATTGGCATTGGCATTGGTAGTCTTTTAATCAATGATCTTTCAGGCCAGCCCTGCTAGGTGATGTGAAAAAAAGATAGGCAATGGCATGTGAGGGAGGCAGGCGTTGTCGTTAATGTCCTGAAGGCCATGTGGGGGCTCCTTCAATGCACATGGGCCCAACTCCAATCCGGGATTATACGTGACAATAAAATGATGGGGCAACATAAATCCAACACAAACATAATAATACACTAGCATTTTTTTTTAAAGAAGGAATTAAAAAAGAATTTCAGTGAGAAATAATTAAAAAGCTCTGCAGTGGCACTGGCATACTCAGTCCGGGAAGTAGAGTTCATCCTCAAACTTTTATGATTCACCCAGAAGTTGGTCAGCTAACACAATTAGGACCAGATTCACAAGGCCCTATCGTCACTTTTTGTGACACTTCGGTGGTGCTAATCACTGCTCCATATTTACAAGGAGGTGTAACACCACTTTTTTCTGCATCAGAGGGGCGTGCAATGGGTGTTGCAGTGAGCAGTCCATTGCAACACCCATTGCTTTTGACACTGCCCCAGATTTATGAGAAATCATAAATCTGTAGCAGTGCCAAAATCTAATGTTACCTCACGTGCGGTGTGAGCATTGCAAAAGGAGGAGAAATGCTTTCATTCCTCCTCGTGTTTTGCTTTTTCTTTGTAAGCTGCATTCTGCAGCACACATACAGGAGCAAAATGCTTGGATGATTGTTTATGTGCAGTGCAGGAAGGTGTACCTTTCTGCATATAAACAATCATTCAAAAATGGCGCTTTGTTACTTCTAAGTGTGCTGCATTTTGCTGCACATATAGAAGTGTTAAATCACCATTGTAGATTATTTATGTACTGGAAAGGATGCCTTCTTGCACATAAACAATCACTCCCCTCAACGCAGACACCCTTGCACTATGGAGGAAGGATGCCTGCATTGGCCTGGGCAGCTTAATTTAGCGCTGATGCAGGGGGAAACACAGGGCTCTGCCGTATTTTTGTGAATACAGCACAGCCCTGAGTTTCAAAACTGGCATAGCACAGCACTGCCGATTTTGGTGGAGCACCGCGCTGCACCAGTTTCTTTTATATCTGACCCTTGATTCTGACCAGTCATCCTCTTCCTCCTCCTAAGGTGTTTCAGGAATGGTGTAATCAGGTGGTATAAAATTCTGGTTTATTTTGATCATGGTTAGTCTCTCCACGTTTTGAAATGAGTGACTGGTCCTTCTTACTGTAACAATTGCACCAGCTGCACTGAACACATGTTCAGCAAACACACTGGCTGGCTACTGGACAAGCCAGAAACCTTATTGCCAGCCTGCTGAGCTCTGACCATTGGTGCATATTCCAATACCAATACACCAATAGGTTTTGATCCATATACACCACTTTCAGGTCATCCAGATACTCCTGGAACATCTTCTGAATGGTCATTGGTGCTGACACTTGCTCGACTGATTTTACCTTCACCTCTGCCCTGGACTTCAGACCTGCCACTTGAAACCAACCAAATGCAGAGGTTGGGTCTTATTTTTCTATTGTTGCTGTTGCTGATGCCGGTTTTCTTGTTGGTGGGGTTGGCAGATGTGAGATAGGGCTGCCTCTCTGGAAGTTGAAGGCTCACCCCAGAACAGCGGAGTGGGGCACTAAGTTCCAACCTTTCTTCTTCCAGTTCTCCTGCTTGCTCAACAATCCAACTCTTATATTGTGGAACATACCCTTCAGTAAAAGGAATGAAAGTGGAAATAGTTTTTGTAGCATGGATCAAGTAGGGTGGCATAGATGTACTCTTTGGAGGAGATAAAGGGCCTAATTATGACCCTGGTGGTCAGCAGACCGCCAGAGTCATGGTCATAGTTGGACCGTCACCAAAGCGGTGGTCAGACCACAACATTATGACCATGACAAAAGTGGCACAGTCGGATTGCTGGTGCCGCCAGGTTGCCACCAGGTCTTGGTGGCTGTAATCCACCAGGACAGCCCAGGGGATTATAAGTCCCCTTTCCTCCAGCCTTTGCACGGCAGTAGCTCTGCCAAGCAAAGGCTGGCAGAAAGAGGGTTCAGGGGGCCCCTGCACTGCCCATGCACTGAATTACAGGCAGTGGAAAGCGTGACAGGTGCTGCTGCACCCACCGCACCACCACATTGGTGGTGGCTCAATTACGACCCATCGTCAGTGTTAAGGCCCTGTTCACCGCAGGGCTGGTGGGCGGAAATGCTGTTTCTGCCCACCAGCCCTGCAGTGAACTCTTTATTGGGCAGGCGGTGCTCAGATCGCAATGGCGGTGTACCGGTGGTTTGAGTTTGGTGGGCGGCCTCTGCCACCCACAAAACTCAGAAGGAGGGCCAATGTCATTTTACAGCCTTGCACTACAAGTCAATCAATTGCTTAGGCTCTCAACCAAGGCACGCAGTTCTGGGTTTCATTTGCACCCTGAATGCGAACCTTTCAGACACCTTCTTTAACTGCTCCTGTATCAGCTGCAATAATGGGATAGCTTGGGCCATTGTAGTGTTCCTCTTGCTAACTTCCCACGTGAAAACCTCAAAAAGGAGCAGCATCTGTGTGAGGCATTTGACTAGGTCCCATTTGTCTGATTGCATTGTCATAGCTTTCCCAATTGCATCCCCTCCTCTTTGAACAACATAGTCATTGATCTGATTGTACTTCTCAAACAGATGCTGCAACATATAATAGGTTGAATTCCAACGTGTTAGCACCTCCTTTATCAGGTCTTTTACTGGTACTCTGTTATCACACTGAAGAATCGTCAGATGTTTTGGGCTTTAAAAGAATGGCTGAAATGAGTGCAGATGCATCTGCAGGTAGATAGTATATTGCTGACTATGTCTTCTTTTTTTAGAAAGTCTTGCACAAGTGGGTTGATGCAGTGCGCCAAACATAGGACCCTGACATAGCCACTATCTGTCATTGCACCGACTATGTTACGGCCATTGACCATGGCAACAAATCCAATTTAAAGACCTTTGGGTCTCAGCCATTCAGACACCTTGCTATTAAAGTCATCCAAGATGTTTTCAGCTGTATGTGATTTCTCCATGGCAAACATGGTTACTGTTGCATGCTGCCGAACGCTCTTAAAACTTTCTTCAGGGCCATTACCTGTAGATAGCTTGTGTTTTACCTTCACAAAAGAGATCCAGGCCCTCATTTGGACCCTGGTGGTCACCAGACTGCCCGGGTCACAGTAGCGGTCAGACTGTCTGGCCGTGACATTACGACCATGGTGAAACCTCTATGTTCTGAACACCGACAACTGGTCCACATGCCTGTTGTCAGGTGGATAGTGTGGACGACACTCTTCTGCAAAGCATGTCCAACCAACTGTATCACATCGTGATGCAGTGCTGGAACAGCATCTCCAGCAAAATAAGCATGACTTGGAACCTTTCACTTTGGGAAGATGGCTGCCTCAGATTTTAAGAATCCCACTTCTTCCACAATTAAAAAAGGGAGGAGGTCCAACACTAACATTTTTGCTAGCTTCTAAGTGTACAAATGTGCCATTGGGTGGTTGCGGTCATAGGGCCCCTTCTGCCTAAACATGCCCGTAATAGTAGCCTGGATTTTCTTTTTTTCTGGGGCCACTGAAGCAGGCGACTTTCGAGAAATAGTAGGTGGTGGTATACGCAATGTGCGTCATGGGGCAGTTGCTATATGCCATGGCGTCTCACTCTCCAGTTGACTCTGAGGCCCATATTTATACTTTTTGACGCTAAACTGCGCTAACGCAGTTTAGCGTCAAAAAATTGAGCGCCATTCCGAAGCGCCATGCGGGCGCCGTATTTATGGAATGGCGTTAGCCGGCGCAAGCAGACCGGCGCTGCCTGGTGTGCGTGGAAAAAAACCACGTAGACCAGGCAGCGCCGGCGTAGGGGGAAAATGGCGCTAGGGCGTCTTAAAATGGCGCAAGTCGGGTTGACGCTAAAAAATCGTCTTAACCCGATTTGCGCCATTTTTTCGACGCCCAGACGCCATTTAAATGACTCCTGTCTTAGTAAAGACAGGAGTCATGCCCCCTTGCCCAATGGCCATGCCCAGGGGACTTATATCCCCTGGGCATGGTCATTGGGCATAGTGGCATGTAGGGGGGCACAAATAAGGCCCCCCTATGCCACCCAAAAAAAATTGAAAAATATAAAAAATATACTTACGTGAACTTACCTGAATGTCCCTGGGGTGGGTCCCTCCATCCTTGGGTGTCCTCCTGGGGTGGGCAGGGGTGACAGGGGGGGTCCCTGGGGGCAGGGGAGGGCACCTGTGGGCTCATTTTGAGCCCACAGGCCCCTTAACGCCTACCCTGACCCAGGCGTTAAAAAGTGGCGCAAATGCGGGGTTTTTTGACCCGCCACCTCCCGGGCGTGATTTTTGCCCGGGAGTATAAATACGACGCATTTGCGTCGCCGTCATTTTTTTAGACGGGAACGCCTTCCTTGCATCTCATTAACGCAAGGAAGGCGTTCACGCTAAAAAATGACGCTCTTTGCCCATACTTTGGCGCTAGACGCGTCTAACGCCAAAGTATAAATATGGCGTTAGTTTTGCGCCGAATTTGCGTAGAAAAAAACGACGCTAATTCGGCGCAAACGGAGTATAAATACGGGCCTGAGTCTTCTTGTGCCATTGTGAGGTTGCTGAGGTGGGTGATTCTGGTACACTGCTGGGGATGGGCCTCTTTATGTGAGGATAATGTCACCCTCTTCTTCCTCACCTTCCACCATAATTTGGCCAGTTGTGGCTGATGTTTCGCGGCTGTCCTCACCTTCACCACTGCAACCAAGTTCATCCATTCTTTTAAGGTGCTCCTCCCACCGGATTGCATGATATTTTTTCATATGGGTTGTTTGGCCTCCAGTACCATAATGTAAACCAGGCTCACCTCAAAGAACACTTGTGCAGCAAATGAAGCATATCGCAATGTTCTCCTCTTTTTGGCTAATCGTAAAAAAGTCCCAAACTGGGGAGGAGTACTATCTTATTGGGCCCATGCCTGAAAAATAGTTGCAGCTAGGTTGGTGTGTCAATTCCCTCTCTGCAATGCATACTTCTACATAGGTACAGATTGGTGAAAGTCTCTACTGGGGCCTAATAAATATGGGAGCTGGTGTTTCTGCCCATGCCCCATCCCTCAGAGCAGGTTGGATAATGTCAGACTCCTCTGTGGCTGTGCCAGGTTCCACAATGACTAGCTCTTCCTCATCATCCTCCTGACCATAATCCCCTTCTATTATTCTAAGGCTTTCTGGAACTTTTCCTTTCCCTTGCCGCTCCTGATGTCTCCCAGACTCAGACGGGGGCCCACTCCATCTCCCTATCATAGTCATTAGAAGGGGTGCTTGGAGAAGATGGTGAAGTAGTATCCTTTGTTTTTCTTGCTGGAGATCTTGGATCCATCGATTTTAAACAGAAAGCTCTATCTCCTGTTCTGCTCCAAATGTGGGAAGATCTACTATTGCTGGCTGAGTGCTGTCCACTTTGCTCAGTTTCCTGAGATGATTGGGTACTACTTTGTAAAAGGGACAAATCCAATTCAACATCACTGCTCCTTGGTGTCACCATGACTGCAGTGGCTACCTCACTGACAGACATTGTGAGGGGCTTAGGTTGGGGTGTGATGCTGCTCCCAGGTTCCTCCCCGGAGGTCGGTGTGTCAGGCACACATCTCCCATAAAAGGTTGCGGGTGGCACGCCACTGACGGAAAACTGCTTCTTCTTCTTACTGGCCACTTTCTTGGGAGCAACATTCTTTGGGGGCATCTTAAGCTCTAGGTTCGCAGTGGCACTAAGATGCACACGTGAAAGAGTTTGGAGGACCGAAGTAACTGTAAGACCTTCTCTTTGGCAGTACTGCAGATGATGTGGGGTCTCTTTTCTTTTGCTCCTAAAAACAGATAAGCAAGAAAAACATGTAGTTAATGAAACATGGCATTGTTGTAGGTTAAAATAGTGCAGACAAATGCAATCATGGTACGGTTGGATATTTATGTAAGAAATGCCAATATATTCAAACATTGTAAAGGCAAAGCACACTACCACAGCAAAACAAAAATACATTTCAAATCAGAGAGCACAACAGGTAGATCTAGCTCCCTGCTTTGCCTACATCTGTTTTAAAGGAGACACCCGGGGTAGTCAGAGAGAGGTGCATGGGTAAATGGAGTAATTGTTTCAATAACCTATGGTGGCAAGGCAGTCCAGGGGAAATGGAATAATCATCAACAAAATTAATTATGCTATTATGATTTCTCTGCAGTGCTCTGCAGCCAGCGAGTCTGGTAGGAAATGGAATTATACCTTAATGCTGTAGTGCAGCTGTGTGCCTTTGGTGAATGGATGGATGTGGATGGATGGATCAAGAGAAAATGTAGAATTCAATAAAATGTAAATAAAAGTAAACAATTATTAAAAAATTCAAAAACTAAAATATAAAAATCGAAATAAAAAGACATTTAAAAACTGGAAATTAAAAACTTAAATAAACATTTAAAATAATAGAGTAAAAATTAAAAAACATTAAAATAAAAAAGAAATTTAAAAAGAAAAAGGAAAAGAAAAAATAAATAACAAATTAAAATAGACAATACAAATAAAAAAAAATAAAAAAGAAATTTAGAAAACAAATATCAATAATTAACTATGTCTGTATGCAAGCCTATGTTAAAGACACACAAGCTGCATGCACAAAATGACTGCCAACAAGGAGCAAGGAGGCATGGCAAACAAAGAACACATGCAAGCCTATGGCAAGGGACACCTGGCAGGATGGACAAAATGACTGTCAGCCAGCAATGTGATCAAACAGCAACAGCAAGGAGCACAAAGGCATAGCAAACAAAGTACACATGAAAACCTATTGCAAGGGACCCTGGCTGGATGGACAAAATGGCTGCCGGCCAGCCATACGGACAAACATCACCAAGAAACAGGGAGGCATGGAGAACTAAGAACACATGCAAGCCTTTGGACATAAAATGGCCCCCGGCTTCACTGCATGGAAAACAAAGAGAAATGGTTGACAATGACAAACACACACACACTCGCCATAAGGAGGCATGTTGGTGGTAACACTGAAGAAACACTAATTCAGCAATGCAAAACCTTAGAAAATTATCTCAGCTATAAAAACTTGACAACAACACACATCCTCCTAGATCATCAAAAGTTATCCAACAACACATACACTTTTTGCAAAAAAATACAAACAATAGCCAACATGTGTAATTAATCCTGTGCCATCCCTGCCCTAAATAAAGTTTTAAAAACATATCCCATTATACAACAGTTTTTGAACTTACTTGTGTGATTTAACAAAAACAAAGGGCCTGATTTAAGAAAAGTGCTGTGCCAATTTTCTTGTGCCCCTTTTTGCCCCCCTAACACCACCATGTGTTCGCAATATCTCAGATACGGAGCACCATCGTGGGAGTTAGGGGAACTAATGTCAAAAGTTTGATACTAGGTAGGAGCTTTGCAGGAGTAGCGTCAAAAACTTTGACACTAATCCTGCAAAGCTCATTGAGACCCATTGCTTTTAGTAGGCATCAAGAGTGCCAAACAAAATGATGCAAGGAAATCAGGCGTAGGAATAATGTAGCACAAAAGGTTACGAAGTAGCGCAATGCATGAATTACGCCACTTTGTAAATTTGGCGCAGTGATTTTGGCCTCGTTGGACCACATTAACATAAACAAAAGGACACTACTGTATTGCAAGGAGGCGCTAGGGTCTCTTAAATCTCCCCCAAAGTCCTTAAATCCAAAGGTATATCAGGAGACAAATGGCCTCATTACAAGGCTGGCAGTGTTGAGACTGCCAGCCCAGTGGTGATGGTCTGACTGCTGCACTCCAAGTGGACGTCACCACATTACGACCCTGGCAGTCAGACTGCCAGGGGACCACCATGACAACTGGGAGCAAGTTTCCCAACAGGCTGACAGCGGGCACACTTGTGGTCAGCCACGGCGGCGCTGAGCTCAACGCTGCATTGCTCATCACAACTCCTGTTTCTGCCAGCCTTTCCATGGTGGTGACCCCATCATGGAAAGGCTGGCGGAAACACAGTGCTAGGGGCCACTGGGGGGCCCCTGCACTGCCTCTGCCCAGCAACTTTGGAATACACACTGTCCTCTATGGCAGATAGTATGTATTCCAGGGGCCTTTGTGTGAGGGCCCTTGTGCAACAGCATTAGCTTTGTCTCTATTAGGAGCCAAGGCCAATGCCACTGCATGTTTTACACAAGGCTGACTGGCGGAAGCCTCCGTTTATTGAGGTTTCCACTAGTCAGCCCAATGGAAACCTCGTAATGGGCTTGGGGGGAGACTGCCAGTTCCGCTGCAGTCTCCTCTCCACAGGGCTAGCAGGCTGACAGTCAGCCTGCTAGTCTCTTAATGAGGCCCAAAGAAAGTGATCCTTCCACCCCAAAATCCAAGTGAAAAATTACCAGGAGATGGACAAACCACTGGGAGGAGCCTGCTGGATAGGAACAGGAAGGTGGAGTGTCTGACGCACTTCCTTCCTGTTTAAAGAACAAAAGAGGTTTCTCAATCTGAAAAACAAAATACAGTGTCCATTGGAAGAGAAAATCTAGTGAAAAATCTCTTTTTCACTAGATTTAGTGGCATCTGGAGTAGAAAATATACTCCATAAATGAGTCCGCGCCCGCAAGTGGCACTGTTGTTGCCACTGGTGTGGCTGGAAGCAGTGCAAGCAAACGTCAAGTCTTGCACGCGCTTGCTAGCGACCCGGTAGTATTGTAGCACTAGCAGGAGAGTGTCATAACTCAGTCTCGCGGGTGCAAATAAACTCCGCCCAGACCTGAATACAGGAATGTGCTTAAAACAGAAGGTGAATTGAAGTGCTGAAATGGGCAGACTAATAACCCCATGCATTAAACAAACTGCAGCTGGTATTTCTGCCACAATAAAAGGCAACTTTTCTAACTGTTTTTTTTAGTCCTCATACAACATCACCAATAAGCTCTTATTGGAATGCCACCAACCACCTGAGCTCATGGAAACATCCCCTTAGGTCAGAGGTCGTAAGGTGTGACTAACACCCAGCCTAGCTGGGCCAGGGCATATAATCATCAGAGAGAAACACCTCAAAACTTTAGGAGGTCCCAAATCCCATTTCCACTCCTCCCTGCTTCTCTTTTATTTACTTCAGTGAAAAAAAGAACAGATCGCCTCGATTCTTGCCAATTAAGAGGGGAGGTTTGAATCCAACTTCTATAAATTTCCCTTCTTGCAAGTAATACCAGATAAAACACCAAACTTATCTTATATATATTAAGAGAGAGAGAGACAGTATCCGAAGGCAGTATCCCAAATATGATTAAACAGGGGCTCACCTCCACTGAGAAACCCAGAGAGTCAGAGAAAGTCTTACTCACCGCCAACCAGAATCCCTCCAGTTTCGGACAAGTGGCAAACATATGAACATCATCTGCTTCTGGACAGCCACACCGTTTACACACAGGTATTGAGGTGCTTCTTATCTTTGCCAATTTTGAGGGAGTCCAGTATATTCTATGAAGGGTAAAAAGATGGTTCCTTCTTAATGTAGTTGATTTAACCACTGAATATAAAGTAGCAAAATATACTTGCCATAACTGCACCAGGTCCAATTGCATTTGCACTGATTACGAGTCCAGACCCCCCTGACTCTTAAGCCACCCATTTACCTGAAAGGTCACTAAATCTGGATATAGTCCCTCCTGTCCTATTGTTCCAGAACTCCCAAGATAGCCTTTGTCCCTCATCAACCAGCTGACCCCATCTAAAAACATCACTTTGTTTCAATGGTAGGGCTAGGCTGTCCAATAAGCACCCCGGAGTCCCAGGAGACTCCTAAATAGGAGCTAACTTACTATAGTAGCCAATACCAAGGAAGGATCTCATCTCATACCAACTAGTAGCTACTGCTTGTAGGTGCTTCAAACTAACTTTTTTAAAGAATTTCCAGGGGGCCCCAAATTTGTAAGAAAATCCATCTAAGGGGTAGCCTATCAGCATTTCCCTAAATATGTTACCCATTAGTGAGCCACCTGGAGTCAATAGCAACATCCTATTGTGTTTTTAGTTGATATGACCAACAATAAAGCTGCAGATCAGGAATGGCCAATCCTCCAACTCCCAACATCCTCCTCATTGTTTTCAATGATAAGGGAATACCTTTACTGTCCCAAATAAAAGAAGTGATGTTCGCCTGCAGGTTTAAAATAACTTTTTTATCAAAATGTAACAGAATATTATCAAATCGGAAAGTGATTTTTGGTAAAATAGACATCTTAATGAAATTAACTTGCCGATATATAGTAACTGGCAGGTTCCCCCACTTTTTCAAGATGGTCACAATCTCAGCGGTCACCTTTTCTAAAAACCTATTAGCTAACTTACCCAGGCTGTGCGCTATCCTTAGGGCCTTGGTCGCTTGAAAAAACTGTAAATTACGGTGATCTGTGTAAATAGTTACAGTGTGTCTAGCTCCTAGTAGGTGGTGACACCATTCCTGGAAAGCAAGCTTGATGGCCAGAAGTTCTCGCTCCGCCACCGTGTAATTTTGCTCTGCTGGTAGCAATTTCTTTGAGAAGTAAGCTACTGGATGGAAATGCCCAGACTCAGGATCTCGTTGGGGCAAGACACCACCCACTGCCATTTGGGAAGCGTCTGCTTCCACGAAAAATGGCTTAGCCGGGTAGGGATGATGGAGAATGGGTGCTTCAGTGAATGTGTTTTTAAGATGTTGGAAGGCTTTTTCAGTTTCTACATCACAGAGGAATTTAACCCCCTGTGAGAAGGTAGCCTCGTTCTAGCATTGTTACCCCCACTTTTAGCCTGCTTGTGAGTATATGTCAGTGTGTTTTTACTGTGTCACTGGGATCCTGCTAGTGAGGGCCCAAGTGCTCATATTGAAAACCCTATTTGTCAGTGTGTTTTATATGTCTCACTGGGACCCTGCTAGCCAGGACCCCACTGCTCATAGTTTGTAGCCTGAATGTGTATATCTGTGTAGTGCGTAACTGTGTGACTGAAGCTCTGCTAATCAGAACCTCAGTGCTTATGCTCTCTCTGCCTTTAAATTTGTCACTATAGGCTAGTGACCACTTTTACCAATTTCAATTGGCACACTACAACCTTATAATTCCCTAGTATATGGTACCTAGGTACCCAGGGTATTGGGGTTCCAGGAGATCCCTATGGGCTGCAGCATTTATTTTGCCACCCATATGGAGCTCAGACAAACCTTTACACAGGACTGCCACTGCAGCCTGAGTGAAGTAACGCACACATTATTTCAAAACCATTTTTACTGCACTTAAGTAACTTATAAGTCACCTATATGTCTAACCTTCACTTGCTGAAGGTTAGGTGCAAAGTTACTAAGTGTGAGGGCACCCTTGCACTAGCAAAGGTGCTCCCACATCATTCAGGGCCATTACCCCTATCTTTGTGAGTGCGGGGACACCCTTACACGTGTGCACTACATATCGGTCAATACCTATATGTAGCTTCACAATAATAACTCCGAATATAGCCATGTAACATGCCTAAGATCATGGAATTGTCCCCCATTCCAAATCTTGTATTAGGGAGCCAATTCCATGCATCCCCGGGGCTCCAGCATGGAGCCCAGGTACTGCCAAACTAACTCTCTGGGATTTTCTCTGCAGCTACCGCTGCTGCCAACCCTTAGACAG
Organism: Pleurodeles waltl; assembly: GCF_031143425.1. Taxonomy (NCBI): domain Eukaryota; kingdom Metazoa; phylum Chordata; class Amphibia; order Caudata; family Salamandridae; genus Pleurodeles; species Pleurodeles waltl. The sequence continues at coordinate 1,051,073,752 of NC_090437.1, read as the reverse complement.
TTTTTCGCCCCCCTGGGGCCTGGGCAGCCCAGTCCCAGGAGGGCACAAAGAATTTCCTCTGAGAGAGGGTATTACACCCTCTCCCTTTGGACATAGGTGTTAAGGGCCTGAGAGGAGTAGCCTCCCCTGGACTCTGGGAATGCTTTGAAGGGCACAGATGGTGCCCTCCTTGGGATCCCCCAACCCCTGCTCTGGTGCGAAACTGGACAAAGGAAAGGGGAGTGACCACTCCCATGTCCATCACCACACCAGGGGTGGTGCCCAGAGCTCCTCCAGTGTGTCCCAGAGAGTGGTGGGGAGCAGTGGGAAAAAAGAAAAAATAATAAGGTCCTCAATCATAGTCATGTGTTTGTTAGAACAACCAGTAGGGTGATTAGGAGATGGATGGAAACACTAACTAGCTCAGTTGGGTTATGGCGTACTAGAAATCAGTCCAGAGTAGATGGGTCTCGGTGAGGACGAGGGAAATACAATGAAGTCTTGGTCAATTCTTTATTGGAATGCAAATGGCCTTCAGGTTGTCAAAAGGCGCCTTGTGGTTTTGCAATATTTAAAGGGTAATAAAGCTCAGATATTGATGCTGCAGGAGACTTACTTATTGAGGCAGGAATGTAAGGATCTCTTTTCCAAGCAAAATTGGGTGGGAACTACACAAGCAATGGATCAACAATATTGTTCTAAAGGAGTGGCTCTGGTTCTTAAAGCAAACTCAGGGGTAAGACTAGTACGATATAAGGCTGATACAGAAGAGCACGTGATAATTGCAGAAATTAAGGTTTTTGACGCGGTACATATCCTGGTAAGCTATATTGGGCCAAATGTGGATGATATTTCCGCATTATCTCAGCTGTTTGACAATTTACTTGCTTTTAAAGCCCCAATTATTTTAGGAGGAAATTTTTATGTTTTGCTAGATAATGCCTTGGATAGATCCTCTCAGAGAGTACAAATAAACTCCCCAAAAATTATAGCTTACCTCCTGGATATGATGGATAATTTTGATTTATGTCACTTTTTGCGAAAACTGAGAGGCAATAGTAGGGAGTACTCTTTTTACAGCAAGAAGAATGGTCACTATTCCACGTGAGATTACTTCCTTTTTGAGAGTAAACAGATGGAGAGAGTTACCGAACTAGAGTACATGCCCATCCATTTATCAGATCACGCAGCTTTAATTTAAAAAATTAAGCTGAAGCAGGTATGGGAAGAAAAGAGGTGGACAATTGACAGAAGTATGTTGGGGCAGCCAGAGTTTGTTGACAGGATATTACAACTGTCCATAGAATGTTTTTCCCGGAATCATGCATCTGTGCCAATACACATGATATGGGACTCATATAAGGCTTGGTAAAGGGGGGAGATATCTAGCTTAACGTTTCATTGGGTGAGGCATGAGAAATTGCAACAGTTTGAATTGGAGGGGAAGATTGCAAGAGTGGAAGAGAAGTTAAAAGCAAATATATTAAGTGAGGTAGGAAGGGGGTCAGCGTTGGGACATCTACAAGAGTTGCAGTTGAGATACCGGGTCATGATGGAGGGTAAGGTAGCACAGCAGTGGGAAGCCTGTAAGATGTGCAATATTATACATGGGGGAAAACTGTGGTAAGCTGCTGGCCTGGAAAACTAGATTGGAAGCGCGCCAGAATAATATCAAGAAGATTATGAATGGTAGCACAGGTCTGGTGGTTGAAGACAACTCCAGGATAATAGCGGCATTTAAATCCTTTTTTCAGGAATTATATAAAGAAGATCTGACCCCGGATCAGCGGGCAATTGAAGTGTGGCTTGAACAGAAGTATTTGCCAAGACTATCGAGTGAGCAAGATCAGTTTCTATGTCAAGAAATATCTGGCAGTGAGATTTTAGGTGTTATTAAGAAAGCAAAGTAAGGGAAAGCTACAGGCCCCGATGGGATCCCGAGTGAGCTTTATGCAGTACTGGAGGAGGCTATTATCCCAGTAACTTTCCTAACTTTTTGATGTTGAGCATAATATAAGTTTATTCATTCTTAGAAATTAATTGTTGCTTTCACATCAAGTTAAACGTGGCAAACAGGTCCCTGGAAATGATGTGTTGCAAGGGCACATGATCACTATTCACAACTGGTAACGTCCAATCTAACTACATATTGGACCTCAGCTGACTTTGTGGATGGTGTAAAAATAACATATTGTTCTGTATGATGTCAATTGCAGCTGAAACAATGCTGTTAAGTGTGTATATGATGCTGGACAAAATATTCATACCAATATCGGCAACGGCTAGAGCTTTCTGCAAGTTTTCCTGATCTATCTACCTCAACTAGGCGGCGGCTTCTTTTTGGAAAAATTTCCAAATTTCATCATATATTGCACATAAGAAGTGCGTTGGCTGTGGTTTTCTAAGACCTAGCAAGAAGTCCTGTAAGTCTGTGTTAGGAGACTAAGGTGTTCTTTAATGGCTGTTAGTGTGGAAGATTTCAACAGTTGTTGACATTGTTTGCCCACGCTATAAGTGGTGATGATACCATAGTGTTGGTCTGAGATGTAACAAGGGTCAGATTGGCTCACTCTAAAACCTCCTGTGGAGTTCACATAATGGGCATGACAACCATTTGTGTCTCGTGGTCACCATAACCACCCATTGGGACCTGACAGTGTCAATTTAAATGTACCATTTTGGACCCACCCATTGAGCTATTCTTCAGTGACATTTAAGATATTTTACCATTTGTCAAATTTAGCTGCTGTCCCAATACTGGGTGTATTCAATTGCTTATTTGTCACTGAGCCTAAATAACCTGTTTGCTGTACAGTTTCATTTAAAATATAATTTGTAATGGAATAACGTATGCTCTTAACAAAGCTTCCCATCCCTGTATTTGTCAATCTCTAGTGCCCCACACACAACCAATATTCATGGCCTTCTATAGCCAACTGGGAAACAAAGGAATCAGAATAAATTAATTTGGTGTCAAATTGTTCTGCAAATTAATTGGTGTCAAATTAAAATAATAAGACTCAGCATTTTTGACATCATGCCCAGTGTTAGAACTGCCATCCTTGGCGTGGTTTTCCTGTCTCTTTGTCTCTGCTTCCTTTTTTTTTTTGACTGTGTGCTGGACTTTAATTGTGCTGGTTTTTGGTACTCTGGGCACTTTACCACTGCTGAAAAGTGCTAAAGTGCAAGTGCTCCCTGTATAAATTGTGCCTATGATTGGTTATACCTGATTGACATATTTGATTAACTAGTAAGTCACTAGTAAATGCACTAGAAGTGCCCAGGTCCTGTAAACCATATGCTACATTTCGGTCTCCCAAGGCTCAAACCATCCATGAGACCATCCTCAGGACAATGTGTCAAAGTGGAGTAAATCACAATAATTGTTGCTCTACAACAGAATAAATAACCCACATCAGTAAAAACGCTATTCAACACTGAAAGGCAGCAGAAAACCAAACCATGCTGTATATGCAAGTGAATGGTCCACTTCCAAGGCACCTAAAAAAACGTCCTACATAAAGCTCAATGTAAAATGTGCATTTTTCACATTGTCACAAAATGCAACACACAATTTACACCAAGTGAAACTGCACACAAAGGCCTTGCAATGGCAGGCCTAAGACATGGTTAAGGGGCTACTTATGTGGTTGGCACAACCAGTGCTGCAGGGCTACTAATTTACAGGCCCTGAGCACCTCTAGTGTACTTTCGGTAGGGAGTTAGAAGTAAATTAAATATGCCAATTGGGTAGGAACCAATCTTACAATGTTTACGGGAGAGAGCACATGAACGTTAGCAATGATTACCAGTGGTAAAGTGTGCAGAGTCCCAAAACCAGCTAAAGCAGGGTCAGAAAAATGGAGGGAGGCAGGCAAAAAGTTGGGGGTTGACCACCCTAAGGCTGACAGGTCTAACACCCATGTTTCAAGACATCTGAAAAACAGTGTTGGGATGAGTTCTGTTTAGGAAATATGAAGTTACTGTGCTCGACTCAGAAACAGAAAAGATTGTATAATAACTATCTCTTTTCAACAACAAATGGAACTCAATATCATAAATCAGACCACCTGCACTTTGTTACTGAAGATACTTTTGGTCACCACACTGGATGCAGCAAATTACAGGTCTGTATCCATCCTCCTTTTTATCAGCAAGATCATGGTCGAGATGCTACACAGCAAGTGCAACGATTCATCGAATCTAATGTGAATCTTCATGGCAGACATTCTGCTTTATGACCCTGCAGGGATTGGAAGAGAACATCAACTGCGGATTTTGTAGATTATATCCATTGGATACTTACAATTCACACATTCTTACACCCCTCAGCCTATCTGAAGTCTACAATTTAGACCACAAAACTCTCCTGAAGGGCCAGTAGAAATAGGTCATGATCTGTGGAAATCTCACCCAGATGATCCATCCTCCTTGTAAAATCAAAGTCAACAAACAAAAGTTGATTCTGCTTCATCATCAGTGAAAGGCATCTCATACAGGGTATTTGTGCCACTCACTATTTGTGATATACTTGAGAACAATTACCTAACTGATCTCTCAATAACATTTACAATTTTAATGTATGGAGATGATATTCTGCCAGTTTAATATGGCAGTCTGAAGGATCGCTGCAAAAGATTGACATTTTCACCTTAAAAAATCATTATCCGTGTGTTAGAAATGGGGTCTCTAGTTGGCAGAGGTATTCAACTTTGTCCAAATAGGAACCACAGTCCTAGTCAGGGTAAGTCACACACAATCCAAATTACCATGTGCTCACCCTTTGGTAGCTTGGCACTGAGCAGTCAGGCTTAACTTAGAAGGCAATGTGTAAAGTATTTGTGCAACAAACCATGCAATAACACAGGGAAAACACCTAAAAAATACCCACACAGGTTTAGAAAAATATAAGATATTTATCTGATTAAATTAAGGTAAAAATAATCACATTTCAATAAGCACAAGTTGAGATATTACTTTTGCAAGTTTAAAAAGAGTCTTAGATTAAAAAATCAACAGTTGTCTCTTGTTTGCACAAGGTACCTGGTTTGCATCGAAATTACCATGCACGGAGACCGCAGAGGATGAGATGCGTGGAAAATTAAGGTGGGCGTCAGATTTTACGAGCTGGCAAAGATAATGGGGGTCATTCTGACCTCGGCGGTCTTTTTTGTAGACCGCCGAGGGACCGCCGTATGGAAGACCGCCAGTGCTGGCGGTCTTCCACACGGGCCATTACGACCGTTGGCAGCGCTCCGCCCGTTTCCGGACGAAGAGCCGCCAACAGCCATACTGGCGGCAGGCGGGGAAGTGGAGGTAGCTCCACCTCCACCGCCACGCCAACAGAACACCGCCCAGCGAATCACGACTTGTGATTCACTGTGGCGGTGTTCTGTTGGTGTGGCGGTGTCGGCGGAGCTGCCCCCATGGGTCCCGTTCCCTCCCGGAGGATCACCGGAACAGGTAAGGTGATCGTCCGTTAGGGAAAGGGGGTGTTGTGAGTTGTGTGCGTACATGGGGGCGTGCGTGTATGTGTGTATGTTGAGAGTGCATGCATGAATGCGGGGGGGTGTGTGTATGTTGAGAGTGCGTGCATGAATGCGGGGGGTGTGTGTGTATGTTGAGAGTGCGTGCATGAATGCGGGGGGGTGTGTGTGAATCTGTGTGTATATGTTGGGGATCGGGGTGGGGAGGGGGGTCCTGCAACCTTTTGGGGGTGGCAGGGGTGGTGGGGGGGTAGGGGAAGGGGATTGGGGTGGGGGAGACCGCTATCAGTGCCAGGGAAGGGATTCCCTGGCACTGATAGTGCTTACCGCCATGGATTTCATGGCAGTCCCAAACCACATGAAATCCATGGCGGTAAGCCGGGGTCAGGCGGGTCGGAATACCGCCGGCGGTATGTGACGACCGCCGGGCTGGAGACTCAGGTCTCCAGCCCGGCGGTCGTTACCGCCGTGGCGGTCGGAACGGTGAAGCGGCGGCTGGCCATGGTGGTAACCGCCATGGTCAGAATGTCAGAAAAAAGACCGCCAGCCTGTTGGCGGTCTTACCGCCGCTTCACCGCCGACCGCCACGGTCGGAATGACCCCCAATGTGTCATTTCTTTTCACACTGCAAGGGGTTTGGCGTTGATTTCCGGTGTGCAGCCGAGGATCCCAACTGCACTGCAGGGTTCTTTTGACACCCGGGGATTATGCGGGGAAAAATCATGGGCATGCGGGAAGAAGTTACAGGAGTTGCGTCGATCCGGTAGGCAATGCACTGAATTTTTTGTTGCACGGCAGGCGCTGCATCAGTTCTTCACTGCATTGTTTTGGCTTGGTTGTGCGTTGTTTCGGTATGGCCCTTCATCGAATTTCCAGTCATAACGCAGGTGTTGTGTCGATCTTCACTCTGGAAGTCGGGCTGTGTCATTCCAGCTCAGCTGTGCAGCGATTTTCTCGTTGCAGGGCAAGCTGTGTGTCGTTTCTGGCAGGCTGTGTGTCGATTTTTGGTGCACAATGGGTTTCCTTGAAAAGATGACGTCGTTTTGGCCCTGAGACTTCAGAGAACAGGAGGCAAGCATTTGGAGAGCACTTCTCAGCAAAGTTAGAGGCCAGCAAGGCAGCAGGGCAACAGCAAGTTAGCAGTCATTCACAGCAAAGCAGTCCAGGGGAATCCTTTTGGCAACCAGGCAGTTCCTCTTGACAGGTTGCAGGTTCTGGTCCAGAAGCGTCTGATTTGGTGGGGTCAGGGACCCGGTTCACATACCCAAAAATGTCTTTGAAGGGGGATGGACTTCAAAGAGTGGTTTTGAACTGCACAAGGTCCACTTTCAGTAGAGGTCTGTCTTCCAGGGTCCCAGTAGGGGGTTAGGCAGTCCATTGTGTGAGGGCAGGCCACTGGCCTTTGAAATGTAAGTGTCAGGCTCTCCACCCTTCCAGCCCAGGAAGGCCCATTGGGTATGCAGATGAGTGCAGGTATCCTGTGTTTGTGGTTGTTTGGGTGAAATGCACAAGGGAGCTGTCAACCAGCCCAGCCACATGTAGACTGGGGACAGGCTGTAAGGCACAGATGGATTTTAACTGCAGAGAAATGCTCACTTTCTAAAAGTGCCATTTCTAAAATAGTAATATAAAATCTAACTTCATCAATAAGCAGGATTTTGTATTACCATTCTTGAAATACTAAATATGACCTAGTTACCTATTTGTGATCAGAATCTCCCACTCAAACAGTATATGAGGGTAGCCCTAATGGTATCCTATGAAAGAAGCAGGCCTCACAGTAGTGGAAAACAAATTTAGGAGTTTCCCACTACCAGGACATATAAAACACACATGGACATGTCCTGCCTTATACCTACATAGCACCCTGCCCCATGAGTTACCTAGGGCCTACTTCAGGGGTGATTTATATGTAGAAAATGGGGAGTTTAAGGGTTGGCAATTACTTTTAAATACTAAGTCAAAGTGTCAGGAAAACTACACACACAGGCCTTGCAATAGCAGGCCTTAGGCAAGGTTAAGGGGCTACTTATGTGGGTGACACAAGCCGTGCTGCAGGCCCACTAGTAGCATTCATTCTACAGGCCCTGGACACATGTAGTGCACTTTACTAGGGACTTACAAGTAGATCAGGTATGGCAATTGGGTATGAACCAATTTTACCATGTTTAAGGGGGTGAGCATATGTACGTAAGCACTGATTAGCAGTGGTAAAGTGTGCAGAGTCCTAACACCAGAGAAAACAGTGTCAGAAAAGTGGAGGGAGGCAGGCAAAAAGCTGGGGGATGACGATCCTAAGGCTGTTAGGTCTAACACCATGATATCTAAAAAAAACTGAAATCTTCAAAGTGATACCTCATCCTTTGTTTAGATAAAAAAAATCCCACAAAATAAATTGACAAACTTGGAGTGGGATTTCACTCAAATTCCTTGTAGGGCACTACACTTCAACTTTAACTTCCATGTCATAGTACGGAGGAAGTCAGCCCACCACTACAACACAAAATGGAGAGGATCAGAACTCTAGGTGCTATCCAAACTATATTACTGCAATGTTTCATACACTTGTGCATCAAGGAAATTGTTGTTGAAACTTGAAAAAGCAGAATCAAACAGCCAGATGAGTGTTTAAATTAAAAACATAAGACATTTGTTACACACTAAGCTTGAATGGCCTGCTCTGGTATCCAATGGCACAGAGAATACAGTCCTGTTTTCCCTGTATGATAGTCTAAGTTGGGTGGGCCACATCTTAAAATATCTTTAATCACTAATCTTTACTTTCATTTTAAAGGTAGGCTAAGCATTGTATTTTGGACTGGAAGGATACCCTTTCAGTAAAAGAACAATGCAAGACTTATGCAGTCACCTGTGGACTATGGTGCAAAGGTGAATGCATGGCATTAAGCTGTCTGATTGTGTGCCCATACTAATGAGAGAACAAGACAGTGCCATATATCTATAGTTACAGTGCTTTCCTGCTCTTTCCCTGCCACACAATGCAGTGCAGCAACGTTTGTAAATATGGGCCTGCAAGTAAAAGCACAGCTCTAAGATCAAAACATGCATGCATTGAGTAAGCCCAAATACACTCTTTACTGGTATAGAGTAATGCTAACAGATAAAAGACATATGACCATCTTACTTTTCTGCTTTTTTCCCCTTATCCTTATTTTACTGAGGTCTGAGATATTATCCTTTAATTTGCCCTCTGACATCTAGTGTTGGCTCTTCCTTTATGATTCTATATAATATGTTCTGGAAAATTCTATTCTTAAAGACATGACATCATATTCTGATTTGAGATTTGAACCCACTCTATAAAAGGTATGTTGATTATTATGGAGCCTATATACCTGCTCTCTTACTAAACCACTCTTACCTTTTACACTAATATTTGCCACTACAATAAAACAACATTCAGGAATATAATTTTTTTAACTACCTTGCAGTGCTTGTTGGAAGAATTTATGCCAGTCTGCTTACGGAGGCTACTTTTACAAAATATTGTTGTTGCAGACCATGTGCAAGCTGCAGCCGCCCAGGCTATCTGTGACTTAAGTGAGGATTGGCTACTGTAGCGCAAGTGGTTACAGAAAGCCACTCGTCCATCGGCTCGTTTCACAAGGCAATTCATACTGAATGTTTTGACATCCACTGCCACTCCCTCAGATAGATAGTCCCTCATTAATCCTACATGGGATGCAGGAACCTTGTCTAGTGGTGAAGGTTAAAATGTTATGCACACAGCTGAATCAGCAAACTGTGCAAAATATTTTCTCCATCCCTGATACCTCTTTTCATTGCCACCATTGGATCTTTCTGTGTAGTCACTGCTGATTTTTCTGTCACAGAATACCAGTACACAGAGGTGCTTCTCTATGTTTGGGCTAAAATGTAATACTTTTAGCAAATATTTAAATAGTTGCTTTTATAATAGAAAAATCTATAAATGGTATGCATTGTATTCTCAAGGACCTCCTTGTTGGTAACATCATCACTGTGATCATGGTACAATGTGAGATCAAGTGTTGTGTTGTAATGATTATGATTTGTTGTTACTTTTTTCAAAAGGTTTCTCAGGGATAGAACCTCCACAAACCCCCCTTAGGAGGAGTGGGGATCACTGGGCTACCCATCACATTATCTAGGATTGTTTTGGACTTTTTTCCTATGCTAAGAGCCTCTGCCCCTTTTTGTGAAGTACATCTGCTCTAAGCTTGTTCATATTGCACTTTTATTGCTTGAGAGAGACATTCACTTCTATTTTACATATTGTACCTTTTCTATGAAAGAAAGAGCAGCACTTACCAGGCTGTCCCAGTTTTATATAAAATGATTTTCACCGCAGCAGAACAAGCTGTAAATTGCCTATATCCATAAAGCACTAAAATGTGCTTCCTTTCCTGTGCCTTTTCTGTTTGTGAAGAGCACATTCACTTCTTGTACTGTGCCTTCTTATGCCTGGAAAGCTTGCAATGTTGTTTGTGTTCTTTGTAATGAAAATCTGCTCTGCTACTCCTGAGATTTGTCAATGAGGCTGGCACTTGGACTGCCACAGCCTGTGCTGTATCTATATTCTGTGTATGAGAGACGCTTACACTACTGATGCTTTCCGGTAACATGTTCTTTGTGTTAGGCACTTCTACACATGTCCTTGTCTATTGCTGCCTTTGATTTTGCATTCTGTTGCCGTTGTCAAATTATTTTTATGGACCCCCCCCTCAATAGTTTTTTCTGCTCCCAGGTGGACATTAAAAGGACTTAGGAATGGTGCTGAGGAACTAGGGACTGAAAGTCAACAAGGAACTCTTGATCATGGCAGTGAAAGGCAGATAAGAAATGTGATAAATTGGGTTACTGGTTGACTGTAGTTTGTGCCCTAATCAAGACACATCACAATATTTGTCAGGGTAAGACACAAGCAAACCCCAAACTAACCCATGCTCAACATCCTAGTTGCTTGGTACAGAGCAGTAGATATTAACTTAGAGGCAGTTAGTTAAGTATTTGTGTAACACTTCAAACAGTAAAACAGTGTAAAAAACACCCAAAAAGTATCTGGCACCAGGTTAGACAAATAGAGCAGGATTTGAGAAAAAACAAGTCCAAACCAACAAAAATTCAATCAGTAAAACCAAAGTCATGCATTTTTAAAGTATAAAGTGTAAAATAGCATCTAAAAGCATAAAGTACCAACTGCAGCTATCTGGTCACGCTGGACTGGGTCAAAGTAAAACACTTCAGGCTGACTGTGATGGAGCACAGGTTGAATACAGTCCCAGCCTAGTCCAGCTGAAATTTTACCTTCTCAGGGTTTGTACCAAGAGTACTCTTCACATTGGAGAGAAGCAAGAAGAGCGTTGTAGGATACTGTTGGCATGGTGTCAAGAGCAGACAAAGGACCTCATTACAACCCTGGCGGTCAGTGGTAAAGAGGCGGTAAAACCGCCAACAGGCCGGTGGTAAAAAAAATGGAATTATGACCATGGCGGAAACCGCCAACATAGACAGCCCCTTTAACACTCCGACCGCCATGGTAGTACAAACAAACAGCCTGTTGGTCACCGCCAACAGACAGGCGGAAGACAATGTACCGCCCACACTATTATGACAGGCCAATCCACCACCTTTTCCGGGGCGGATTCAACGCGAACAAAAACACAGCGGAAACAGGACTTGGAAGGGAAAACACTCACCTCTACACACCCCACGAGGAACCAGGACACCATGGAGCCTGAACTCCAAATACTCCCTGCGATTGTCTTCCTGCTCCTCTACCAGGAGCACGACCGATGGCGGCGACAACCACGGTGAGTACAACACCTACGACACAGGGGATGGGGGAGGGAAAAGAGAGTGACACACACACGCAACACGCAACACCCCCACCCCCACCCTCACCTACAACAACACACACACCAATACATGCTGAAACATTACATTTAGACCCCCCAACCCCCTCTGGAAGAAAGCAAGGACAAAAGGAAATGATTGTACCCATTGTAATCAATAAACATCCATTAGTCAAAAATGTATATACACTATAAACAAATATGTACCCCAAGAATTCAAGTCCAGGTACTGCACCTGTGGACCACTGGGCCCAAAATTCATGGCCGAGGTCCACACAAGATACCCGATCGAAACGGAGAGAACACTGCAGGGGCATCAGATCGAAATAAAACAGGCACCTCAGGGGGAAGGAAAGGGGGGCACCTCAGCCGGATGAATGCACGACGCCAGCTCCACGAGGGGGCTCCATGCCCATTGATGTATCCTGGGGAGTGCAATGCCACAGTCTCTCAAGTCTCTCCAGTGGGTGGTTTGCCCACTGCTTTATCCTGGGGAGTGCAAAGCCATAGTCTCTCAAGTTTCTCCAGTTGGTGGTTTGCCCACTGCTTTATCCTGGGGAGTGCAAAGCCACAGTCTCTCAAGTCTCTCCAGTGGGTGGTTTGCCCACTGCTTTATCCTGGGGAGTGCAAAGCCACAGTCTCTCAAGTGGATAACAGTCTCCACTGGTTCTGGAGATGGCTTTGTGCCCAGAGTGCTTTATCCTGCCAAGGACTCAGGTAGTGGATGCCTTTCTCCACTGGTTCTGGAGGGGGCTTTCTGCCCAGAGTGCTTCATCCTGCCAAGGACTGAGGTAGTGGATGTGATACTCCACTGACAGTGGGGCAACATGGAAGCTGCCCAAGCCCCTGGAAATGACCACCAGCTACGTACGGATGACCACTGGGGATGGCAGCGATGTCTGCGGTGGTGCCATTGACTCAGGTTGTCACGGGGCCGCTGGCGGGGCTGGCGGCGGTGTCATCAGCGGTGGTGCTTGCGGCGGTCATTGTGGCGGTGGTGCTTCCGGCGGTCATTGTGGCAGCTGTGCTGGTGGTGGCCTCACTGACTGTGGTGCTGGTGGCTGGCTCACTGACTGTGGTGCTGGTGGCTGGCTCACTGACTGCCGTGCTGGTGGCTGGCTCACTGACCGCGGTGCTGGCGGCGGTGTAGGTAGCGGCGGTGCTGGTGGCGGGCTCACTGACTGCGGTGCTGGCAGCTGTGTCAGTAGCCGCGGTGCTGGTGGCGGGCTCACTGACTGCGGTGCTGCTGAAGGGCTCTGTATCTGGGTTTCTGGCGGCTTTGTCCTTGGCGGCAGTGCAAGTGGCGGTGGCGGTCTTCTCCGCCATGCAGGTTGGCGGCAACGTTGACTTGCCTTTCTGCTACAGGCCCTTCCCCACCTTGGATGCTGGTGCAGCTGTCTTGCCACTCCCCACACTTGTCTTGGCTGAGCCCTTGGTGGCAGGTGTTTTGGCCTTCTCCCTCCGGGATGTGGGCAACTTTTTCTGTTTTGGAGGTGGCGGAATGTCCTTGCCCTCGCTGCTTGGGACACTGGCAGCCCTGTTGCTTGGCACACTCCAAAAACCGGGTATTGCTGGCACCACTGTGCCCGGTGATGTGGTGGCTGAGGTGCTGGGTTGGGACCTGGAACGGCGGGCCCAGGGGACGGACAGGGGAGGGGGGGTGTAGGGAAGAGGTCAACATTTAAGAGGAAAAGTTTATTTGACACACTGGCACGGGTAGATGGAGGGAGTTTGGGAGTGGAGGAAGAGGTAGTGGTTGTAGGAGGTGTTCGTTTGCTGACTTTGGGTGAAGGTGCATGGGCTGGAAGCTGTCGTGAGGTGGATGGCTGTTGGGTGGGTGTGTGACTGCGTTTGTGTAGTTTGGGAGGAAGGCTCACAGACACACTGGGAGAGGACACTGGGGATGTGTGAATGGTAGTGGGGGTGGTGAGTGCACGTGAGCGGTGTGTGGTGATGGGGGTGTTGGTGATGGAGGTAGTGGCTGAAGATGTAGTGCATGCAGGTGTGAGTGGAGACGTGACAGGGAAGGAGGAGGGAGACGTGAAGGAGGGGGACACAGTGGAGGCAGTGGATGTTGGAGTGTGTGCATGGGTATGATGCTTGTGTGAGTGCTTCTGGGATGTGTGGTGCTTATGTTTGCCAGAGCCACCCTTGTGTGTTTAGGTGTGTGCATGCTGGTCTGATGGTGTGCTTGGGATAGGCTGAGGTATTGGGGATTGGGTCTGGGTGGAGGAAGTTGGAGGCTGGACACAGGGGACAATGGCTGCCATCAGTGCAGAGTCCAGAGCCTGAAATGCTTGCTGTTGGGCTGCCTGGCCAGAATGAATGCCCTCCAGGTATGCATTTGTCTGTTGCAACTGCCTCTCTACACCCTGGATGGCATTCAGAATGGTAGACTGCCCAACAGTGAGGGATCTCAGGAGGTCAATAGCCTCCTCACTGAGGGCAGCAGGGCTAACTGCGGCAGGGCCTAAGGTGCCTGGGCGACGGAGATGCCCACCCTCCTGGGTGAGCGGGCACAAGACACACGCTGAGGGGCTGCTGGGAGGGCGGTGCTGGTAGGGGGGATGGCTGCTGTACCTGTAGATGTGGTGGGCACAGAGGGTCCCGCCACCGCAAGGGAGCTCCCATCAGAGGAAGAGTCGGTGTCGCTGGTCTCAGCTCCTGTCCCCGCCGTGGAGCTCCCCTCGCCCTCCATCCCACTGGTGAATTCAGACTCCATTGTCTGGCCCTCCAGGGCCATGTGGGATGCAGCTCCCTCCTGCTCCAGAGGCACAGCTCCTCCGCCTGATGATGCTAATGCACACAAGAACAGGGAGACCACAAAAAGGGGGGGGAAAGAAGAAAGACATGTTCAGTACATACAATACCGCTACTGTTGGCTGACACTACAGACACAGCAGCCCTCTGCACTATGCCATGCACTTGGTGTTCCCTAATTAATCACAGGGACATGGGGTACATGCTGCACACATGGAAGTCACAGGAGCCTGACTAGGTGTAGATGGCTCTTACCACTGGTGGGGATGGGGTGCCACTTAGCCTGCCTCACAAAGGGTCCTTGCCTACAAAGCTCGCCCTAGCCTAGGGGAACGCACTATTGACACCTCCAATGCGCGCAGAGTCAGGTGAAAGTGAGTGTACTCACCCCCTTGTGGCTGCTGTGATGCCCACAAGCGCCCATCCAACTCCGGATACCCCACCGCCAGGATCTGGAACATCAGGGGGGTCATGGTGCGATGGGCACCCCTCCCACGTTGGGAGGCCATCCCCAGCTGGGCCTCTGCCATCTTCTTACTCCTGCCATCTTTTACGGCAGTGGCTGCTCCGTCTGTGGTGGGCCCCCAGGGTCCGGACGTCCTTGGCGATGGCACACCAAATATCCTTCTTCTGGTGGGTGCTGACCTAGAGCGATAGAACAAGGGAAAATGTAACACTTTTACTGTCCGGACCGTCACAGTCATAGTCCCACGTTCCAACCCTTGCCCTGACGCACAGACACTCACCGTCCGATCATGCAGGCCTCATCTCCCCCCACCCGTATCTTCCATCCACACCACTCCAAACAGGCATTGCCCATCCAGCATGCTCACAGTGTACTCACCTGTTTGTCTGGAGGACTGTAGAGTAACGTGTACTGGGGGAGGACCCCATCCACTAGTTTATCCAACTCCTCCGATGTGAAGGCAGGGGCCCTTTCCCCAGACACATGAGCCATCGTCACTTCCAGACTGAGGTCACAGCAGCACTTGCAGTGTAGGTCCTCTCCTGTCGAAGATCAGGTATCAAGTGAGTGAACAGAGAGAAAATGGCGGTCACGTCCGTGGCGGTATGTACCGTGACCGCCGGCGTACATCGTCATTGGCTCCTGGGACCCATAGGGCCCAATGTTAACCAATACAGGATTGCGCCGCAGTCTTCTTCCGCCTACCGCGACGGTGTAGAACGCCAGTGCAGTTACCTCATATCCCCTTGTCCCACATTACAAGTCAGGCAGCCGCAATTTCAGGTGGCCACATGGCATTATTTTTTAATGCGTCACACATATATAGGCCTTGCATATACACAGAGACAGGCAAATAGCGCATTGACAAATGTGTGCAATACAATTGTTTTTTCCTACCTCAGTGTTGGCTGACTCTGTGCTCGCTGTTCTGATCCATAGGGCACGTCCGCTGGGACAGGTGAGGAGATGGCGGCATCCTCCGGTGTACAGACCGCTGGTGGACCTGTTGACAATGGAAGAGCGACATGTAATAGTCACCTACAGACTAGATCGTGCCACAATCCAGGAACTGTGTGCCCAGTTGGAGCCAGACCTGATGTCAGCTATCCGCCATTCCACAGGAATCCCCCCTCTACTGCAGGTCCTGTCAGTACTCCATTTCCTGGCAAGTGGGTCTTTTCAAACAACAGTGGTCATTGCATCAGGGATGTCCCAGCCTATGTTCTCCAATGTGTTGTCCAGAGTGTTGTCTGCCCTGCTGAAACACATGCGCAGCTACATCGTGTTCCCTCAGGTGGAGGATTTGCCTACAGTGAAAGGTGACTTCTTTGCCCTGGGACATATCCCCAACATCATAGGTGCCATTGATGGTACACATGTGGCCTTGGTACCCCCCGCAGGAGTGAACAGGTGTACAGAAACCGGAAAAGCTAACATTCTATTAATGTGGAGATGGTGTGTTTGGCTGACCAGTACATCTCCCATGTGAACGCCAAGTTTCCTGGCTCAGTGCATGAGGCCTACATTCTGCGGAATAGCAGCATCCCTTATGTGATGGGGCAACTCCAGAGGCACCGTGTGTGGCTATTAGGTGAGGACAAGGACCCTATACCGTGTGAATAGTTGTCTGGGTCTGGGGTTGTCCCTAAGGGTTAGTGTGTGTCTAACAGTTGTCCCTCGACATTTGCAGGTGACTCTGGGTACCCCAACCTGTCATGGCTACTGACCCCAGTGAGAAATCCCAGGACAAGGGCAGAGGAACGCTACAATGAGGCACGTGGGCGAACCAGGAGGATTATTGATAGAACCTTCGGCCTCCTGAAAGCCAGGTTCAGGTGCCTCCATATGACAGGTGGTTCCCTATACTACTCACCAAAGAAGGTGTACCAGATCATCGTGGCCTGCTGTATGCTGCACAACTTGGCTTTGCGATGACAAGTGCCTTTTCTGCAGGAGGATGGTCCAGAAGGAGGTCTTGTGGCAGCTGTGGAGCCTGTGGACAGTGAAGAAGAGGAGGCAGAAGAAGAGGACATAGACAACAGAAACACCGTGATCCAGCAATACTTCTAGTGAGACATAGGTAAGAAGACACCACTGCCTCCTACATCTGATAAAATTGTTCGACCTATCATCTGTCTGTCACTTTCACCCATTGTATGGACTCTGATTTGTCACTTTGCCTTTCAGTTTCACAGATGTGGGTCCCACTGTGTGACCTCTGCTATGTTACCTCATTGACTAGAGCTGTGTGACATAGGTATGTAGACAATAGAATGGACATCGGGTTTTTCCTCAGTTATTGCAAATACACAATTGTGAAAGTACAGACTGACTCCAGATTTTTTTGTGAATCAAAGGTGTTTATTTAAGTGCAAAATAATGGAGGGGGTTGTAAAATGGGCAGGGGTGATGGTGGAGGAATATCCATGGCAGAGTCCAGTCTATTTGTCTCGCAGGTGCATTGTCTAAAGGGGCATAGGAAGTGGAGCTAGGGCAGTTTAGGGATGGACAGGGTGACAAAGTGGGACAGAAGGATGACATTCAGGGTGGTCTCATTTCTTGGCGGGGGTCTTGACATTGTTCTCTGTCTTTGTCCTGGATCTCACGGACCGCTTGCGGGGTGGTTCTCCATCTGCAGGGGGTGGGGTGCTGGTGTCGTTGTCCTGTGGCGGTGCCTCCTGTTCACTAGCGCCGGCGGAGGTGGTGCGCAGTTCATCGTCCAGGCTAGTGTCAGGGGCCCCTTGTTGTGCCACAGTGTCCCTCCTGGTGTTCACAAGGTCCTTCAGCACCCCTAAAGCGGTGCCCAGGGTGGTGTTGATGGACTTGAGTTCCTCCCTGAACCCCAAATACTGTTCCTCCTGCAGCCGCTGGGTCTCCTGAAACTTGGCCAGTACCGTTGCCATTGTCTCCTAGGAGTGATGGTACGCTCCCATGATGTTGGAGAGGACCTCGTGGAGAGTTGGTTCCCTGGGCCTGTCCTTCTCCGGTCACACGGCAGACCTCCCAGTTCCCTGGTTTTCCGGGGCCTCTGTCCCCTGAACTGTGTGCCCACTGCCCTCAGGTCCCTGCTGTTCTTAGGGTGGTGGGTTTGCCTGGGGTCCCTGTAGTGGTGGACACACTGCTGCTTGACGTGTCCTGGGGACAGAGGTATGGGCCCGCTGGGTGGGTGCTGTGGTGGTGTTTCCTGAGGGGGGAGGCTCTGTGGTGGCCTGTGACTGTGTCAGGGGAACCGAATGTCCTGAGGTCCCAGATGGGCCGGGCTGGTCATCTAGATCCAGTTGGACAGAGCTGCTGTCATCACTCTGGGCCTCTTCTGTGGGGGGAGTGGACATGTCTGGAACCTCCTGTCCGGTGACGTTGGGTAGGGGTCCTGCAGGGGTGTAAAGGTATGATTATTGTTTCTTTATGTGCCATGGTGTGCAATGGGTGGGTGACCCTGTACCCCAGTGCTTACATTCTTGTGTAGGACCTTGTGTGACAATTGTTTGGGTATCTGTAGTGGATATGCATTGGTGATAGGTGTCCATGCTCTGTTGTTGCATGCAGGGCTTGGTGTTGGGATGTGTGGTTTGTGATAGTGGGACATATGTGAGGAGTTGGAGTGATGGGGGTGAGGGTGAGGGTGGGGGTAGGTGATGGCATGCAGGTAGGGTGGGGTATATGGTAGTTAAAGATTTGACTTACCAGAGTCCATTCCTCCAGCTACTCCTGCAAGGCCCTCAGGATGCAGTATAGCCAAGACCTGCTCCTCCCATGTTGTTAGTTGTGGGGGAGGAGGTGAGGGTCCGGCGCCAGTCCTCTGAACCTCAATGTGGTGTATTGAGACCACGGAACGCACCATCCCCGTAGGTCGTTCCACCTCTTCCTGATGTCATTCCGTGTTCTTGGGTGCTGTCCCACTGCGTTGACCCTGTCCACGATTCTGCTCCACAGCTCCATCTTCCTAGCTATGGAGGTGTGCTGCACCTGTGATCCGAATAGCTGTGTCTCTACCCAGATGATTTCCTCCACCATGACCCTGAGCTCCTCCTCAGAAAACCTGAGGTGTCTTTGCGGTGCCATGGGGTGGTGTGGGTGAAGTGTGAGGTTGTGTGTGTTGTGATGTGTGGGGTGATGTTTAGGGGTGTGTGTTGTTTTGTGCATGGATGTGTTTGAGTGAGGGTGTATGTCTCTGTATGCTGGTGTGGTCTTTGCTTTTCTGTTTCTCTGCTTCTTCCAAATTTTTCATTGTAAGGGTTTGTGGGTAATGTGGGTGTGTGTTTAATATTGTATTGGTTGTGTGGGAGTGGTGTGTGTATGTGTATCAGGTGTGTGTGTATTTCGATTTGTCCAATGTGGTAGTGTTTTGTAAATGTGTGTGTATTTTGAGCGCAGTGGTGTGTACCGCCAATGGAATAACGCAATTTAAAGACCGCTGCGTGGATTCGTGGGTCGTGATAGTATTCCTGTTGCCGTGACGGTGTCCGTTTTGTTATCACCAGTTTATTACTGACCTTTGGTGTGGCGGACTTGTGTGGGTGTCTAGATTTTGGTGGATTCCGAGCTGTGGGTCGTAATAGCTGTGGCGGAATTCCGCGGCCGCAGCGGTATGTTGGCGGTCTTCTGCACGGGAGCAAGCGGGATTTACCGCCAATGTTGTAATGAGGTCCAAAGTGTAGCAGGCTGGAGCTTTAAGTTCAGTGGTCCCTTGTGAGGGGTTGATTCTTCATTGTGAAGAGATGGCTGGCAGTGCTTTGCGCTGATTTTCAGTGCATGCAGCGCAAGAGCTGTTTGGGCAGCTTTTTATGCCCCTGTGGCTCAGATCACGAGGCCAGCAGACTAGCCCTTAGAGTCACTCTGAGGTTCTGGGTTCAAGATGAAGTTGCAGATCCCTTCATCCTCAAGTAAGAGTGCAGCAGGCAGCAAGTCAGCACAGCAGGGCAACAGTTCCTTCAGAGCAGCAGTCCAGCAGAGTGACAGTCATTGTAGCAGCACAGAATATTCATAAGTCCAGAAGTGCACTGAAGAGCTGGTTTCTGAGGTCCAATATATATACCCAGTTGTGTCATTGAGTGGGAGAGAAGCTTCTAGCGGCATGTCTTTGAAGTGCCTTTCTGCCCTGACTCCCAGTAAACTATAGCGGGTATGCAGCCCTTTGTGTTGAGACAGGATACAAACTATTCAAGTGTAAGTAGGGCTGGGCACAGCCCTTTACTCCCATCCTACCAATGATGGCCCATCCAGTCACAACGAAGCTCTCTGTTGTGCTTGGCTGTCTAGGAGGAATAAAAAGGCCTAACTGTCAGCTACATTCAGTCATGTGACCCAGAGACAGACTGCAGGCACCAAATGGCTAAGGCAGGAAAAGACCAACTCTCTAAAAGTAGCATTTTCAGAATTCCAATATAAAATCTGAACACCATAATTTAGGATTTTTAAATTGTCATTCCAGAGACACCTATCACCATTTGAAAATTACACTTATAAAATGTCCAGTGTTATCCTATGGGAAAGATAGACCTTGCAGTAGTGAAAATGAATTTAAAAGGTTTTCACTACCAGGACATGTAAAACTTAAAAGTATAAGTCCAACTTTTTACATACACTGCATCCTGCCCTTGGGTGACTTATATGTATTAAAAAGGAAGGTCTGAGCATGGCAAAAGGTTTATTTGCAATGGCAGGTCTGAGACATTTTTAAAGGGCTCCTTAATTGGGTGGCACAATCAGTGCTGTATGCCTACCAGTAGCATTTAATGTACAGGCCATGGGCATAGGTAGTGCTGTTTTATTAGGGACTTACAAGTAGATTAAATAGGCCAATTTTATATAAGCCAATCTTGTGGCAAAGGGACTGGTGAAGCAAAGGGACTCACACAGGAAGCAAAGGGACTCACGCAGGTGCCGGGTGGCTCACGTCGGAGTGCAGCGCGGCGCGGAGTACGAACGCTGCCGCTACCACCACCGCTGTTGCTGCTTTTGGGGGGGCCCGAGGGGAACTTTTGTCGGG
Organism: Pleurodeles waltl; assembly: GCF_031143425.1. Taxonomy (NCBI): domain Eukaryota; kingdom Metazoa; phylum Chordata; class Amphibia; order Caudata; family Salamandridae; genus Pleurodeles; species Pleurodeles waltl. The sequence goes on along the minus strand of NC_090437.1, from coordinate 1,051,053,217 downwards.
AACTCTCGCCGGGTGGCTCGAAGCACGGTGCTTGGAGCTCGGAGCTCGGAGCTCGGAACTCGCCGCAGCTTCTGGAGTTGGAGGATTCTGTGCACCCTTCTTTTTCACTGCCCCATATCTGGTAGATTGGGCTGACCTCCTCGGCTCTTCCGAGGTGTATAGCACACTGACTCTTCCCTCTCGGTTGCGAGGCGCGTACACGCCTGCCTGGAACTCACCTGATTTCCACTCAGCCCGGGGCATCTCCGGGGCATCTCCGGGCGGGTTCTTGGCGTGAGAGAGGCGTCTCATTGGAGTCTGCGGAACGGGCACTTTGTTTGCTGTGGCCATTGAGGTCTGCACCCCGGCGGAGGTGCGCCTTCTCCTCCTCGGTCCCCGTCTCTGACAAGCTCTATGTGGAATGGATGTTCCCACCGGAGGCAGGGGGCTCCAGCGTGTAAGTAAGTAAATAACTACTGCACGCCAGCTGTCCGCGGTGCCTTTAGCTCAGGTGTTTGAAAAGCCTCTCTGTGACCTGTGCAAGGGGCGGGGGGCCGTGGCAGAGTCGTTGAACGGGGGAGATGGCGGAGGTGCACTGGTGGAGATTTTGAGTGTGAAAGATATCAGTGGGAAGAACCTCTTCTATGTGCATTACATTGACTTTAACTTTAACAAGCGTTTGGATGAATGGGTTACGCATGACCGATTAGATCCTAAAAAAAAAAATCCAGTTTCCAAAGAAGGAAGTTAAGTCTCCAACCAAAAATGGGCTTTTTGGTTCCCGGCCTAATTCTCCTGAGCGTGAAGTGAGGAAGTGAGGAAGAATATGGATCTGTCTCTCCAGCCAGCCTCAGCTCCATCAAGCGGCAAAACCCTCCTCGTTCCCGTTCCGAAGTGGAAAGTGGAAGTTGTGTCTCCTGCCACCCTTGTGCTAGCCCCCTCAGAGACGGCCCCAGCCTCTATCTTCCCACAGAATGGCTCTGTAAGGAGCCTAGTGGTAGTGGTAGCTCAGCCTGGTCGGAAGAGAAAGGCCAACCGTTTGGGAGCAGATGAGGACACAGGGCTGCCGGCTCGGACCACTGCCGTTGTAGGCTGCCTGCTAAAACACGCTGGGAGGACTACAATACCCAGAATCCTCTGGGTTCCCTGTGCGCCAAGTGGCGCGAAAGTGCTGTTACTCCCCCCGGGCCCCCTCGGGGCCCTTAAATTGCAACAAGGTACACCGCACCGCGGGACGCGCGCGGGCGGCGCCGGGCAAGGGGCTGGCCCTCTGTGGCCCTCAGAGGCCTGAAAAAGACTGGACTGGGTACGGGACTCTGCCTAAATTGTAAATTAGTTGTATTACATCTTGATAACGCGGTTTTGTGTTTTGTATTGCTGAATTATAGCTGGTGGTACTTACTGCAACCAACCTATGATGGCTAACTGTAATAACTCCGTAAAAAATCTAGGGGCTACTATGCTTGATAACTACCTGGTTAAGGTGGTTAAAAAGATCAATAGCGATCGCAGAGTCTCCCTAGGGAAAGGAGGTTCCCCCGTTCAGTCACACCCTAGCTCCTCCCCACATATAGTGTCTACCTTTGAGGATCTGGGTGCCAACACTGATAAGGATATGATACTAACTGAGGCACAGATATATTCTAATCCCTTAGACTTAATGGGTATATTTGGCGAGAGCCCATCTAGCCCCGTGCTTATGGCAGAGACTCCCCCCCAACCAGTAAGAGCAGTTAGGGCTTGTAGAAAGTCGTTGGGCAAAAGAGGAGTGGGGAAGGTCAGCAATTCTCGAAAGCCCCTCGAAGCAAAAACCCATACTTTTAAAACAAAGGGATCAGACGGGGGATCTGATAAGCCAGTGGGTTGCTGTCATAACAGGCAGTATATAGAAAATATACTGGCAACAGTAGAGGATAAGTTAGCGACAAAAATGGCTGAAATTTTTAGCACATTATTGTTGAAAATTGAAGTACTTACCCAAGAGGTTCATAGTCTGAGGGTGCAAGCAACATCGACACCAGCAGATGTACTAACGGTACCTCTAGATTTACCATCTGGAAATTGTGCTGAGCAGGCATTACCCGCGGGCAGCAGTTTAAGACATAAAGCCCCATGTAACGAAATAAGTTTGGAGGCGGAGCCCACTATACCTAGGGAACCCGAAGTGATCTGAGGGTCCCTAGAGGGTAGGCCTCAACTAACTTGAGTCTATAAGGAAGCAAAAGAGCACAACAACAATAATTATAATGTTAGGATTGATCTCCCACCGGAGGCCGCTCCATTTGTATGTATATTGTCAGGAGTCCCAGAACTTAGTTCAGGTAAAAAAGAAGGTTACAATGACTTAAAAAATAAAGTAGCCTTCTGGCTTACTAAGAATAGACCCCTCCCCCCTACCATTGATGGAAAAATTTTAAATGTGAGAAGGGTGGGTTGGCTTGGCCACATGATTAAAGATATCCCAGGTGATCTGGTAATAGTTAATTTTAGGAGTACAAATGTGGTCCCATTTTTGAGAGGCTGGTGCCCGCAACTTGCAGATGGTCCAATAGTCACGTGGGAACTACCAGATTTTTATCCTACGGTGTATCCCGAGGTGAAGGTGCCTTTTCAGAATAATAAAAATGTCATTAACCCTCCTAGGGGTTGGTTTGCACCAGAAAGCATTGAACCCTGGATTACTGCCGGGAGATATGGGCCGTTATCCTGCCTAGATGAGAATGATTGACTCATTGGTAGAGAAGAAATAGTTAATTTAACTTTGTTGAAATCCCCCCACATAGAAGACATAAGTTGGAAGGCCATTGCCACAGATCAAAGTAAAAATCCTGACATTACCCTTGTTGGTACATTGTCTGCATTACCCAATTTTAGTACGGACTCACCCTCTGCTTTAGCTGAGCCTGTTGATATGTTATCAAGGTATATATCCTGGAATATAGCCGGTCTGGAGTCCAGCCAGTGTATTCCTGATTGGAGGGACTTCATAGATCAGGGCGATATAATTGCATTCCAGGAAACATGGGCTATCACACTGATATTTCGGGTGGGGTATCTGAACTTTAGCAAGCCAGCAATTAGAGGCCAGAAAGGGCGTCCTGCTGGAGGTCTTACAATATGGGTCCGCCAAAGTGCGGGTGTAAGAGTTGAAGAAGTGACAATTGATAGTCCAGACATAATTGCCTTAAAGATTAAGTCCAACCAAGGTATAAACATCTTGTTGGTTAATATTTATGTCAGGGGCCTCCAGGGAGGAAGGGTTTCTCCGACCCTCCTCCTGTTGGATGACATTCTATCAGGAACAATGACCGATGGCCACAAGATTGTGATGGGGGATTTTAATACTTGTTTTGAGCCTTTGGGTATTGAGGACGGCCCGCTCACCGAGGATGAGGATCTATCCTGGGGTATTCCCCAACTCGAGATACCTTCGATTGCTAAGTGGTCGAGCTCAGCCACCTATATCAAGGGGCTATGCCTGGATATGGGTCTAAGAGCTGTTAATGGAAGGGTCAAGTCAGATAGGAAGGGCAGGCATACGTTCAACAACGGCAGACACAGTAGTCGCATCGACTATATTTTGGTCGATGTGAGGCAGTGGTTTGCAGTTGTTGATATGCTAGTTACGGAACGCCCAGAGAGCGATCATGACCCGCTGGTTTTGACCTTAAGGGATTCCAGCTTTCAGAGGTCTGAGGGCAGTGGTCCTAATATAACAGAAAAAGAGGTCATTGTGAGCAATGATACGCGCAGGGTACGCTGGCCCAAAATAGCTGTGGATGCTGGGGCCCGTAGGGCGATAAGAACCTTAGTGTCTAGTTCTGTGGAGCTTTTAAACAATTGTGGCTCACAGGACGAGATTAACAGCGAACTTATACGTACCCATTCTGACTTGTTTCAGGAACTTAAAAAGTTGTTCATTAAATTTATCCCTAAACAACCTAGGACCAAGAAATATTCATCCACTACCTGGTTTGACAAAGAGTGTAGCAAGACAAAAAGAGTTCTCTTTGAGGCTATTAAAAACAAAAATCATAGCCAGATTAGATCTTGTAGAAAACTCTAATCTAATGAGGCAAAACGTAAAGCAAAACAAAAGTGGGACGAGGAACGCTGGCTTATGCTGTCAGAAGCCTGTGGTAAACGCAATATGCAACAGTTTTGGTACCTCATAAAATGGGGTATCTCGCAGGACGCCCACTATAGCCCAGCATCTGTCTCTAATCATCAGTGGGTAAAAAATTTTGAGGATCAGTTTAAGTGTCATACAGTAGAAGTGACTATACCCTACTGTCTTGAGCCCATCGAGCCGTTAATATTCTCAGTTACTGAAGTTATCAATTGCCTGCAAAACATTCCCAAAGGGAGGGCCCCTGGCCCAGATGGTATTCCAGCTGACATTTTTTTGGAAGACCAGGACCTGTGGGTACCTTATATACTCCACCTGGTTAATGCAGTTGCAGCAGGCGCTAAAATTCCTGACTCATGGTATGGGGCAGAAATCCTTCCTATATACAAGAAAGGCGATCGCTCAGTACCCTCAAATTACCGGCCTATCAGCCTTATTGATGCGATCCAAAAAATCATAGCGCGCCTCATTTTAGGGAGGATACAGGAATGGATAACAGACTCAGATATTTTGACTCCGTTGCAGGCGGGTTTTAGACCTCATGTAAGCACCCTTGATCAAGCCTTTCGTGTTGCCCTTTTATATTGGAAAACAGTTTTTTTGGGTAAGGGCAAGTTGTATGCAGCTTTTGTGGATCTAAGATCTGCATTCGACTTGGTCCCTAGGACTAAATTATGGGATTGCATACTGGAACAGGGAATGCCCAGGGCTCTAGTGCGACTCTTAATGAATCTTCATGCATATACTTATGCCCAAGTCCGCTGGGGCAAGCCTGGCGAGGTTACGGACAGGTTCCATGTTTTGAAAGGTGTTAGACAAGGATGTGTCCTGGCTCCCACTTTGTTTTCCCTGTTTATTAACGGGGTTACCAAATATTTTGTAACACATCCCACGGATGCTCCCCAGATAGCGGGAATGAAAGTACCATTGCTCATGTTCGCGGATGATACCTTGTTATTATCAAAGACAAGGCAAGGGCTCCAGCAGGCCCTACTCAGATTTGAGTTATTTTGTGACGAGCATGAGCTAGAAGTAAATGTTTCTAAAACAAAATTCATGGTACTAAGAGGTCGAACACAAACTGTGGCAGGGGTTAAAATGGGTGGTGCTATTCTTGAGCAAACTAATGAATTTACATATCTGGGTGTGCATTTTAGTGATAATTTTAGTTGGAAACCTCAGATTGATATCCAAGCACTTAAACATGTCCAACTAGGCGGTGCCCTTCTTAAGGAATATAAAAGATCATTTACCCGCCCGATGTCCCCACTTATGGAAATCTATGGGTCAAAAATTCTTCCCTCAGTCTTGTACGGGGCAGAGCTTTGGGGTTATAGCAATCTGGACCGACTGATGCTGGCCCAAAACAGATTTACAAGAGGGGCGGTTGGTCTTCCGAGGTCTTCTCCACGTATCCCGCTCCTTTATGACCTTGGGCTCCAACCGGTGGAAGATCAAGCCAGATTTCGGCCTTTGGCCTTCTGGCGGAGGTTGTGGTCTACCCCAGAGCTGTTATTATATGCAAAAGCTTGCCTCGAGGTAAGGGACACCCTAGGTTCCGATAAGATTGGTTGGTTTAAGGGTGTTAGAAACACCCTTTGTGCCATGGGTCTAGGTGCCCTTTGGCAGAAACCCAGACTCAGCTACTTTTCCTTCAAAAAAAGAGCTGAAACAACTATATTGGGAATGGGTGGTAGGCATAAGACACTCATCCCTTATAGGTAGTTCCCTTACAATAACTTTTGTACACGTGAAAGATGCCTCTGCAATTGAAAAGTACTGGGATGTTATTACAAAACCTATGGACCGCAAATTATATCATCAAGTTAGAGTGGGCTCAATACCATTAAGGTGTTTAACCTCAACCTGGGGCACTGGCGGCCCAGATAAATGCCCATTGTGTACTGAAATGCGGGAAAATGTGAGCCATTTGTTTTTTGTCTGTCCATTATATGCTGCCCCAAGGAAGAAGTGGTTGGTACCCCTATGCAAAAGTCTGGGCACACAATCGGCCGAGACTGCTTGTAGGATCCTTAAAACCGATCCTTCACCTACTTTAGCAATAGGGGTGGCCAAATTCCTGGGGTGGGCATGGATAATTCGTTCTGAACTATTAAAACAGCTACATGTTTTAGATAAGTAAATTATCTTGAACTTTAGAACTGAGTTTTTAAAGTAATGTACTTCTTTTTTTTAATATGTTAAAATATTTACCAAATGAAGCATTAGATAGATTTAATACGTTCTTGAAATATTGTAAATATTTAATACGTTATGAAATATTGTATTGTATTTATTGTTATAATCGTTAGCACTGATAATTTTATAAGTATTACGGGTAGCATGTCTTTTATGATGAAATATCGAATAAAGACTTCATTGACTGACTGATAAGCCAATCTTAAATGTTTACACGAGAGAGCACACTCAGTTTAGCACTAGTTAGCAGTGGTAAAGTGCACAGAGTCCTAGGGCCAACAAAAACAAATTCAGCAAAAAATAGGAGGAGGAAGGGTAAAAGTCGGGAGATGCAGAAAGGGCAACAGCGAACAATGAAAATGAGAGAACAAATGAATAATGAGGCAAAGATACAAAGAGGACAGAATAAAGAGCAATAGAATGTAAGGTAATAATGAAAGGGAGTAGCAAAAAAGAAAAGGAAATGAAAAGTGAGTGAAAGCAGAAGAAAGAGAAGGGCAATGTAAGAGAACAGAAGGCAGATAAATAACTAGTAGGTGAAAGAGAAAAGGTAAGAATTGGAATGAAAAAGTGATGTAAACACAATTGAAGGAGGCAAATAATGAAAGAAAAAATAGAACAGAACTGAAGAAATGGGGAAGAGCTAATTGAGGCATGAAAGGTGTGGAAAGGAAGAATAATATATATATATATATATATATATATATATATATATATATATATATATATAAAATGAGGAAGGATCAGCACTGATATAAGAAACTCGAAAGAGAACAGTAGGAATGACAGTATGAAAGTTAAAGAAGTATGGGATAAACAACCTGAGAGTGAATAGTAGGGTTGATCAGACAGAGAAAGAGGGAGAATTATTAGGTTATCCAGAGTAAAGTGTATATAACTGATTCTTATTCAGATGAATGGAGGAATAGGTTAGGAAATGGAGCAACAGAGAGACAGACAAACATGTAAATGCAAAGGAAGAAAATTCAAAATGTTAAAGGGAATAATGTGAGGTATAGATGAAAAAGTTAAACAATGAGATATTAAGGTGACAGCCTTAGAGAAGGGGAAGAAAGTTGGAAGATGGATGTGAAAGAATGTTTGAAGCAATGGCATTGTAGCAGTTTTCCAGAACGTATTCCTTGCCAAGACTTGACTTGAACTATTCAGTAATATCCCAGTACAGGTATGTTTAGGGATCTTTAGAAGTGCATGTATGTACTAACCTGCACCAAGCACTATTATCTCATTACTGAGAGGATAAGATTAAAAAGATAAATCCCTAAACAGAAGTACAGAGGTTATGCATTTGGACTACATCTATCTAATGCATGCATGGCAGAGGCTGCAAAAGTGTGCCTAATGTCGAGAGCTGTTTTCACAGCAATGAAATGCACACACAGAATTGTATTAAGCAAGTGCATTAACCTCAATAGCAGCGCTGAAACTATGAGGCATATTTAAGAGCCCCTAGCACCAATGGAGCGTCACTTTATGTGACGCTCCAGTGGTACTAACCTCTGCTCCATATTTACAAGTATATGTAACGTCACATTTTGTGACTGTAGCTTGCATAGAAAGAGCGAAATGCCTGCATGATTGTTTATGTGCAAGGTGTCCCTTCCTGCACATAAACAATCATTTGAAAATGATGCTTTCGCACTTCTGTGTATGTGCAGGAAGGGACACCTTCCTACACATAAACAACCAAACCCCTCAACGTTGGCACCCATGCACCATGGTGCAAGGATGCCTGCATTGGCGCAGGCAGCTTAATTTATTGCCAGGGCAGGGGACAACCCAGGGGTGCGCCATATTCAATTAAATATGGCACATTCCTGCATTCTGAAGATAACAGAGAGCGGCGCTGCTACGTTTGGTGCAGCACCATGCTCCGTCATTTTCTTTTAAATATGGGCCTATGTGCTTTGTGAGCGCTCTGTGAAAGTTTATTTGCTGTCATATCAGGAAACCTGTAATTTGATTGTGAAGTATTGCATAAAGGTTTTGTGGACGTTTCAGTATTTTGATACTGGGGTGTATTGCAAATCAAGATCACTGTGTGCCTTAAGAGCTCTGTGGATCTTTCTTCACTACTATATTAGTGCATAATGGAAACCAGGATTGAGGTGCTTTCTAACAGCCTTTGGCATGTTTTGTTCTTGGGATTCCAAGGTGCACAGCAAATCGGAATACTGGTACAATGAGATGAAATTGTGTTGCAAATTAATACTGTGGGCCACGATACAGAAGGAATTCATCAGAAATCAGCATTTGAAGAAAAGGATCTCAATGCAAACCCTGATGGATACACTGTAATAGCTCTAGAGATGGCTTCAGGTGGAAAACTAATGTGCCATGTATGTCAGTTTTGGGACACATTGTGAGAACTTTTTGAGTGACTTATTGCAATACAGGTTAAAATAGCTGTGTATAGTTGTGTATAATACATGGGATTATGCAATCCCTGTATAAACATCTTTCTCTAATTTCTTTATAATAGGCAACTTGTGACACATCCAAAGGCAGATTATAAAGACAAGAAATAAAATGTAATACGTTATTGCAGTCGAGTTCTGAAGTAACAGCGCCTACTGCCAGGAGCTGATTTGAAAGGCAAGTCAGGTCTTGGAGCAGCTGTTTAAAGCAACAATAATTAAACATTGCTTTCCCTTTTTCTGCTCTATTTTCATTGTCTACAGAAACTAGTACAAATAACATATTTATATTTTGCATTCTTTAGATAATTGTCACTAGGAAGTGGCTATGTCACACGCCAGTGTGTCATAAAGCAGGTAAACACAATTACCTGTGATTCTGGCCCCTGTGATCACATTTCCTCACACATAAATTGGCACAATGTATACGTAAAAGTGTGTACTTTCTGAACAAGAACTATGATCTCATTTTAAGTGAAGTTACTAGCACATCAGAATTCGTCTGAGATGTTTTAGTGTGTGGATTGCGCAGATAGTGTCCAATACTATTAACTGTTTTGTTTTTTAAATGCTCTATAATTGTTCAAGTTATGATCTCCTAAACGCGTTTACTGCTATCTATGGTCTACCTGCCGCACAGAGATACAGCTTGCACATATCACACATTGTAACAGAAAATGTAAAATACTTTCATTTTCTTTCTGCTTCACACTTGGCTCTCAAACGAACTGCTGAGGTTTGATGTATTCTATTTACTAATCAGCTGGTCCAGTTGTGTTTTGTTATATTGTCCTTCCCCGGAATGTTGCCTACTTTGAAATTTCCAAGAGCTTCACTGAATGGTGGTATTTAACGCATTTCAAAGCTCTTGTATTCGTTATGTATCACTCTATTGTTCAGAGTAATTACAAAACACCGCTGGTGCCCAGTTACTGCATTAATGATACATGCATTCAAGAACCACAAACGTTAAGAAAAATTGATATAGACACTCTATGAACTCTGCAGTAGATGATGGGGCCGACTCTTTTGAAATGAAGTGAGAATACAATGATCTAATTTTACTTCTTTGTTCTCCTCTTTTCCTTGATGCAGTCACTCGATATGCTTAAAAGTCATACAGTTTACACGAAAATATGTGATCGTTTTAACAATGTGGCATTAAACTCTATTTAGCAAACGCCTCCACATACAATTGCCAATGAATCCAAGAGTGCATTGAGAATGTTCTCTAATAAAAAAAATACCATGCAGACATTTGTTGCAAAGTGCACATTACTACATAAACCCCACTGTTAGAGATGAATTTACAAGATTTTGCCGGTAACTTTCATGTAAGTCAAAGTTTCTGATTTGAACCTGCTATTGTTGCCTGCCTTACGACAGTCCGCTCGAGCAGTCCATCACAGATAGCCTTGCAAACAATAGTGCACAGAGTGGCGTGGTGATAGGCCTTGCTCACGACTAAGTAACTTTCTTGTCATCTGAGTTCACTGCGTTTTACTGGATGGCTTTTCCACCTTAGCTGTGTATGTCCTGCCCCTGGAGCATAGCTTGATTTCTACTGATTGTGATTGGGCAAGATGTAGCTTTTAATTGATAACATCAAGGTAGCACTTTAAAAAAAAAATGTTAATGGGAGTGAATGTCTTGCTCTTCAGTTCATGATGGAGCTCTTTCACGTGCTCCCCACGTCCTGCTTCTTTACTAGGTGCTCCTCTGCAGTACTCATGTTTCTGAATGGTGACCTTGGTGGTGCTCTGAATGTTTTCCTCACCGTATATTTACTCCCCAGTCACCCCTCTTAATATGGATGGAGGTCTTTGTCATGCCCTGGATAATGCCCATTCCATGCTGCCTGTTTCCCACTTCAAGGTATACAAACTAAACCTCGTGAAAACTGAATTTCCCTGAAAGACGTATTGAATACTAATAGCATAGCAATAAACTAGGGTCTATAAAAACTCTCTGCTCTTAATCCAAACACTTTCACATCATCAAAAGTCTACTTCAGCACTGTGAAAAACTACAATCCCTAAGTAGAGAAAATTATCCACAATATCTGTCTTTCCTCTAAACTCGGAACTCACTTTTCTACCTACCATAATCTAAACTAATGATTCAAGCCTTTCCAATTTGAAACTGTTTCACTCACACTTTAAAATGCTCCTAACCATCAAGCAAAAATCCCATTACAGAGACTCATTTATCTCTGTTTTCTCCTCAGCATTATAGACACAATGCTCAACTGCTTGATCTCCTATACCGAAAGCCTACCAACCACCCCCACCTTACAAGCACCCCACAGTCACGCCTCCTTCCATCAGACATGCATCATCACTCGTCATTCAAAGCATTGTTATCGCTACTCCCAATCAGTGCTAAACCTCTAAGCAATAGAGAATGGTGATGAGTCTCTAAGCTACACAACCCATATACATGTAGATCTCACGACCTCACTCACTTCTCAGATGCTCAGTTATCAATAACCTAATCAAATACCAAATAATATTTAGAGTCAATGACAAGATTTGCTGACTCACTGGTTCCTAAAGTATTTAAAACACAAAAAGGCTCAAACTCTTAATTCTCAGATTAACGTAATGAAGCCGGGAGAGCTACCTGAATCACCAAACAACTCTCTGTTTAGCAAGGAGAAACTACGAGCAACACAATTTTTAAACAGAAGCTTAGTTTTTCAAAAAAGACCTAGACCAGGCTGAAATCCACCCAAGGAACTATCTGACATACTAAGCAAATTCTTCAAGATTGCTTCCCACATTGATGACAAACAATTCCAAAAAAAGCTTTGAAGACTTCTCTAAATTCTATATTGAAATTAAAAAGACAGACCTCTTCCTGGAATACACAAGCAGCCACTGCCAAAAGTAGTTGATGATAAAACCAGAAAACACCTAGTGCACCTACGCAGAAAATGACCACTCTAATTTTATTGGCATCCCCCAAAAATACTGTCTTCTCCCCTGTGTGGAATCTATTCCTTTTTCATCTTTGAAAGAAAAACTTGCTAATTGATATCCGGTTCAGATTCACTAACCCATCACTACAGTAAGGAATCATAAACTCCCTCCACTACTTAAAAAAAACAGGTAGCAGATTATAAAGACCCAAACATCTTGCACTTAGTTACTGATTTTCAGTTGCTGGCAGAGGTACCATAACATTTTGTCAAATCACAAGGCAAACTCTTTACAGAGGAATATGAGCCAACAAATTAAGTTAAGTCCACCCTCAGATCAGGACAGAAATTCCCATCCTAAAAATTATCAATGACATCCTAATAAATTTGGTGGAAGGTGGTTGCTTGTCCTTCTAGAATTCTCAGTAGCATATGATACTGTGTACAATGGATTCCATCCAACTATTCTAGAATGAAAGATTGACATAAATGGATATTTATCAAATAGTTCACAACATTCCTGTCAAATTGAAGCCATAAAATCAAGACCAGCAACATCTTCTTCGACCCATCAGACCTGCAACATTTAGGCCCATATTTATACTTTTTGACGCAAAACTGCGCCAACGCAGTTTTGCGTCAAAAAAATTAGCGCCGGCTAACGCCATTCTGAAGCGCCATGCGGGCGCCGTATTTATTCAATGACGTTAGCCGGCGTTAGCCGCCGGCGCTGTCTGGTGTGCGTTAAAAAAAACGACATACACCAGGCAGCGCCGGCGTAGGGGGAAAATGGCGTATGGGCGTCCAGAAATGGTGCAAGTCAGGCTGAGGCAAGCAAATTCGCCACAACCCGATTTGCGCCATTTTTTTACGACGCCCATCCCCCATTGAAATGACTCCTGTCTTAGCAAAGACAGGAGTCATGCCCCCTTGCCCAATGGCCATGCCCAGGGGACCTCTGTCCCCTGGGCATGGTCATTGGGCATAGTGGCATGTAGGGGGGCACAAATCAGGCCCCCCTATGCCACAAAAAAAAAATTAAAAAAATACTTACCTGAACTTACCTTAATGTCCCTGGGGTGGGTCCCTCCATCCTTGGGTGTCCTCCTGGGGTGGGCAAGGGTGGCAGGGGGTGTCCCTGGGGGCTTGGGAGGGCACCTCTGGGCTCATTCTGAGCCCACAGGTCACTTAACGCCTGCCCTGACCCAGGCGCTAAAATCCGGCGCAAATGCGGGTTTTTTAGACCCGCCCACTCCCGGGCGTCATTTTTGCCCGGGAGTATAAATACGACGCATATGCATCGCAGTCATTTTTTAAGACGGGAACGCCTACCTTGCATATCATTAACGCAAGGAAGGTGTTCACGCAAAAAAATGACGCTAACTCCATGAACTTTGGCGCTAGACGCGTCTAACGCCAAAGTTTAAATATGGAGTTAGTTTTGCGTCAATATTGCGTCAAAAAAAACGACGCAATTTCGGTGCAAACGGAGTATAAATATGCCCCTCAGTACATTATGGCCCTCATTACAACCCTGGTGGTCGGTGTTCAAGCGGCGTTCGTAACGGAAACAGGCCGGCGGTAAAGAAAATGGGAATATGACCCTGGTGGTAACCGACATCCAAGACCGCCACTTTAACACACCGACCGCCAGGGTGGTAATGTCTGCTGGGGTGTAGACTTCGGTCTCCAGCCCGGCGGCCACCACAATCCCACCCTCTGGATTACGACCCGCCCTACCGCCATGGTTTTCGTGCCAAACTTACTGCCACGAAAACCATGATGGTAGGCACTATCAGTGCCAGGGAATCCCTTCCCTGGCACTGATAGGGGTCCCCCCAACCCCATCACACTCCCCAGAGTCCTCCCCAACCCTCCCCCTCCCTCTCTTGTCCCCTGCACATATATACACCCGCACGCGCACCCATATACACACATGCACACACACATACCCACCACCACCCACGCATGCACACATACATACCCACACACAGCAACACACACTAACATACCTTGTCACACACATGCATTCACAACACACAACACTCACAATCACTCATTCACGCATGCATCCAACGCAACTCACACCTGCATGCACGCATACCAAAACATACACACACACACTACACACAACACCCCCCCACACCCTCTCCTGTCGGAGAACCCAACTTATCTGCTTGCAGGGGGTCCTCCGGCTGGAGACGGTCCACGGCACTGCTGCCAGCAGCAGCGTCCGCCAGCAAAACACCGCCACGCCATATCATTGGTCATGATATGGTCGGCGGTGCTTTGCTTGTATGGCGGTGCTGCTGTCAGCAGCGCCGACTTACCGCCATCCGCCGCCTTGACCCTCGGCGGTGTTCGACCAGCATTCTGGCTGTATACCATATAGTGAAATGGCCTTCAATCACTTGGGAGTCATAACTTAGGGCCAGTGCCATAGATGGCTGCATGGGTAGCATGCTGTTCCATGTTAGTTAATTTCAGATGGAGGCCCAAAGAGGTTGGATTATTGGACATGACCAGAGAGTTTGAGGCGAATCTCCTGCAGGACTGCCACTCCTCTAACAGTTTGGTAGTGCACCCAGGTTTGCATTGAGCAATCTTTGAGGTGACCATTTCCAGTCATGTAATGTTTTGGACAAACTGATTTTCAGCCTGGCGTCTTGTATGCTTTTCACATAATTTGGCATTAACATTGTGTGCATGATTCAATCAGAATCCAATCAAGGATCTCCAGGTCTTTGGTGAGTAATACACAATTTGTGATAATTTATGTGATGCAAAGTAAAGCTCTACATTCTGTAGTCTTAGGCCTTCAGATGTTGTCACCATATGAAGTTTAGCTATGGTGAAGACGTAGGTAAACCTAAGGACTACCACCATCTTAACTTTCTAGACCAGTCCTCAGAGGCATTAGTGTAGTGCTTTCCAGTGCTGTTCGGTCAGAAACACTATGTTGTGTGTAAGTCTACAAGAGAGCTTTCTACTTACTAAAATACCCAGGTATTTCAGTGCATGGGGGAGGCACATGAATGGGAAATCCTTGATGTAGCCATTTGTGGTTGTAGCAGTCCTGGCCAGTGCTTCAGATTTTGACCAGATCATTTTATAGCCACAGAAGACAGAAAAGTTAGTGATGATATCAATATGCAGGGGTATTAGCCCTATTGGTAAGGAGAAGGTGAGAAAAATGTCATAGGTATCCAACATGATCTTCAATTCTCCTACTGCAGTTGATAGTCTTTTGGCATGTGATGATGCCAGATCACTATTGCTAACTGATTCAGTGCCAGCACACCAACCCTTTTTCACAGTTGAATGGCACACTTTGTCTAAATACTTGGTTGATAAAAGTTAACTGCTACTTCTACACAAATAACAGATAACAGTACTTAAAAATATCCAGTCCTGGACCTACACTCTTCATATGAAAAATAAACAAATAAAAACAGAACTCCTCCTCATTGCAGTCATCAACTGCACAATACAAACCTGGTTCAAATATTAACCTATTCATATCACAATTGAAACTACTAATGACTGCAAAATCCCTGGGCTTCATCCTGGACAAACACATTAAATTCCCATGCTATTGCCACAGGAGTTCAAATCCAACACAGAATTCTAAGAGGAATTAAATAACTCACCCCAGAAAAGACCTTCAAACATGTTTTGTTGTGTAGCCATTTTAGTTATAGCTCCATGCACATTATTTTAGCACACTAGGCCTCCCGCTCTGCACTTTAAACTAGATATATTTTATTCAGCTTTGTTTATTATTTTAACAATAGCCACATTTGCGGTCTTGTTTTATTTCTCTCTATGTAGCTGTTCTTTGCTTAGGCCAGCACTGTGTTCTTAAACAAGCACTCTGTGCTTCTCCTATGACTACATTAAGATAGGTTGCCTGTAAACTTGGTAAACACACACATCCTTACATAGGGAAACTTTTTCAGAACATCAGTTGTTTTAATATAAAAACACTTCCCTGTCTCTTACACATTAGAGGGAGATTCCAGCCAGAGGACCACGATTGTATGCTGATTGCTGAACGCTTCCCTACAGCTGTTTATGCAGACTTCAGGGCTTTGCTAAGGCATGGGGATGATGTCTTCCCAGAGGTACCTGAAGGGCAGAACTAGAGCTTAACATGCTGTGCTCTAATATAGCCTAGGTAGGAATTAGTCTCTTGAATCTAGTGACAATATGATAGAGTTACTTCTATGCTTTACTCTCCTTGTCACAATTGTAATCTTGTCAAGCTTTATCGTCTTGGTTATTGCAGTACATGCTTTATTGTCTAAAATGCAGTCGCTTCATTAAAACCTTATTGAAACATATACTGCCCCAGCTTGTCATTGTATATGTGAGACTCATGTAACTGAGAGAAACAGATGAGAACTGAGTAACTACGATTTCCTTGAGGAGTCAATAGTGTCATGCGCTCGGCTGCCCAATCATGCCTGCTTTTGGGTAGAGATGAGGCACTACTAGCTAGCTGGAGCAAAACCCAGATTAGGGCAACAGGTGTCACCTGTAGTGGGTTAAGACTCAGTCTCCCACATCGGAAGCAATCCTGCCACTCAAATCCAGTAGTCTCATTAGAATAATGAGAGCCTACGTGACATGGCACTGCCAACATTTGGCTTGGCTCTAATTTTTGGGACCTCCTGAGTATTGCTGTCTCACTACATATAAAGACACCTCAGTACTATATACGGAGATGTCCATGGAATTGAGGATTTCCTCCTCAGCTAAGTAGGGAACACCTATCTAACACTGGAGGTTGTTCAAGCTTGAACTCTAAAAGGATAATTCCCGTTCGGTGTGCTTATCTCTGAACAAACTTACCATTCATTATGGCAAATCCACAACAGGTAGCAATTGCAGCCAATATGAGACCACCCCTTACTGCACATTTATTTACACATGGTCTAACGGCCCAGGGGGGTTCAGTCACATTTGTTGTTGATGTGCATACAGCTTCTAGAACAGAACCTTTTTCTTTTTGGGTCCCATTTCCAGCAGTTGATGGGAACACAAATACATTTCATCACTATGCCCCTGCAAACATACCTGCACAATACAGAGCATATGCATATTTAGAAATATCTCTATCTTATCAAGAACATAATAATTGGCTTGATGGCACCCTACCTCACACAATCTTACACGTTAGGTTAGGTCCTCTAAGTAATGAAGGTCGTACCTGACCTTTATTAGCCACTTATACAACTCCCCCTGCTGCAGCGAATCTAGCAGTAGTTGAAGTCCGTCGCTTATATGCTGATCTGACAGCAATATACAGACAATTAGTACAGTTTGTAATGCAAACATTGAATACAAACCCAGCATGTACTGCACCAGCGCAACCACATGCAGTAACACTAGGCATTAACCCTGCAACTGTACATTCCATCATGGGTAAAGTACCAGCCAACCGAGAAGAAATTACGTTTTGGTTAGCTCAAAAAATAAATGCACTGGAAGCAGTATTTCCCCATACAGGACCTCAGAATAAACATAGAATATTAACAATGTGCTTGCCATTTGGGATGGATCCCACAATAGATAACTATAATACATGGGGCACGGTACTTGTCACGCTGTATACAACTGCACACAGTACAACAACACTTGCCAGTTGACCGGAAGTGTTGAAACAAATTCAAGATGCATACCGGGCTGCTCCGCCCCTGGACTTGGGGATGCAATTAATGGCCAACTTTGCCACGGTATCCTCAATTATATTAAGTAACCTTAAAGGGGAAGCGATCACAATAGTGGTGCGCAAGCAGCTCTGGGACGTTCCTCCACAGGATCAAGAACCCGAGCTGCCAACGATTATTGCAGAGACCTACTCTAGCATCGATCCAGATAGTCTGTGGCCCAGACCAACAGAACGACAATTTCAAGGTAAATCTAATACAAATTCTACCAAGCAAGCTCCTGAGGGTACTAAGAAATGCTGGGATAAAAAACATCAAACTCCTAAAAAAGAATGGAGAGAATCTCTGCACATGGAGACCTCACAAAATAGATATAATATCAGAAATAGCGATAATAAAAAAATGCCTGACAGATATCGATATACTGATACACGCCAATCTTGTTCCTTTCAGGACTCATCAGAAAAACACAGTGAGAGAGGTGGGCAGTCAGAGCAAAGGACTGAGTACGTGAAACTAAGACAGGAATTGCAATGCTCAACAGAACTATCTATTAAAAAGGAAGAGAAACTTCCCCAACAAAAACCACAATTCAAAAAGAAAAAGGAGGCAGCAGTTGCAATTCGATATGCCACTCAAGAAGAGGGCTCTCTTGAAGAGCAAGGAGTAGGTACTAGTTCTACTAGACAGCGCTGCAGAGGTCACAATAGTTCACCTGAATCTTCTAGAGCATCTGGAGGTAAAAACAACTGATGACTTCCTACAAGTAGAAACTGCAGACATGCGTGTCTCCACGCCTGATAGGTGTACAAAGTAAAGTTACAGCTAGAAGGAGACATTGAGTGCACAATAGCCGCAATCTTCTGGGACTGCGTAGTAAACATATATGATATTTTGCTGGCCGAAAAGGATTGGCCACCTGAATTTGTCCATACTTGCCTATATGGGGAAGATGTTATTAAACCTTCTTTCTCGCCCCTTGTTCTCGAGGAGCTCGCAGAATCCTACTCCATCGATTGGGCATTGGCGCAGGCACCCGAGTTATATAGCAACTACGTAGGATGGGACTAACATTCCACCACCACATAATTCCTATTAAAAATCAACTCCAACCTCAACCCCAATATCCAATAAAACATGATGCTAACGCACGCGTGAGGGAAATCCTCACACAATTGGAGTACCAGGGTGTAATATAACCCTGTGTCTCACCTATGAATAATCCATTATTCCCCGTGGCTAAACTGGACCATTCATACAGAATAGTCTTGGACTACTGACACTTAAACAGTCCTACATGCACATACTCTATACAAAGTGCAACATAGCGCAGCACTCATGAACAACATAGTGCGTAAAAAATAAAAAACAACACCGGATATTTCCAACAGTTTCTTCTGCCAATATATAGCACCTGAGAGTAGAGATTTAACAAGTTTCAGCACACTAGGCTGCCAAAAAAAAATCTTTTGTTTTCCCCAGGGGTACAAGAACAGTCCAGGACTGTTCGCGGCTCGTGTGACTTCAGTATTGCACGACATAGACCATGAAGTCCTATGTAGGTGATATCTATCTCATGGATGATTAACTACTGCAGAATTTAAGTAGGGTAGCCCGCATTGCCGAGTTTGGCTTCAAATTCAATTTGAAAAAAACCCACAAAAATAGCCTTCCTTAGCTTTCTGAGCTATCAAGTGAAGGAAAGAGCCTAGCACCACAATTCTTGGAAAAATTTGTGCAGTTACAACCTCCAAATACCATTAAAAAACTCCAATCTATCTTGAGTTTCCTAAATTTTGGCGGAACTTACATTCCTGATTATGCATCATGCATAAAACCTTTATATGATTTAATACGTCCTGACTTTTCAAGTACATTTTGGACAGTCGAACATACATGCATACTCAGAGCTTTGCAAACCGACATGCTTGCGGCACAACATTTACACACAAGGGAGAACAAAGCACATTTGGTCATGAGAGTAAATCCTGGTGCCGTTGGTTTCACCTATGTAACTTCCAATGAGGGTGAAATAGTCCCAATAGCATACAAATCACATTTCTACTCAGCAGCAGAACAACGCTTTCCTCCCACTGAGAAAATTCTCACTGCTGTTCAGATGGCTGTCATCAAAGAAAGACCACTAGCTCAAGGCAAACACATTATTGTTGTTTCTCCATTCCCAGTCCTTGAGGCTGTTACCAAAGCCAGCATTCCTAACGCTAAAGCATTACATCCACATTGGATTCAATGGGCAGCGTCTTTGACAGCCACTGATGTAGACTACATTTTTGACCCAAAAATACAAACTCAAGAATGTTTGCAATTTGAACTAGGATACCCATTTCCAGCAAACACACTGCCTATTGATCAGTATGAAAGAGTCATGTACATCGATGGTTCAGCGCAGCCTGCAATTGCCACAAAACATCAATATTCCACTACTTGCGCAGTCGTAAACGGCTACATAGAGGATAAAAAATGTTGTCCCCAGCATACGTTCACGCTAACCCTAGGACTCTGCTGATGGCACTGGAACATACGGATCGTACACAGTTAACACTGATTGTTTATGATTCGTACTACTGTGTCCAGTCTTTCAATGAATACCTGCATTACTGGTGCCAAAATGGGTTCAGAGATTCCAAAGGCAACACCATTAAACACAGACTTCTGTGGGGGAAAGTAGCAGATCTGAAAGAAACGCTACCAAATGTCCATATTGTACATACACTTGGACACCAGCGTGTTGGAATATGCATTGCTGGAAATACACTGGCTGACAAAGCTGCAACTTCAGCAGTAGCTACAGCCACTGTTGCTGCAGTAACCCGCTCAAGAGCCAAACCAGACAATGACATAAGGGCTGCTGTGAACGCTATGGCTGAAGGCATGCCCTATCCAAAAGCATTTCCTGCTAAATATTCCTACCGAATGGGAGGCTGCCTAGATGCTGAGGTAAAAATACCAGGCGTAGGGGTTCAGGTAATTCCCAACAAAGACATAAGATCAGAGTTGAAAGCAGAGCATGAGGGGGTAGCATCTGCTCACACTGGTGTGGCAGCTACAAAATCATTCTTGCAAGCACGTTATTGGTGGGCAGGTCTATACAAGCAAGCCAAGCAGTATTTCCTTTGTGGTGACATCTACCAACAAATTAAGATTTCCACTGCTAAACGCCCACCGCAGACACCCCTCCTAATTTCCAACAAACCATTAAAATGTGTGTACTTGGACCATTGTGGTCCCCTAACACTGGATAGTGCATACAAATACATGTTAGTCGCTGTGGACTCCTGCTCCAGATTTCTATGGGTGTGTCCACAATGCTCAGCTGACGCTCATACTGTTATTAAAGATTTGCGGTCTTTATCTGTACATATGCAGTTGCATCTCCCCACTCAGACCAGGGCCCTGTTGCACCTCAAGGGCTTTCAGGGACACCATGGCTTTGTTAGGGGTCCAACTCCATTACTTGTCTTGATCTCATACCAATGCAAATAGTGTTGTGGAGTGACTAAACCGTGATTTAAAGCAGTCCTTAACATCCAGAGTCTTAGGTATGGGTCGTAGTTGGCTTAACCACCTGTAGGGAGTCCAGAGAGCACTTAAAAATCTGCCTAGAAGGTCCCGGGGGGGTTGTACTTCATATGAGTGCCTGTTCGGAACTCAAATGTATGTTCCAGATCTTGATGGTCCTGGCGTGGAGGTGGCAGAAACACTCTTTGACACAAATGAACATGTCACTATTTTACAGGAATTATGACAGTTCCGTTACGACTATGCTTCTGCCAGTGCTTTCTCCACAGGGATTAAGGATGTACCAGTAAAACCTTTCAGCAGGATTCCTGAAGTTGGGGATTTGGTACGTGAAAAAGTCGCTGTGAAAAAGGAGTTCGGTCCTTATCGTGCACTGGTCCCAGTCTTGGGGATACACTGTACCAGATCTGTCATTCTACCACCGATGGCTGGTGGTAAAGAAAACCGGTTTGTATCTATCGATAATGTCAAGTTACACCATGTGGCCGAATCTGCACAGCAGACCCAGAGGAACAGCCAGTAGTTCCCGAATCTGTCTCACTACTGGGCAAGATGTCCCTCTACAAGTTGTGAGCAACACTGACACCTCTCTGAGCTTGGGGAGAGTAGAAAATGATCTTGCATTGGTTCCACTGACATCTGTTTCAACAAACAATACAGACATAATTGATCTATTTGACACAACTTCAACACAGATGGATGGCGTCATTTATTCTGAACCACCGCAGGAAACACCCACCGATTCTCCACCTACAAACACGGCTCCAGCTTTTGCACGAACTGCTTCTGGATACTTTGCCGACATCAATGACACCGTTTTGGACTCATTCGCCTCTTCTACATCTGAACTGTCAAAAACATGTTAGCGCAAGGGACGTATTTTCAACATTTAACTTAATGCAACAACAACTAATGGCTAAAAAAGAAGCGACTTATATCATATTAAACATTGAACAGTTAGAAAAGTTGCCTTTTACTGTGGCTGAAATACCATCTGCTGAATGGTTAATACACGGGGTCAGTAATCTGCCTATTTCAACACTCAAATTCACGTCCTGTTTAAAACACATTCCAGTGGGCAGATATGAAAGGCTTGGAGATAGTTACATCTATGAGGCGTGGGAGCTGCCCTTCTCGTACAAATGTCTCAGTGGCATGAAAGAGGTCTTTCTTGATGGTAGTGAATGCAAGACTTCTGTCAGCCATTCAATGGTTTCTGAAAAGCTGTCCTTGCACGGGGAGTGCAACGCTTCGGCAGCGAACTTGGCTTGTCATCTGAAGGGAGTTCCAATCCCCTTGATTAGACCTGCGTTCCAGGTGCTTTTAAATGGCAGCTATATTCTCCTCAGTAGTGAAGACTGTTGTGGGATGCAAGCCGGAATAGTTATATTGTTTCGGTGTCTAAGATTGTTACATGCTGCATGTTAGAAATGGGGTCTTTGGTTGGCAGTCAGGTTACCCCTGTCCAAGCAAGGACCCTCACTCTAGTCAGGGTAAGTCACACACAATCTAAATTATCCTGTGCCCACCCTCTGGTAGCTTGGCACTGAGCAGTCAGGCTTATCTAGGAAGGCAATGTGTAAAGTATGTGTGCAATAAATTATACAATAACACCATATAGCACCACAAAAATACACCACAAATATACAATATTTATCTGGATAAATGCAGATCAAAACGATCAAAGATGCAATAAGTAAATGTACAGATATTACTGAAAAGTGATATAAAGGTGGTCATTCCAACCTCAGCGGTCTTTTAAGAAGACCGCTGAGGGACCGCTGTGCGGAAGACCACCAGTAGTGGCGGTTTGCCGCTCGGCGTAATATGACCGTTGGCTGCCCTCCGTCGTTTTTCTGACGGAGAGCCGCCAACAGCCATACCTGCGGGCGGCGGGGAAGTGGAGGTTGCTCCACCTCCACGCCACGCCAACAGAACACCGCCGAGCTAATCACATCCTGTGATTCTGCGCGGCAGTGTTCTGTTGGCGGTGTGCTGGTGGCGGAGCTGCCCCCATGGCTCCCGTCCCCTCCCGGAGGATCGACGGAACAGGTAAGTCAATCGTCCGTTAGGGGAGGGGGGTGAGGTCCGTTGTGTGTTGTGTGGGTGCATGGGGGTGTGCGTCTGTGTATGTAGGGGGGGTGTGAGTGCGTGTATGTGTGTTGGTGGTGCCTGCGTGAGTGTCGGGTGTGTCAGTGTAAGGTAATGTCGGGTGGGGAGGGGGGCCCTGCCACCTTTGGGGGGTGGCAGGGTTGGTGGGGGGGTAGGGGAGGGAGTTGGGGTGGGGGTGGGGCGGTGGGTGAGACCCCTATCAGTGCCAGGGAAGGAATTCCCTGGCACTGATAGTGCTTACCGCCATGGATTTCATGGCGGTTCCTACCGCTGAAAATCCACGGCGGTAAGCCGGGTCACAATACCGGCGGCGGTATTGTCACGGCCGCCGGGCTGGAGACCCAGGTCTCCAGCCCAGCGGTCGTCTCCGCCCTGGCGGGCGGAACGGGGAAGCGGCGGATGACCATGGCAGTAACCGCTATGGTCATAATACAAAAAAAAAGACCGCCAGCCTGTTGGAGGTCTTACCGCTGCTTTAACACCGTCCGCCAGGGTTGTAATGACCCCCAAAGTGTCTTAAGACTTTTTAAAGCAAAGTCTCTTTCAAGCACAAAGTACCTGGTTCGCATGAAAAATCCCCGCAAAGGGCCACAGAGGAGTAGAAGCGTGGAAACAAAGGGATGTGTGTCAATTTCTAGGGCCGCCCACGGCGATATGTTGTATAATTTCCACGCAGGGACGGCTGTTCGTCGATTTCCAAAGCTCGGTCATGGATCTTCTTCGGGTTGTGGGGTTTTCAGGTGCCCCGGGGATGGTGCGTGGATTTCCTGCGTTGGCAGGACGAAGTCACAGGAGGTGCGTCAATCCGGTGAGTGTTGCATCGAATTTTCTACCACACAGCAGGTGCTGCATCGATTCCGCTCTGGAAGTCGGGCTGTGTCGTTCCGGCTCGGCTATGCGTATATCCAGTGGGCCATGCACGGAATTTCCAGTCGCTACACTGGTGCTGCGTTGATCTTCTCATTGCAAGTCAGACTGCGTTGTTCCGGTTCGGCGTGCAGTGAAATTTTCATCGCAGTGCAGGCTGTGCATAATTTCTGGCAGACTGTGCGTCAAATTTCGCCTCACAAGGAGTCTTACTTGAAGAGATGAAGTCTTTTTGGTCCTGAGACTTCAGGGAACAGGAGGCAAGCTCTATTCAAGCCCTTGGAGAGCACTTCTTCACCATAACCAGAAAGCAGCAAGGCAGCAGGGCAACAGCATGGTAGCAGTCATTCACAAAAGCAGTCAGGTGATTCCTTTGCAGGATGTAGGTTCTGGTTACAAGTCTCTTCTCCAGGAAGTGTCTGAGTTGGAAGGAGCAGAGGCCTGTTTATATACCCAAATGTGCCTTTGAAGTAAGGGAGACTTCAAAGAGTGGCTTAGAAGTGCACCAGGTCCCCTTCAGTTCAATCCTGTCTGCCAGGGTCCCAGTAGGGGGTGTGGCAGTCCTTTGTGTGAGAGCAGGCTCTCCACCCTCCCAGCCAACTAAACCCAGCCAGACGTGGGCTGTAAGGCACAGAAAGATTTAAATGCAGAGAAATGCTCAATTTCTAAAAGTGGCATTTCTAAAATAGTAATATTAAATCCAACTTCCCCAGGCAGTAGGATTTTATATCACCATTCTGGCCATACTAAATATGACCTTCCTACTCCTTTCAAATCAGCACTTACCACTCAAACAATGTATGAGGGCAGCCCCAATGTTAGCCTATGAAGGGAGCAGGCCTGACAGCAGTGTAAAAATGAATTTAGGAGTTTTACACTACCAGGACATGTAAACTACATAGGTACATGTCCTGCCTTTTGCCTACATCCTGCCCTATGGGTTACCTACGGCATACCTTACGAATGTCTTTTATGTAGAAAAAGGGGAGTTTTAGGCTTGGCAAGTACTTTTAAATGCCAAGTCGAATTGGCAGTGAAACTGCACACACAGGACTTGCAATGGCAGGCCTGAGACAAGGTTAAGAGGCTACTAAAGTGGGTGGCACAATCAGTGCTGCAGGCCCACTAGTAGCATTTAATCTATAGGCCCTGGGCACATATAGTGCACTCTCCTAGGGACTTATAAGTACATTAAATAGTCCAATTGGGTATGATCCAATGTTACCATGTTTAAAGGGAGAGAGCATATGCACTTTAGCACTGGTTAGCAGTGGTAAAGTGAGCAGAGTTTAAAAACTAGCAAAAACAGTGTTAAAAAAGTGGAGGGAGGCAGGCAAAAGTTAAGGGTGACCACCCTAAGGCTGTCAGGTCTAACACTGCGAGAATGTACTTTTTCATGCCACTAGACAAAAAGAAGTAGCTGATATCTGGCCACATATTGCTACTTCAAATGTGAAATTTGACACATTGAGCAGACTCAAGGCTTAATTGTTCCAAAAACATGTGGCACTCACATCTGCACATGAGACCGATGCACTTCAGGTGGCAAGGTCATCAGCTGGGATACAGTCCCTTTTAAGTACAAACTTTTCGAGACAATTTGGTGAACTCGTGGAATGGATATTTAATGCATCCAGTACTACTGGAATCGTAACATTTTTTAAGGCTGTTGGTTCTGGTTTCGTTCACACCTCCGCCTCTATATTCGGTTTAATACCATCATCCATCCACTCAATATTCTCCAGTATTTTCCGGGGGATTTCCAATAACTTTGGCTATAATAGGTGGCATTTTGCTATTGCTACTTTTTCTGTGCAATGGCTGTCCCGCCGCAACAAGAAGGAATGAAAGCGCTCCCACCATCGCAGCTGTGTCATGAACGCATGATGCAGTACTTTGGAGCAACACTCCTGGAGGAATTGGAGTGTGACTGGTCTCTGTCATTCAGACCAGTTTTGCATTGTGTGCAGCCCGTGTTTCAGTGCCTCTGGTGCTCATTCCAACATGCACTGAAAGCTTGTCTTTCTACGCAGCACTTGGTTTCATAGGATGCTGATCTGTTGATGTTCTCGCTGAGGGTTCAACACCAGACACGCACATTGAGGGTGAGTTTGGTACGGGAAGCTGCTTATGAGCTGCCCTTCCTGGAGGATGCGGCTCTGAACTCAGACTGGGCACGTCACAGAATGCTGCTGCCTTGGCTGAAGCTCAGGCTATGGAACAAAATGCTCCTTGGTCCTTCTTGGTGATGCATTTCCAACTTTAACATCTGCCAAAGTGGAAGATTTCCTGTCTTCAATCATCACAGATGCTATTGGCAACTTCCTAAATGACTCTGACTCTTGAAATTCAGCCTTTTTTACGCCACAAGTTAACATTTTTAAATTGTCCTTTTATATATGCTCAATTGTCCTTTTTACCTTGTCATTATTGACATTTATATATATATATCTAAGGTTACGTTTTAGTAGCTTTTATACATAATTAGGCTTTGAACCACCTTCAACCGGCAAGGTGAGGGTGTCTTGTAGCCATTTTAGTTGTAGCTCCATGCACGTTATTTTAGCACACTAGGCCTGCCGCTGTGCACTTTAACCTAGATATATTTTATTTAGCTTTGTTTACTATTTTAACAATAGCCAAATTTGCGGTCTTGTTTTATTTCTCTCTATCTAGCTGTTTTTTGCTTGGGCCAGCACTGTGTTCTTAAACAAGCACTATGTGCTTCTTTCAAGGCTACAGTAAGAGATGTTGCCGGTAAACATGGTAAACATCTTGTCTCTGGTATTCATTCATAGAAACACACACATTCTTATGTAGGGACATTTTCTCAGAACATCAGTTGTTTTATTATAAAAACACTTCCCTTTCCCATACACGTTAGAGGGAGATTCCAGCCAGAGGACCACAATTGTATGCTGATTGCTGAATGCTTTGCTAAAGCTGCTTATGCAGACTTCAGGCTTTTGCTCAGGTATGGGGGATGATGTCTTCCCAGGGGAACCTGAAGGACAGCACTAGAGCTTAACATGCTGTGTTCTAATATATTCTAGGTAGGAAATAGTCTATTGACTCTAGTGACAATATGGTGGCGGTATTTCTACGCTTTACTCTCCTTGTCACAATTTTTATCTTGTCAAGCTTTATCGTCCTGGTTATTGCAGTACATGCGTTATTGTCTAAGATGCAGTCACTTAATTAAAATCTTATTGAAGCATATACTGCCTCTGCTTGTCATTGTATATATGAGACTAATGTAACTTAGAGAAACGGATAAGACCTGAGTAACCAGGCTATTCTGCCGCTCAAATCCAGTAGTCTCATTAAAATAATGAGAGCCTACGCAACAGTTTTCAGGCACTAGTTATTTTCATGAGGAATATAAAAAGTTCTTTTAAGCCTGGATCACCAAATTCCACTTTTCCCTCCTTCCTAAAGTAGCACTCATGCAGCTTCATGATTTGATTTAGGATCAATGAAATTCAACCATATATCTCCAAGCCTGATCTAGTTGAACTGACCCGAGACTGAGGCTGGAAACGTTTTCAAAGAAGAAACAATGTATTGGGCCTTGAACCATTGTATGGGGGAGGAATGTGAGCCACCTTAATCCAAGCAGGGCAGTTTAGGAAGGGATAGAAGGAGGCCCAGTACATGTATTGTTTAGTGATAAGGAAAGCTATGTGAAAAGGGGTCTTTTGATTGCTATGTAGACCTTAGTCTACTTGCTTTAGTCTTAGAAGGAGCTGAGCCTAGAACTGATTAGGTGTGGTAGGAGGCTACTCATAACTTGAGGCCCACCTCTAGATGACACTCAAGCTCCCTCCAGGGGTAGAAAGTTTCTGCCATGCTGCATTTTACTGAGACTTGGGCAACTTGGGATAGGGTGTAGTGAGGCAACCCTTTTGCTGCAAAAGTTAAAAGGTTTGCCCTTGTAAATTGTTTGCCCTTGGCTAGCGGGTGTAGCAGAGTAACCCACGCCCACAGTCTGGTTAGTGAATTGAACACAAGTAGTAGGTTAACTTCCAGTCCTCTGGAAAATTCTGGATCTATGACTGAAGACAAGCAAACTTGACTTCTGTCTGTAACCTGTGTGTTGATAGATGCCTAAAGGAATGGTCTTCATTGCACCTGTCTCCAGGATTATCAATTGTACTCAAGGGTCAGTTGGCTGACCACGTGTCTTATTAAAGGGACATGAAAAGTTAAAAGAGGCCTTTTTGTGGAATGACCAGCTGACCAGTTACAACTGGACCTAATTGGTGGCTGTTATGTGTTGTGGCTCATAGTTGTGGCTCCTAAGGTTTTAGTGGCCTATGGTGTCGCTAAGAGAACCTGCTTCATAAAATCTGGATCGAGAGAACTTATAACACTTTTGGACTTCCAAGATGACCAGCGCTTCAGCGGGGCCTCAAAGCAAAGGTGCCTGATTTTTAGAATTATTTGTCACCTTCATGCTTGCTCTGATGTAAGACTGTGAGTTCCAGAAGACTAAGTCCAAAGGTCTAAATGTTGGCAAGGCAAAGGCACAAAAGTATCTACCCAATGCGAGGTAGTTGATCTGTCCATTTCATCTTCAGCAAGACATCACCCAATAACTATCTGGCTTAATCAGATGACGCCTTCAACATTGCCCCACTAAAAGAGTTCTACTTCCATAAAAATAATAGGTCTGCAGGTAAAAACTCTAACTAGGATGACACACTTTGGGTATGCGACCTCCACCTCATCACAGCTGGCTTAAAGAACAGTGATTTCTAGTCCACACTGTACTTTTTCTTTACTTTTTTTTTTTTATTTGAAACCTCACATCTCTCATTCCCAATAGGATTTTAGATATGTTGGTGCCATTTTTCTTATTAAATTGTTCTTCATTTTTAGAAATGTTTCATTGTCACTGTGCTTTGGTTTGACTTTTTCACTGCTTTAGTGTTTCCAAATACTTTACAGGTAGTCCTAAGTTAAGTCTGTCTTCTCTGTACTATAGTTATCAGAGCGTGACCCAAGGTTTAAATTATTGTGTTTGGGCAGAGATGATGTTTTGGGGGGACTTATTTTCTTAGGAATCCTGCACATCCTTCCCAACTAATAACCAATTTTCTTACAATTCATTCTTGAACAACGCTCCAAAACTTTGGAACTACATTAAACTAGAGATCAGGTTAATACAATTCCAATTATTTATTTAAAATAAAACTGAAACACATACTGTTAGAACAACAATCCTCCTATGAAGACTACAATTTTATCAACTGAGAGAGCTCTAGCTATGTTGTCACCCCTAAACCTAGGACCTGCCAGCTCCCAACCATCTAGTCTACAGAAAACATGGAACTCCAATGCTTATTCCCCCTCTCCATATTCAAACTCACTCATGGCATTACCCATTTCGATTTTCTTTTAGAATCAGTTCTGTATCTTTCCTGCACTTATGTTGTTACCAGATTCTAAACTGTATTAGGTATTACCTACTTTTATTTTACTTAAATTATTTAACACCCCTGAGTCTGGTCTGCACTATGGAAACTTGAAAATAAAAGAATAGGGGTAGCTGCTATTGACTTTGTCAATACCAAATTCTTTAAAAATGCACCAGCAATGGCAAACCCAATCCCAGTTACCAGCAATGTTAATAGTATGGGAATCATTGTGTTTCCATACTTTCAAGATGGCTGCCACATGGTAGTAATCATTGCACATCATGCATTGCAGCAATATGTAGAAAACTGTGGTACATATTTAAGAAAAAGCGCTGCATCAGAGTTGATGCACCACTATTCTTGCTTCCCTCTGCTGGCACCTAATGACAACATGGTTGCACCGCATTTCTAATATGGTGCACCATAGTGGTCATTAACACAATACTGTTAGAAATTGGGTCTCTGGTTGGCAGTCAGTTTGCACTCTGTCCAAGCAGGGATCCTCACTCTAATCAGGGCAATGGAGAAACACACTTAGATAACCCCTGCTTACCTGCTTGGTTGCTTGGCACAAGCAGTCAGGCTTATCTCGAAGGCAATGTGTAAAGTATTTGTACCAACACACACAGTAATACCGTGAAAACACTACAAAATGGATATGACACCAGTTTAGAAAAATAGGTAAGATTTATCTAAATCAAACAAGACCAAAATGACAAAATCCAACATACACAAGTCAAGCTATGAATTTTCAAAAGAATAAGTGGCAGATTTATGGAAAGCGCAGGGTAGGGTGCAATAGCGTCATTTTTCATGACGCTATTGATGTACTATGCAGGAGTAGCGCAAAATTGTTGGCGCTACTCCTGTAGAGTACATAGGGGCCCATTCTAAATAATAGAAGCCCCCCTCTAATGCTCTGCTCTGAGCAGGCATTAAAAGTGCCATAAAAAATGGTGTATGGAAATCTCATAGATTTCCTTGTGCTTTTTTTTCAGCCCCCCTAACGGGGGAATGCCCTCTTTGCATACATTATGCCTGGCACAGGCATAATGTAGCACAGAGGGTTACAGAGAGGCGCAATGCATGCATTGTGCCACTCTGTAAATACGTGAAGAGATTTCGGTCTCGTTGGGCCACTTTAACATAAAAAATAATGAAGCTAATGTGGCGCAACGTGGCGCTAGGGGATCATAAATATACCCCTACGCGTCTTACTCCATTTAAAACAATGGAAATGTTGATTTTACACAAATTACGTGGTTAGCTTAAAAAATAAGACCACCCGGGTGAGCGTGAATTGAAAAACTCAGAGATGCGTAGATTCCTTACTCGCAAGTGAGGCATTGTGTCGTTTCTTCACCGGTTGGGTTGGCAATCCATTGTTTTTCTCTCCCACAAGGAAGCGATGAGTCAACTTCCAGATGTGCACCTTGGATCCACGCAGGCCTGCATTGATTTTTGATGCCCAGTTTTGATATGTGAGAAATCTGGCTGCACGGTGTTGGAAAACCATGCTGTGTGGGGTTTGCATCATTATCAACAGCCGCAAATGGGTGATCCATCATTTCTCCAGACGCTATGCGTCGCTTTCATTCCTTGGTCTGCCAACTTCCCCTCTAAAGGCCACAGGGACTGGATAGGGATCCACGTGGCAGGACAGGAGTCCCAGCAGAGAGCCCAGATGCTGGCAGAGAAAGCCTTTGGTGGCCCTGAGACTTCAAAACAGGAGGCAAGTGCAGTCCAAGCCCTTGGAGATTCTTCACAAGAAGGAATATACCACAAAGTGCGGTCTTAGTCCTCTCTAAGGCAGAAGCAGCAACTGCAGGCCAACCCAGCAAAGCAAAGTCACAGGCACTACTCCTCCTCCAGCTCTTCAGCTGATCTACTTGGCAGAGGTTCCTTTTGAATCCAGAAGTAATCTAAAATCTGGGGTTTTGGGTCCACTAATACCCCTTTCTGCCTTTGAAGTAGGCAAACTTCAAAGGAAAGTCTCTGTTTTTCAAAAGATCCTGCTTTGAAAAGGCCTGGCACCAGTCACACACCCGGGGGTTTTGTCTGCATTGTGTGAGGGCAGGCAGAGCCCATTGAGGTGTAAGTGACCACTCCTCCCTCCACACTATCCCAGGTGGCTCATCAGGATATGCAGGCTACACCCCACCTCCCTTTGTGTCACTGTCTAGAGGGGATTCACAGCTCAACTGTCAGTCTGACCCAAACAGGGAATATGCAAACAGACAGTGTCACATAATGATTTAAGCAGGAAAATGCCCACTTTCAAAAAGTGGCATTTTCAAACAGACAATTTAAAAACCAACGTCACCAAAAGATGCATTTTTAAATTGTGAGTTCAGAGATCCCAAAGTCCACATCTCTATCTTCTCTGAAAGGAAAACTGCACATTAAGGATATTTAAAAGCAGCTCCCATGTTAACCTTTGATAGAGATCGGCCTTGCAACAGTGAAATCCGAATTGGGTAGTATTTCACTGTTAGGACATGTAAAAACACACAAGAACATGTCCTACCTTTAACACACTGCACCATGCTCATGGGTCCACCTAGGGCCTATCTTAGGGGTGCCTTACATGTACAAAAAAATGGAAGGTTTGGGCCTGGCAAGTGGGTACACTTGCCAGGTCGAATTGACAGTTTAAAACGGCACACACAGACACTGCAGTGGCAGGTCTGAGCTATATTTTAGAGGATTACTCATGTGGGTGTCACATTCAGTGTTGCAGGCCCACTAGTGACATTTGATTTACTGGCCCTTAGCACCTCTACTATACTATACTAGCGACTTACTAGTAAATCAAGTATGCCAATCTTGGAAGAGCCAATTACAAATACAATTCACACACAGGGAGCACTTGCACTTTAGCACTGGTCAGCAGTGGTAACGTCTAAAGGGTAACAAAAACAGAGTGCAGCACAGAGCAACAACCTGAGAAGTAGAGACAAAAAGTTCGGGGAGACCATGCCAAGGATGCAAGGTCTAACAAATAGCATCAAAATCTCTGATGCTATTGTGGCGCTTTGCTACAACATTGTCAAAAATGTTGATGTTGGTGAAGCAAAGTGGATGGAGGCCCATAGGTTTCTATGGGTGCATAATTTTAATGCCTGCTCTGAGCAGGCGTTAAAAATGAAAATAAAAATGGTGCAGTGAAATCTTTTACATTTCACCGTGCCATTTTGGTGGGCCTCCTTGCGCCAGAATGCCCCCTTGCATACATTACGCCTGGCACAGGCATAACGTGGTACAAGAGGTTACAAAGTGGTGCAATGCAGTCATTGTGCCACTTTCTAAATATGGCATGGCAGAAAAGCCACTTCAGCATGAAAAAATTATGCTATGAAGGTGCTAAGGTGGTGCTTGGGGCTCTTAAATATGTCCCAATGTTTGCAATATTTTTAACAGTGCCATAGCGCTATTGCAGCATGCAATTATATGGGCATCATGAAAGTATTGAAAACATCGTTTTCTATAATTCCAAGGTGTGTGCCTTCTTGAGGGACATAGCATGGCAATGCAGAGATTATTTTGCCACGCAATGTGCTGTTCTTCAATAAAATAGAGAAAGGAGTATTTTTTTTTTTTTTACTTTTAACATGGCCAGTCACATTTCAAAATCCTCTGGAGTTGAGAGAGGGAAGGGCGTTGCCACCGGACATTGACAAAGGTACATTGATCGGCTTTACCAGGGCTATTATTTTGCCCAAGCCATATGAAAATCAAAAAAGGTTTGATATATTGATAATTTCGTGAGTGCCAGATCAGAACAATAAACATATTATAAAACACTAATAGCAGTGCTATATAGATTAAATTGTCTATGTAGTAACATGTGAAAGCTTACAACTCAATAACTGCTCCATTAATAATGCCCTGATTCAGAGTCGCTGGAAATATGCAGCATTTTGGGGTTTCAGGAGAGGTTCTGCAAATCTTCAAAAGTAATTTTGTTTTAAGACTACATGAGGTGAATTCATCCTGAATAATAAGATTTTATACAAAAGATTTTTGTGATCAGTTGTACTTTACTGCATGCTTAGGTACGACTTATTCATGTGTTTGAAGGAATAAGTCCTTATCTGACAAAGTAATTAAACAAACATAATATTGCAACTCCCGAAAGAATATGCATAGTACTGCAATACTGGATATTTAAGACACTCAATAATATTGCAAGTTTTGAGGCAGAGTCTATAAACTGCATTTATGCATTAGGCAATGTGTACATGACAGTCAAATGATTGCACTTCACAAACATAAGCTGTAGATTATTATGGACGAGCCAATCAAAACCACCATGCCAGTCAACAATAAAAACACCGATAAGAAATTGCATTCTAAACCACGTACATACCAGCACCTTCACATCGGTGATCTCTTCTACATCAGCTGCACTTTGAAACAGAGCCACATTACCTATGAAAAGGAATTTCACTGAGAATGAGGCAGACAATGTGGTCACGTATGTGGATGACAGAGATCTATAGCTTGGTAATGAACCTAGAGAATGCCTCAGACTCACGCCACGGAACAGCCATTTTGAACATCATGTAACAGTTCTATCTGCATTGTCTGTCTGTTTCCGCGACCACAGTCTTGATTCTAGATAAGGATTAGCAATAAAGAATGTTTCTTCTTCGTTGTTTGGTTCTAGTTTGCGCTCCATCTAGGTTCGCCCTTTATGACCTACACATGCATACAGACCTACATGTCTGTCTCATCACCAGCGTCGCATCATCCCCAAATATTATACCTTTAAATTCGAATCAAATGTGCAAACTCATAAACTCAATAAAGTTCCTGACACAAACATACTTATTTCATGTTTGTAAAAACAAACGTTGGCACACAAGCTCAGCGTCATAGGTTTAGCAATTGTGCCATTGAATTTTACAGTGTAAAACACGTTTAGTCGCCATTGTTGAATGTCCTTTGCATCGTCCATTATTTTCCTGTCCCCATGTTTACAGTAGAACATTGTATATCATTTGTCACCTGTCAATTACGCACAACTGCATGCCCTGTGTCATGCACATTTTTGCACATCTGTGCAGTATGAGAGTGTAATGTTAAAGAGAAATACTAAGACATTAAACAGTATATAGGATTCCTGGACATCTATCCGATTGTTACAATTGTATTTTCTAGGATCATTTAGAGGGTACGAGGCAATTTTTTCTAACTCTGAGAAAAATCGTTGGTCCAAACACAATTTTTTGCTCTGGGCTTTAAATCTTCAGATCAAGACCGGAAGCTCTGATTTTGTTAGTTTCCTTTGATGTGTACCCTTAGCAGCACTGTACTTTAGCAACAAAATAACTTACGCATGAATAACGTTTTAGAACGTTCGAATTTTAATCTCTTTTAATGCCACTTCCCATTGCGATAAGTCGCACTTTCATAGGAGTGTTAGTGGCTGTTGATTGTGTGATTCTGTCAGTGTGAATGTTGCTTTTGTTTTTATTACTACATTTTGGAACTTTATTTTCTTTTTAGGTCAAACAATATCGGTTTAAATGAGCATCTGGCTCTTATAATGATGATCAGTGTCAGAGGAGTATTACTGTAAGGTGCAGGTGGTGCTGAACAGCCTCCAGTTAAATTATTTGTGTGGAAAACAGAGTGGTGCAGTCCCCTTAACCCTCTATTTAGTATCTGCTAGGGTCCCACGCATGTGAGACGAAATAGTGACTTACCCATTGGAATGAGACAGTGGCTTTCACTGACTGGCGCCTGCCAGGTGTACCAATAGTTTGCTTTGTGCCCCTAGTGTGAGCTGCACATTTCTTTCAGGAGAGATATGTGTGACTCCATAGGTTGGAGCTTAACATTAGCAATGAAGGGCGTCCTATGATCAGTGGACATTTTAGAATAGGTGATTATTTAACCCAAGTAGCTCATTCATTTGTCAATTGTTATGCATTTTAGAACAGTTTCAAAATCGATTTGTCTTCCTAAAGGTGATTACTGATTTTCCAGAGGTGGTTGCAGGGAAAAGGGGCGTTAACATTTGGTTGGCATACACTGTATTTTGGCTGTGTTTGGAATATTTTTAGGAAGATTTTAGGTGTAAATATATATATATATATATATATATATATATATATATATATATATATATATATATTTTTTTTTAAATCGTTTATCATCTATTAGTGGGGTACTTAAAAAAGAGCTAGAAATGTATGTGTAGTATTCCGTGGGTTGACCGGCTCATGACATCGGCACGCTGAATGTTTATTTTTTCGCGTGACGATCCCGTGAACCGAGTTGACAGGGGACGTTCAATTGAGAATGTCGTGGGTGAAAAACAGCCGATGGTGAAGACAGACGGAGTTTACAGAGGACACACACTTTTGTGCATGTCGGGGTGGTTTCTTTATTTCACAATAAACTTTATGAAATTCACTTACCTGTCGGGTGTGCCACCATTCTTTACATTGTGGTGACAATCTGGAGAGAAACCATCCACAAAATGAACCCATGCAATGAAAGGGATGATGTGAGAGCTCTCTACAAGTTGAACTCATTATCCTAAACCGAACAGAAAGTGAAGCCCCGCCTCAAGATTCCCAACAACGAAAAGGCTAACCTTAGAACCTGAAACTGTTTTTTTTGGTCAAAATCCAAACAGCATTTTATTGTATTTTTCTTCAGCCCCAGGCCTTTCAACAACTAGAACGCTAACCTTAAAAACTGGAACTGTTGTGGATCAAATGTAAACACCATTTTCTATTTCCAAAGGAATACTGAATAAGGAATTGACATATAGTTTATGCTGAATTTATCATAGCCATTGGATTTTTAAAAAATATTTCTGACTTCATCTAAATTAACAGTCGACTAATATAGCACCTTTTCATTGGAATCAGTATGCAGGGTGTGCCACCACCACCACCCTTTCTAGAGAATCCTGGTGAATCACCAATTATTTGGAAGTGTTGGTTTGATGCATTTGAAACATATTTGGGGGCGTTAGGAGCTACAAGGTTTAAACCCGAAAGGAAAACATTTATTTTACTACACTCTCTTAGTTTTGAGGGGAGAGCTATGTTTAAACATTTACCTGACATACAATTACATCAAGACGAAGAACTTGATGGATTCCAAGAAACTGTAAAAAAACTGGAAATTAGGTTTAATGAGCCTCCAAGTTTAGTCGTTTTAAGACACAAATTCTTCAAACGTACACAGAAACCCAATGAAGACATTGAGACGTACATATCAGCATTAAGAACATTGATAGCAGAATGCGAATTTGGAAATATTAGCAATCAGTTAATTAGAGACCAATTTATTTGCCACAGTTTGGACAAAAACATACGTCAGAAACTTTTGACTTTGGGGATCCCAAGCCTTAACAAATGTATCAGAATTGCTAAAGGTATTGAAACAACTGTACGATCAGTGAAGGAACTTGGAGACAGACCTCAAGATCATGTCTGTCCTGTGTTCAATAAGGAGGGTCCTGTCAATCAAAAAAAAGGAGATACTTCCATGAGAAACACCAACTCCAATACATTTTTTCCACAGTCCAACATTCGCTTCAGATGTGGAAATAGCTTCCACAAGAAAGGAAGTAAACCTTGCCGAGCCAAGTTTGTCTCTTGTAGATTGTGCAACACAGTAGGTCATTTTGCTAAGGTTTTTCAAAGCTCCATTCCTAAAAAAACTAATGTTGGGGTTGTCAAAGAAGATGCCCAGGATGTTCAAGAAAATGAACGTATCTCAGAAATACAAGACATGGTTTTGGTGGTTGATGACGATGTTGTCAAGTAGCGCTATCCTTCTGACTGTGTCAATCCATATGTGGAATTGGGTGTTGGGGACAAAGAACTTCGTCTGTCAGTTGATTCTGGAGCACGTATAACAATGATCACAAAGGAACTTTTCCAAGCTATGTGGAACAATAGAGTTCTATAGCCTCCGGACAGAGCTCCTGTGTCATATGAAGGATGGAAAATTGAGTTGATGGGATATTTTGAAGACGTGTTGAAATTCAAAGGAAGATTTGTCACTGGCAAAATGTACTTAGCTGTCAAAAGCCTAAATATCCTTGGTTGGTTTCACCAAGGACTGTTGGGTATGATATTAAAACCAGGTGCAGGCGAGCAAGTTCTCACATAAGAGATTCAAATGTAGTAGAAAATTCATTAAAGGATTTTCCTAAGGTCATTCCGGAAAATTAAAGGTTTCAAACATAGAATAAAAGTAAAGGAAGGTGCTCTAGCCATTAAACACAAGATGAGGGGAGTGGCATTTAGATTACAGGAAGATTTGGAAATGGAATTGATTTCTTTAACTAAGTCAGGTATTATTGAGCAGATTGAACCTTCACTGTGACTTTCTCCTTTAGTAGTCACTAAAAAAAATGGTGAGCTTCGGGTATGCATAAACTTACGTGCTCTCAACAAAGAGATTTGGATTGATTCCCATCCTTTGCCAAAAATTAATGATTTGTTAGCTCTGGTTGCTGGTGCTAAGTTCTTCACAAAATTAGATCTAGCATCCGCCGATCACAAAATAGAATTAGAACCTTAACCCAGGCACTTTACAGCTCTTGGTTCACCGTAGGGTACCTATCGATATTGTCGATTGCCTTTCGATTTAACATCAGCTGCATCAGTGTTCCAGGAGTTATGGAAAATCTATTTAAAGGCATTGAGAGAGTAGCAATTTTCCAAGACGATGTTTTAATATTTGGACCAGATCGTGAATCCCATGATTTCACACTCAGACAAGGTCTTTCCATTTTTCAAAAGCAGGGTGTCATATTAAAAAGAGAAAAATGTAAATTTCTTAAAGAAGAAGTTGAATACTTGGGCCATATGATTTATTCTTTGGGAGTTAGTCCCAAACCAGGTTTGGTTCAAAGCATCCTGGGAGCACCTCCTCCGCTGACAAAAGCAGTGTTAAAAGCTTCCCTGGACTTTGTGAATTCCATTCACTGTTTATTAAGGATTTTGTTTCCAGAGTCAGACCAATCTCAAACCTACTAAAAGCTATAGTAGAATTTGACTGGAATTGTGAGTGTGTTGATGCACTTAAGTGGATTAAACATCAGCTTTCTAAATGTGTGGCACTTAATCCGTTTAATCCAGAACTGGAGTCCGTACTCACCGTTGATGCCAGTAATGTTGGTTTGGGTGCAGTTCTTACACAACGAACACCTGAGGGTGAAAACACTGTAGGATTTGCTTCCAGAGTCTTAAGAGAGTCAGTGTGCTTTTATTCAGTAATTGAAAAGGAGCTCTCAGCCTGCTGGTGGGCAATAGAGAAATTTTGCATTTATTTCTGGGGAACAAAGTTTTTGCTCCAAACAGATCACAGACCTCTCATTTGTATAGTTAGTGGGAGGAATGTTAGCAATTGTTCACCCAGGATTGTAAGGTTCTCAGCTTGTCTTCTACAATTTCAATTTGAAATCCAACACATATCTAGTGGTAAAAATACACAAGCTGAATATTTGTCTAGGTTTCATGCATTGTCTTCACCTCATGTTTTAAAAGATGAATGTGACGATGAAAGTTGCTTAATCCCGTCTCTAGAATTAGATAATGCAGGTCCGTTTTCTGAAGCAGAATGGATTTCTGCTCCAAATAATGATCCAATTTTCAAAGCTTTTCAAGGTTTATCAGCGAGGGGTGGCCCAAAGAGAAGTCGCTTGAACCAGGTATTCAACCTTTTTTCAAAGTTAATGAAGAATTAGCATAGGAGTGTGGATTAGTTATGAGATTGGACAAATTGATACCCCCTCAAATTTTCAAACAACAAATTATAACAAAAGCCCATGAGGGACACTTAGGTTCAACTTTCACTAAACATAGGGTACGTTCTTTTTTCTGGTGGCCCTAAATGGATAAAGATGTGGATGATGTGGTCAAGGGATGCATTATTTGTGCTTCTAGTGATAAAGTCCTTAAAACCTGTGTACCACCTTTAATGCCAGTTGAACTTC
This sequence comes from Pleurodeles waltl, assembly GCF_031143425.1. NCBI lineage: Eukaryota > Metazoa > Chordata > Amphibia > Caudata > Salamandridae > Pleurodeles > Pleurodeles waltl. Next base: position 1,051,013,968 of record NC_090437.1, on the reverse strand, counting down.
CTGCGAGACCCTTCCTGTGAACTTTCTGTGAAAGTAGGTATTGATTTAATTGGTCCCTTTTACACCCTACCTTCAAATTCTAAGTATGCTTTAGTTCTATTAGATTATTACTCAAAATGGCCAGAAGTTAGATTCATTAGTGAACCCAATTCAAAGGCGGTAGTGAAGTTCATCAGAGATGTATGCATGAGGAGAGGATTTCCTGAGTGGGTTGTTTCTGATAATGGGGTTCAATTTACTTCCAATGAAGTAGAACACTTTTTCAGGAGTAGTGATATTAAGCATCTAAAAAGTTATTTATTTGACCCGCAAACTAACGGTCTTGTAGAACTCTTTAACCGGGTCCTAGGTGATTGTATAAAATGGGCCATACAGAACAAATTTGATATTTACTCAGCTACTCAGTCAATGTTGTGGCTCTATAAGACTACACCCCAATCTTCCACTTTGGTTTCTCCATTTGAATTCTTACGTGGCAGGAAACCAGCCACTGAGTTTAAACCTGCGTGGATGTTCCAGTTGTTGAAACCAGAGGTGTGTTTTCAGAGCTTAGACCATTAGGTATGAGAGAGTGTAGCCAGGGCATAAGCTGCACAGAAATGTTACTGTGATGAAAGGAGGAAAGTGTCTGAGATGTCTCTGAATGCTGGAGATTCTGTGAAAATCAAACTTGGGAGCTTCATCAAGAAAGGTGACTCTAAGTTCTCTTCTCCTGTTTTGGTTCATAAAGTATGTGGAAATGCTGTCAGGGTTGAGGGTGGTCATTGGTGGAATAAGTCTAAGGTTGTGAAGGTTTGTCTACCAACTGATACAAGCTGTTTAGGCAGCAAAGTAGATAGTCATAATAATTGTAATATTCAAAATGATCTTAGCAAAGAATGAGATGGTGTCTGCGAGAGTTGTGATGATCTCTCCATAGTATGCAGAAGTACTCGTGTAAGACGTAAGCCTTACAGATTTTGAAGAATCAGAGCTGGTTGATTTCTCCACTGTACTTGTAGTACTTGTGTGAGACGTGAACTTCATAGATTCAGATGATCTTTTATCTCTGTTTTATTGTATTGGATAATTTTGTTCTTATTTCAATTGTAATGTGTTTTTTCTAAACATTACTTAGTTATCTTGTTTTTTTTTTCTTTTCAGAGTTTAAATATTCTTTGTAAGCTTCTAACAGTATTGAATATTGAATTTGTAGTTTATTTTTACGTGTTGCCTTAAGTTGCATGTTAATATAACATTTCAATGTTGTGAACTTATGTAATCTCTCCCTATTGTTTTTGGAAGAGGAAAACCCATGTAGTATACTGTGGGTTGACCAGCTTGCGGCATCGGCATGCTGAATGTTTATTTTATCGTGCGCCGATCTCGTGAACCGAGTTGACAGGGGATGTTCAATTGATAACATCGCAGGTGAAAAATGGCTGTGGGTGAAGACGGACGGAGTTTACAGAGGACACGCACTATTATGCATGTCGGGGTGGTTTCTTTATTTCACAATAAACTTTGTGAAATTCACTTACAGTATGATTGCCCCAGACACCACTTAGATGGTTTCTAAAGCTGAGACCAGCTTTTCTTTTCAAACCTTGTCAAGAGGAAGATGATTAAGTGGAAAATGCTTGTGGATCAGGCTGAGGAGGAACAATATTTCTCCTTATTGGATTCTGAGGAGGAAGGTGCAAAGAGGAAAATGAGTGGTAAGTAAATAGTTTGAGTTCTTCTGAATCAATCAATCAATCAATCAATCAATCAATCAGGCATTTATGTGGTGCAGCTTATCACCCATGAGGTCTCAAGATGCTGTTGCGGGCGTGCTGTTAACTCAAAGAGCCAGGTCTTGAGGTCCTTCCTGAACAGCTTCAGTAAGGCGGCAGGGCTGAGGTTGAGTGGGAGCATGTTCCATGTCTAGGCTGCGAGGTAGGAGAAGGATCTGTCTCCAGCTGTGCTCTTCCTGATTCTGGGGATGGCGTTGAGGGTGGGTTGAGAGGATCGGAGCTGCCTCCACCAAAACAATACAGTGCCTACTTACACATAACAAAGCCATGTTTTATTGAAAGTTAGGTTTCTTTTTTTTTATGCTGGATTTTCACTCACACATTTCCATGTAGCATTCTTCATCATTGAGACCTCACCAGGTATTTGTGTAGGTACTAGAGGGGATCAATCCATCTTGTGGAGGAGTACTTTTTTGTTACCTGCAAGTTCAGTCTAGGTGACCAGAAGAAGGGAGTTTTGAATGTTGATAATGTTTTTGATAAGACAATCTCCTTCATGGTTTTCTGTTGTTCTAAGGCACATCTTTGCTGCGTGAAGACAGAATTAAAGAGGCTGCATTCCTGATGATGCAGAAAATTATTCCTGCTTGTTTTCTTTCATTGCCATAGTACTGTGCTGCTAAGAGAAAGCATTAAACAAGACTTCACATAATCTGAAACTTCATCTCTTTAATGAAGTCACACAATTCTTTATACTTTGGGTCTGGCCTTTGAGAAACAATTAGCTGTCTCGTCAGGCTATTGTTCTCCAAAAAAATTCATACATTACATACATACATAGTGGGTTGTTAGTCAGCAGCCTTCAACCACTGGTCTGTTGAATGGTCATTCATGTATGGCTTCCACGCACCATAGCATATGCATGAAGCAATGGTTCAGCCTGTTTTACCCATCGGCTTCTTTCACTTTGTGCGACTGTGGAAAGCTTGTGCACATTGTTTACACCCACTCAAAATTGTGTATTTCTTTTTAGTGATAAAGCTCTTTCTGTGTGTGCTTTGTTACATTTTATTTTTGGACATTATCTTGCTCGCTTAATTTGCTTTCATTACAGCTGTTCAATTAGATGGTAATTTATTTCCTGTCTCCTTTTTCAAGTTACTGTTGTAAAGTGTTTAAGTTAAACTGTAGCTACCTGTAATTTGGGTGCTTTGTGGGTGATTTCTTATTGTCACCTTTATAAAAAGTAACTGAAAGGCTTTTTAAAAAAAAAGAAAAGCATTAGTAATACATCAATAACAGGAAGGGTCTAATTTAGAATGTTTTGATGCAGGGCAGCGCCCCAAAGCTTTTTGCTGCGCTAACCTACGTCAAAAGGAAAGGGCAAGATTGCTCCACATCAATGACATACAGTGCATTCCTGTCCATTCTGCCTGCACCCTTGCAGAAATTGGTGCCTAGCACCAATGCAGGCCCCCTTGCACCATTGTGCAAGGGTGTCTGCATTGTTGGGATCATTATTTTTGTGCAGGAAGGAACACCTTACTGCAAAAGAACAATTATTGGATGTGTTTTCCTCTTTCTATGAGTGCTGCATAGCACTCATAGAAAGAGGAAAAAATTAGGAGAAATAAAGTTATTGCTCCTCGTTACGCCTCACCTAGGGAGGCACACAGTTTTGACCATTCCAAGATTTAGAGATTTTTGTAAATCTAGGAATGTGTCAAAACACATGGGTATTGTCTGGGACAACGCACCACAATGTCTGTGGAATGCCTCTTTCACGTAGAGCAGAGGTCTTCGAACTGTAGGGAGGGCCTACCTGAGGTCCCACGGCCATGGCCAGGGGGGCGCAAATGGCTTAACAAGTAATCATAAATTAAGATGGCCTGGAATCGCACTTTAGCAGGTTTCCAGGCTGTCTTCATTTCTACCCAGTCCTTGAAAAGTAAAAAAAAAAAAATATGGAGAACCTAATGTCAAATAATGCATTTCCATCTGATTAGCAAAATCTGGATTTATCTGTTGTTTAAGATGTCTGTATTATTTTATAAGCTGGTAACTGAAAGTGGAAAATCAAGACACTTACAGGACATTGACCCTCATTGTGACCCTGGCGGTAAATTCCGCTTACCGCCACACTGATGGCCGCCAAATTACCGCCACGGTGGCGGCCGCCAACTTACCGCCACAGTGGCAGATATCCATTCACCATATTATGACACACACACCAATCCGACAGAACACAGCCACATACACAAATCCGCCAGCCCAAAGGTCAGTGATAAAGTGGCGGTCCCAAAACCCATACTGTTATGCCAACAAAACAAAGCCCATCACAGTATGACACACAAGTCACCACGGCAGACATTCAGTGGTGGTAAACCATTGGTGGTACATACCTCTGCGCTCACAATGGACACCCACAGACAAAACAAGACTCCATTGGCCAATACAAAAAATACACATGTGACAACCATACACACACCACACATCACAAAAAAACACACACACATATCACCAACTACCCTTTAACAACAACAATCACTGCCAGGAGACTGAGAAGAAGAGCACAGAGACAACTAGACACACACACCACATACAGCCATACACCCCTCACGCACTCCACATCACACACCCCACCACATTAGTCAACACACCCTCACCAACACATATCACACAACACACATGGCACCACAAAGGCACCTCCATTTCACTGAGGAGGAGATAAGGGTCATGGTGGAGGAAATTGTCAGGGGAGAGCCACAGCTCTTTGGAGCACATGTACAGCAGATATCTATAGCAAGGAAGATGGAGTTATGGAGGAGAATCGTAGACAGGGTCAGCACCATGGGACAGCACCCAAGAACAAGGGACGACATCAGGAAGAAGTGGAACGACCTACGGGGGAAGGTACGTTCCATAGCAGCAAGACACCAGCTCACCATACAGAGGACTGACGGTGGACCCCTAATCCTCCTCCCAAACAGCCCACAGCATGGGAGGAGCAGGTATTGGCAATATTGCATCCTGAGGGACTCGCTGGAGTAGCCGGAGGACTGGCCACTGGTAAGTCAACATTTAACACTTATCACCCCCCATACCTGCATGCCATCACACCCCCTCACCCTCCTTCCCATCTCTCCACAACATCCCACACACTGCACCTACACATCTGACTAACCAAAATGCCCAGCCCTGAATGCCATACCAATGCATGGACAGCCTTCCTAGCCCTGCATAAACACCAATCAATAAATCATATACAGCATAGGGAAACTAACATAGCCACAATACATCACCATACACAAGCAAAAGCTGGCACGGCAACACCAGCCATAGAGGGGAAGCTACAGAAATACAAATGTCACACACATGAAGCATAAGACATAATTTACATCCCCACAGGTACCCCAGCCAATGTCATTTGAGAGGAGGTGCCACCACTATCCAGTCCCTCAACAGAAGAGGCCCCCAGTGATGACAGTAACTCTGGACTTCTGGATCTGGAGGACCAACCTGGCCCATCAGGGACCCCTGGACAGCCGGTCACCCAAGCCCACTCACACACCACCACAGAGCCTACCCCGTCAGTATCCTACACCACAGCATCCACCCAGTGTACCCACACCTCTGCCCCCAGGATATGTCAGTCATCAGTGTGCCCACCTGTACAGGGACCCTAGCCTGCACCTCAGCCATAAGATAATCATGGACCTGGGGTCAGTGGCAGTGAGCACACAGTTAAGGGGACAGGGGCATAGGCCAACAGAGACACTGGGAGGACTGCTATGCACCAGGGGAGGACATGACCAGGGAACTGACTCTCTAGGAGGCACTCTCCAAGATCCTGGGAGCCTGTCAACATTCCCAGGATACGATGGGTCAGATCCTTAACAACATGCAGGAGAACAGGTGACTGCAGGAGGGACAGTATCAGGGGATCAGCGAGGACTTGCAGGCCATTGACCATACCCTGATCTCGATTGTAGGGGTGCTGGCAGACATGGCCAACATCATGAGGGAGGCAGTGTCACACCAGCGGGCCCCTTTCACTAGCCAGTCATCTGATCAGCCCTCCACTTCCACTGCTGCTAGTGGCCAGGAGGCCCTGCCACAGGACCCACAGGCCACCAGCATCCCTCCCACTGCAAAATTCGAACCACAACACAAACATTCCCTGTGACCCAGACAGAAGCCAGAGATACTTGCCATGACCACCACCAGGAAATAAGACTCTCATTATTGTCCCTCTTGTATCCCACCCTGTCACCTTGTCTACCTTGAACTGCCATTGATCCCCTTCCTATGTCCCCTTGGACACTTCATCTGGGCTACAAACAGACTGGAACAATACCCTGGACTTTCCTCCATTATCACCCCATTCCATTGCACTTTCCCCTCAATTTATTAGCACTTCAATAAACACCCTTGGACAAAACTCAACTACTAGTATTTCATGTATTGAAAATGTGTATTGATTGAAACAGCTGAATCCATTGCAAATGAACTGTACATAATGAGAGCATAGAATAAATGACCTGTTGCTAGCTGTTGTGATCACATCACAACATTGTTGTCATATCACCAACATCTGTAAAATGATAATCCGTAGGTGACAGTAAGTAGAGGAAACAAGTGGGGTTTCCAGCATGTCAATGCCACACACAATACAATAGTCATAGAAATGTGAAGTTGCACTGTCTCACCTGTTTGTCATTGGAAGTACTGACGGATCACTAATGTTCTGTTGTTCACATCCTCATCCTCTGCCTCCTCGTCCTCACTGCCCAGGGTCCACTGCTGCCACAGGGACAACTCTAGTCTCCTCCTCCTGCAGAAAAGGTGAATGGCGCCTGAGGGCCAGGTTGTTCAACATGCAGCATGCCACTACTATCTGGCAGACCTAATCGGGTGAGTAGCACAGGGATCCACCTGTCAGATGGAGGCACTTGAACATTGCCTTCAGGAGGCCGAAGATCCTCTCAATTATCAGGCAGAAAGGGGAAGAGCCCATCCACCCGTGCCCCGACCCATGAACAGGAGGAGACGGGGCACTCTACGCCAGGAGAAGCTGTCAGGCAAACACCACCACTAACACCACTAGCTGTGACGAGGCCCCCATCGCCAGCTGTGGATGTGCAGCCATTAGTGAGTGCAGGGGCTGCCCAGGGGCCTCCTCCAACAACCACCACCATGCAGCAATCAGTGAGTGTAGGGACTGCCCAGGAGCCTCCTCCAACCACCACCACTGTGCAGCCATCAATGCCGGTGGACACAATGTAGGCCACCCTCCAGGGGCTGCTGTGCTTGCTGCCCCCTCCAGAACCAGTGGATAGTCACCCACTCCAGAGACTGTGGCCTGGCACTCCCCAGGACAAAGCAATGGGAATGTTGCCCCCTTCAGAACCAGTGGGCAAGTTCCCACTCCAGAGACTGTGGCATTGCACTCTCCAGGACAAAGCCATGTGCATTTTGCCCCCTCCAGAACCAGTGGGCAAGTCGCCCACTCCAGAGACTGTGGCCTTGCACTCCCCAGGACAAAGCAATGGGCATGTTGCCCCTCCAGAACGAGTGGGCTTGTTCCTGCATTCGGCTGAGGTTCCGCCCCTGAGGTTCCCGCCTAGTTGCAAACTGAGGCCCCAGCAGTATATTATCCAGATGTGGTCAGGACTCGAGCTGGGCCTTAGACTGTGCCCTGTGGCCATGTGGGCCCTTTGAACATTGGACTGAGCAGTGTCCCATTGTGTACATGTGTACATATCTGTTTCATTGACAAATCTAATTATTGATTTTGAGTTTGATTTGATTACAATCACTTTCGTCCATTCCTGTTGGCCTTGCATTTTTCTGACATTTTTCGGGGACAATTTGTCCCTAAATTGGCGTTTTCGGGAGCAAATTTTTTTTCGTGTGCAGCTGGTTGTGTGTATGGTGTGTGTGTGTATGGTGTGTGTTGTGCGTGTGTGTGTCACTCTTGTTTTCCTCCCACCCTACCTTGTGTGTTAGGCGGCTGTACTCACCGTCGTCGTCTTCGTCATTGTTGGTGTTCCAGGTGGAGCATAACATAGAAGATCTTCAGGAAAACATGCAGTTTGGGATCCATAGCGGCGTGGTTCTTTCCTGTGTCTCCAATGGTGAGTCCTTTCACTTCTGAGCTCTGTTTCTGCTTTTTTGAAGCTTTTGTTGGCGTTGGTCCTGCCCAGGAAAAAGGTGAGGTTTTGTGTGTCTTAATATGGTGGGTGGTACTTTGTCTCCCGCACGGCTGTTGGTGGCTACCGCTGAGGTGGCTGTTGTTTCAGCCCTGACAGTAGGGGCCAGATGTAGAAAAGGTTTTTATCCATTCTGTGTCTATGGGAAAAAGTGTTCATATATGGCCCTAGGTGTGGTACGTTGGCTGTCTATGGGAGTTATCACCGCCATGGTCATAATTTGGCGGGACTTACCGCCCCCCTGTTGGCAGTTTTACTGCCACTTTATCACCCACCGCCAGAGTCGCAATGAGGACCATTTTCTTCCTTTTAGCAACGTGGTGGCAAGGTAAAAAATATGGCTAAAAAGAACAAAATATTCTTCAAGTGTTTTGTTTTTCATTTTCAATTAATTGTATATAAAATAATGCAGAAAACTTAAACGAAAAATAAATGCAAGCTAGAGCCATATCTACAAGGCTGCGTAAAGGCACCTTGCATGGCTTTTCTTGGCCCAGTAGATATGACGTGATAAAATGCAGCGCAAGTCACTTTGTTGCCTCTCACTACGTTAGTGAGGCATACCATGGACGTTACAGTCGGTGTTCCCATGTAACACCCATGGAATTTGATACATGCCCAGATTTAGGAGAAATTGTGAACCTGAGAATGTGTCAAAAGTCTACTCCTCCCCAGGGGCTGCAGGTAGGAGGTACAACGGGGAGAAATAACCCTATTTCTCCCTGTTTTTTCCTCTTCCTCTGTGTGCTGCATTCTGCAGCACACATAGAAGGAGGAAATTAGCTCCACTGATTTCTGCAAGAAGGGGTCGCTTCCTGAACAAAATAATCATCCCCACAACGCTGACACCCTTACACCATTGTGCAAGGGTGCCTGCTTTGGCACACAGCAGCCATTTTTGCACCAATGTAGGGGGAGAGGACAGAAATGAGCCGTATCTTGTTGATACAACACATTCCTGCCCTTCTCTGGTGGTGCAGGGCACCACAGCAAGGAAATTGATGCACAGCCCTGCACCATGGGGCTTGTAAATATGCCCCTTGGTGATTAACCAATTGCACACACCTATACTCTTTCAGGTAGCAGGCGCCCTAGTGAGAATTACTTTTTCCTCCTTAGTTCTGTGTTCCTCCCAGTGCTGCACAGTACTTGAAAACTCCTCTTCACTCCAACCCTGCACTCCCTTATTTTCACACAGAGGCACTTGAAGGGCCACAATGACTGATCAGGGATGGTTGTTTTTTCTTTAAACAAAAGTATGGGAATTGTTTTTGTAAAATTAAAAAAGCATGGGGCCTATGGGTCCCAATAGATCCTGTCCACTTTGACCTTTGTTTACATGCACATGTCCTTCAAAGTGAGTCGAAGGGAGGACACGGAGGAGGCAAGCCGGGTCACGTTCAGACAGAGAACTCTAATCGGCTGAACCCCTTGGGCCTCAGAGTAATGGTCCAGAAGAAAGAGGAAAGTAGTGAGATCCTTTGATTACATCAAAGAGATAGCCCAGAAGAAGTGGTGCTATATCGCGGGGGAGTAATTTTTTAGATTACAAATGATAGAAACATCTTCTTCAGAGAGATGCCTTGAAAAAGGTGTGGAGTTGTCTTTTTTTAGGCGCAGTTGCATTGAGACCAGCCTTACAACACCCTAATTGTGGGGCCTAATGATTTTGGCCAATTTCTCTTTTGGTTTGATATATTTGAACTTTTATCAGTTTCACATGTAGCATGGATTATGAGCTACAGATAAATAGCCCTGAAATAATCTACTAAGTGCTGTTCCAGCCCTCACCCATGCCCCCCACTCTCCCTATTCTTGACATACATTTTTGGAGGAGGGGCTCAGAGCAAAAAAATTTTAAAGCAGTTGGACGTACAGTAAGGCAACACACAGCTCCGCGCTGCCTTGCCTTACTTCATATCTATGAGGCCATGCAAAGCCATGCAGGGTAGCTTTCTGTCACCTCATAGATATAACTTAGAGGCCTGCCCCACAGAGCATCATAAAAAGTGATGCTGAGGCAGCGCAGGCCTCTTGTAAAAGGGGCCCTAAATGTTTTTACAATTTAGTATTTTAGCAAGGCTATGGTAACCATACGGAAGTGGCAGATTGTTTTCTTTTTTCTTCTTGTCGTACTTGCTGGCACTAACAATTGTCAAAAGGACTATCCATTAATAGCATCACAAGGCCAGACCAATCAGCGTTGCCACTACTTGTTTAAACAGCTCAGCTACATGATTCCAGTCACGGCCCGTCAAAACAGATATTCTATCACTGGCAGCCATGGTGAAAGAGCTAGAAATATACCCCAACTATAGTGGAAGGAGAGCTGGATGGTGTTATGGAAGGCTATGACCGCTAGAATTTTTGAGCCTCACCTTGACAGATAATGCTTCTCCTAGTTAGGTAGGCGTAGCCTTGCAGACAACATTGTGAAAAGAATGCTTTTATACAGCGTTACTGTTTAGAATACAGCTAAGCACTTAAGGGAGGGAAGTGTATCTGATTTAAAAAAAGGATTTGCAACAGGAGTTAGTAAATCTTATTTAAATGCTCAGTACATTTGAGGATTTAGTCCAATCGCCCCTGTGTGATTTATGCGTAACGTCACACCTTATTTGGCACGTGTTTCATTCTGTCCATAACGTACTGTGTGACCGCTTCGTGCGATTCATTCCTGCGATGTTTGGACTAGTCTTGTTCGAGTGCATCTTTTAACAACACGAATAAGTAAATGCTTATTATCACTTGTCCTGATAGTGAATAGGAATAACCTTTCAAATTAGTTTAGGCTTGACATATTCCATTGAGTAACGTTTACCAGACTCGGATTATTCCGATTACACAATATCATGGTTTCAGGGAATTTACGTGTGCTGATCTTTATTAGTAGTAGAGTGTAAAATCAACTTTGTTGGTGGCAAATATGGATTATGTGTGTATATATTTGTAAATCATTTGACCATGAAGTATCTCATTGATGATTGTTCTTGACACTTGTTGACATTTCAGTTTCACTCTTCGCTGATTATGCATGTACTTAGTGTATAGTTGGGTCTTTAAAAATGTGATAAACTTGAAGTAAAATCTTAATAACAGCACTATTGTAGTCGCATTAAATATGATGAAACAATGATAAATTAAGGGCCATATTTATACTTTTTGACGCAAAACTGCGCTAACGCAGTTTTGCGTCAAAAAAATTAGCGCCGGCTAACGCCGTTCTGAAGCGCCATGCGGGCGCCGTATTTATTCAATGACGTTAGCCGGCGTTAGCCGCCGGCGCTGCCTGGTGTGCGTGAAAAAAAACAACGTACACCAGGCAGCGCCGGCGTAGGGGGATATGGAGCTTGGGCGCCAAAAAATGGGGCAAGTCAGGCTGAGGCAAATTTTTTGCCTCAACCCGATTTGCGCCATTTTTTTCGACTCCCAACCCCCATTGAAATGACTCCTGTCTTAGCAAAGACAGGAGTCATGCCCCCTTGCCCAATGGCCATGCCCAGGGGACTTATGTCCCCTGGGCATGGTCATTGGGCATAGTGGCATGTAGGGGGGCACAAATCAGGCCCCCCTATGCCACAAAAAAAAAAACTTACCTGAACTTACCTTAATGTCCCTGGGATGGGTCCCTCCAGCCTTGGGTGTCCTCCTGGGGTGGGCAAGGGTGGCAGGGGGTGTCCCTGGGGGCTTGGGAGGGCACCTCTGGGCTCCTTCCGAGCCCACAGGTCCCTTAACGCCTGCCCTGACCAGGCGCTACAAAACGGCGCAAAAGCGGCCGGACGTCATTTTTTTTGACCCGCCCACTCCCGGGCGTGAATTTTGCCCGGGAGTGTAAATACGGCACACATGCCTCGGAGTCAATTTTTTAGACGGGAACGCCTACCTTGCATTTCATTAACGCAAAGTAGGTGTCCACGCTAAAAAATGACGCAAACTCCATGGACTTTGGCGCTAGACGCGTCTAACGCCAAAGTATAAATATGGAGTTAGTTTTGCGTCGGAATTGCATAAAAAAAAACTACGCAATTCCGGCGCAAACAGAGTATAAATATGCCCCTAAGATTTTGAATGCTGCGCAATTCAAGGCTTAGCCATTTCACATTTAATACATTGTCACTCAAGCGCATTGAACATCCCTATTACACAAGTATACAACAGCACCTGTATCATAACACATGCTAGACCAATGTCTAGTGCCCTTTCCTTACGGTGCTATTCTTTTGCTTTCACTATAATGTTCTCACGCTTCCCACCTCTGCAGCTAGGAACTAGACTTGCCCGGTAGTACCTTGTCCACACTAAATAAGAACGAAAGTTTGCTTCACTTTAATTAAGTGTGTGTCCTGCATCTGGCATATTTTAAGGGCCTTTAGTTTGGGATACTCTGTCAAAATGATATTATGTTCGATGTGCTACACGTCCGGCTCAAAGGCAACACATGCTATACGGCGTGATGTATGTGAAACTACAAAAGCCTCTCATTACCATGTTTGCAGTTCCGTAGTTCTTCCTTGTGGGTTTTCTAGGTGTACCTCCTCCGTACATGAAGTCGTCCAAGGTGCACTGCTTGGACAGGGAGGATGTCTTAGTTCGTATTTTAATACTCACATTGTGATCTGCAGGTCACACGTCTTCCCAACTGAGACCAAGTCAGCCTCCCAACCGTCAACCTTCACGTGTAATATTGAGCTATGATGAGACCTCCTTTTCAGGATCGAAAGTGAGTTACTGATATTTCACTTCTAGCGGTCCACATTTATGCCTGCATTTATTTCCTAGCTACTACTGTCTAGCAAGCATGTGTCTCTCTATTACCGAGCTATGACCTCATCATTATTTTTTTTATTTTTTTACATTTTTTAAATTTCGTGCATATCCGTAATAGATCCAATTGCCACATACTGGACAAGGAACTTTTCATGGAAGGCAACACAATTTTCTTTACAATAACGGCCATTTAACTTGCATCCTCGAACAATGCATCTGTTACAGACATTTTAATACAGGTGATCAGGGTTTGTGCAGTTCTGGGAGTTATTAGATAGCGAGAGGATGGTCCAGGTTTACCATGCATTTCATTTTACATCAACACAATATTTATGACTCCCAACAAATCCTACATAAAAAAAATCGCTTTTTTACCTACGATTTACCAATGTAAAATGTGAAATTGCAAGTCTCATTGATTTGCCAATGTGAAATGTGAAATTACAAGACTCAAAGTGCAGTATCCTCTGCTTTTGGCTAAACAGACAGTACTTCTGTTATACCTGTCAGCTCCTAGCATGGTTTCCCCTGTAATGTTTGCCTCTGACCTCCTGGTTTTGATCCTGTGCTGAATTTAGTTTTTGCTGGCTTTAGGATTCTGGGCACTTTGTCACTGCTGACCATTGCTAAAGTGCAAGTGATCTCTGTCTCAGTTGGATTGGAGATTGGTTTCTCCATGATCGGCATATTTGATTTACTAGTAGGTGGGCATTTTTATATTGCTTAACCAGACTGTGTCTCTGCCTGACTGCTGAATAGATGTCTGGGTCAGACTGACAGGGTGTTTGTGAATTCACTCTAGACAGTCACACACATCATAATGGGTTTTCCTGGGCTAGAGTGGTGGAGCTGACACCAACACTCGAATGTCCCTCCCCTGTCCTCACACAATGCAGTTTCCAATTCCCTAGAGTGTGTCAAGGGACACAACGGAGAGGCAGGGTCTTGTGCACTATAAAGACATCCCTTTGAAGTTTGCCTACCTCAAAGGCAGAAATTATTATAAATATTGGACTGCTGAACTCACAACTTCAGAACCCTTCTGGACTTAGGACATTCTGCCAGGAAGAAGAGCTGGGTGCCGTAGGACAGACTGCCGCTCTGCCTGTTGTTTTGCTGTGCTAGCCTGATGCTTGCTGCTTTTGACATGGGAGTGAAAGGACTGGACTTCGCTTTCTACATCTTGCTTTCCAAGGTTTTCCAAGGGCTTGAACTGAGCTTGCCTCCTGTTAGAAGTCTCAGGGACAGCAAAGACTTCATCTGCCAACACCTGGACTTTCTTGCTGAGAGTCATGACTTCCAACGTGGTGCCAAATCCAGTACCTGGGCCTTTGAAAGTGAGTTCTGTTGAAACCAAAAAGAAATCCAGTGCATTGACTCCAGAGCGACATCTGAACCTGTGCCACTGCCTGACTCCGAGCCGCTGCCTGCCCAGTGTTTCACAGCCTTCCTACTGGGTCTGGCTCATGATGTGCCACTGGCAGGTCATCTGGGGCAGGAAAAGACCTTTGACAAGCTTGTCACCCACTTTTATTAGCTACAAACGAAGAAGAACTCTGATGCATTCTACAGGACTTGTCAGACCTGCCAAGCGAGTGGCAATTCTTCACCCATTTCCTGTTTTGAGCACCCCTTTTGAGCAGGTGGCCATTGACACTTTGGGACCTCTGGATCCTAAGATAGCCATGGGCAACAGGTTCATCCTGGTCTTGGTGTGCCATGCCACCCAGTGCCCAGAAGCTATCCCCCTGAGAACATTGACTGTGCACACAGTGGCCAGGGCACTGATGGGGATCTTTACCTGTGTGGGTTTCCCCAAGGAGGTGGTATCTGTCAGAGGGTACAAATTTCATGTCACTATAAATGAAGGCCATGTAGAAGGTGTGTGGTGTAACATACCTTTTCACCACACCTTACCACCCCCAAAGCCAGGGGTTTGTTGAAAGGTCCAACCGTGCCCTGAAGGGCTGATTATGGGTCTCTCAGAACCCATGAGGCATACGTGGTACCTCTTGTTACCATATCTGTTGTTTGCTTACAGGGAGGTACCACAGAACATGGTTGGATTCAGCACTTTTTAACTTTTGGATGGGCACTCTGTGAGAGGAGCTTTCAGTTTGGTGAAGGAGGGGTGGGAGCAAGCTCCCAGGAAGTCACCCCAGGATGTATTCAGTTTTATGCTGGTTTTCAGGAACCAGGCAGTCTGCTCCCAGAAACTTACTCAGGAGTATCTGGAACCTAGCCAGGAGGACATGAAACATTGGTACAACCAGAATACCACTTTGGTCGAGTTTCAGCCTGGCCAAAAGGTGTGGGTGATGGCCCCAGTACAGCCTAGTGCTCTCCAAGACCAGTGGTCTGGGACATTTGAGGTGTAGGAGCGCAAAAGTGATGTCACCTACTTATATGCAACTCCTTTGAGGAATCCTTTGAGGTTCCTGCACCTAAACCACCTCAAATCACATTTTGAGAGGTCTGAGTTGACCATGCTCTTGGTCACTGAGGATGGGGTGGAACAGGAGAGCAATCGTCTCCCTGATCTCCTGTCTTCCAAAGAGCAGAATGGGTCAGTGGAGGGTGTGGACCTCTCCCCTACGCTGTCCCTAGACAAGCAGAGGGACTGTTGCCAGTTGCTAGTACAGTTTGCCTCCCTGTTCTCACTTAGCCCTAGGGTCAACCACATGTGCACTGATGACAATGATACTGGTGACAGCCTGCCTGTTAAGCACAAGTCTTACACGTTGACTGAGAGAGTGAGAAACAGAATTAAGGAGAAAGTTTCTAAGACGTTTCTAAGATGCTGGAGCTAGGGGTCATTGAGCACTCCAATCACCCCTAAAACAGTGACTCCAACAATCCTTGGTCCAGCCCACTGGTTCTGATCGCCAAAGCTGCCCCACCATGTGTCACACCTTAACGTAGGTTCTGAGTTGACTACTGGGGTCACAATGCCATCACCAGGACTGACATGCACCCCATCCCCAGAGCTGATGAGCTCATTGACTGGTTGGGAGCTGCCTAGTTCCTCTGCATGTTTTATCTGACATCTGGGTACTGGCAGATTGCCTTAACTGAGGGGCAAAAGAGAGAGCTGCATTCTCAATGCCAGAGGGACACTACAAGCTCCATGTCATGCACTTTGGGGTGAAGAACACCTCTGCCACATTCCAGGGCTGGTCAACCAGGTCCTGGCTGGGTTAGAGAACTTCAGTGCTGCCTACTTTGATGACATTGCTGTCTTCAGCTACAGCTGGGAGGTCCACTTGCACCACCTCCAAGACGTTTTGAGGCCCCGCAGAATGCAGGCCACACTATCAAGGGCAGTAAGTGCCAGATAGGGCAGGGGTCTTTGATGTACTTGGGACACCAGGTAGGGAGTGGCCAGGTGGCACCCCTACAAGCCAACATTGACACCAATCTGGCTTGGAAACCCCCAAGACCCTGACTGAGGTAAGGCTCTTTCTAGGACTCAATGGTTATTACAGGAGATTGATCAAGGGATATGACACCATTGTTGTCCCCATGACAGAGCTAACTTCCATGAAGCAACCACATAAGGTGATATGGACAGAGATGTGCCAGACTGCTTTTGGCAGGAGCACCTGTGCTCAAGTCCCCTGACTTTTCCAAGGAATTTATGGTGCAGACAGATTCTTCAGAGCAATGTGTGGGAGCAGTGCTTTCACAGCTGAATAAAGACTGCCTGGATCAACCTCCCAAACTACCATCCTATCTTTCTACTCCCCTTCCGCGCAAAGGTCATAGAGATGATAGTAAACAAACAACTGTCTCACTTCCTGGAGGACAACAACATACTCGACGTCACCCAGTCTGGATTCCGCAAAAACCACAGCACCAAGACCGCCCTCATCGCCTGCACAGATGACATCAGGACCAGATTGGACAAGGGCGAAACCGTCGCCCTCATCCTCCTAGACCTCTTCACAGCATTCAACACCGTATGCCACCAAACCCTTCGCACACGCCTCTTCGATGCCGGAATTTGCCACAAAGCCCTGGACTGGCTCACCTCCTTCCTCTCCGAAAGATCCCAAAGAGTTCGCCTCCCTCCTTTCCGGTCTACTGCCACCAAGACCATCTGTGGGGTCCCCCAAGGATCCTCCCTCAGCCCTACCCTTTTCAATATCTACATGGCTCTGCTCGCCAGCATCATCCGCCCCATGGAATCAACATCATTTCATACGCTGATGACAACCAGCTCATCATTTCCCTCATGAGGAACCCATCTACCGCCAAGAATAACCTACATGCCGGACTCCTCGCCATCGCCAGCTGGATGACAGAAAGCCACCTCAAACGAAACTCAGAAAAAACCTTGATCATCATCTTCAGTCCCAACAAGACAGCATGGAACGACTCATGGTGGCCCACCATCCTAGGACCACCCCCAACACCCACCACCCACGCACGCAATCTCGGCATCATACTGGACTCCTCTCTCTCCATGACTCAGCAAATCAACGGCATATCATTCTCCTGCTTCAACACTCTCCGCATGCTACGCAAGACTTTCAAATGGATTCCCCTAGAAACAAGAAGAATGGTCGCCTATGCCCTCATACGCAGCAGACTGGACTACGGCAGCTCCCTCTACGCAGGGACCACAGCCAAACTTCAGAGAAAACTCCAGCGCATCCAGAAAGCAGCCGCACATCTCACCCTCAACCCCCCTTGCCATGAACACATCTCCGCCTACCTCAGATCCCTAAACTGGCTGCCCATCAACAAAACGATCATCTTCAAAATCCTAATCCACGCTCACAAAGCTCTCCACGACACAGGACCAGCCTACCTCAACGAACACATCAACTTCCACAACCCAACTCGACAGCTCCGCTCCGCCGACCTCGCCCTCGCAACAGTCCCCTGCATCCAACACACTACTTCCGGCAGCAGATACTTCTCCCACCTCACCGCCAAGACCTGGAACTCCCTCCCCACCAACCTACGCCAGACCCAGGACCTCCTAACTTTCAGAAAGCACCTCAGAACTTGGCTTTTTGAGCAGTAACCCTCTCCCCCCAGTGCCTTGAGACCCTACCGGGTGAGTAGCGGGCTTAGTACATTTGATTGATTGATTGATCAACCTGTAGCCTTCATCAGTAAGTGGTTACTCCCCAGGGAACAGAAGTGAAATATAATAGGGGCCCCCGCTGGAACCAGGGCCGCAGGGCTTGCGGCTGTGGTCGAGACCGTGGACTCGCATAGTGACGCGGTCCCGCCGGCGGCTCTGGCGCTTGCCAGAGGAGCACATTGAAGGGCGGACTCGTCCCGACTTAGCAGAGAACACGCTGCAGTGCATTGGATAAAGCGCCCATGTGCGCTGGGAGCGCGGTCCGCCGGCGGTAATGGTGCGGGCCCGGCACCCATAACGAGGAAGTAACATCGGGGAATGAGGAACGAAGCGCGGAGGAGGCCTCCAGGGGACTTGTAGAGGACGTTGAAGGGCGGTCTCCCCCCGGCAAGGCAGAAAATACGCTACAGTACATCAGACAAAGTGCCCGCGTGCACTGAGGGTGTGATGGAGTGTGTGATCCACCGGATGTGTGGGTGCCGGCCCGGCGCCCACAACGAGGAAGTAGCGCTGGGGATCAGGGATCGAGGTACGGAGCGCACCACCAGGGGAATTATAGAGGTCGTTGAAGGGCGGTCTCCGCCCGGACGGGCAGAGAACACGCTGCAGTGCATCGGATAAAGCGTCCGTGTGCGCTGGGGGTGTGGCGGAGTGCGCGGTCCGCCAGCGGTGTCGGTGTGGGCCCAGCACCCACAATAAGGAAGCAATGCTGGTGAACAAGGACCGAGGTATGGAGTACAGCCCCGGGGGACTTGTAGAGGACATCG
This sequence comes from Pleurodeles waltl, assembly GCF_031143425.1. Taxonomy (NCBI): domain Eukaryota; kingdom Metazoa; phylum Chordata; class Amphibia; order Caudata; family Salamandridae; genus Pleurodeles; species Pleurodeles waltl. Next base: position 1,050,995,412 of record NC_090437.1, on the reverse strand, counting down.
AGGAGCGGCCTCGCCTTGGCCTAACAGAGAACATGCTACAGTACACCGGATAAAGCGCCCGTGTGCGCTGAGGGTGCGATCAAGTGAGTGGGCCGCCGGCGATGCCGGCACAGGCCCGGCACCCACAGCGAGGAAGTAACGCATGGGAAGGAGGAACGAGGCACGGAGCAGGGCCCCAGGGGACTTGTAGAGGACATGGAAGGGCAGCCTATCCCTGGCTTGGCGAAGAACACGCAGCAGTGCATCAGATAAAGCGCCCACATGCGCTGAGGACGCGAAAGAGAGCATGGTCTGCTGGCGGGTGGCGGGGTCGATGCACGCCCAACACCCACAATGAGGAAGTAACACTGGGGAACAAGGAACGAGGCACAAAGTGCGCCCCCAGGGGACTTGCAGAGGACATTGAAGGTCGGTCTCACCCGGCATGGCGGAAAATACGCTGCAGTGCACCGGATAAAATGCTCGAGGGCGCGACGGAGTGTGGGGGCCGTCGGCGGTGTTGGTACAGGCCCGGCACCCATAACAAGGAAGTAACGCTGGATAACAAGGACCGAGGTGCTGAGCACAACCCCACGGGACTGGTAGTGGACGTTCAAGGGCGGTCCCGCCTCGGCCTAGCAGAGAACATGATGCAGTGCATCTGATAAAGCGCCCGTAAACGCTGAGGGTGTGGTGGAGTACGTGCTCAGCGGGTGTTGTCGGTGCGGACCTGGCGCCCACAACAGGGAAGGTACGCTGGGGAACGAGGACCGAAAGTAAGTGAAACACCTTGGTGGGCCGAGCGATCTCACACTATGCACGAACCTTAGACACCAGGAGTGAGCCCAGCTCCCCACAAGGACGTAAAGCAGAAGTGAGGGGGTGAGTCCTACCGAACTTAGCTGGAAGTACGGAGCGCACTTGGACTAATTTGAAGGTGGACATGAGAAAGCCTGTAATAACCGCTGCTGCCCTGGGTGGTGTACTGCACCCGATACAGGAAACGCTGGAAGTGGAGAGCAGTAAAGACCTGGGCCCGGTGCGTAGGGCAACAATAAGAAGGGTCAACTAGGCCCCTAGGAGTGAGAGAACCAGGTGAAAGAGGCGGAACACTCTAAGAGAACCACGTTACTACTGAGTGGAAGAGCTGAGTTGGACTGCTGGATGTAACTGACGCCCGTAAACGCTGAGGGTGTGGTGGAGTACGTGGTCAGCCGGCGGTGTCGGTGTGGACCTGGCGCTCACAACAGGGAAGGGACGCTGGGGTACGAGGACCGAAAGTAAGTGAAACACCTTGGTGGGCAGAGCGATCTCACACTACGCACGAACCATAGACACCAGGAGTGAGCCCAGCTCCCCATAAGGACGTAAAGCAGAAGTGAGGGGGTGAGTCCTACCGAACTTAGCTGGAAGGAGGGAGCGCACTTGGACTAATGCGAAAGTGGACATGAGAAGGCCTGTAATAACCGCTGCTGCCCTGGGTGGTGTACTGCACCCGATAGAGGGAACGCTGGAAGTGAAGACAAATAAAGACCTGGGCCCGGTGCTTAGGGCAACAATAAGAAGGGTCAGCTAGGCCCCTAGGAGTGAGAGAATCAGGTGAAAGAGGGGGAACACTCTAAGAGAACCACAATACTACTGAGTGGAAGAGCTGAGTTGGACTGCTGAATGTAACTGACTTGCCCAAGATGAGCCGCTGAGCTTACGTGAATGAGTGAAATATAACAGTCCGGGTCACCTTCCCGGTAACACCGAAGTGAAGCACTGCAAGCCCGATGTCATCCAATAGCTGGCACAAGACCAAAGCTATGGACCGTACAACACACACTGACCCTAAAGAGGGGGAACCACTGAACTTCTCGCAGGCTAGAGTGCAGGATACCCTAGACAAGATCCTAGGGGCAATCGAAGACACCAAAGCTACACTACAGCACAATATCAATCAAGTGGCTGTAGAGGTGGGGCTTCTGAGGGCAGACCATCAAAAACTAACTGACAGAGTTAAAGAGGCGGAGACTACATTGGCGGATATCACTCCCAAACATAGAGACACAACAATTATGGTAGAGAATCTCAAGAGTGAAGCGGCTGGAACAGAGAGCTGAGGACGCAGAAGGGAGGAACCGAAGGAACAATATCCGAGTGGTAGGCCTGCCGGAGGGAGCGGAAAGGACGAATATGGTGGCATTTCTGGAAAATTGGTTGAACACAGTTGTAGAAGCAGACAACCTGACTCAGTTTTTTACACTTGAACGAGCACACCGAGTGCCCTCGAGACCCCTTGCTCCAGGCAGACCACCCAGAGCGGTGATAGCCAGAGTTCTGCATTACCGAGACAGGGATGCCCTAATCCAGAGGGCCAGGGAGACGGGCCCCTTCAGAGTTGTGAATGGTGAGGTGACTTTATTCCCAGATTTCACCTTTGACGTCCAGATCAGGCGAAACTCGTACATGGCAGTCAAAAAGGCCCTCAGAGCAGAAGGAACCCAGTATTCGCTCCTCTTCCCGGCTCGCTTGAGATTTACACACGAGGGTAAATCTTTGTTTTTTCAGAACCCTGAGGAGGCCTGGGAATGGTTTGAAGCTCATGAAGGCCAGTCGGCCCAGAGCGCAAAAGTTAACGTAAGAGAGACTGGAAAGCGCAGAGTCCTAGAGAGGCGGAGGAACAGGGACCGCTCACGTGGAATGCCAACGCAGACACAGAAAGAACTTGGAAAGCGAGCGGCCCTTGAGGCGGTGGCGTCCATGAGCAGAGAGGCATCACCCCCTGGAGGCTCCGGGATAGACTCAGATGGCACGGCCGGGTCCTCCATAGGATGCTCGGAGTCCTCGCCGCGGGCTCCGAAGGTGACCCCCCAGACATCAGACGAACTTGTGTAACGGATGTGATACCACGACCCTCGGGCAAAGTGAATTGTATGTACACGTGGCCCCTCCGAACTATGCCCCCCCACACGAGTTCTCGTCCAACCAATCAGACTGGTAAGAATTTTAGATACTTTGTTGAACATGTTGCACTGTTGCACAGTTTATTGGGCAACCTACTGTTTGCGAGGTGCCCTGGGGTTAGGGAGTTGGGTTTTACAGTTACAACTTTCGCAGGTGCGATGGGCAGGGTGGAGAGAAATACTTATGTACACATTCCGAAACACGGGGAGACTGTACCCAGGGCAGGGGTGGGCAACATGTAATGCTAATAAGACAACTCCATGGTGGAATATAATATACTAACATGGAATCTACGCGGTATGGGGTCCCCATCCAAACGTCACAGAATACTGTCCTTTTTGAAAAGAAGGGGTGTGCAGGTGGCAATGCTACAAGAAACCCACTTAACCACAGGAGAGGTGGAGAGATTGAGGCGTAGATGGAGAGGGCAGGTGTTTGCCACTGGCTATTCAGCGTATGCGAAGGGCGCCTTGATTTGGATATGAGCGGGGGTTCCCTTTGAAGTCATAACTAAGGACATAGACCATGAGGGTAGGTTTGTGATAGCGGAGGGGAGGCTTCATGGAACTCCAATTGTCCTGGGCTGTGTCTACGCCCCCAACCAAGATCCCTTTATAACGCAACTGTCAAGTCATCTCACATGCCAACAAACCAGGGGTATCTTAATCGGAGGAGGCTTTAACGGAATATTAGACGTGGACTTAGACCGATCTCCACCGGTTACAGGGGCAGCGACACATAGAGTGGCAAAAAAATTGAGAGAATGGATGAATGCATGGGACCCAGTGGATGTATGGCGGGTCCAACACCCCATTGAGAGGGACTTTTCATTCTATTCGGGACTTCACCAAGTACATACCAGAATAGATAGGGTGGTGTGTACAGCAGATATCACGCAGGGAATGACCGGCGCAGAATACCTTGCTCACACATTATCAGACAATAACCCCCTACTGGTTACCTGGAAAGCGACAATGGATAGGCCTCATGTCCCGACATGGAGACTGACCTCCGGCTCGTTAGAGGACCAAGCATACAGAGAATCCCTTCGCCTACACCTTTCAGACCATATTAAAACCAATAAAGGATCAGCCTCTTCAAGATCCTTGGAATGGGAGGCCCTCAAGGTGACAACTAGAGGTTTTTGCCTAGGTCAGACAGTTGGAGTAAGACGCACTCTAGAACGCAAACAGAATAGTTTAGAGAGGATAATACACGAAGGGGAAAGAGGTGGGGAGAACGGGGATGCAGTACAGGAAAGATATGTCCAGGCACGGAAGTCATATGCCCAGGTGGAAGAGCAGCTCTGCTGTCACAGCCTCTGGGAATATCTGGCATCACTCCAGTCTGAGGAGGGCCGCTCAGGTAGAATGCTGGCGTGGTTAGTGAGGGCCGAAGGGGCCAGTGGACCCATTACAAGTGTCTATGATAAAGGGGGGAAACGTCAGTGTATGCCGGGACCCATAAATGACACCTTCAAAGAGTACTACTCCCATCTCTACGGGGCCCCGGGAGAGCTTAGAGCAGGTGACCTTGACAATTTTTTGCATCCACTCCTTCTGACCACGCTAGCACCCGAGGAACAGGATAGTTTAGGAGGCCCGCTGACGGTAGACGAGGTACAGGAGGCAATTGCACAGCTGGCCTCCGTAAAGACCCCAGGGACGGATGGACTTCCCATGGTCTTTTACAAAAAATATACTGCACTGTTAGCCCCCCAGTTGGTGGAGATGTACACTGAGGCATTGCAACGCGGAATGCTACCGGACTCACTTAGGGAGGCACTGGTGGTCCCTCTGCCCAAAACGAAGTCGAGAGAGGCCTCAGTAACGGACTTTCGACCTCTGTTGATGTTGAATAACGATTTTAAAATCCTTAGTAAAGCCTTAGCCAATAGACTCCTATGCCACATCACCGGGTTAGTGCATACCAAACAAAATGGCTTTGTCCCGAACCGCAGCACCTCTTTGAACTTAAGGCGTTTGTTCGCCATCTTGCACATGCACCAAGAAGAGAGGCCCAGGGCGGGAGTGCTCCTTTTAGTAGATTTTGAGAAAGCTTTTGACTCGGTCAGATGGGACTATTTGAGAACAGTGATGCGGCAGATGGGAATGGAAGAAGGCTGGATAAAATGGGTGGACTTACTGTATATGTCCCCGTTGGCGAGGGTGAGGATGGACAGAATGATATTGGATACTTACCCTGTATACCGGGGGACGCGACAGGGGTGCCCGCTATCACCACTTCTATTTGCTCTGGCCATAGAACCACTGGCAGTTGCAATGCGAAGCAAGGGCACTGGCAAGGGAGTAAAATGGGGTCAATCAGAACATATAATTTCACTATATGCTGATGATATACTCATATACCTCAATGATGGAGAGTCGGGTCTACCTTGGGCCTTGCAGACGCTGGACCATTTCGGTGCACTCTCAGGTCTATGCCTCAACAGGAGCAAGACATTTGTTTTTCCCCTAACACAGACTTATGGGCGATCCTCCTTCTGCCATGGGGACATAGTTTGGGCTCCACAAACTTTTAAGTATTTGGGTATACAGGTATACCATGAGACTGGGGATCTGAGAGATGGAAACATTGGAAGGGCACTCCGCTCCCTGAGGGTCTCAGTCGGTTTCTGGCTCTCATTAAAACTATCCATCATGGCCAGAATTTCTTTATCTAAAATGATCATGCTCCCCCGCCTCCTCTATTGTTTTGCTAACCTACCATTATCGATTCCCTCAGCGTGGTTTCGAGAGTTGAATACTCTACTTAGGGAGCTTATCTGGGACGATGGCCGCAGACGTACAGCACTCCCGACCCTGTGTAGGCCAATTTTAGCAGGAGGTCTGGGGGTTCCAGATTTTGAGGCATACTACCTGTCATGCCAACTGCAATGGGTCGCCAGTTGGTTCGTTGGAAAGGGATACCTCGACAGAGTGATTACAGTGGGAGATAGAGGTACGGACCGAGTCATAGAGCAATTGATTAATAAGAAGGTGGCACGCCAAATGGACAGTCTGATGACGAAAGTAGCCATTCTTTGCTGGAAGAGGTATGCAAGACGAGTGGGGGTGGGATCCCCTTATTCTCCGGCCTTGCCACTGACCGCCCTTATACTAGATTTAGGGGAGGATGGCTTGGTGGGTACAGGGCTCGGGATTTGGAAAAGGTCGGGAGTATAGACGGTAGGTGAATTATTCCGGGATGGGGTGTTGAGGCCCTTTACTGATCTAATGAATGATAGAGGAATCCATCCGGGACAATTCCTTCTGTACCAAAAGTTAACACACAATCTACGAGAACACTGGAAAACAGTGAATGCAGAGCCTATTTCTAGGTGTATGAAATGACTGCTAATCAATCAATATTTGTAAAGTGTGTCTACTCTCCTGTGAGGGTCTCAAGGCGCTGGGTGGGAGGGTAGGGGCCTCATCCAAAGATCCACATCCTGAGGTTCTTCCTGAAGATGGTGAGAGACAGGCTTTGTCTGATGTGCAGGGAGAGGTTGTTCCAGCTCTTTGCTGCAGTGTATGTGAAAGATCGCACTCCAACGGTGGTTTTGCGGATTCGAGGGATGGTGGCCAGGGCCATCTGAGCAGAGCGGAGGAATCTGGGGAGGAGGAAGGCAATGCAGTGATTCAGGTAGGCAGGTCCTGCATCATGTATGGCCTTGTACGTGTGGGTGAGAAGCTTGAAGGTGATTCGCTTCTCGACCAGTAGCCAGTGGAGGGTCCTCAGGTGTTGAGAAATGTGTTCTCAGTGAGAGAGTTCCAGAATGAGTCTGGCGGCGGCATTCTGGATGAGTTGAACTTTTTGGATGTTCTAGTTGAGGTGCTGGCGTAGAGGGTGTTGCCGTAGTCGAGACGTGGGTGACTGTCCTGCGACAGTCTGCTAGGATCCATCTGAAGAGCTTCTGGAGTTTGTGAAGTGTGTGCCAGGAGGAGGAGGCGACAGAGTTTACCTGGCAGGTCATAGATAGGGAGGAGTTGAGAATGATTCCTAAGTTGAGAGTGTGCTCGGTCGTTGCAAGGGGGTACTGAGGAATGTGGGCCACCAGGAGTCGTCCCAAGCTGAGGTGGCATATCCGAAGATGATGAGCTCCATCATGTCGGAGTTGAGCTAAAATCCAATGCTTAATATTAGCTTTGAGTGTTTTGAGGTGCCGCCTTTGTCATTCTGGTCTTCAGATTGGATCTACATAGTATATATTTGCCTAATTGTTTTGAAGTGTCTCCAAAGAGGTAAAGGTTTTTAAGCACTTTATAAATGCTGCAGTGCAAAAAAAGTGAAAGCAAAGCAAATGAGAGCATCTCACTTGTCCTTTCAGAGAGCAATTTTGTGGCCCACCCACAACTCAATCCATTCCTAGATAACCCCCTAAAATCACACATAACCACAGTCTCCCTAAACCCCACAAATTCAACAGAACCTGGCACCCATCCTTCATGTATCCCCCACCCCGCAACACAAACTACATATAAGTTGGCCCGCCTGTTTCAATATATATTTTTATTTTAAAATTCTTCCAAGATTGGTGAAAGTCTACTCAGTCTTTCGTTAAGTTTGACCACATATTTTTCAAAGGAATATGGTGGTAAATTATCCACACAATTATGAATTGCAGCTTCCAGGGGGATTCGGCTCAAGATTTTGCTGAAGCTGAAACCGTGGATCTGACTGTTTTTGTGCCTTGCTGGTAGTGACAAGTTGAATCCCTAACTCCTTTTCCTCTGCCTCTTCCTTCTCCATATTTTCCTTTTTCTCTTCTCCCAACAGCCAATTGTAGGCCTTGGCAATAGCCTCAGGGTAATCCTGTCCAGCTGCTTTCCGTGGGCCTGCCTTTTAGCTACCATCAGATCCTCTTCTTGGCCATATGGTAAATGAAAACACAATCAATCGCATACTCCAGAAAGCACATATGTATAATGCCAAACAAACTGTCTCTTTTTTGTGGAGTGTCTGTCTGATTCCATTCCTCTCATTTAATATCCTATCAACTTCACAGTCACACCTTTTGTTTGGCTTAATATTTTTTGGGGTTATTGAGGAATTTTCAGGTTTACTTAAACAGGTGGATTTGATTAGAGCAAAACTGATGCAAGGGAAGTTATATCAGTGTATGCATTGCGTATTGGTTAATGTTCCAAAGTCATCTTTTTGCCCTGTTCACCCCATTTTTTGTTGCTGACTGGTGCTGATGGTAACTGACTCTGACTGTGCCCTGGGCTATGCTAGTCAAACTCACTCATGTAGTAGAGTAATCTAGGTATTAAGATACCCTTCCAATAGGCCTGACAGACCCTGTAGGTCCCTAGTATATAATAGGGCAAGGGGGTACAATCTGCCTATAAACTCCTAGTATTTAATAGGGCATGGAGATTAGATGCCCAGCAGAATTTCTGCACTTGCGTGTGTGCACTGCTGTATGCTTCTATCCTTTTAAATGCAGGCCTGCCTTGCAGCCTGTCTTTAAAAGTTGAATTCATACTATTTGCATGACAGCCCATATAAGTCCCTAGAGAAAAAAATGGGAAGGGGGTGCCAACTACCCATAAGACTCTAGTACATAATTAGGCAAGGAAGTAGAGGCCCAGCAGAATTGCTGCCCTTTGCATGTGGCCACTGCTGGAGGTTTTCTGCCATTCTTAAATACAGCCTGACTATGCAGACTGCATTTAAATGGAAATGGTGTCTCAATTTGACTTTGGTGCTATGGGCACTTTAAATGTGATGATCTACCTTATTGTCACATATTAGGTACCCTCAGGGTCTTCTATGGGGTCCCAGGGGTAGGGGTCACGTAACTATAAGCAAGGGCCTTCTAAAATATGTTTTATAAACTCTGGTAAGGGAAAAACTGATCATGTTATTCCCCCCCCCATTGTCGATACTAGCCTTTATAGGCTATCATTGAAATATTGCATTCCATTGTAATTATAGTAAGGAAAAGTGTGGAGAAGTCATTCAAGGACTTAAAAGATTTCTTTTGATAAATCCAGTAATTTGACATTAGTGAATTTATCACAATGTGCACAGAAAATAACGTATAAGGCTTTTCTTTCTGTAAAACAAAATCCAGCCTTTTGAAGGTCCCCGCTGGATGGTCAGTGCTAACAGAATTAGCAGTGCTGCTTGATTAAGTGATAAGTGGCTGTCCAAGGAAGAGCCTATCTGGTGAAGGGCAGCTATGGGGGTACACAGGAATGCCTAAGCAGAGGGTGGGGTCATAAAACATACAGCCTCAAAGGAGAGCAAGACAGGAGGGAATGCCAGATCACCTAAGCTCCACCTTCTTGACCCCTCAGCCAGATACAGGCTTAAGGAATGAATTTACATATGTTAGGAAGAGGAGAGCTACGGAAATGAGCCACACTGGAGGGTGGTCTACTCAGCTCTTACTGCTCTGCTGAAATTTCAGCCATCTTGAATTTTGGAAGAATGGTGCTTTCTTGGTCAGTTATTTGGCACAATTTGGAAGAAATGGTCATGCATCTGGATGTCATTCTGCATTCCATTGGATGTGGTGCCACCCTTCCTGATGACCGAGAGCTGCAAATAAATACGTGAGAGGTGCATAGCCTTTCAGATCTGCTCCCTGAAACTACAAGAAGAAGAAGGACTGCCCTGCTGGAATCTGGATCTGTACCCTTGGCCTGCACTTCTAAGAGAACTGTGTCTGCTGCATAATCTGGTACTACAGCCCTGGGGAAGGTGCCTTGCTTCAACAACGGCTCCGGAGTAGACTCCATGCAGTTACAGGTTAACAGAGCTTTATCTGCATCATTCCCAGCAAGAGTCCCCAGCCTGGAGTGCCTCCAGGGGACTTGTAAGGATTTGGGCAGGTGCATTGTGGGAATTGTGGTCCATCTTTCCATGGACCATCCAAGAGATTCCAGACCCCTGTATTTGTGTTTTGGACCCTTGGAACCTGCAAGGAGGACTTCAGGAAACACCTCGTGAAATTTGGAGAAGTTTGGAAAATTTTGGTAAAGTTGGCACTTTGGTCCTCATTACAACCTTGGAGGTCATTGATAAAGCGGCGGGAATACTGCCAACAGACTGATGGCAAAAAAAATGGAATTATGACCATCACGGAAACCGCCAACACAGACAGATACTTTAACACACCGACCGCCACAGCGGTAGCAACAAGCACGGCAGCAGTAGCCGCCAACAGCCAGGCGGAAGACAATGTACCGCCCATCATATTACAACAAGCTAATCCACCAGCTTTTCCGGGGTGGTACCAACACCATCAAAAGCACGGGGGAAACAGTACACAGAAGGGAAACAACTCACCTCTGGACACTCAAGGAAGAACCACAACGCCATGGAGCCCGAACTGCAGGTGTTACCCATGCTGTTTACCTCCTCCTACACCAGGAATACCAACGGCGGCGAAGACGACCACGGTGAGTACCGCACCTAGCACACAAGGAAGGGGGGAGGAAGAGAGCGACACACACACGCAACACTCCCAACCCCACTCCCAACACCATACCCACAAACAGATGCAGTAACATTACATATTCACCCCCTACCACTCAGGAATAATGCAAGGACGAATAAGGATGTAATAAGATAAAAATCCTGAAAAACGTCCCCAAATTATATACAGTATTTACAGATTCACAAATGGAGGGACACTGCCCAGTCCATAATGTCCTTGGGCCACAGGGCCATATCACATAGGCCAAGGCCTCACTTGCCTCCTGCCTCAATACGAAGAGAACACTTCCGGGGCATCAGGTTGAAAAGACACAGGCACCTCAGGGCGAAGGGGAAGGTGAGGCACCTCAGCCCGAAGATGGTACATCGTCACTGCTCCTGGAGGGAGCTAGGTGCCCACTGCTTGGTCCGGGGGAGTGCAAAGCCGCAGTCTCTCCAGTGGGTGGTCTGCCCACTGCTTGGTCCTGGGGAGCGCAAAGCCACAGTCTCTCTAGTAGATGCCTTCTCCACTGGTTCTGGAGGGGGCTTTGTGCCCAGTGTGTTTCATCCTGGAAAGGAGGGGGTAAGTCGATGTCTTCTTCCACTGGTTCTGGAGGGGGCCTTGTGCACAGTGTGCTTCATCCTGGCAAGGAGGGAGTGAGTGGATGCCTTCTTCCACTGGTTCTGGAGGGGGCTTTTTGCCCTGTGACGCAGATCTTGGGGAGTGCAAGGTCACAGTCTCTCACCTGGGTGTCACACCTACACATTTTGCAGGGACCAGTACACACTACAGCCCATAGAGGCACGACTATACACTGCCCTCCGGTGGTGACGGCTGCACAGTGGTGGCAGTGGCAGGGCTGGTGGCGGTGCTATCTGTGGTGGGGAGGCTCCAGGCCTCCCCCTGCAGCCTCAGACTGCTGCCCACTGGGGCTACTGCTGATGGCAGTTGTGCTGCTGGCGGTGCAGGTGGTGGTGCTGTTGGCAGTGCTGCCTGTGGTGGGGGAGGCTCCAGCCCATACCCTGCAGCCTCGGATGGCTGCCCACTACGGCTGCTGCCGCTGGCAGTGGTGCTGCTGGTGGTGCAGGTGGTGGTGCTGGCGGCAGTGCTGGCAGCGGTGCTACCTGTGGTGGGGGGGGGCTATGCCCATCCCCTGCAGCCTCGGACCGCTGAAGTGCCATGGCTGGTGTTGTTTTCTCAGATGCTGCTCAAGCACCAGGCTCCATATCCATCCTGCCTGCAGAGTCTGTGCCTTTGTCATTGGCCTTGGCAGCTGGTGGTCCCTTCCTGCCCTTTGCAGCTGGTGGCCCCTTCTTACTTTTGCCAGCTGGTGGTGCCTCCTTGACTTTGCCAGCTGTTGGTGGCTCCTTGCTTTTGCCAGCTGGTGGTGCCTCCTTGCCTTTGCCAACTGGTGCTCCCTTTTTGGCTTTGCCAGCTGGTGCTCCCTTTTTGCCCTTGGCAGCTGGTGCAGGCACACTGCGTGTGTGGACGGGTGTCTTCTCGGAGCCTCTCACAACTGCAGCGGCTGCAGAAACAACAGTGGCCGTGGACTGGGTGGCTGAGGTGCTAGCCTGGGTCCTGACCACCCTGGCCCGAAGTGAAGGATAGGGGGTAGGGGCAGGGAAAGGGTCAAGGGTGGAGAGAAAAAGCTTTTTATGGCTACTGAGGCTGGAAGAGATTGAAGGTTTGGGAGTGGAGGAGGTGCCTGTCTGCTGTGTTTGGTTGCAGGTGCATGGGATGGATGCTGTCATGAGGTGGATGGCTGTTGGGTGTGTGAGTGCTTGCGTTTGTGTACTTTGGGAGGAGGGGGCACAGACAAAGTGGGAGAGGGCACAGGGGACGTGTGCATGGATGTGGGGGTGGTGACTGCCAGTGAGGGGCTTGTACTGATAGGCGTGATGGTGATGGGGATAGTGGATGAGGATGTAGTGCACGCAGGTGTGAGTGGAGACGCTACTGGGAGGGAGATGAATGACGAGGAGGAGGGGGACACAGTGGAAGCAGTATATGTTGGTGTGTCTGCATCTGGATGGTGCTTGTGTGAGTGGCTGTTGGATGAAGTGTGGTGCTTGTGTTTGCCTGAGCCACTTCTGTGTGTTGATTTGGGTGCATGCTGGTCTGATGGTGTGCTTGGGATACGCTTGGGTTGAGGGGAATGGGACTGGGTAGAGGAAGTTGGAGGGGAGAGGCTAGAGACAGGGACAATGGCTGCCATCAGGGAGTTGGCCAGAGCCTGGAATGATCTTTGTTGGGCCGCCACGCCAGAGTGAATGCCCTCCAGGAATGCATTTGTTTGTTTCAAATGCCCTGCCAGACCCTGGATGGCATTCACTATGGTTGACTGCCGAACAGAGATGGATCGCAGGGCAGTAGGGCTGACTGGGGCAGGGCCAGTGGTGCCTGGGGCGAAGGAGATGCCCACCCTCCTGGGTGAGCGGGCACAGGAAACACGCTGAGGGGATGCTGGGAGGGTGGTGCTAGTACGGGGTGGCAGCTGTACCTGTAGTTGGGGTGGCCACAGAGGTGTCCACCACCACCAGGGAGCTTCCATCGGAAGAGGTATCACTTTCCAAACTCCCCTTCAAGTCTCCGCCGGGGTGCTCCTCTCACCCTCCGTCCCACTGGTGCCCTCAGTGGATTCGGCCTCATGGGCCATGTGGGATGCAGCTCCCTCCATCACCGGTGCCTCTGCTCCTCTGCCAGATGATGCTAATGCACACAAGGACACGGTGACAAAACAAAAAGGGGGGGAAGAGACAGAGGATAAACTTGGTCAATGCCAGCAACAACACCACCTTTGGCCCATACAACACACAGGGAACAGCCCTATGCACTAGGCCATACACTATCAGTTACAATGATAGTCACCAGGCCAATAGAAGCATACCTGAAACCCACAGGACCCTGCCCACTAGTAGATGCCCGCTAGTATATTTGGGCCTGGCGTGCATCAGAGCCTGCCCAACAAGGGACCTACCCTGCCATGTTTGCCCTGGCCTAGGGGCACCCACAGGCCCACATCTCCCACCCAGATAATACCTCACCACACGCAATTTTAAGATTCTGAAACTGTGCTCACCCCCTTGGGGCTGCTGTGATGCCCTCAAGCGCCCATCCAACTCTGGATAGGCCACCTCTAGGACGCGGAACATCAGGGGGTTCAGGGTTCGATGGGCACCCCTTCCTCATTGGCAGGCCATCCCTAGCTGGGCCTCCACTGTCTTCCTTGCCCAGTGGTGCAGGTCCTCCACCATTTGCGACAGTGGGTGCTTCGCCTGTCAAAGACTCCCAGGGTCCACACATCCTTGGCAATGGCATGCCAAATACCCTTTTTCTGATGGGCGTTGACCTGCAGAGAAAGATACATAGGAAATGGGATCAGTCATACCGTCTGGCCTGTTACACTCATGGCCCACCATATCCCTCCCATCCCCTTACGCTCATACATTGACCACTATACATGCAGCACTCTGCCCAGGACCTCTCAGCCAACCCCCCTATACACGAGGCTTACACACACAGCACTCAATGCATTCGTGCTTCACGCATCATGCTCACAGTGTACTCAGCTGTTGGTTTGGAGGATCATAAAGGAAATGGTACTGGGGTAGGACCCCATCCACTAGTCTCTCCAACTGCTCCAACCATCACCGCCGGCGTACATCACCATTGGCTACTGGAACCCATCTCGACCAATGATAGCCAATGAGGTGTCGCACGACGGTCCTCGACCACCTCCCGCAACGGCGCACAACGTCAGCAGAATTACCTCATTTCCTCTTGTCCGTCCACACAGGTCAGGCGGCCACCATTTCAGGGGGGAACAGTCCATTGCACCTAACTGCGTTTCAGCAGACATAGGCACATTTACAGGACTACACATTGACATACTCCTTCTGTCACAACATGCAAGGCATTTTACTCTGAGGAAATGTTTGAATATGACCATCTGCTCACCGTTTTTCACCCTAGAGTTCAACTGCTGCAGATGAATGGGAGATGGAGACATACCCCCGTGTACAGAACCCTGGTGGACCTGGCAACAATGGAAGACAGGCACATGATCCTCACCTACTAACTTGATAGGGACACAATCCAAGAGCTGTGTGACCAATTGGAGCCAGACCTGATCGCAGCTATTTGTCACGACACTGGGATCCCCCCTGTTGTGCAAGTCCTCTCAGTGCTCCATTTCTTGTCAAGTGGGTCCTTCCAAGCGACAGTGGCCATGGCAGCAGGGATGTTGCAGCCTATGTTCTCAAACATGAGGACCCGAGTGTTGTCTGCCCTAATGAAACACATGTACAGCTACATCTGTTTCCCCCAGGTGAAGGATTTGGCCACAGTGAAGGCCGATTTCTTTGCAATGGGACATATCCCCACCATCATTGTTGCTATTGATGATAACCTTTGTCTCCCCCTCGGAGAAATGAACAGGTGTACAGAAATCAAAAGAGCTTTCACTCTATGAATGTGCACATGGTGTGCCTGGTGGACCAGTACATCTCCCATGTGAATGCAAAGTATCCTGGGTCTGTGCATGATGCCTATATCCCCTATATCCTGAGGAATAGCACCATCCCATATGTGATGGCTCAACTCCAGAGGCGCCGGGTGTGGCTAATAGGTGAGCCCATGGTCCCCACCCAGTGTATGTTGGTATATGGGTGTGGGGTTGGCCCTAAGGGTGAGTGTCTGGCTAAAAGATGTCCCTCCATATTTGCAGGTGATTGGTTATCCCAACCTCTCATGGCTACTGGCCCGAGTAGGGAATGCCAGGACAAGGGCAGAGAAACATTACAATGAGGCTCATGGATGAACAAGGCCAGGTTCAGGTGCCTCCATCTGACATGTGGATCCCTGTGCTACTTACCCAAGAAGGTCTACCAGATCATTGTTGCATGTTACATGTTGCATGTTACATGTTGCACAACCTAGTCTTGAGACCCCAGGTAACTTTTCTGCATGAGGATGAGGCTGCAGATGGTTGTGTGGCAGTGGTGGAGCCTGTGGACAGTGATGAAGATGAGGCAGAGAAAGAGGATGTGGACAACAGAACAACTATAATACAACAGTACTTCCAGTGACACACGGGTAAGACACTGTAACCTCACCTTCCATTGCTGTTTTGTGAAGTGAATTTTCTCTGGCTGGCTGCTGTTCCTACTACAAAGGGCCACTTATTGTACCCTTTAAGATGTCTATTTGCAGATATTCGGGCCCTTCTGTTGTATTGACTGCAGCACCATACAGGTCATAACTACGTATACATCACAGTACTGACTATTTGCAATGTCTACAGATTGTTAAACAACTACATCCTTAAATCATCTGACATACTCTATACTTTTTTTTCCAAGGGCATTTATTTAAGTGCAGAGAAGTAAATGGGAATGTGCAATGGGTTTGGGTGATGGTGAAGGAAAGTCCAGGATAGAGCCCAGTCTATTGGTATCACAGGTGCATTGTCCAAGGGGGCATGGAAAGTGGAGCAATGTCAGTTGAAGATGGACAGAGTGACAGAGTGGGACACAAGGGTGACAATTAGGAGAGTCTTATTTCCTGTCAGGGATCTTGGTAATGTTCTCTGGCTTCTGCGTAGATCGCATGGACCGTTTGCGGGGTGGTTCTCCTTCTGCAGAGGGTGGGGTGCTGGTGGCCTGTTGTTCCTGTGGCAGGGCCTCCTGTCCACTAGCTTCAGTGGAGGTGGAAGGCTGTTCATCAGTGTGGCTAGTGTCAGGGGCTAGTTGGTGTGCCATTGCCTCCCTCATAAATTTGGCCATGTCTGTCAGCACCCCTGCAATGGTGACCAGGGTGGTGTGAATGTCCCTCAGGTCCTCCCTGATCCCCAGGTACTGTCCCTCCTGCAGCCGGTGGGTCTCCTGCAACTTGGCAAGTATCTGGCCCATGGTCTCCGGGGAATGGTTGTATGCTCCAGGATATTCATGAGTGCCTCATGGAGAGTCGGTTCCCTGGGCCTGTCCTCCTCCTGTTGCACAGCAGTCCTCCCAGCTTCCCTGTTGTCCTGTGCCTCTGTCCCCTGAACAGTGTGCCCACTGCCACTTACCCCAGGTCCCTGATCGTCCTGTGTTTGTGGGGTTGCCTGGGGTCCCTGTAGTGGTGGACACACTGCTGATTGACGTGTCCTGGGGACAGTGGTATGGGCCCGCTGGGTGAGTGCTGTGCTGGTGTTCCCTGAGTTGGGAGCCTCTGTGGTGGGATGGGACTATGCCTGGGTAACCGACTGTCCAGAGGTTCCTGATGGGCTAGGTTGGTCATCCTGATCCAGGTGTGCAGAGCTGCTGTCATCACTGTGGGCTTCTTCTGTGGGGGGACAGGATGTTGCTGGCACCTCCTCTCTGGTGACGTTGTGTGGGGTCCTGTGGGGATGTATATGCAGTGTTACTGTTTATGCGTGTGACATATTGTGCATGGGTATGTTCCCCTCTATGGTTGTTATTACTAAGGCAGCTTTGGCTTGTTATTTGGTTGGCTAAATGTAGGAGGCTGGTCTGGCTTATAGTGGGTACCTAATGGTACTTACACTTTGGGGCTGATTCCTAGTTTGGCGGGCGGCGGTCGCCGCCCGCCAAGCGGGAACCGCCAGAAGACCGTACCGCGGTCAAAAGACCGCAGCGGTCATTCTGGCTTTCCCGCTGGGCGGGCGGGCGACCGCCAAAAGGCCGCCCGCCCGCCCAGCGGGAAAGCCACAGCAACGATGAAGCCGGCTCCGAATGGAGCCGGCGGAGTTGCTTTTGTGCGACGGGTGCAGTTGCACCCGTCGCGATTTCCAGTGTCTGCCATGCAGACACTGGAAATCAATGTGGGGCCCTGTTAGGGGGCCCCTGCAGTGCCCATGCAATTGGCATGGGCACTGCAGGGGCCCCCAGGGGCCCCACGACACCCGTTCCCGCCAGCCTGGTTCTGGCAGTCAAAACCGCCAGAACCAGGCTGGCGGGAAGGGGGTCAGAATCCCCATGGCGGCGGTGCCTGGAGGATTCTGCAGCCCAGGGGAAAACCGGCGGGAAACCGCCGGTTTCCCTTTTCTGACCGCGGCTTTACCGCCGCGGTCAGAATGGGCCTGGTAGCACCGCCAGCCTGTTGGCGGTGCATCCGCGGTCCCCTACCCTGGCGGTCTGGGACCGCCAGGGTAGGAATGACCCCCTTTGTGCCAGGTCCAGTTATCCTTTATTAGTAGATTAGTAGTGTTATAGCAGCTTAGGCTGATGGAGGTAGCCATAGCAGCTCAGCTCAGGCTGTACTAGGAGACATGCAAAGCTCCTACTATACCACATATATCATACAGTACTATATCACAAGAATCACAATACTCAGAGTTACTAAAAATAAAGGTACTTTATTTCAGTGACAATGTGCCAAAAATATCTCAGAGGATATACTCCCTTAGGAGGTTAGTAAAATACACAAAATATACACACAAACCAAAATCAGGTAAGTGAACAGTTAGAAAAGTAGTGCAAACACTGTAGAATACAATAGGATGCAATAGGCCTAGGGGCAACACAAACCATATACTAAGAAAGTGGAATGCAAACCACTTAGGGACCCCAGGCCTAGTTCAGTGTGTAGAGGGTCACTAGGAGTGTAAGAAAACACTAAGAGTGACCAGGATACCCCACCCCAAGACCCTGAAAAGTAGGAGTAAAGTGATCCTACTTCCCCAGAAACACACTAAAGTCATGATAGGAGATTCTGCAAAGACCACAACTGACTGCAAAGCAGTGAAGATTCCTGGACCTGAGGACCTGTAAAGGAAGGGGACCAAGTCCAAGAGTCATGAAAGTGTCCAGGGTGGAGGAGCCCACTAAATCCAGGATGAAGGTGCAAAATGGCTGCCTCTGGGTAAAAGAAGCTGAAGATTCTGCAACAATGGAAGATGCCAGGAACTTCTCCTTTG
This sequence comes from Pleurodeles waltl, assembly GCF_031143425.1. Taxonomy (NCBI): domain Eukaryota; kingdom Metazoa; phylum Chordata; class Amphibia; order Caudata; family Salamandridae; genus Pleurodeles; species Pleurodeles waltl. Next base: position 1,050,977,134 of record NC_090437.1, on the reverse strand, counting down.
CACAGAAGATGTCCCACAGCGTGAGGGAGGAAGCAGAGTTGTTTCCATGCAGAGAGACCACAAACAAGCCTTGCTAGCAGCAAAGGTCATGGTTGGAGAAAATGGGTGCTGCCTGGGCCCAGGAAGGACCAGGAGGATGCCCCTTGGAGGAGGAGACAGAGGGGGCACTCAGCAACACAGAGAGCCCAGGCAGAAGCAGACAGCTCCCGCAGAAGTACTTGAACACAGGTTCAAGACAACTGAGCAAAGCGGTCATCTCAACACTACAAAAGAGGGTCCCGCGAAGCCGGTGGTCAACTCAGCGAGTTGAGCAATGTAGGACGGAGTGCTGGGGATGTGGGCTGCGCTGTGCACAAAGGATTCCTTGCAAAGGTGCACAGAAGCCCTAGCAGCTGCAGTTCACACAGTACACAGGATTACTGTCTGGTGTGGGGAGGCAAGTACTTACCTCCACCAAATTTGGAAAGATGGACCACTGGACTGTCAGGGTCACTTGGATCCAGCTCCTGTGTTCCAGGGACCACGCTCGTCACGATGAGAGGGGACCCAGAGGTCTGGTAAAGCAGACGTTAGCAGGGGAAAGATTCCGTCGACCCACAGGAGATTTCTTCTTGGCTTCCAGTGCAGGGTGAAGGCAGACAGCCCCCATTGCATGCACCACCAGGAAACAGTCAAGAAAGCCGACAGGATTAGGCACTACAATGTCACTGGTAGTCTTCTTACTACTCTGTTGCATTTTTGCAGGCGTCCTGGAGCAGTCAGCAGTCGATCCTTGGCAGAAGATGAAGAGGGAGATGCAGTGGAACTCTGGTGAGCTCTTGCATTCGTTATCTGACGAGGAACCCACAGGATATACCCTAAATAGCCCTCAGAGGAGGATTGGCTACCTAGTCAGGTAAGCACCTATCAGGAGGGGTATCTGACGTCACCTGCTGACACTGACCACTCAGAGGCCTCCATTGTGTCCTCACACCTCTGCATTCAAGATGGCAGAGGTCTGGGGCACACTGGAGGAGCTCTGGGAACCAGCCCTGGGGTGGTGATGGACAGGGGAGTGGTCACTCCCCTTTCCTTTGTCCAGTTTCACACCAGGGCAGAGGCTGGGGGATCCCTGAACTGGTGTAGACTGGTTTATGCAAGGAGGGCACCATCTGTACCCTTCAAACCATTTCCAGAGGCTAGGAGAGGCTACTTCTCTCATGCCCTTAACACCTATTTCCAAATGGAGAGGGTGTAACACCCTCTCTCAGAGGCAATCCTTTGTTCTGCCTTCCTGGGACTGGGCTGCCCAGACCCCAGGAGGGCAAAAGCCTGTCTGTGGGTTGGGAGTAGCGGTAGCTGCAGTGAAAACCCCAGATAGCTGGTTTGGCAGTACCCGGGGTCCATGCTGGAGCCCCAGGGATGCATGGGATTGGCACCGCAATACCAGATTTGGCATGGGGGGACAATTCCATGATCTTAGACATGTTGCATGGCCATATTCAGAGTTACCATTGTGAAGCTACATATAGGTATTGACCTATGTGTAGTGCACTTGTGTAATGGTGTCCCTGCACTCACAAAGTCTGGGGAAATTGCCCTGAACTATGTAGGGGCACCTTGGCTAGTTCCAGGGTGCCCTCACACTTAGTATCTTTGCACCTAACCTTCACCAAGTGAGGGTTAGACATATAGGTGACTTATAAGTTACTTAAGTGCAGTGTAAAATGGCTGTGAAATAACGTGGACGTTATTTCACTCAGGCTGCAGTGGCAGTCCTGTGTAAGAATTGTCTGAGCTCCTTATGGGTGGCAAAAGAAAAGACGCAGCCCATAGGGATCTCCTGGAACCCCAGAACCCTGGGTACCTAGGTACCACTTACTAGAGAATTATAAGGGTGTTCCACTGTGCCAATCAAAATTGATGAAAAGGGTCACTAGCCTGCAGTGACAATTGTAAAGGCTGAGAGAGCATAAGCACTGAGGTTCTGGTTAGCAGAGCCTCAGTGACACAGTTAGGCACCACACAGGGAACACATATAGGCCAAAAACTATGAGCAGTGAGACATATAAAACACACTGACAAATAGGGTTTCCACTATGAGCACTGGGGACCTGGCTAGCAGCATCCCAGTGAGACAGGAAAAACACCCTGACATATACTCACAAACAGGCCAAAGGTGGGGGTAACAAGGCTAGAAAGAGGCTACCTTCCTACACTAAGTGATTGTCACTAGTGTGCATGCCGTGGTGATGGGAGTCCATGCAGGACTGTGAGTGGTGTTCATGCATTGTTGCTGCATGCAGTGCTTGGTACTGGGATGGGTGGGTTTTGATGGTGGGGTGTATGTGAGGTGATGGGGTGATGGGGGTGAGGTTAGCGGTGGGGGTATGTGATGGCATGCAGGTAGCGGGTGAAAGTAGTGAAGATTTTACTTACTAGAGTCCAGTCCTCCTGCTACTCATACCAGGCCCTCAGGATGCATATTTGCCAAGTCTTGCTCCTCCCATGTTGTTAGTTGTGGGGGAGGAGGCAGGGTCCACCACCAGTCCTCTGTACAGCTATCTGGTATCTTGCAACCACAGAACGCACCTTTCCCCGTAGGTCATTCCACCTCTTCCTGATGTCATCCCTTGTTCTCGGGTGCTGTCCCACGGCGTTGACCCTGTTCACGATCCTCCGCCATTGCTCCATCTTCCTTCCAATGGATATCTGCTGCACCTGTGATCCGAATAGCTGTGGCTTTACCCGGATGACTTCCTCCACCATTACCCTTAACACCTTCTATGAGAACCTGGGGTGTCTTTGTGGTGCCATGGGTGAGGTTATGTGTTGGGGTGGGTGCTGTGTGGTGTGTGGATGGTGTATGGGTGATGGTGTTCTATGGCTCTGGTTTTGTGGGTGCTCCTGGTGTGACTTTCTCTCTGTTGTAAATTTTTTGCAGTGGTAAAGGGTTGTGGGTAATGTGGGTGTGTTTTTTATAGTGGAATATGGGTGTGGGTCTGGTGTGTGTATGTGTGTCAGGTGTGTGTAGTTTGAATTGTCCAATGTGGTGTAGTTTTGTTAGTGTGTGTGTATTTTGGGCGCAACAGTATGTACCGCCAATGGTTTACCACGGTTAAATGTCCGCCGTAGTGATTCGTGGGTCATAATGCTGTGGGCGTAGTTCTGTTGGCATAACAGTGTGGGTTTTGGTACCGCCAGTTTATCACTGTCCTTTGATCTGGCGGACTTGTGTGTGTGTCTGTATAGTGGCGGATTTCTATGTGTGGGTCATAATACGGGTAGCAGTATACCGCCAATGTTATAATGAGGGCCTTTGTCTTTCTAAGCACAAGAAAGTGTTTATTCTTTCAAAATGAATGTCTCTGGTTCCCTACATTGGATGTTTGACATTTTGGTGTCTATTAAATATGAACTATTTTTATAAATTGGTATGGGATTTTTTTTTGTGTTGTGTCTCATTTATTTACTCTATTGTTGTTTTTGAATGTCTTACACTCTTGTCTCCTAAGTTAGGCCTGACTGCTCGGTTACAGCTACCAAGGGTTGAGCAAAGGTAAAATTTACTGAGACGTTGGCGGAACCTATTTTTGGTTAGTGGCCTTATTGCCAGTGGTAGGTTCATACTTAAGGTGTCACGACACATGGACTTTTGCACGGAGCAGCTGTGTCTGAGTGTGCAGAGTCAAAAAGCCAGAAGCATCAGTCCCAAACATGTGGATGATTAAGCAAACTGAGGCATTTTCTTACGCTGGCCATGCAACCTACATTAGGCTCAGCCATATACAAATCAGCCTTAGTCCTGCTCCAATAAGAAAAGTCCAGAGTGAACTACCAAGCCAGGTCCTTTCTGAACCAGAACACAGGAAACCCATGACCATTGTTAGCACGAATGGGCCTCTTCATCCGGGTGCAGCTTGGTTCCACTTGCACAGTGAGCAAACCTACACCTCACTGATGAGTCATATCAAGGCTAAAGCTCATCTGGGTTTTCTTGTGTTCCCTCTCACCTGGCAGTTTGGAACTTTGCCTGAAGTGGCACAGTGAGTGAAAAACAATAGGTTGCAATGCTACCCCGAGCAATTGCCAATGGTTAATTTATTTACGAGAATGGCTCCTATGAACATTTGTGTGATTGATATGCATTTTCCAGGCCATATCTGAGTGACTGACATCTCAGGATAAAGGCCTTTACAGTTTGAAAAGGAGAGGCAAAACTATTAAGACATTGTTTTATATTTCTGTTCCTCTCAAAGGCACCTGAAGAAGGAGAAACTAATATAGAACGGATGATGTAACAGTAGTCTTTTTCTACTTAGGTATGGTTGTAGATTTAGGCGGTCATCATGAACATGGCAATAAAGACCTCCGACCTCCGTGGCGGCGGTGAACAGAATCCCGCCGTTGGCGGTGAATGGAAACCCGCCATATAATGCACGAAAATCCCAACCCCACCAAAAATCACCAGTTCACCACTCCCCACCATATCTCTGTCGGCGGGAATCCCGGACCTCCCCACCCCGCCACCGCCAAGCACACCCACATCCCGCCCTCCAAATAATGATGCACAAATCACCTCGGCGAACAGTGGAGGCCGGACGATCTTTGGCGGCTGCAACCACCACGGGCGGCAAGTGGACTCAACAGCAATAAGTGCACACATTGGCTCGGCGTATGAACCCACACACCTGACACACATCCAGAACCCCATAAGACACCCCCAGACACACCCCACAATCCCTTGCAATGAAAGCAGGAGAAGAAGACAGAGAGCACCAGAGCCAGACAGCGAATGCCAGCATACAGGACACACACAGCGACCCACAGAAGGGCACCCCTCCTCGTTCCCAGCCCCGACACCAATCCCTACATGCACCATGTCCCCCCAAACATCCACTCTTCACCGGAAGGGAGTTAAGGACCATGGTGGACGAGATCTTGAAGGTGGAGCCACAAATATTCGGGTCCAAGGTGCAGCACACACCCATAGCAAGGAAAATGGAGCTGTGGCAAACCATTGTGAACAGGGTCAATGCAGTGGGACACCATCCATGCACCAGGGAGGACATCCGGAAGAGATGGAACGACCTGCGTGGGAAGGTCCGGGGCATGGCATCAAGACACATCGCAGTGCAGAAGACTGGTGCAGGACCGCCACCAACACCACCCGACTACACTGACTGGGAGGAAAAGGTACTGGCCATCCTCCACCCAGAGGGACTCACTGGACTTACTGGAGGAATGGACTCAGGTAAGTGATCTACAATTACCCCATATCCACCACACCTGTAATGCATGCCCCACCCCACCCCACCCACACCCACCAGGACATATACCCCACCCAGGCATCAGCCACTACATCCACCCCCCTGCATGACCAAAAACCTACAAACAGGCCCACATCCCTCCCCCTGTGCACAGTCACCCACCCCTGCACGTAACCACAATGGAACAACACCCCTCACCACAATGCAACCCCACACTGGCGCAAAATGCAATGTCAACCTCACAAAGGCACCCTGGAATGCTACTGAAAGTAACTCCAACACAAAATAGCCCAGTTCTGTTCACATCAAATGTTCATGCACATGTAACAGACATGTCTATGTCCCCCAATAGGCACCACCACCCATGCAGCCCTAACGGACTGGACAAGGAGTGCCAGTGCCCCCCAGGGAGACAGAGACACCTCACAGGACACTGGTGAAGGATCCCTGGACACCGATGAGCAGACAGGCCCCTCACACAGTCCTGGACTCTCACCATGCAGCAGCCCCAACCAGGAAACAACTGTCACCCCTACAACCCAGTCAAGACCAGCAGCCCAGGCCACAGACTGGTGGAACACAGGTACAGAGGCCACAGTCTCCCACTCCCAACATGCAGGAAGGTGAGGGTCCCAGTATAAGTGGTAATGCCACACCTGTGCAGGGGACACAGGGGGCTAGGGCAAGTGCAAGGGTCGCAGTGGGCCAGGGGGGAGGCCACAGGATGGATGCAGCAGCCCAGACCTGATCTCTGAGGTATTGGGGGCCTACCAACATACCCATGACAGGTTGGCACAGATTGTGTCCACCCTAGAGAACAGTCAGAGGATGCAGCAGGAACAACACCAACAGGCCATGGAGCAGTGGAAAGAGCACAATGCCACAATGGCCACCGTAGCAGGAGCACTGCTGCAGCTGGTCAAAAAACAGACTGACACCCACACAGGGCAAGAGGTTCTCACAACAGCACTGGACAACCAGCATCAGATCACCCCAGCAGCAGAAACATCCCAAGAACTACCCTCACAGGAAACACAAGGGCCTACCATGTCATCCCATGAAGCTCAACAGCAGGTGCCCAAATGGACCCTCAGGCCACGATATGGCACTGGAACCCCAGCTAAGAACAAGGCCTCCTCCAACAACTAACTCTGCAACAAATGCAAAGCAACCATCCCACCCAATCACCAACCACACATTGCTGAGAGGCAATATGAAATACTGTTAGACAAGATGGACCCATCAATACTACCAACAAGGCTGCCACCATGTTGGTCTTGAGGACACCCCACCCTTACGACTTCCCATCACTGTCAATTGCACAATTCACTCACTTCAACCAATAAAACACTTGTCACACCTGTAACACTGTCCCCTGTGTTAAATTGTGAACAAAGGGGAGTATGGATGCAACTGGCAGAGAACAACTTTATTGTCGAATCTGTGCATGATGGGAGTCCTGTGTGCCCAAATGGTGACAAGGAGGAAATGCGTATATTTTCAGTCAGTACCATACAGAAGTGGGCCATGTTTCTCCTAGCACACTGACAGTATTAGTCACTAACCCCAATGAGAGGCCTAAGTCCCACACAGTTACTGTGAGTAGAGTTGTATCAGTTGGTTCCTGAAATTGACATCTTCCCCTTCCTCATCATCACCATCACTCTCCTCGCCTCTCTGAGGTAGCTGAACAGGACCTATCGCACCCTCCACCTCCAGGGGGGGGATAGAATGTCTCACTGCTACTTGTGCAGCATGCAGCAGGCCACCACTATTCTACACACCTTATCATGCCCATACACCAGGGAACTCCCAGAGATATGTAGACACCTGAATCTAGCCTTCAGGAGACCTATAGTTCGCTCTATTATCCTCCTAGTACGTACATGGGCTTCATTGTAATTCCTCTCTGCATCCGCCCTGGGATTCCTCACTGGTGTCAGGAGGCAACACAAGTTTGGATAGCCAGAATCACCTAGAAAATGGTGCAATACTGACTCGTCATTGGTATGACCCTTCGTCAGACAGGCTGGTTTTCAGCAATGTGTCAGTTACTGACAGGCACACTTACCTAAGATCCACCCTCTGTCCTGTTGTAGTTGTTCCATCTTCTGTGGCATACTACTGTTCCTCAACACAAAGGAATCATGGACTGAACTTGGGAATATGGCATTCACATGTGAAATGTACTGGTCTGCAGTACATACCAATTGGATGTTCATGGAGTGAAAGTTCTTAGTGTTTCTGTACACCTGTTCACTCACTCTTGGGGGGATGATCAGTATATGGGTGCCATCTATGGCACTTATGACATGGGGTATGTTGGCAAAGGCATAGAATTCAGACTTGATGGCAGGTAGGTCAGTACTTTGGGGAAACCTCACATAGGACTGCAGGTGTCGGACAAATGCATTCAGAAATCTTGTCAGTACCATGCTGAACATTGGCTGTGAAAAACCAGCACCCATGCTCACTGTCACTTAAAATGAGCCAGTGGCCAGGAAATGGAGTGCGGAGAGCATCAGTTGGAATGGCATGCTGATTACGATTTCCCGGAGTTAGTGCAGGATCCAGTAATGCACAAAGGTCCTGCATAGTTGCACGTGTGAGTCTGTAAGTGATTATGATCTGACGCACCACCATGGTCCCCATATCCACAAGTGGTCTGTACAGCAATGGTGCCCTTCCTCGCCACAAGGGTCAGTGCCTACGAGGGGTTACAAAAAGGAGTGATGAAGGGCACCTTTGGTGGCACACTTGTCATCATTTGTGCACTGCATTGTTCATTGTAGTGTCTTCACAATAACTGCTACCTGACAGATATACATGTACATCACAATGAGGGAACAGAGTATTTCATGTGTGCTACTGTACTGAATGGACAGAGGCCTAGGTGCTTCATGTGGATAGTAGGGCCTGCATTGTGAGTAGTAATTAATTCTAGATGCTTAGGTGATGGCAAAATGTCTGCCCACTGTAGATCTGCCCTTTTGTTGTGGAAGGGACCTCATACCGCTAGCGGTTGACGTCACAGCGTAAGGCGGTGTTTACCGCCGTTCGCACCCTCATTGGCTAACATGGATGCCAATGGGGAATCCTGGCGTATCATGATTGGTGCCGGCGGTGACAGTGCATACCGCCGCGGACCGTATGCGCGTTCATCATCGTTTGATCACTTGACTCCCTGATCTTGTGCGGACAGGTACTCCACTCTGTGTACTGCTGTGGCCTGCCTCTGGCTATGGATGTGCCACATCTTGCAGGAGAAAGGGCCCCGGCCTTCACCCAGGGGAAACTGGAGAAGCTAGTTGATGGGGTCCTGCCCCTGTACGTGAAACTGTTCGGAAGGCCAGAGGTACAGGTGAGTCTGGGTTGGGTGGGCACTGTGTGTGTGTAATGGATGGTGTTAATTGCAGATATGTGTGCACCTCTGAGTCTGCATTGGCCATGGTGCATGGCATGCTGCATGCGACAGTCCTGTAAGTGTGAGAGTACTGTCCATCCCATAGTGAACAATTAGCCAGCTGTTCCTATCGTGCAAGTGCCTGACCTCTGTGTTCCATTTCTGTCTCACCCTTTTAGGTCAGCGCCCACCAGAAGAGGGCACATTGGCATGACATCACCAAAGAGGAGCGGACATTGGGGGTCTACAACCGGCGGAGCACCCACTGTAGAAAGAGGTGGGAGGACCTGCGGCGCTGGGCGCGAAAGATTAGTGAAGCCCAGCTGGGGAAGTCCTCCCAACGTGGAAGGGGTGCCCGTCGGGCACTGACCCCCCTCATGCGATGGATCCTGGTGGTGGCGTACCCAGACCTGGATGGGCGCTTGAAGGCTGCACAGCAGTTACAAAGGGGTGAGTACTAATTTCACATACTTCAGTCTGGAAGGATGTCTGGGTGTGCATTAGGGTTCATGCTGCTTAGAGGCAGGGACTTTGACTGCTGTCCATCTACTTTATGGTCCCCAAGGGGTGTAGGGGTGTCTTTGTCAGGTCTCCCATACATCGCCTCCTTAGGTAGTCCAGGGGATGGGTGTAGCGCAGTATTCTGATCAGTAGTGAGGGGCAAGATCATGGGCCATCTTTGTTCTCTTGTTTTAGTTTGGTACAGCATCAACATCAGGTGAGGGAGCTGAGGCACCGGCAAGTGGGGAAGCAGCAGCCCACGGATCCTTCGAGGCAGAGACAACCGAAGCACAGGGGACCAGTGGGTGGGAGGGCGAGGGGAGTTCCATGGGGGAGGCTACTATCACAGGAGGTAGTGACTCCGAGACATCCTCCAATGGGGGCTCCCTGGCGGTGGCAGACCCTAGTGCACACATCACTACCGTGACATCTTCCGCCACCCCCCATTCCATCTCCGCCCTCCCTTCTGATCCCCACTGAGTTGCCTGTGCCCGTCCACCCAGAAAGGTGGGCGTCTCCTTCGCCCCAGGCACCTCCTCCCCTGCCACAGTCAGCCCTGCTGACCTCACAGAGGAGGCTATTGACCTCCTGAGAACCATCTCTGTAGGGAAGACGACCATCGTCAATGCCATCCAGAGGCTAGCATCAGAGGTGCAGCAGACTAATGCCTATCTGGATGGCATTCACGGTGCTGTGTCAGCTCTACAGAGATCTTTTCAGGCTCTGGCCTCCTCTTGGAGGGCAGCCAGTTTCCCTGGCCATTCCGTCCCCCCTCCAACCTCCTCTGCCCCGTCCAGCACCCCACTCCCTTCACCCATCCAAGGCACACATTCAGACACCCAGTCAAGCACATCAACACACAAGAAACACACTTTAAAACACACGCACCACACCTCCCACCACAAGCATTCACAGAGCCAACAGACACATGCACACACAACAACGTCCACTTCCCCCAGTGTGCCCACCTCTTCCGCCTCCCTGTCTGTCCCCTCTATATCCACACCCTCATGCACTACACCTTCACTCACTGTTGCTGCTCCTCTTCCTGCACTCACCACAATAGCAGACAGCCATACATGCATCCCATTCACCACACCTGCACTCACCACCACTGCTATAGTCGACACATGCAGCACACTCACCAGACTTGCAAACACCCACACAACATACAACCACACTAGCTGTCTGTCTTTTCCCATTGTGTCTACCCCCTTCCCCAAAAACACACAAACGCACCAAGGCACCCACCCATCAGACATCCACCACACCACAGCATACTGAGCAGTCACCTGCAGCCACTACATGTACCCCTACACCACATACATCCACACCCTCTGCCTCCACTCCCACGCCCACCCCAATTGTTCCAAATAAACGTTTCCTCTCCTGTGCTGACCTCTTCCAACCCACTGGCCCACCCCCTCTTGTCCCCAAATGTGCACACCTCCTTGCCCTTTCCGCTCCTTCCACATCACAGCCCACCCCTGTACGCCCTTCACATTCCTGTGCCCCTTCCCCAGATAAGAAAAAGGCCAGGACTGAGCCTAGGCCATCTCGTTCCACCGTTCCAAACAGCCCCCACACCCTTCAAAGGACAAGCCCACCCCCCTCCACCTTCCAAACGAAAGTCAAAGGCCCACCCCCGTCAAAAATCCCCACCACCTCCTGCCCCCCTTCCGTGAGGTGCCTGGATGCCCATATGGTGCCCCATGAGGTGGAGTACCATGCACTTGTGGGAGTCAGGTTGGGCCCGTTGTGGCCCATTGCAATTGTCGACATATGGACTTGCCATTGGCCCTGTTTAGACTGTTTTGCTCAGTGAGATTCATATTAAAGTTTCTGTGTGGCCTGTGTTTGGGCTGCACGCCGTTGAACCCTGGTCTTTTGTTTAATTTGTTATGGGTGTGGGGCATTTGTATGTACTATGGTCATGTTGGATTAGCCTTGTGTCGGGTAAGTACCTCTTGATGTTGGGTGTATGGGTTGTGCTGCTGTGAAGGGTTGGGGGTGTTGCAGGGTGGGTCGATTGGGTAGGTATGTGACTGTGCCCTTTCTTCCCTTGTTCAGAAAGTTGCAGTACTTACCATCATCGGCTTCGTCAGCGGTCTCGGTCGTGGAGGTATATGGCAAGGAGCAGGGCTGGCATGATCTGCAGCTCTCTATCCATGTCTGCCACGGTGCGTTCTGCGGGACTCCGGTGAGTGTTTCCTTATATTTGGTTTGTTTCCACCTGGCTTTGTGTGGCGGTGGTTCCCGCCCTGGAACTGGCTGCGGAATGGTGGTTCATAATTTGATGGGTGGGTTGGACCTTTCTGACGGCCTGTGGCGGACTCTGCCATCGTCATCAGCACTCCTCTGCTGGCGGTGGGTGGTTCGCGGGATGCCTGACTTTTGTTTGATTCATTAATTGGTGGTCTGGCCCGCTCCTCTGTTGGTGGTTTCTGCTGCCACCGCCGGCAGAGCGGAACGGACCGCCATGATCATAATGAGGGCCTTAGTCATTCTCAGGGAGATGTGTGATGGTGGGATATCATGAAAATGCATCAGGAATGTGAGAGAAAGAACAACTATTTTAACTCAGTGCTGACCTTGGTGTTCCTGGTAAAGGGCCTAGAAAGGACTGATAATACTGTTGGTGTGACAGATTTCTGATTTGGTCTAGGTGACTGTTGTCCTTTTCAAGTAAACACAGGATAGTAAGATGGTCACAAAAATGAAATATTCTTCCATTGATTTTTACTGGGAAGGCTTGGTTGCAGGGATTAAAATGAAATGGATGAAAATTTCTTTTAATATTAAGTTGCACCTTTGTCAGGTATAGTTTAAGGATACTGAGGTTGTGAAAGAGGGTGGAAGATTGAGCTAAGAGTTTAAAGTATTGTATACTTATAAATCCTACTTATTGAGCTATGTAGAAATCTTACAATCCTTCTTAGATAATAAATCCAATTCAAGATTTGTATTTCTATCTGAACATAATTGATACACCTGTCAACTTTGGTATGGTCATTCCCCCAAACTATTTGCCTTCATCCCTTCTGTGTTGTGAGTTTCCGTTTTGTTGGTATTCGAGCTCTTTGCATTTGAGCACTGCTTAAAATTGTTTGTGCTCTCTCACTAAAACCTGGAACAATTGGCCTACACAGAGTACATTTAATTTATTTATAAGTCCCTAGTATATTGAACTACATGTACCCAGGGCCTCTAAATAAATGCTACTAATGGGCCTGCAGCATATATTGTGCCACTCACTGAAGTGGCACTTTTAAACATACCTCAGACCTGCCATTGCAGCTAGTAGCACAGTTAAAACAGCCAATTCAGCCTAGCAAAATAACTCTGTTTTCAGGTCTAAACCTTCCTTTGTAAAACATGTCTATTCTAAGTTAGACCGTAAATAGCCCATAGGGCATGGTACATTGTATTTTAAAAGTAGGATATATGTTTTTTAAGTTTTACTGGGCCTGCTAGTGGAAAACTCCTAAATTCATTGTTCAGTACTGTAAAGTCTATCTTTTCAATTGGATAACATGGTTACCTTATTACCTTAAATAAGTGCTAACTTACACATAGAGATGTCATGTTTTGACTCAAACAAATTGTAAATTAAAGTCCTTTTTAACAATAGAGTTGAACTTTAAGTCACAATTCTGAAAATGCTGCTTTTAAAAAGTTGCCATTTTCTTGTCCTAACCCTTTGGTGCTTGCTGCGTGTGCCTGGGTCACATGACTCCGAATAGCTCGGCAGTTGGCCTTTGTATATTTCTCCCAGACAGTGAGACAAAGGGGGACCTTATGTTAGGAAGATGGCGCTTCATGTCAGGATAGGTAGGGTGGAGCTTTTCTCTGTCACACTTGCATTTGAAAGGGCTGCCTCCATCAAGAAACCTGACATCCGTCTTTGTCACCCCACACTTCTTGGAGCCTTGGCAAGGGGAAGTAAAAACTTAACAGAACCAGATGTTAGGGTAGCCAGGATGTCACTCTCAATTCAAAGGTTGGCACAAGGTATAGATATGCGACCTGCTGAACCATCTCTTCAGAATGTCCTTCTCTACACCACAAGCAAGTCGTGGGTATCCATTGTTCTTTCAATCCTAGGGGAGTGGGTAAACGTCCAATTATTCCTAGAGTCGAGGGATGTCAGAGAGGAGTTTGGGATGGACCATAACCATACATATTTGGGGACTTCACAAACTTGCATGGCCAACCATACCTTGAATGCCCACTTCTCTTATTATGCATCAGTTAGTTTCTAAACTGCTGGCCCAACAAGTGAAAACAGCCAAGAGGCTTTTGGAAGCCTAACCTACAAAATGTATGCCACTTTTTTATATTCCTTTTCATACATCAATTTCACGATTTACATTTCTCTTCAGAACAATGCGTTTTAAAAATACGCAAGAACGGCTAGACAGTAATAGGAATGTTGCCGGAGAGATGACATTTGCAAAGAGGCATTATTGAATCTACTTACAAGCATCCACTTAAAAAAAAAAAGAAAAAAAGAAAAACGGCACGCGTTCCTCCCTACCTTTTGTGCCATGCTGTTTCTGAAGAATTGTGCTGATAATTAAGTACAGATGCGCTGTGTTTGCCTGTTGAATAGTAATCTATGATGCATAACTGACAGACACAACAGGAAAACACCCAAAATGCATAAGATCCTTTATCTGATTTATCAATCCCAAGTTTGTGAAAGGTTTTGGCTGTAGATTGCAGTACGTTGGTAACTATGCTTAAGGCAAGACAGCCGTTTAAATTGTATTATTGAGGCAAAAAAATAATTCAGTAAAGCTACAAATGTATTTAGCACTGAACAAATGTAGACACAAGGTCAAACTTACATCAAGAAACTGTCAAATTTGCTTGCAAATTAGAAAGAACACAATGGGAAAGAACTGACATAGGGCCTGATTATGAGTTTGGCAGTCTGTGCACTGCCATGTAAGTGAAGGTGGTTTTGGCGCTATCAGCTTGGCGGCCAGGCCACTGTATTACGGTGTTGGTGGTTCAATAGAGCAAAGACCATTGCGGACCCGCCGGCACTGCCAGGCACCGCCGACCTCTGCGCCTAGTGTTTCCACTAGGCACATTAGGATGTTGTACACTGCCAAGGTAACCATGGCGGTCCAACCACCACAACCCAGCAGGCAGAAATTGAGGGTATAAAGGGAGCAACTCACCCGTTAGCAAAGTTACATGTCCTATGCCGTCATAGAGCCCATCACACACATCCTGCCACTGCTCATCAAAGGTGCCAAAAATCCATGTTGCCGTAGACACAACTGATAGTAAGAACACACACCTTCCTGTGTCATTAAGCTCAACAACACATCATTGTGCTGGCATATGCGGGTTACGCTACAGGCACCAAGTACACATGTCATTGTGTTCACAGTCAGAGTCATTCACAAATAAGAACACATTCATAGCCATTAAGCACCTTCTTTGGGCAGGTCATTGACACTGCACAGCCACACTCCACAAAAACACACATCTGCCCATCTCAGGCACAGGGACAGTGAAGTACGGACATTGTGTCATACAACAGCAACACCACAGCAACATCACACATAATTCAATTGACACCCACACATTGATTACATGCCATGAAGTGTTGTCTGTTTCAAGACACATTTGTATGGATTTGTCATTTAACACAAACACCCCTCTCATGAAACAGCCAGTCCTGCAATGGACCCACACATCACCCATATTGCAATACAAAGGAAGCTCAATGGGATGCACAATAGTTCTAGAGACAAATATCCAAAACTCACAATGTAAACAATGCCTGAACAAAAGGGATGAGGGCATTAGGAACACTGAGGAAAGGATGCTACCCTGGGACCCTTACACTCTGCACATGCCCTACAACACATTAGCAAAGGAACTGGTCCTTCATGTATCTCAGAAACAAACAATAGTAGACCCAAATGACATGCCTATTTGCATAATGTGTAAGTACAAGTCAAGAGAGCACATAAAACAGCAACAGCATGGGCCATACATGTAGATGAAGTAGCTGTCAGGTAGACACATCAATATGGACACATGCTAAATCATCATCATCATCAAATACTTTATTCGGTTCAGAGAAAAAACCATAAAAGACATCAATATATACATACATGATTCTCATACATCCAATAAATAACAATGTTAATAGGAATTTTGGACACAAAAAGCAGCATATATACAATTTAGCACAGCCTGTATTATCCCTTCATTTCCCAAGTTGTATAAATAAAAAAAAAAAAAGGTAACTAGACCTAATGCCCATGGACAAAAATATTGGGCGTAAAAACCTTTTTCTAGGTGCAATATATAAGGTACAGAAGAGGACAAAGTGCAAAGTGTTTTGGACTGACTTACTATCATAACAGCAAGATGGAAGTTTCTTAAACCAAGTGCCTCAGGTGGGGAATACTACTAGGTAGTGTATAGTATTCACCCGTACCCTAGTAAGTAAAAACCTATGCCACTCAGAGCTAATAATATCCAAATATAACATAGGATATAATTGCTCTAACAGTAACCTCTCCTGTTTCCTGGCTGAATCAGTAGTTCATTTTTTTCATCATAAATTAAATGCCAATATATCTCTTTGATCCTTTTAATATCCCGTCCCGCTAAAGAATCAGGGGCAAGAAAGTACTCCCCTGCCTCAAGACAGAGAAGTGTGGAATGAATATATCTAAGCAAGGGTATTTCCATCGACCGTGACAGTGACAAACAATCCTTGATCACGGGAAACATCCTCTACGCCAACTCTTTAACAACAAAGTCCTGTTAACGAAAGCGGAACAATGCTTTCCTTAACCACGACTTTGTTGTTTTGTGCCTTAACCACGCATCTCCTGAACAACGAAAATGCGTGGTTAAGGCACAAACAAGGGAGTCGGCTGAGGAGGACGATGCGGACGACGAGGCGATGACTCAGGTAGCTCGGCGAGGCGATTACTCAGGGGTTTTTGGTTTTGGGGTTAGGTTGGGCTGTCAAGGGGTTTTAAGTTTTGGGGCAGGGGTGGGGGACGGGGGTTTTAGGTTTTGGGGTGGGGGTTTTAGATTTTGGGGCATGGGTGGGGGGCAGGGGGTTTTAGGTAGGGGTGGGCTGTCGGAGGGGTGGGCTGTCGGGGTGGGCTGTCGGAGGTTTTAGGTTTTGGGGTGGGGGCTGGGGGTTTTAGGTTTTGGGGCGGGATGAGGAGGCGGGGTGTTTTAGGGTTTGAGGTGCGGTGGGTGGCGGGGGTTTTAGGTTTTGGGGCAGGGGGTTTTAGGTTTTGGGGCAGTGTGGGGGGTCGGAGGGGTTTAGGTTTTTGGGTGGGGGGTCGGGGGTTTTAGGTTTTGGGGCGTGGTGGGGGGTCATAGGGTTTTAGGTTTTAGGGAGGGGTGGGGTGGGTGGCAGGGTTTTTTTGGTTTTGGGGCGGGGGTGGGGGGTCGGGGTGGCGCATGCAGGATCAATGGATGCCTAGTACTAATGCCTTTACCAGGAATGCCTCAACAACAAAATATCGTTGTTAAGGCATTCATGGTAAAGGCATTAGTGGTAACAACGAGGTCGTTGTTCCGACCTCCTTGTTCAGGCACTTGTTGTTCCGGCAGGCGGCGTTCCGACATACAACCCTTGATCACTGATCTGCACAGTTGGGCTTCAGGGTTTGACCAAATTTTTAGCCACAGCAATACAGGTTAGAGTTATATATAATCAGATATGCCTCTCAAGCCTACTTCTTCATGACAAAACACTGTTGGGGTGGATTGTGGTACTGCGCATAACCTTACCTGGAAAACTGACCAATCAGTGTGACCCAATACTCTTGCTCCAAATGTTGCAAAAGAAGAGCATTTGCTTTTAAAAACAATCAACATCTCTTTAACAGGTTTGTGCCCCAAGAGCATCTATGGCTCTTTGAAATTGCAATACGTGAACGCTAACTGAAAATCTCCTATTAAAATCCACATCAATTGGGACCCCCAAATAAGTAAAATTGGGAACCTAAAGTATTTCTATGCCTTCCAGGACAAATATTTTATTTTTTGACAATTTTGGGTTGCTCTTCATCGCAAATGACTTTGTTCTGTAATGTTAAAAACAAGGTTTAACCTGGTAAATGGGTGAAACTGTGGTGTGACGGCTGACAGCTTAACACATTACGTGTATTGACGTGGCTGGAGGAGGAGTTTGGACATCGGATGCGGGAGCTTGGAGCGTTGGTGCAGTGTTAGCTCTGCTCTGCTCTGCGTCCTTGCTCCGATACCGGGCCTCACTCTGATACCGGGGCCTCCTTTGCAGTTCTTTGCGGAGATTTTGAACAAGAACCAGGTACTTTGTGTTTGAAAGAGACATTTTATTGCCTTTAAAAGACTAAAGACACTTTAGTCCAGTTACCAGTGATATCTCATCATATACTTATTGCATTTTAATAGTTTTGAACTGCATCTTATCAGATAAATGTTATATATTTTTCTAAACACTGTGTGGTGTATATTTGTGGTGCTATTCTGTGTTATTGCATGATTTATTGCACAAATACTTTACATATTGTCTTCTAAGATAAGCCTGACTGCTCAGTGCCAAGCTACCAGAGGGTGGGCACAGGATACTTTAGATTGTGTGTGACTTATCCTGACTAGAGTGAGAGTCCTTGCTTGGACAGGGGGTAACCTGACTGCCAACCACAGACCCCATTTCTAACATTTGTGGCAGCGGTGGGATAGGACTTCTATTTGTGCAGTGACATACAATAGCTAAGTGTTCACTACATACCCACAGTAGAGGGGCAACTTTATTCTTTATCTTTTTTCTGCAATTCCGTTTTTCTACCTGACATTTTTTACTAAAATCCTCATTCAACATGTCTCTGGCTGGGTCTCAAGCAGGAGATATATATTTTAATCTGGCCATGTTGGAGACCTACACTGTTAAACAGCTGAAGGGGTTCTGCAAGGATATGGGAGTACCTACCCAAAAGGCCTACAGAAAGGAGGAATTCCAAAAGGCACTTAGGGCCTGTGCAGAAGCCCATTATGATGAGAATATTGAGGAAGAGGGTCCAGAGGATGGCCCCTCAGAGGATTTTCTGCCATCAGAGGAGGATGTCACCACTGTAATTATGCCCCCTGCCAAACCAGGGAGCAGTGTCTCTGACCGTGGCCTGACCGCAGAGGAAAGGAGGGAGGAAAGAGAATTTTGGTTGCAATTGGCAAAGTTAAACATGGAAGCAGAGGAAAGGAACCTCAAAGACTGGCAGAGGAGAGGAGAGCTGAGAGAGTCTTGGCTGAAAAGAAACTTTTGTTGGCTCATGAACTGAGTCTTAAGGAGCTGGATCTTAAGACAAAGCAGCCTGAGTCCAGCAGTAATGGTGGCAGCATACATGCAGAACCTGTTAGAGAAATAAATGTTTGTATACCTAAAAATGTTGTGCCCAGTGATGTGGGGGGAGATGACAATGATAAGTAGATGGCTGCTTACGAAGTTGCACTAAGGGCTCATGGGGTTCCTGAAGAGTAATGGGGGGCAGCCTTGCGGTGGTATTTACCAGCTGTTGGGAGTTACACACTTCTTACACTGGATCCTAGGAATCAAAACATCTATGCACCCATTAAAGCCGCTTTACTTGCCAAGTTTGGTCTGACTCCTTAGAAATACCATCAGAGGTTCAGGGACAGCACCAAATTGTCCACAAAAACTTGGGTAGACTGTTTTGATTTCTCTGGTAAGGCACTGAATGGATGGGTGCGGGGAAGCAAAGTAGATGATTACACAGGGTTATTTAATTTAATTCTGAGAGAGCATATGATCAGTCTTTGTTCTACAGAGTTGCGCCAGCACCTGGTTAACAGTAAGATGACTGATCCTAGGAAGCTTGCTGAGGTGGCAGACCTCTGGACTAGTACCAGAGTGTCCAAAAAGTTACCTGGGAATGACCCAAAAAAGGGTGGTTCTGGTTCCCCCCAACAGAGTGATGGGAGGTTAGAGATGACCCAGACAAGTCCTAGAGTAATGAGGGAGGAAAGGGTTCCCATGCCCCATCTGAAAAACAGGGTGGTGGTTCTGGTGGGCGGGGGCCCAAAGCATCCCATTCCCAACCCCGCTGTTTTGAGTGTTCCCAGCTAGGACACAGGAAAGCAGACTCTGGCCCTCATTCTGACTTTGGCCGGCTGATCTGACCGCCGGGCAGCCGCCAATGCGGCTGCACTCCCGCCGCAGTTATCAGGAGATCCCCGCTGGGCCAGCGGGTCAGCCGCAACACAGGAGCCGGCTCCAAATGGAGTTGCACCTGTCGCGCTTTTCATTGTCTGCTATGCAGACAGAGAAAAGCTGCATGGGGCCCTGTCAGGGGGCCCCTGCACTGCCCGTGCCAGTGTCATGCGCAGTGCAGGGGCCCCCAGAAAGTGAGCATTTCTCTGCACTTAAAACTTTCTGTGCCTTACAATCCACGTCTGGCTAGGTTTAGTTGACAGCTCCTTGTGCATTCACTCAGACACACCCCAAACACAGGGTACTCAGCCTCACTTGCATACATCTGCATTTTGAATGGGTCTTCCTGGGCTGGGAGGGTGGAGGGCCTGCTCTGACACAAAGGACTGCCAAACCCCCTACTGGGACCCTGGCAGACAGGATTGAACTGAAAGGGGACCTGCTGCACTTCTAAGCCACTCTTTGAAGTCTCCCCCACTTCAAAGGCACATTTGGGTATAAAACAGGGCCTCTGCCCTACCACCTGAGACACTTGCTGGAGAAGAAACCTGAACCAGAACCTGCATCCTGCCAAGAAGAACTGCCTGGCTGCTCAAAGGACTCACCTGTCTGCTTTCTACAAAGGACTGCTGCCTTGCTGTTGGCCTGCTGCCTTGCTGAACTCTTGTCTGGCTGCCAAAGTGCTCTCCAAGGGCTTGGATAGAGCTTGCCTCCTGTTCACTGAAGTCTCAGGACCAAAAAAGACTTCTCTTTTTCATTTGGACTCCTTGTGCGCCGAAAAATTCGACGCACTGCTTGATCCTTAGTGACAAAATCGCTGCACGCCGACGCTGCCCGACGCGATGCCTACGGGGCGACCAGAACTTTGACGCACTGCCTCACGTGGACAACGCCACCCAGCTTCTAGAGAGGAAATCGACGCGATGCCTGCCGTGAGAAAGAAAATTCCACGCACTGCCTCCCGGAACGACGCGCAGCCGGATAGCAAGCCGAGGAATCCACGCACAGACCCTGGGACATCTGGTAATCCCGTGAACCATAGAAGGTGTCGGCCCGCGTGCCAGAAAATGACACACGTCTTCCCCGAGTGAAAAATAACAACTCAAGTCCGTGTGTGAAGAGGTGAAACCGACGGACACACCATTTTTCTTCCCGCAGAATGATGCACGTCTCCCCGAGAGAAAAATAACGACGCAAGTCCGTGTGTGAAGGGGCGAAACCGACGCACACACCATTTTTCCACACATCTTCTCCTCTGCCGCCCTCTGCGGAGATTTTCCACTCCGAACCAGGTACTTTGTGCTTGAAAGAGACTATGGCGGTCATTCTGACCCTGGCGGTAAAAACCGCCAGGGCCGTGGTCCACGGGAGCACCGCCAACAGGCTGGCGGTGCTCCTTTGGGCATTCTGACCGCGGCGGTACAGCCGCGGCCAGAAACTGAAAGTCAGCGGTCTCCCGCCGGCTTTCCGCTGCCCAGGGGAATCGGGATTCCGACCCCCATACCGCCATCCTGTTCCTGGCGGTTTAGGCCGCCAGGAACAGGATGGCGGTATAGGGTGTCGTGGGGCCCCTGGGGGCCCCTGCAGTGCCCATGCCAAAGGCATGGGCACTGCAGGGGCCCCCGTAAGCGGGCCCCACTTAGAATTTCAGTGTCTGCTTAGCAGACACTGAAATTCGCGACGGGTGCTACTGCACCCGTCGCACCACTTCCACTCCGCCGGCTCCATTCGGAGCCGGCTTCCTCGTGGAAGGGTGTTTCCCGCTGGGCTGGCGGGCGGCCTTTTGGCGGTCGCCCGCCAGCCCAGTGGGAAACCCAGAATGACCGCCGCGGTCTTTTGACCGCGGTACGGTCTTCTGCCGGTTCCCGCTTGGCGGGCGGCTCCCGCCGCCCGCCAAGCTCAGAATCACCCCCTATGTTTTCTTTTTAAAGACTTAAGACACTTTATATCACTTTTCAGTGATGTTCCTACAAATTCTTATTGCATCTTTTATTGTGTTGATCTACAAATATTCAGATAAATGTTCTATATTTTTCTAAACACTGTGTGGTGTATTTTTGTGGTGCTATATGGTGTTATTAATTGCACAGATACTTTACACATTGCCTTCTAAGTTAAGCCTGACTGCTCGTGCCAGGCTACCAGAGGGTGGGCACAGTATAATTTTGATTGTGTGTGACTTACACTGACTAAAGTGAGGGTTCTTGCTTGGACAGAGGGTAACCTGACTGCCAACCAAAAAACCCATTTCTAACACACACATGGTTAATACCTGCACCATGCACATCCCATTGACACCACACAGACTGTAACAACAGACACATAAGCAGTCTGACTGGCACAAAGGGGCACATTGTAGCCTATGAGGAAGGAAAGGCTGGGGTTGAACAGAGTTAATTGTGCCAATGAGGTACTTACCTGCTCCTCTGGTGAGCCATGGAGCTGTTCATATGGGGGAAGAACCACACTCACAAGCCTCTCCATCTCCTCTGGAGAAAAGACAGAGGCCCTTTCACCTGCTGGTCATGGCATGATTGCTCCCAGAGGCAACACACAGCAGCTGAGGTGGTGGAGGTGTTGCTGACAGCAGTGTCAGGAGTCAAGTGACTGATTTTGCACAATGGGGCGTACACGTACGCCACATTGGCGGTCATCACTGCCACCAGACAGAGCCAGAACATTGGCCTATGGCCGTGTCTACTACGGTTGAAACCGCCTACTGCACGGATGACTTCTGCTGGCAGACGCGGGTGGTTCCTGATGTTCAGTGTAGTAGGTCAGGCATCCACCATTTTGGTGGCTTGAAATGCTATATTTGGCCCTGTAAAATGCATCACAACAACAATATAAGTTATCTGTCATTAGAAACATCCTACATCTGTCTAGTTGTGTAGATCTGACTACACAACCACCAGTGTAGTGTGTTGCAGGTCACATATGGCATATGACAGCAATGCACAGTTCACCACAGCCAATGGTATTTTTGACAGTCAGAAAATAGTCACATTTCAGGGGGCAAGTATGTAGCAGATAGTTGGGTGTCACCTGAATCCATGATGGTGACACATGTGTTGACAACCATGAGGCTCACATTGGACCCTTGTGTAGTTGCCAGTTATGATGTGTACTGGGTGTCATGTCTATCCAGTCAGGAATGTTTTGTCACATTATATTGTTGGCATGCATCATGTCTGTTGCTGTGGACACACTGACTAATGTTAAAAAACATGTCTTGTCACACATAGGTACCCTGTGAGAAGGAGGATGCAACAACCTCCTCTCTACTGTCCACTGCCAGACCTTCAGGCCATGGAGGAATAACAACATCATCCAATTATATCACCTGAAGAGGCAAAAAATAGTGCTGTCAGTTGGAGAAAGATATGGTGCCAGCTAGCAGTAACCCAACCTGTATACCACCCATTGCACAAGTCATGTCAGCATTGCACTTCCTGGCCAGAGGGCACTTCCAACATACAGTGACCATTTCTGCTGGTACGTCCCAATCTATGTTCAGACTGGTGTTGAAGGATTTCCTCTCAGCAATGTTTAAACACATTGACAGCTATATCAGGTTCTCCCGACGTGTGGATTTAATCAATATAAAGGCTGACTTCTCTTGGTTTACCTGCATCCCACTTGTGGTGAGGGCCCTTGATGGCACACATTTTGGCTTGGTGACACCACAGGCCACTGAACAAGTCTATCACAACAGAAAGAACTTCCATTCCAGCAAACGTGCAAATTGTCTGTTTTGCAGATCTCTAAATCACAAATGTGTGTGCCCATTATCCAGGATCAGCCCATGATTCCTTCATAATGCAGAACAGCACAATGCCCCGGCTGATGTCACAACTGCAACCGGAGAGGGCCTGGCTGGTCAGTAAGTCATGCCTCTCCTAACTGTGTGTAAGCAACGTCAGGTGCTACAATCAAGAAGTGAGTGACTCACTGTTTCACTTATGTCCCATTCCTTAACCAGAGACTCAGCATATCCAAACTGTTCTTGATAGTTGACACCACTGATGAATTCAACTATGCCAGGGGAAGTCCCCTTCAGTGAGGCCCATGGAAGAACACAGCAGGCACTGGAACTGACTTTTGGGCTCCCGAAGCCCAGACTGTCTGGAAAGGACCGGTGGAGCCCTTCTCTACTCACCTGGAAAAGTGTGTCAGATCACTGTGGCATGCTGCATGATCCACAACATCGCTCTGCAGAGGAATATCCTGTACATCCCAGAGGACGGGGGCCTGGAGTGCCACCAGGTGAGAATCCTGACATGCCAACTGAGGATGGCAGTGGTAAAGAGGAAGGAACTGACTTGCGAGAAGATCTCATTCACAGCTACTTCTCATGAGTGTAAGTATGTCAGGTGATGTTATGAATGTGACTGTACAATGAACTGTAGTTGTGAGAATGTGTGGAGTTGAGTCTTTTGGAAACAGCAAGGGAACTAATACTCTGCAATAGTCAGCCAAAGGCTGATTGATTAGACAGCTTTTGACACATCTGCACCTTCATGATGTTGCTTTGTTGGTGTCACTTTCCTTGCAATGTACTTTGATTTGCAGATGTTTGCTATGTGACTTGTGTCACATGCATGGTTTCAAGTATATTCTCCTTGTTGTGCCTGTTGTACTGGTATCTACATCATGACATCTTCATATGGGAATTTCAGAGTTGGCATTGGCAGGTGTGTGATACTATTCTGACATACAAAGTGGACATAGATTGCTTCAGGTAATGTATGAGATTGGTTATGTGAGACCTGTGCCAAGACATCTTGCACAGTGTTTGGGTGGAAGGTACCTACAGCATTCACATTGTCAACGATCTGGTCCCACATTTCAATTTTACTACTGAGAGAAGTATGCTGGATTTGTGCTTTAAACAATTGTGGATCTACTCTTATGATTTCATCCACCATGACTCTTAACTCATCTTCAGTAAAAAAAGGGATTTTTTTTTACACTTAACATTGTGAACAAATAAAGAGGGTGGCAGGGACTTACTTAATAGGCGAAGTGGAATAGGGTGAGAATGGACAAAATTGTGTGCATGGTGTTCTATGGGATGGTGGGAAAAGGAGTGCCTAATCTATGTAACAATCAATATGTGCTGCTCATTTTTCTTTGGCTCTGTGTGGAAATGCAGAGGATTGTCATCTGTGAAGGGGTGTGTTTTATAGTATGCTTTGCAGGTGTATCCACTTGGCCAATGTGTGTCAGCTGTGTTGTTTTTTAATTCATCCAATGTGCATTAGTCTGTTTCTTTGCTGACCGCGAATGGTGGTCAACCGCCATTGGCTGACTGCCATGAGAGGACCACGACGGTGACTTTATGATTGTAATATGCTCAGTGGTTGGCGATAGCACTGGTGGGGCTAGAGGTCAGATTGCCTATATCCAAGCCTCTGCGCTGCTGGAGATCTGCCTTTTTTGTTTGCTGGTCAGCGGTCCTGCCTGTATACTTTGATATACGCCCATCCGGAGAACACCGGCATGGCAGTCTCTTCAGGACCGCAAGCATGGCAGTGTCTAAGGCTGGCCGCTAAACTTGTAATTAGGCCATTAGTGTTGCTCAAACCACAATTTTCTAATTGTCTATAGCAAGGTTTCCCAAGCAGGACAAACATTACAAAATCAAAAATGAGCTTCTTACAAGTACCATGTCCAATTCCATCAGTCTGTATATCAAGCTTTAGGTACATATTACCTCAGCAATTTGCAAGAAACCAAAGAATGATTTCACTTTCATAAGTAAAAAATAAAGAAAATAGTAATATACCCATCAGGTTGAAGCTGATTCTTATATAACTCATGCAGATGTTAGATGAAGGGGGTATTCAGCTCCAGGGGTTGTCGGGCTGGAGGTGCTCCCTTCCCTAATGCAGATCACTAAAAAAGTGTAGTACCGTGAAGTGCTAATCACCCCACACTTTGCATTCCTCATGACATGTTCTATGAAATAATTTATAACCTCACTGCAAGTTTGAGAATTCCAAAATTGATGACAAAACTGCATGGTGGGGGCATGAGTTAAAGTTAATTTAGAACATGAGTTATACTTGTTTGAGATAACTGTAAATGGTGAATTTCAATAGTTTTGTTTAAAACAGTATTTTTAACTGACATTTTCACATAACTATAATGTTCCTTTAACCTTTTGAAAAAGCAAAATTTTATTACCATACCTATAAATATCTATATCTATATACAACTATACAGCTATACAGTATATGTAACTATGTATATATCACTTAGCAGCAGTCGCCAGTAGGAAGTTACAGTTAGGACCTAGTTTCTATAGAAAAATCTTTTTTTTTAACTTTACGATATCTTTGGCACCGGTTAATGAATCTTCAAAAAATGTTCCCCAAAAATTAGACGCTCACTTCAGCTGCTGTTTGGAAGGTTTCAGGGTGATCCATCAAGAAGGGGCCAAGAAAAATGGGGGATTCCAAATGATATTTTCCTATGTAAATTCCCATAAGGGTTTTTGAACAGGTGTACAGCCTGAAACGCTGGGGGAAATTACACCAAGGCCCACATTTATGGAAAATGGAGCACAACTGCGCTATCACAGTTGTGTGATATTTGTTTCAACGCCGGCTGATGCCAATCTTTAAAGCCATTGGTGCTCCATATTTATGAAATGACGCACAATGGAGC
The DNA here is from genome assembly GCF_031143425.1 of Pleurodeles waltl. Taxonomy (NCBI): domain Eukaryota; kingdom Metazoa; phylum Chordata; class Amphibia; order Caudata; family Salamandridae; genus Pleurodeles; species Pleurodeles waltl. The sequence goes on along the minus strand of NC_090437.1, from coordinate 1,050,951,102 downwards.
TAAGGAACGGCTAGCATCACAAAAAAGACGCTAGCCGGTGGGGATGGCATTAGGAAAAATGGCACTACTGGGTCAGAAATTATGCTAGGCTGGTTAGCGGCTAAATTTCTGCCGCTAATCAGCCTAGCATCATTTTCTGATGCACAAGCAGCTAACAATGACTCTTGTCTGACTATAGACAGGAGTCATTACCACCAGTCCAGTGCCCACCACAGGAGACCAGTGTCCCCTGTGCAAGACCCACACACACAGTACCAGGCAGGGTATGTAAGGGACTCCCAATGGCACACCACACACAAACACTTACCTGGGATGGGCTCCCTCCTCCTGTGGTGTCCCTGTGGTGTGGGTAGGAGTGTTGCTGGGGTTGAGGTGGGCATCTTTGTGCCCATTCCACGGTGTTTACCCGTGGAACTGGGCCTTCCTGCACTTTAACGCTTGGTCTGACCAGGCATTAAATAATGATGCTAAGAAGGCTTAGCACCATTATTTAGACCCACCTCCCAGCCGTGTGTCATTTCTGTGCCGGGAGTTAAATATGGCACTGGGGGGGCTGGCATCCTAAAAATGGCGCTAACTCCAATATTTTCATGCTAGACGGGTCTAGCATCAAACTATAAATATGGAGTTAAGTTAGAGATGCTTTAGCTCCAAAATAAATGATGCTAAGGTGACGCTAAGCTTTCATAAATATGGGTCCAGATTTGGCAGAAAGGTGGCTCTTCGTTCAGGAAGCACCCTTTTTCAATTTGGTGTAAATCTGTTCAGTATTATTTTAGATATTAACTAAAATTCAAATTTGTATATGTAGCTATGCAAAGGCTCCACAAACCCTCCTTATCTCGCACAGAGATCTGATTGACTGCCAAAACTTCAACAAGGAAGTGTTGGCAGCCATCTTGGGACTTGGCTTCAGCTGAGTTTCTGAAAAAAAGAAAACAAATAAGAAAAGGGAACAAGGTAGGGGCACCCTGACCCCTTAACTCTGTTGCTTGGGTCCCAGAGGGGCCCTCCAGGGCAAAAAAAACTTTTAAAAAAGCATTTTCCCACAAATTTGTAACGTAAGGGCGTTATAAAAGCGGTGAGTTTCATTGTGGAAATCTTTGCTTCTCTGTTGTCGCAATGTATTGGGATTGGAAGAATGCCCTGTTGGATTTATAAGGTATGAGCTTATCCATGACATTTTATCTTTGAGGATGAGAACCCTTACAATAGTTTGCTTGTATTTAAACAATTAGAGCTTTTCAATAATTTTTTATCAAATGCAGTATGCGTAAGTTCCTATACGAGATAAATGCAACATGTATCGATATGTCTACATGCTACAAGTGATTCTAATTACTAGGGCCGTAGTGCGAAAAAAGTGCGGCTGAGAATGTCGATATAATGGGGTATTTGCCCACAAATATTTGAACATTGGACGGCAAATGGTATGTTCTGACTGTAAGAAAAATATATATATATACTTTTTTAGATTCTGTATACTAATGTCATCATGCCATTAAGGATATGGTTGGTAAAATGTTAGAGATGATTAAAGAATAGAGAATCAAGCATTCATTATCGATTTAGAATGTCATTCGTTTAGTCGGCTTGAATTTATCCACGATTAGATAGAGCCTCTTATGACGGCACATCTGCCTCTGGGTTAGAATAATATACAGCACATATCAATAGGTGAGATTGTTTAGTTATTTGGACTGATACACATATATAGGTGATTCATAATGCATATAGATGAAATAAATTACTAGACGACAGGAGAATCAGTTTAATATTAGATCAATTGAAGGTACAATTTTGAAAGGTAATATTTTTAAAGGTCTACTGTAAATATTTTTTAAGATTTGTCACTTACGTTTATTTTTTATATCAAACTATTGATTATTCATATTTGTATATCCTTTTAGCGCTGAAGTAGTCCTTTTTGACGAAACGCGTTGGCTATGATCTTTTCATTGTATATGAAGTCACATATGGATAATTACAAACTGAATTAATAAAAACTCCATTAAAAGGAAGAAAGACAATTGTGGATCTACTCTTACGATTTCATCCACCATGACTCTTTACTCATCTTCAGTAAAAAAGGGATTTTTATTTACACTTGACATTGTGAACAAATAAAGAGGGTGATGGAATGTTATCTTCATAGGATGTGATATAAGGATTTAAAGACAATCAAGGAAACTCCTCCTTCTTCTATAATTTGATGTATATCTGTGCTGAATCTTACTTTGTAAATATAGCGTCCTTGAGATGGTGATTGAAGACTAGGGAGTTGGTCCTCTGGACTCGTGCACTTTATCCTGTATATTTGATGTATTCCATCACAGGAAACTGTGCGGCATTTTCTGCCTCGACTCCAGCAAAACAGATATATATATATATTTATTTATTTTTTTCACTGAAAAAAGGGACATAACAGGGGTAAAATGGATGTTATAGGTAGGTTTGGATTTTACACACACAAAACATAGAAATTCAACAGGTATACTTATACTTAACTCAGGAAACTATAACTCAAAACTATAACTCATGCCCTAATGTAACTATAGTTAATGCCCCCACCATGCACAGTTTTCTCAACAGTAATGTTTTGCAAATGCTGCAGTTATATTATAAAATTATGTCATAGAAAATGGAATTACTGATTTAATATGAGGGATAAGCAGCAGTGCATGGCAATGGTGCGAGTTATAGTTACCTTAGGGCACGAGTTATAATTTCTTGTGTGTATAAAATCTGAACCTTGTTTTAAAATTCTGTTTCCTAACTATAAAATCTCTGTAACTTAGTTTTTTCAGTGAATTTTAAACTTAAGTAATATTTAATTATCTTATGTTAATCCAACCTCCACCATGCATGGTCTTTGGTCAAACGCCCGAAAACACACACCACTGTGCCATGCATGACCTTTGACTGGCCCCCCTTCCTGGGCCAATTTTGGCCCAAGGGACCCCTTGCCCAGGCCTAATTCGTGAAAGAGTAGGGGGTCCACATGGCCTTCCTCCCTGCCCAAAAAATAAAAGGAGGGGGCATGAAGCCTATTTTGGCTCCTGGGACCTTATTCTCTGGGGCCTGGGCAATTATTGAAAGGGGCAGGGGGACTGCACGGCCCTCCTCAATGGACCAATTTTGCCCCTGAGGGTCCCATCCCTGGGGCCCAGCTACACAGGGCCTCCAGTGTACACTGTTGGGGACCATTGGCAGCATCAATGCCCCTGCGGTTCCTGATGGCTCCCTGCCACCGATGATGGGGTGTCGGAGAGGAGGGGTTTATGCAGGCTCCTTGTGTCAGATGTTGCGCAGGTTGCTTTAGACGTGATGATGGGGAGGGGTGTGGACATGGTTGAGAGGCGCAGGCGGGTGCTAATCTTCTGAGGGGTGGTTGTGAGGATCACCTCGTGGGAGAGGACATAGGGTACAAAGCATCTCTGAAGCCCTGAGTCAGAGCTGTGCTGAGCCTTTCTTGATTTGACCTTTTAACACCCACCTGTGTTAGGTGATTGGTACCAATCCAATGAAGTTCCTTCGACATTTTGTGGCATCAAATGAACAAACAATGGCACTGGGTACTCTAGAGTTAAATGAAATACAGAATGTAATGATGTGGAATGGAGCTAGAAGTCTGACCAACGAGCGAGAAACGTGTGTTCTAATCCTGGCTTCTATAATTCACTAAAACACTGCGTGTTCCTAACACTGTGTGTCCTTCAGCAATTCATTGTATCTTCACATGCAACAAAGTGTAAATATGTGTAGTATATATGTGCACAAATACCTGTACAATGAGTGTCTGGTACTATACAAATCACACACCATCCAACTCACCAAACACTGGCTGTAGTATAGACCAGGGAAAGTTTTATGTAGTTTATCTGCTAAGGGTGATGTTGTCAGAAGTCCTGAAATGAATACCAACAACATGAGCAACGCTGACATTTGCATCTGTGTGGTGTAGTTGTCACCTCCCTGTAAGTTTAATGTCTGCTTTTGTGACTTTCGTCAGCCTGTGTTTTTAAGACAATGAATGTCTGTAATATGAACGTCATGGGAAGTAATGAAGCGTTGATAGCGAGGTTTTTTTTTATCAAAATGCTGTATTTTTACACATTGATTCTGAACGGAACTCTACTGTTTCTAAGCACATTTGTGATGGACGACTCAACCACTCTTGCCGGGCGCGAACTACTGACCTTCATGTCACCATAGTTGTCAACCGGGAGGTTTAATGTACTGAACTCGTTCTCAGGCTTATAATTGCAAATAATTTATTTAAACTTTAAACAAAGATATGATGAGGATAAGTAAGTAGTTTACTCAAGCTAAAAGCAATGGAGGCAGTCTCAGCGCTGCCAAAATAGCGCACCTTCTAGAAACCAGACACCATTCATTCAAGCATATCTTTACTGATACAAGCCAGCGCCCTTTGTTATACTTACATTTTTAGGGTCGAGTCTACGTCGCATGCCCTTGCGCATGTGAACGCTTTAGGTATTAGAAAAGGGCTCGGAACCCCGTTGACGTCACGTCAGTGTCTTTCATTGGCACGTTCGCTTGCCTGTTAGAATCTGCTTGCTTTGATTAGTGGAAGGCACACATACGCCATGCCTTTTTCGGTGATTAGCCCTCCTCAAGCGCAGAGACCAAGTACAGAAAACATGCAAGGCTCTCTGTTTCCCGTCAAGTTTTTGGACTACTTTTTCTCTATTTTCACAGCACGATCTCGCTGGGCAGAAGTTGAGCGCTTTGCATACTATCGACCTTGTTACACATTTAATTGCACTTTTGCCGGTTACATTTATAATTGCACTTTTGCCAATAGGTATTATTACGAGTGAACTGTAGCAGCGCGATTGCACTGTTTTTTTCTTTTCATGCAAGAAAAATCCGGTTGGGAGTTTACAACTGGGAATAGCTGCAACTCCGACGAATGCAAGACCCTAGTACATTGCAAATGCTTGTTTATTCTTGGTGTCGCTTCCTACTAGTGTGAGACAGCCATTAGAAAGTTGCATCTGTGAGTTTAGTGCTCGTTCCTGACATACGTCTTGGTGTGCTAGTTATGGGTCTAAATCCACCTGCAATAACTCAATCTCTCTATGAACTCTGTAAATTGAGTGTCATTCCATTGTCATTTCAACGCCTGGAAGGGACAGAATCGCCACATTGACAATGCTTTTGATTTGCAGGCTATGATTTATTTTGTACTTCGCCCGGTTTGAGGTGGGTTGTCGTTTTCACTGTCACTACTTTCTGACGACAAAGGAAGTGAGAATGTCTCGGTTGTGCATGTGGGTCGTGGAAGATCCTAGCATTTTCAGTGACTCCATTGTGACTGTATGTTGGGGCCTTGCCGTGAAGAATTATATGAACAGTGCAAAGGATGCCGGGAAGTGCCTGTCTGCCGGGCCCCTGGGCATCAGCAGGAGGGACGTTAAGCAGCAGTAGAGGACAGGCACAATGGATACAAACAGTACCTGGGGCTGCTGGGAGGCTTCAAAGACGGAGGCAGTTGTCAGGAGGGCGTTGGAGAGAGAAAGAGAGAGGGTCCACAGAAGAACACCTTTTACCCCAAGTGAATGACAGTTTGTTGTTGAGGGCTTGATGTTTCCCTCGGACAAACTAGACTGATAAGTGGGCGAAATGGGGCTGAATTACTGGCGCATGAAGAAAGGAGCCAGAGGATTGGTTTATGAGAGGACCTTTGCACAGGCACAATGGAAGTACCCTCTGTGAATGTCAGTTTATTATGCGTGGCTGGATGCTGCCAACAACCCCTCCACACAGTGTAGTCAGACAAGGAAGAGGAGACATACAGACATGACAAAGAATCAGAGATGGCGGGGATGCGAGAATGAGAGAGGGCTCACACAAAACACATTGTCAGTGCCCTCAGTGAATACCAGCTTGTTGCTGGGATTGGATAACACTCTCCTTTCTGTCCTGGTCTAGGCAGAAAAAGGGACGATAAGGAGGCAGTGGCAAGGGGACACAGAGGAAGTAGAGAGGACCCAGGAGGGTGCAGGGGGCTAGAACGTGAGAGAGTCTAGCCAGGGTCCCATTGACAGTTTTCTGAGTGAATGTCAGCATGCTACTGTGAGGGCAGTTAAGTAGACAGACAGGAGGAGCTGGGGACAGTGCCGGGTCCACACTTTCTAACAAAGGGCAGGGTGAGAAGAGCCCCTGGTTTATGCTCTGGAATGCATCTCCCACCAATCATTAAAGCCCACATCACAGCCCTTGTGCTGCACTAACACTAGTGTACCCCGGGCACAAGGTCCTATGCCAGGTCTGTACCCGTCTGGGTGCTGCCTGTTTTGATGCCCCAGGACCTACGCAGGGTCACAGTGGGGTATCCGTGGTATTAAAATGTATGTGGGCAACCCAAGCCTTTTCTTCCGAATCCGAAGTTGCTGAACACCAAGGCTGCCTGATCTTTACTTCACCCCTGGGGTTCTTTTTCATCCACACGTGCTGTATTTTTCATTGTTTTCTTTTCTTCATCGTGTCCCTTTCTTTCTCTAGTCTACTTTTCTCTCAGACTCTAGGCCAAAGAAACTATGGAGATGAGAATTAACTCTTTTTTCTTAAAATGAGTGCCGGTACCTTTAAGCACTATTGGACGCGCTCCTCCTTTGAGAGGAGCACAAGACCCCACACATTCACAGTGGTAGGACAGGACAGTGATCCATGATATGTGCAGCCACAGCTCTCTGTCTTGACTACCTTTATAAAGCACCTCCTCTTCTACGACGCCGTGTATATTCTCGGCTACCTCCTTTCAATTTGGGTTTGTCACTCCTTTCATGCGACATCCACCTAAACTAACAGATTAAACATATGAGATCCAGTCTTTCGACATCACCAATGAGCTCCCGGGAGAATGCGGTGCACATATGTAGTGTGGTTAGTTTTACGTATTCATTGCGCTTTAGCTTCAGGCTTTAGGCCTTTGTGCACTTTGCCCTGAATATATTTTATTCATTTGCTAACAGCTTAGAGCCTCTCTGCACTTTGCTCTACATGCTTTTTATTAGGCTTCGTACTGTTATTTTTCAAATAGCCAGTTCTACGGTGTTGTTTTTTTATTCATATCACACTGTTTTGCCTACTTCAGCACTGGAGTTCTCCATAACATATTTACTCTGTGCTTCAGTCAAGGATACAGTCTGGTACATTGCCGATAGACGTGGTAAGAGTTTAGACTTGGCATTCCTGCGTAGGGACATTTTGTGATCACGATGATGTGTTAGTTATAAAATCACTTCCTTGTCCCAATACACGCAAGAGGGAGATTCCGACCAGGGAACCACAACTAGACGCTGACTGCCTTGTTGCAGATGCTGAACCAAGATCACAGGTCTTTGCTCAGGTATGAGGGCTGATGTCTCCACAGTGATTCTAATAGGCAAGCTAGAAGCTTAACATGCTGTGCTCTAGATAAAACAAGCAGAGGGAGAGTAGAAACTGTTTGACAATATGATAGCTTTGTTCTTATGTTTTACTCTCCTGGTAACTATTACAATCCTACTGTGTTGTATCGTTCTGGTTATTGCGGCTCACGCCTAAATATCTAAAATACAGTCGTTTTATTAAAAAACATTATATAAAACTTATACTGTCTTTGTCATTTGTATACGAGATCATATTGGAAATAAGAGAGTTGGTTTGAATCTGAGTAACCACGACTTCCCTGAGAAGTTCCAAAGATGTCATGCGCTCGGCTGCCGAATCATTCCTTCCACATGGGAGAAATGAGGCACTGCTAGTTAGCCGGAGCAAAAACCGGATTTAGGGTGACAGTGTTCTTTACATGTGGGTCAGACTCAGTCCCCCACACCGTTATAGATCCTGCTACCTAGAAATCCAGTAGTCTCATTTAGAATAATGAGAGCCCACGCGACATGGCGCCGCCAACGTTTGGTCTGGCTCTAATGAATATGTCCGACTGATTCTCTTGGTCTCATATATATTTTGACTCCTCGGTTCCGTTTACGGAGACGTCCGTGGGGCTGAGGGTTTCCGCCGCCACGGCATAGGTGCTTCCTGTTGCTTAGTGGTTGGTTGTTCAAGCTTGAACTTTGAAAGGAAAAACCCCGATATTGGTGTGCCTTCTCTGACCTGAAGCTATTTTTTTATAAAATGGCGAATCCTAATGTAGTGAACATAGCAATTAATATGCGTCATCCGCTCACTGGACATCTGTTGACACATGGACTGACAGTCCAGGGGGGTCCAGTCACTTTTGTGGTGGACGCCCATGCAGCCTATAGAACGGAACTTTTTTATTCTTGGGTCGGATTTCCAGCAGTGGATGGGGGGACAAATACTTTTCATGAATACACTGTTGCGAATGTCCCTGGACAATACAGGGCTAACGCTTATTTAGAAATACCTCTATCTTATCAAGAACACCATAATTGGCTTGATGGCGCCCTCCCACACTCAGTAGCACAAGTTAGGTTAGGTCCACTGAGTAATGATGGTCCTACCTGGCCTTTATTGGCTACATATACACCTCATCCTGCGGTTGCTCAATTGGCAGTGGTTGAAGTTCGTCGTTTATATACAGAATTAACAGCTACATATAGACGATTAGTTCAGTTTGTCATGCAGACACTAAATACGAATGCAGCGCGTGCTGCTCCAGCGCACCCACAGGCAGTGGTTCCGGGTATTAATCCGGCCACTGTGCACTCAGTTATGGGTAAAGTACCGGCTAAACGAGAGGAGACTCCATTTTGGCTGGCGCAAAAAATTAATACGCTGGAAGCAGTATTTCCCCATACGGGACCTCAGGATAAACATAGAATTTTGACAATGTGTTTGCCGTACGGGATGGTTCCTCCGGTGGACCTTTGTAATACCTGGGGCACGGTGTTTGCCGCGCTCTACACTACGGCACACGGTACACCGACATTGGCTAATTTACCGGACGTACTTAAACAGATTCAGGATGAATATGGGGCTGCCCCTGCCTTGGATTTGGGCATGCAGTTGCTGGGCAATTTTGCCACAGTTTCTTCTATTATTTTGAGTAATCTCAAAGGAGAGGCAGTAGCACTAGCAGTGCGAATGCGTCTTCGGGATGTTCCACTGCTTAATCAGGAGCGGGAGCTACCGAGAATAATAGCGGAAACATATTCTAGTATTGGTCGTGATAGCCTGGGGGCTAGACCACAAAAACCCCAGTTACAGGGTAAAAATAATAAAGACAATGCTAAACAGCAACAACCTGAGGGTTCGAAAAAGCGCTGGGAAAAGAAACAGCAAACATCTAAGAAAGATGGTGGGCAGTCTCCGCAACCGGAGACCCCACAGAATAAGTATAATCTCAGGAATAGGGATACTTTGAAGACGCCTGATAGATATCAATATACTGATACACGCCAATCTCGTTCCTTTCAGGACTCCTCGGAAAAGAGAAGTGAGAGAGGTGGGCGGTCAGAGCGGAGGACGGAGTACGTGAAACTGAGACAGGATTCACAACGCTCAGCGGAGGTTTCTATTAAACAAGAAGAGAAACCGCTGCAACAGAAACAGCAATTTAAAAAGAAGAAAGTGGCAGCTGTCTCAGTCAGACATGCCGCTCAAGAAGAGAGTTCTCTTGACGAACAAGACATGGGCGTTAGCACTGTTAGACAGCGCGGCAGAGGTCACAATAGTTTGCCGGAGTCTTCTAGAGCATCTGGAGGTGAAAGCAACTGATGACTTCATACAAGTCGAGACGGCGGATATGCGAGTCTCTGATCCTGATAGAGTATATGAAGTGACTCTGCGATTGGAAGGGGACATTGACCGTATTATAAACGCCATTTTTTGGGACCATGTGGTAAAATCATATGATGTTCTGCTGGCCGAACAAGATTGGCCAAATGACTTTGTTTGTGACTGTCCGGTTGGGGAGGAGGTTATTACACCTTCCTTCTCATCACTTGTTCCGAGAGAACTCTCGGAGTCCTATAGTAAATCATGGGCTCTAGCACAAGCTCCCGCCTTGTATAGAAATAATGTGGGGTGGGACAGAAAATCACCTTATAATGTAATTCCAATAAAGGGCTAACCTCAGCCACAACTGCAGTATCCTATCAAATTTGAAGCAAGGGCATCGGTTAGGAAAATTCTTACACAATTGGAGTATCAGGGTGTAATTGAGCCCTGTGTCTCGCCGATGAATAATCCCTTGTTTCCGGTTGCTAAACCGGACCATTCATATAGGATAGTGGTGGATTATAGACATTTGAATAGTCATACACGCACATATGCAATACAGAATTCACACAGCGCAGCGCTTATGAATAATATAGTGCGTAAAAAATACAAGACAACATTGGATATCTCGAATGGATTTTTCTGCCAGAATATAGCGCCCGAGAGTCGGGACTATACCTGTTTCAGTGCGTTTGGCTCTCAGAATTTTTTTTGTCGTTTGCCTCAGGGGTATAAGAATAGCCCAGGACTGTTTTCGGCTCGTGTAACTGAAATGCTGCATGAGTTCGACCCTGAAGCGTTATCATATGTCGATGACATATATCTGACAGATGATGAGATTCTGCAACATCTAAGGCGTGTATCGCGCATTGTTGTGGGGTTTGCTGATATTGGCTATAAATTTAATTTTAAGAAATCAAAGATTGCCTTCCTCAGCGTCATTTTCCTGGGATATGAGTTGTCGAGTGAGGGCAAGAGCCTAGCGCCACATTTTTTGGAGAAATGTGATTTATTGCAGCCTCCTAATACGGTTCGGAAGCTCCAGTCCTTGTTGGGGTTTCTGAATTTTGGCAGAACTTACATTCCTGAATATGCAACGCGTATAAAACCCTTATACGAGTTGATTCGCCCAAATTTTTCGAGTAGATTTTGGACGATTGAACATACACACATACTGCAAGAGTTACAGAGTGATCTCTTAGCAGTTAAACATTTACACACACGGGACAATAAGACACATTTAGTCATCAGGGTGATACCTGGGGCTGTTGGGTTTACTTATGTCACCTTTAATGAAGGGTTGACAGTCCCGATTGCATACAAGTCTCACTTGTATTCTGCTGCAGAGCAACGTTTTGCACAAACTGAGAAAATTCTCACTGCAGTACAGATGGCTGTTATTAAAGAAAAACCGCTGGCCCAGGGTCAACGCATTGTTGTCGTTTCCCCGGTTCCGGCCTTAGAGGCTGTTACTAAAGCAAGTGTTCCTAATTCGAAAGCTTTACACCCGCGATGGATACAATGGGCTACGTCTTTGACAGCCACTGATGTAGATTATGTATTTGACCCTAAACTGCAGACTCAAGAATTTCTTCAATATGAAATGGAATACCCTATTCCTGCTGGTACGTTGCCTATTGACCAATATCAAGTGGTCATGTATACCGATGGCTCTGCGCAACCAGCGGTTGGGACTAAACAACAGTATTCTGCTGCATGTGCGGTGGTGAGCGGCACTATGGAGGGGGAAGTGTTCTGCCCCCGACATACTTATACTAAAACCTTGGGAGATTGCACAGCATAGCTGGCTGAGCTCAAAGCTCTATTGTTAGCATTGGAACACGCGGATCCGGCGCTTTTAACCTTGCTGGTCTGTGACTCCTACTACTGTGTGCAGTCTTTCAACGAATATCTACACTATTGGAAGATGAATGGGTTCAGAGATTCTAAAGGCAACACCATTAAACATAAAATGTTGTGGGGTAAGGTTGCGGATCTAAAGGAAACGCTTCCTAAAGTCCATGTTGTGCATACACTTGGACACCAGCGCGATGGGATACACGTTGCTGGGAATACTTTGGCTGATGAAGCTGCAAAATCAGCAGTGGCTGTCGCCACTTTAGCCGCAGTGACTCGTTCAAGTTCCAAACCAGACACAGAAATTTCGGCTGCCATAAAGGCTACGGCTGATGGCACGCCCTTTCCTAAAGGATTTCCTTATAAATATAGTTACTGCTTGAATGGTGCGCTGAATGCTACTGTTACAATTCCAGGCATTGGTGTACGTGAAATTCCCAATAAAATTGAGAGACCTCGATTAATTTCTGCAGCACATGAGGGGGTGGCTTCTGCACATGCTGGTGTGGCTGCCACGATTTCACTTTTACAGGCTCGTTACTGGTGGCCTGGTCTCTATAAAGAAACGAAGCAATATGTCCTTTGTTGTGACGTTTGTCAACAAATTAAAGCGCCGTCGGCTAGACGCCCGCAGCAGATGCCCCTTCTGATTTCAAATAAACCTTTACAGTGTGTGTACTTGGATCATTGTGGTCCGCTGACACCAGATAGTGCATACAAATATATATTGGTTGCTGTAGATTCATGCTCCAGATTTGTATGGGTATGGCCACAACGCTCGGCTGACGCTCGAACTGTTATTAAAGATTTGCGCATCTTTGTCGATATATTTGCAGTTGCGGCTTTTCATTCGGACCAGGGCCCTGCTTTTGCCTCTAAGGCATTCAGGGACACCATGGCTTCGGTGGGGGTCCAACTCCAATTCTCGTCTCCGTTTCATCCCGAAGAAAATTCTGTCGTGGAACGTTTAAATCGTGATTTAAAGCAGTCCTTAACGGCCAGAGTTGTAGGTACGGGTCGTGGTTGGCTAGCTAACCTATGTGGAGTACAGAGAGCACTTAATAACTTGCCTAGGAGGTCACTGGGGGGTCGTACTTCATATGAGTGCCTGTTTGGAACACAAATGTATGTTCCTGATCTAGATGGTCCTGGTGTGGAGGCGGCAGATAGGCCCTTTGACATAAATGATCGTGTCACTGTTTTGCAGGTTTTACATCAATTCCGTGAAGATAACTCTTCTGCCAGTGCTGCCTCCTCAGGAATTAAGGATGAGCCAGTAACACCTACTGGTTGGATACCCAGGATTGGGGATCTAGTGCGTGAAAAGGTTGCAGTTAAAAAATAATTTGGTCCTTCTTATCGAGAACCTGTCCCTGTATTGGGGGTGAGCGGCACGAGAACTGTGATTTTACCGCCGCTGCGAGGGGCCAATGGAAATCGCTTTGTTTCCATTGACAATGTCAAGTTACAACATGTGGCTGATTCTGCACAGCAGACCAAGAGGGACACCCAGTAGTTCCGGAATCCCTCTCACTACTGGGGAAGAAGTCCCGCTGCAGGTGATTTTCACCGACACTGTTTCCTCTCTGAGCTTGGGGAGGGTGGATGATGATCTTGCGATTGTTCCACCGACGGCGATTAATATGGAATCTTGTGATCAAATTGCTGAACGTTCTACTGATGTTTCTGAACATGTGGTTTATAGCGTGCCACGGCGAGAGCCTCCATCTGCTTCTTCGTTCACAGTTGCACCTTTTGCTAGAACTGCTTCTGGCTGCTTCAACGACGCTGATAATGATGGGTCCGGCTCCTCGTCCTCGATGTCTTCTGTCCACGGTCCACGACGGCTGCTGGGATGGCTTAAACGAACATATTTTGTTTTTCCTTGGAACTATTTTTGGCTGTTTTTGGCCGTGATGACTATATTATTATGGTTGGGATTTGTGGTTACTTTTTTTCTGATAATACATGGTCATTGTCTTCCTGATCGATCTGACATTGAGCACGTAGAGACTGTGTTAAAACCGCATTTTTCGTCTCATATGGTTCGAAGAGATTTGTCCACTGTTAACATTTCTGCGATACCAGTTCCGGATGGAATTGTGTGGGATAAAGTAATGTTTGATATATATGGTCCCACTGAATTGATTCAAATACCGTATGTCCTCAAATTATCAATGAATGATATTGTTATACCTGGCATTGTTTCTGATGATTGGGACGTGAAGACAGTAGATTCTATGCTTACGGATTTGCAATATTATACTGTCTATGACGATGATGATGCTTACCAGTTTAGAGATAATCATGGTGACATGTTTTGTTACAGCTATTATGGACACCACTTTATTCATAAAGCTAGTAGCCCCAAGTCGATGTTTAATTATGTGCAATGGGAACATTGCTCGACTCCTCCACAAGGGAGTTCAAAAACGTATTATGATAAATTTGCATATTTTTCTGGGCATGATCCACGTGATGCTAAGTCCTACTATTTTAAAGTTGCACCGTATTCTAATAAGCAAATGTTATTGACCGATACTAAATTACTGTATTCCAATTTGTTTGTATCTAAACTTTCGGTCAAGGGATATGAATACTGGTTTAAAACTGTTGACTTGAAAAGTATTTGGGGTTCGAAAACGTGGCAAATGCGAGGCAGGGACACGTTATTTAGAGTATGTATTATCCCTGTGCAGATGACTTTCCTCAATGACACAGTACAACAGACTAGCTGTTTGGGCTTAGCAACGATTAGGGAGTTGACTTTGCCTAGTATACCTGTCCCTTCTAAATTAAAAAATTGGCAGCACTATGTGAATGCTACTTTCATTGACTTTACACATTGGGTCCAGAATGGTACGCTTAACACTTCATTGTTACATCCAGGTGGGTGGTTATTATGGCCTGTAGACACTAATATGTGTCATCAACGTTTTGTCACCTCTTCAGGGGGGTTCAGGACTAGTAGGGCAGACCCTTGTTACGTTTCACCAGAACATGCTGATATTATAACTACATACAGTGTGGGGAAGCTTTGTCAGCAGTGGTTGAAGTCATCCACGCTGGATGCAGTTAAGTCACATCTCACGTTACTGTCTAATGATACTGATTTACAAGATTTTTTGTCAGGTCCCAAAGTACCACAGAAGAAAAGGTTCTTATACGAGGTTTATAATGAGATTTGGAATCTTTCACAACAAGAGGCTGCAGCCCGGTTGAGGCAGATTGATCAAGAAAATCTGATGCAGACTTTGTATGTTGTTGATAATGGCATGCATACCCTTTCTGACCGTGTTTACACGATTGACAGCATTGTTTCCTCTGCCATTGACATTATTAAGTCGGACATGTCTTCTTTATATCATGGGCAGAGTCAGACGCGGTCCATCATGCAGCTGGGTTGGACTCTTCAGACCTTGAAGGCGGGTCGCGTTCCATGGCAGCACGTTCGTGCCAGAGAGATCTTTATCTCTTTTAATTTGACTCGTCAACAACAACTGATGGCTAAAAAGGAAGCGACATATGTTATGTTAAATATTGAGAAATTAGAGAAACTGCCTTTCACGGTAGCTGAGATTCCGTCAGCTGAATGGTTGATTAATGGGGTTATTAATTTGCCTATCTCCACTTTGCAATTTACTTCATGTTTGAAGCACATTCCGGTGGGTAGATATGAACTATTGGGAGACAGTTACATACACGAGGTGTGGGACCTTCCCTTTCAGTACAGATGTGTTAATGGTTTGAAGGAGGTTTTTCTTAGCGGCAGCGACTGCGAAGCTTCTGTCAGCCATTCAATGGTTTGTAAACAGCTGTCCTTGCACAGGGCGTGTAACGCTTCGATTGCTAACTTAGCTTGTTATTTGAAGGGAGTTCCAGTCCCGGTTATTAAAAACACTTTCCAGGTGCTTTCTAACGGCAGTTACATTGTTCTTAACAGCGAACGCTGCTGTGGCATGCGTGCCGGAATAGTTTACATCGTCGTTGTCAACAAGGCCGTTACGTGCTGCGGGAATGTGTTGTTTCCCCCCACTCAATTTAGGGAGGTAGCGGACATCTGGCCTCATATTGCTACTTCCAAGGTTGATTTCGACAAGTTGAGTCGGCTAAAAGCTTTATTGTTTCAAAAGCATGTGGCCCTTACATCTGCTAGCGAGACCTACGCACTTCAGGAGGCAAGGTCATCGGCGGAGATACAGTCCCTTTTGAATACTAACTTTCCAAATCACTTCGGTGAACTTGTGGGACATATATTTAAAGCATCCAGCACTGCTGGTATTGCACATTTTTTTAAAGTCGTTGGTGTTGGTTTTGCTCATACCTTCTCTTCCATATTCGGTTTGATACCTTCGGCTATACATTCTATTTTCGGAAGCATTTTTGGGGGTTTCCCGTTTACTTTGGCTTTATTGGCTGGAGTCTTGCTGTTGTTGCTATTTTTTCGCAATGGCTGTCCCGTCACGACGAGATCCTTTATTGCTGCTCCCGTCAGCGCAGCTGTGTCGTGAACGCATGATGCAGCATTTTGGAGCGACACTCCTGGGACATTTGGAGCGCGACTGGTCTCTGTCATTCAGACCGGTTTTGGATTGTGTGCAACCCGTGTTTCGATGCCTTTGGTGCTCGTTTGAACATGCACTGGCTCTCTATCTCTCATTGCAGCGCCCTCCAATGGTCGATACTGATCTGTTGATGTTCCCGATTATGGCTCATTCCCAGACTTGTGTACTACGGTTGCGCTTGCTTCGTGAGGCAGTTTATGAGATTCCCTTCCTGGAGGAAGATGGTATTGTCTCTTTCATAGGCCCTGCACGGTGTGCCGCCCTGAATGGTTTTGGGGCTTTGGATCACACCTGCTCCATGGTACTTTGTGGCGTGGATCTTCCGATATTGACATATATCGAAGTAGAGGAACTCCTGCGTTCTATTGCTTCTATCTGACGATTGGATTTTTTACGAAATTGACACTATATTGAATTTGGCTTTATGATCACATGTTACCTAAATTTATGACTTTGTTGTCTTCTCACCTTGTCGAAATAATTGTTTTAGGTGTTGTTTATATTTAGGGCATCCTTTTATATTATTGGAACCACTTGCTACCGACAAGGGGAGGGTGTAGTGTGGTTAGTTTTACGTATTCATTGCGCTTTAGCTTCAGGCTTTAGGCCTTTGTGCACTTTGCCCTGTATATATTTTATTCATTTGCTAACAGCTTAGAGCCTTTCTGCACTTTGCTCTACATGCTTTTTATTAGGCTTCGTACTGTTAGTTTTCAAATAGCCAGTTCTACGGTGTTGTTTTTTTATTCATATCACACTGTTTTGCCTACTTCAGCACTGGAGTTCTCCATAACATATTTACTCTGTGCTTCAGTCAAAGATACAGTCTGGTACATTGCCGATAGACGTGGTAAGAGTTTAGACTTGGCATTCCTGCGTAGGGACATTTTGTGATCACGATGACATGTTAGTTATAAAATCACTTCCTTGTCCCAATACACGCAAGAGGGAGATTCCGACCAGGGAACCACAACTAGATGCTGACTGCCTCGTTGCAGATGCTGAACCAAGATCACAGGTCTTTGCTCAGGTATGAGGGCTGATGTCTCCACAGTGATTCTAATAGGCAAGCTAGAAGTTTAACATGCTGCGCTCTAGATAAAACAAGCAGAGGGAGAGTAGAAACTGTTTGACAATATGATAGCTTTGTTCTTATGTTTTACTCTCCTGGTAACTATTACAATCCTAGTGTGTTGTATCGTTCTGGTTATTGCGGCTCACGCCTTAATATCTAAAATACAGTCGTTTTATTAAAAAACATTATATAAAACTTATACTGTCTTTGTCATTTGTATATGAGATCATATTGGAAATAAGAGAGTTGGTTTGGATCTGAGTAACCACGACTTCCCTGAGAAGTTCCAAAGATGTCATGCGCTCGGCTGCCGAATCATTCCTTCCACATGGGAGAAATGAGGCACTGCTAGTTAGCCGGAGCAAAAACCGGATTTAGGGTGACAGAGTTCTTTACACGTGGGTCAGACTCAGTCCCCCACACCGTTATAGATCCTGCTACCTAGAAATCCAGTAGTCTCATTTAGAATAATGAGAGCCCACGCGACAATATGAACTGCACGGATAAATCAGCTCAACACAAAACGGCTTCTTCTAACTGACTAATAACTTAACCGCCTAAACACAGCCGAGCCACGTCTCTGGCACCCACTAGCTTTCATCAGTCTGTCGGTCTCTCTCCAGTTGGCACTTCATGTACACCTTGTGCTGTGAAAGTTCAGCAGCCCCGACTGCTGACGTATTTGCGGTATTACCAAGGGCTCCCCCTCAGAAGGAGGACATTTATACTTATACTTTTTTTAGCGCCACATTTGCGCCACTTTTTGACGCAAAAGCGGCGCAAACTTACAATATACAATTGTATTCTGTAAGTTTGCGCCGGTTTTGCGACAAAAAGCGGCGCAAAAACGGCCCTAAAAAGGTATTAATATGGTTAATAATGCCGAGAGAAACACCACCAGCCAGGATTCGAAATACTGACTTTGAGAGATGAAAAAAAATACATTTAAATGTTTTTATACCCACAGGACGGGGTCAAAGAAACGTAAAAGAATATACTAATAATAAAGGAGATTGCAGTAAAATTGCTACAGTTATGAAACAATAAAATAATAGCGAAACGGACAATAACAAGCCACAACAAATGACACATTACAGTAGTCACACAAATAAGTGAACACCTATTTCATTGTCTAAAGGGCTCAGAGAAAGCTTGCTACTGAGATATGCTGTGACTCGCAGGCGACCAACTCCAGACCACGGCCGTCTTAGCCATCAATTCTTCTGATGTCGATACAATGAGTACTATTCAACACTGTAACAATAACATCTTAGTTATAGCGCTTAGAAACAGCGAATCTTCGGCACTAAACATTATTTAAAAAGGTTTGTCATATTCACACATTTTATATATGTTGTTGCTGTAATAATCGTTGAGGCAAAACTGAATTATTTATAAGCTAAAAAGTGTTCACAACGCTTTTCAGTATATGACTTGTGCTTTTTAATTCACCTGTTATCATTTGCATATCTAGATATAATTGTTAGAAATGTTAGTTACCACAAGAAGCAGTGGGAGCCTGGGACACAAAGGAAGAAGTGTCTTGTTTCTACATTTTCTCTCTCCTGAAAATGCTTGCCTCCAAAGACACATTCGTCTCCTATAGGAGTCTCTGCTGTGTTCAGTACAGGGCTTGGCTTGGAGCCCGCCTGTCACTCACCATTAGTTGGTTTGCATGGCACTCTTCTTTACAGTCTTGTAATTCCTCAAGGCATGTCAGGCATCACTTCCGTTTCTCTGTGTGGAGCAGGGATTAAGCACTAATTACTGCAACTTAATTTTGTGCCCCTCTGCTGCTCCCACGGTGATCAGTGTACTATTTGTTGTTTTTACTTCTAGTGACCTGCAAACTGAAGTCTTGTGACTGGCAAAAATGTGCCCAGAAGGCACAAAATTGCAAAGTTTTATTTTTTAAAGCTAGATCTATTTTATTTTGCCAAATCGTCCTTTCTCAGTTTCTTCTCATGATTTCTTTTGTTTTCACTCATTAATACATGTGATGCAAAATTTGAAACAATTATAAAGGGCTAGTATCTGTATTTAGGCATTTGTTTTCAGTGACGCATTAGTTCCATGGTGTATTAAATGGATGTCCATGGAGGGTGGTAATATGGTCAATATCACACAGGGTGACCAAGTGGACATGCCAGGACCAGAACAAAGGCCTCTTAGTTCCAGAGCCAGTTGTACTGCAATGTGGGTCTGTAAATAAGTGCTGCCATCAGCTTACTGAACGCTATTTATCGATATCAAATAAATGAAAAACACTCATGTCATCATGTAATCTGTCGGCTAAAGTGCTGAGCCTCGCAGCTGGTGCTCACATGCTGCGCTTTCTTACCTGTGGGTGATGGGAATAGGGCAAAGAGGGGTTGATGAGAGCTGGAAAGAGTTGTAAATAGTGCTTAGAAGTGTGTACTGCCATAAAGGCACTTCTTGTGCAGGAGGTGATAGTTCCCCTGGTTACTGAAGGGGGCTATTGCACTCATAAAAACGGGGTGTCATAGGCCTGTAGAGCTGGGTTGTCTGTACTGTTAGAGCGTGGTGTTGTTCACATTGCCCTTTAGAGCTGTATATTTATGTTATGGGTGTGTCAGAGCTGCAATGAAATGGATAGTTCACCGTATTGGGATGTGATAGCCTCTTGGAGCTATATGGTCTGTAACAAAGGGGTGGAGTAGTTTGCTAGCACTATACTGCACACACCATATCTTTGAGATATCATGATAGTGCTGTTGTAGCTAGAATGTGTAGTGTCCTGCTATTGCACAGCCCACACAAAATACAAAAAGCATTTGCAAAACCAATAACACGCCTTTGGGAATTATTGGTTTTGTCAATGTTTTTTAGCGTGTTAAGCTCAGACAATTAGTTTTACGAAATGACCTTTATTGAATACCACCAACCCACAGCAAATACAAACACGTCCACTCTCACCAACGGTCCAGACTCTCTCCTCAAGATCCAATGACCTCATCTGGAACTTGTATGACATGTGGATTCCAGACAGTGATCAACATTCTTAAGCATCCACAACACATCCCCTTTACATACATTAAAAGATTACATAGGAACAAGGGAAAGGGGAAAATAAAGAACAGAAAGATAAAAGTATAACAACATAACAAAACAGTGTGAAGAAACTCAATAATACCCGCAATACACAGAGGAGTATAATAACAAAAGATACAAATTAGCAGGTTACATAATCTTTCAACCACGCTGGTTTGGAGCGAATTCTGGAAGGAGCTTTGATGCATGGTGTTGCCTTAGACCTACTTAAGAGATGATCTTCCTCAGGGTCTGTGGAATCTGCCACCCGGTTATTCCATTTCACTAATCTAGACATGCTCCACACATCTCCATTACCAAGGAAAACAACATTCTTCCTAACTTCCCTGATGCAGAAAGGGCCTTTGAAGCTTGACTTGCCCTTGGTTCTGAACCCGAGATCCTTCAGCAACACCATGTCACCAACCTTCCATTTAACATCAGAAACACCATATTTGTGATCATATCGCAATTTGTACTTAGACTGGTAACTTTGTCTACGATCAGATGCCCTACTAAGTTTCTCTTGGTCAAAATCTCCTTGATTAAACTTATTTCTGAACCAAGCAGGGGACATTTTGGTACACCCAGACCTTCCCCTCATTCACTCAAAAGGGGCGATGCCAGAGATACTATTTGGGGTATTACGATATGCCCACCACTGGTCCCTTAGAAGATCCGCCAGAGAACCTCTGGTTTCAATTGCTTCCTGGACACAGGATTTTACCAATCTGTTCAGGCGCTCAGCAAGGCCATTTGCTTGAGGAGAATATAAGGCTGTTCTCAAATGCACAACGGCTAGAGAATCCAAAAAAAACTTCATTTCCTGAGAAGTTAACTGTACAACGTTATCTGTGATTAAGTGACTAGGTACACCTTCCCGGGAAAATTCTTCCCTTAAGAACTCAATCACAGTTCTGGTGTCTACAAAATTCACACACTTAATCACTACCCACTTCGAGGTATAATCCACTAAGAGCATGACATAACGCTCATTAGCAGGTAGGAGATGGAAAGGACCTATAAAGTCAAGTCCTAACTTGACCCATGGTTTCTCTGGAACTGCAACTGGGGAAAGTGGAGCTTTCACCACAACTTTGCTTTTGTCATTCCGTGCACAGGTCAAACAATCTTTGACCACCGCTTCAACGTCCCGGTCTAAACCTGGCCACCAATATACTGTTCTTAACCTTGATTTAGTCAAATTCCTGCCTAAGTGGCCTTCATGAGCCAAATTGACAATCTTACTCATCAGACAAATAGGAGGTATGGACTTAGTACCACAGAATAATTCACCTCCACTCAAAGACAGTTCATCTCTCACATTCCAGTACCCCTTTAAAGAATCGGAAACATTTTTGTACTCAGGCCAACCTCTCACAACGAACTCTGTAAGATCATGTCTGTCAGAATCCTGAGTGGTTGAAGCTTTCCATTCATCTTCACTAACAGCCATTTCCCTCACCCAGTTAACTTCTCCCTCAACTTCAGACTCATTGTCACCATCAATCGACGTTCGAGACAAGAAATCTGCGACCAAATTCTTTGGCCCAGGCACATATTCAACAGAGAAATTATATTCCATTAATCCTTCAACCCACCTTTTTATCCTTGGTGTCAATTCTTCCCCTTTCTTTGAAGAAAATATTTGAACAAGGGGCCTGTGATCCGTTCTCACAATAAAAGGTAAGCCCCACAAGTAAAATCTGAAATGCTTAACTGCCCACATGCAAGCGAGTGCCTCTCTTTCAATAACAGAATACTGTTGTTCGGACCCTTTGAGAGATCGGGACGCAAAGGAAATCACCTTATCCTCTTGGTTAACTCTTTGGATCAAAACCGCTCCCAGCCCCTTGATACTGGCATCTGTGTACAAGAAGGTCTTGGCATGTGTATCAAAACGACCTAAAGTGGGCATCTTCCCAATACAATCCTTCACAAAAGTGAAAGCCGCTGCACACTCATCTGACCAAATAAATTCACACCCTTTCTTCAAGAGGGATCTCAGGGGTTGGGTCACACTCGAAAAGTTGGCAATAAATTTAGAGTAATACTCTGCTAGACCTAGAAAGGATCTTACTCCATCCCTGCCTCTGGGTTGAGGTGCTCGTATAATGGAATCAACCAATTCCAACTTGGGCTTGATTCCTTCATTGGAAATAGTATGGCCAAGGTATGTTACTGAAGAGACCCTAAACTTGCACTTCTCCTTCTTTACAGTGAGACCTGAACAGGCTAGCTTACTCAATACTTCTCTAAGAACCTTGTCATGTTCCTCTACAGTACTGCCATGGACTAAGATATCGTCTTGGAAAAATAATACTCTAGAAACCTCACCTAAGATCTTCCTCATGATTCGTTGGAAACAGGCAGCCACGGAAGCCAACCCAAAGGGCATTCTTAAAAATCGGTAGGCTCCCACAGGCGTCACAAATGACGTGAGGTGTCTGGAATCGGGATGTAAAACGATTTGGTGATAGGCTGAAGATAGATCTAATACACTAAACACCTTCGAGCCACCCAAACCAGACAACTCTTCAGAAATGTTGGGTAAAAGTTGACGATCAACCCATATATGGCTGTTGAGATCTCTAAGATCCACATACATGCGAATCTGTCTCCCATTGTCTTTCGGTGCTAGGACAATGGGAGCCAACCACTCAGACGATTCTATCTCTTCAATTACACCAGCGCACAGAAGCTTATTCAACTCTGCTCTGATTGGTTCTATCATCAACTTAGGAACTCTTCTAACTTTGTGCACAGAAGGAATAGTACCTTTCTTCAGAATAATTTTGTGTTCAAAATTAATTTGTCACTAAACACATGGGGGAACTCCCTAAGAACCTCAAAATCGTTATTCTCAACATTCACCACCATAACTTGGCACTCAGAGTTGGGGTCTAACTTAATCCCCATGTCACGCTGATGACACCAACCTAGCAGATTATTTCCACGCCTTGCTACGTAAACTTTCCCCACAGTGGTTTTGTCCTGAAATTGGATCTTCATAACTTTGTACCCAATTACTTCTATCTTAACACCACCATAACCGACCGGATTGATATCAGGCTTAATTAAAGAATGGAGGTCTTCCCCAAAAATTGCTCGCCAATTCTTGTCCCCCACCATGGTGTACGGAGATCCTGAGTCTGCTAAAACTGTAACTATTCTGCCGTCAAGTCTAATAGCACACTCAGGCCCAGCATCCACTACACCACCATTGTTCTCAACATGGTTAATCTCAGGTCCAATACACAAAATAATTTTGTTAATGTTATCAGCAATAGAATCTACTTTACACTTGTCACTATTGCAGACCCTAGCATAGTGGCCTTTTTTTCCGCACTTCCTACATAAAGAATTCTTTGCAAAACAATTTGAACTGTTCGCCGTGTGTCCAGAGTTGCCACAGCGGTAACAACGCTGAAATTTGGTTTCTTTTCTTTTCTCCTGAGTGAGTACAGGTGCTTTGCTGTCGCTGCTGACCCTTGAAACTTCTTCCCATGTCAAAGGCGCTTGTACATTGGACAAATTGTCCTCTTCATTGTCATTCATTTCCTTAATCCAATTGCTAGTAC
The DNA here is from genome assembly GCF_031143425.1 of Pleurodeles waltl. Classification (NCBI taxonomy): domain Eukaryota; kingdom Metazoa; phylum Chordata; class Amphibia; order Caudata; family Salamandridae; genus Pleurodeles; species Pleurodeles waltl. The sequence goes on along the minus strand of NC_090437.1, from coordinate 1,050,927,256 downwards.
TTTCCATTCCCTCAACAATTGCATTGGCTTCTTTCAAATCAGGGTTCCTCGTCAACAACTTTTCTTGAACCCTCTTATTGTTTGTACAGCGCACTAACTGGTCGCGAATGAGGGAATCTGTGATATCACCAAAGTCACAAGTACATGCTAATGTGCGTAATGCAGCAACAAAGTTTCCCACACTCTCAGATTTCCCTTGGGATCTTGCAAAAAATTTGTGCCTTTCCAAAACAACATTGAGCTTGGATTCAAAATGTGAAGCCAACATCGCTAATGACATTTCATAAATATCTCTGGGCTCCCCCTCAGCTCCCCCTACAGGTAGGGTTTCAAGGCTATCATAAATGTTTCTGCCTTCAATTCCCAAATTGTGCAATAAAATAGCCTGTTTTCTGGCTGGAGAGAATTTTTCCCCCCCCAATAGCTAGTAGGTAAAAGTCAAAAAGATTCTTCCAACGTTTCCAAGGAAGAATGGGGTCCCCCTTATCAGATAAAAAGGGGGGCGGTTGAGACATCATGGGGGTAGCCATTCTAAGCTCACTATACGGCACAATTAACAATAAATACCTAAGACCAGGTGAATAAGTGTGGGTAACAGCAAGATAGGAAACAAAATACTAGCAAAATAAAGGTAAGTATCCTAGTGTATTTGAACGTGTTCACTACGGCTTGAAAGAAAACAAAATTCAGTATTTGCAATGTTAAAAACATCTTCGGTATTTTAACTTCTCATGAAAGTGAAGATTCCCTAAGAAAATTGCATACAGGATGTAACCCAAATACAGTTAGCGATCTAGTGTTTCAAAAATGCACCACGCGGAGCCTACGTGCCTCCCGTTTCCAGGGAGAAGAGACGCGTTGCCAAGGCTGCGTGTGCCATTTTTAGCACTCCTCGCGCACAGAACAAAACTGTTGGCTTTTCGAGGTCTATGCGCACGCGCCTCCCATTGCCAGGGAGAGAAGATGTGTCGCTATGGCTACACGTACAGTTTCTCGCGCACCTCGCGCGCAGGGTGAAACTGTCGGAGGAGCCGTTGAACGGCTCGTGCACCAAGGAGGAGAAAAAATGCAACCGGGATCAAAAAAAAACTTGATGAAACAAATCTCCAAAAGGATATCACCAACGTGGGATACAAGACAGCGCTGCACTCCTCCCACGCAAACCAGCAAAAGTGCCAGCACGCCAAAACTCCACTGCGGCAGGGTGCTGCCTCCAGTCAACATCCGCTGCAGGCTCCTCAATTCAGAAATCTCCAAGCCAGGAACCACAGATGGGCCGATCCCGAACAGGAGCAAACAGAAGATCCCTCACGTAGGAAATTCGTGGGTTCTGGGTTGGTGGTGACATCTCGTCGCCAGTGTTAAGCTCAGACAATTAGTTTTACGAAATGAGCTTTATTGAATACCACCAACCCACAGCAAATACAAACACGTCCACTCTCACCAACGGTCCAGACTGTCTCCTCAAGACCCAATGACCTCATCTGGAACTTGGATGACATGTGGATTCCAGACAGTGATCAACATTCTTAAGCATCCACAACATAGCGATACTGTGAATCATTGCTGAAAAAGAAACCATGTTACACAGCCTCCTGCATCATTTTCTAGGCCCTTGTTCCACGCATGTGTGCACCAAAAAATTGACAAAGGTGTTTGTTAGTAGGTCGAGCGTGCAAGCGCTTTGACCTGTTGTAATTAATGTGGGCTTTTAAGCCTGTCCACCGCAAACCCATCACTTTCACTCGTTTGAGGACTTGCATTTCAAAAATCCTTTATCATCATTGGTAAATGCTTTATGTTTGTCCCTCCATGGGGCGGTTTTGTTATCGCCTTGAACACCGTCCCTGTTGCATAGATATTTGCAAAATTGCTGGTAAGTTTGGCTGTGAATGAATTTATTTTTCTTTCTGTGTCTCACCTTCACGCTCATGGCACCCATGGCACTTTGACTCTGCCCGCTTATGTCAATTGTTTTTCATTTCATTTTCAATTTATGTGGCAAGAAAAGTCCAGTTAGGAATTTACAACACTAATAGCTCTAACTCGAGCAAACCCGGGACTCATCACATTGCAAATGCTTGTTTTTGTCTTTTTGTTTCCAAATTCTGGACGGTCTCTTAGGACCGCTGCCGCTCACTTAAAAAACTAAATTTTTCTCACCTGCAGATATATAGGAGGCAGGAATGCCTGATAAGTCAGACAAGCATTAAAGAAAAACTTATTTTCAAATAAATAGTGATATACCTGTTTACCAGATGATGTCAATGACAGCTCAACATTTTTTCTTCACACTGATGTAATTTTCATTCCAGTCAGTCCCCACCGTTAATTATTGACCTGCATGAACAATGCATTGGAATCCGTGCTAACCGCCATCACTGAAGGGCACCCCTAGTTCCTTTCGCTGTGCAGGTTTGGCTGCTAGGGTTACCCTTGCAGGTGAGTTCGAGCTTCCTGGCATGATGATGTTTTCTGGGCACCAGCAGTAAGCCAGGACCATATTGCTGTCAATAGCCTCTCACTGCTTTCTGCCCCGGTGTTCGTGTTGGCTTTATATTGGCATCTTTCGTTCTCTAGATGTTTTCCCCCAGCTTTTTTTTCTTTGCATTATCTTTGGTTCTGGGACATCCTCTGTCTCTGAACTGGTTCAAGAGTGATAGCTCTTTTTGGGAGCATGTGTGCCCTGTGTGTGCTCTCTCTTTTGGCCTGCCCAGGGAGGTGGTGGTCCCTGGGGCTGAGATCGGCGATTGGGAGGGGGGCATTTGCACCCCCCAAAAAAATTAGTTATTTTTACCCCCAGACCCATGCCCACCCAGGGGTCGAAATTTAAACAAGCGCAGGAGACTGTGCTGGGTTTGTTTTTGTTTGTTTTTCCTTGGATTTATGGTCCCCCCGCAGTGCCATTGCTTCAGCAAGCATGGAGCTTCTTTACCAGCAGCTCCATGCTTGCTGAAGCATTTCCTCTCTGTCCCCTGCATGCGTGCAGGTGACAAGGATGAAAGCTTCACTGTTTGACAGGTGGACCTGCTTAACAGGTCCCGCTGTCAAATAGTGGAGTGTTTGATGTGGCCTGGCTGGAGCTTTAAAGTTGCAGCTAAGCCACAGAAAACAGCTATGTTCCTGGGGGTGGGCAGCCCAGAACATAGCAGGAGCTGACCCGGGGGGGGCACCAGGACCATCAGTTGGTGGCCCCTGGGCTTAATGGGGGTCCGAGACAGATGCATTTACATTATTTAATATGTGCCTCAGGGAGGGGGTGATCCCCAGGGCATGGGTGGGGGTTGCACGGTCCCCACTCATAATTTATTGTAGCCTGATGAGGTGGCGGCTGTGGGGGTGGCCATTGGGTCTCCCCCACATATAAAAAAAACATTTTTGTCATAGGAGGTGGAGATCCATGGGGCAGGGGGGTGCGCCACCCCTCTCATATTTTATTATTCACCCCAGAGAGTTGGTGGTCAATTGGGCTGTTGATGGTCCAGGAGATCCCCCTGATTAAAAAGTAAACAGTGCCCCCAGCTTTTTTCTAAAAACAAGAGCAGGAACCCGCTCTTGTTTTTTTAAATATTTTACGGTGGATTTGCAACCCCATCGTGATTCAACAGTAAATTTGTTTTAAAAAAATGCTTTTTAGCTCTGGAAGGGGGTATCTTTGGGATCCCAGCACCAGGGCTGAGGGGTCAGGGCTTTCATACCCTAGACCTTTTTGTGTTTTTTTATTCTTTTTTCGGGGACTTGGATCAAGCAGAATCCCAAGCTGGCTGCCAACACTTCCTAGTTTGAAGTGTTAACAGCAATCATATCACAACAAGAGATCAGGAGGGATTGTGAATCCTTTGTGTCCCTATATATACAAATTTGAATTTCCTTACATTTCTTAAAAACTACTGAACAGATTTATACCAAATAACAAAAAGGGATTTTTCTAGACCAAGAGCTTCCTTTCGGCCACATTTGGTGTTATTTTGTCCAGTGGTTTCTGTGCATTTGCTGTTCATTTTTTCCTATGGCAATTAACATTGGAAATGCTCTAAATGTCACCCCTCCTTTGTCTCGACCCCCACTTGATGGATCACCTTAAAACTTTTCAGACAGCAGCTCATGTGACTGTCGAATTTTTTTGTGAAAATGTTGTGAAGATTTGTCAAGTTGTGCCAAAGATATAGGCAAGCAAAAACCGCTTTTTGTATTGAAAAGTGGTCCTACCTATGACTACCTAGTGGAGATGTGTATATATCTATATATATGCACATATATATGTATATATATATATATATATATATATATATATATATATAGCTCTCTCTCTCATGTAAGGGGTGGGAATCTGGGGATGTTGTGGGCTATTGCTCAGGTACTTGAAGATCCCACTGTGAGTTGTTGTCACTTTCACCTCATTCGCCCCACCAAGTGTGCAATCCATTTATGGTGTAAATGAAGTCACACCTAAATAAATCACATAGCCTGGGTGAAAAGGGTTAAGGGTTTGATGAATGGATTGGAAAGGGGAGATGGGGAAAGGGGTGACAAAGCCACAAAGAACAACAACAATATTCATCAGTGCAATGAGCATCACATCATCGTCATGAAATCTGTTGTGATGGGAAATGAAGGAATGACAGTTCAATTAAATGGACTGCAAACTTTCCTTCACCTTCATCTAGGTTTAAAAATACAAACTATGGAGGAGTGAGTAAACCCAAACAGTTCTAAAAATGATGATTGTTAAAAGTAAAATGATACTGTAGGAATGCCAAGCTGGGCGTCGCATCTGCATTTTACTCTGAATGTGTGGAATGTCCATCTTGGGTCTGTGGCTGAACCAGTTCAGAAAGGTATGTAAGAGTGGTGTGGAACTTTCGCCTTTTGGCAGCAGTAGAGAAAGCCTGTGGATTATAAAACAGTAACAATATTGTCAAGGCGAAAGCTAGAAGATAAGCTTCATGAGGAGTTGTGAGAAAACAGGGCTGATTACAGAGGCCCCCTAACTTTTTGCCCCTATTTTTTACTTGTTGCTAGTGCTTTCCTGACTCTGATGGTGCCTTGGGTACCGCCAACCAGTCCCAAGGCATGTGCTCTGTGTAAAGTGAGTATGCAAATTGGGCTAATTATATTTGGCTATGTCAACCTACCAAGTCGGGTCAGTCAAGTCAAGTTTATTTAAATACGTAGTTAATAAAAAACAATGCATCATTCATTTTTCTTTAATACATCCCCTCCCATAGTTTAAAAACAGATAAAAAACTTCCCATTCTGGTCTAAAATGTTTCTTAGGTGTTTACATGTAGTCCAACATATCTAATCGTGACTTTCCTAGTGTCTATATTACATAAAAAGATAATGTTATTGAATGTTTTTTGCTGATGATAATCTCCTATTTAGAGGTGAATATGTTATTAACGTACCCTCATGGGTTTTACTATAAAATACTGTGACAAACTGGGTTCTAATGATTTATCTAAAAGTGAGAGCTAAAAATATTTTCGTAAATACTGTACAGGGCCTATAAGCCAGCAGCCACCTATATTATATTTATACTAATAATGAACTTGTAATATTTTTTTAGATATCAGATAAAAACTTTGTAAAGTTACGTTCAGAGCAAAGTCAGAAGGTTTAAAGCAGGCGATCACTGCTTGTCTACAAGACCATATTCCCCTTTGATTGAATGCTGACTTTAATAGAATCTTACGCTCATTTCGTAGGTTGTTACAAATACAGATCAGGTGAGTTATATCTTTCAGTCCACAGCCACACAGCCTACACTGAGGAATTGTTGCAGACGTTCCCATGGGGATAGATGGGCACCACCAGGAATAATGCCAAATCGATATTTAATTAAAAGATCCTTGTCCGCATTTGACCACCCAGCCTCGAGATATGGCTGATATTTCAGTAGTTTGTATTCATTTATGACCATCCAGGAGTGCGATCTGGTAGCTAATAAGCTCTTATCCATAGTTACCAATATTTTCTTCACTGTTCGATTTAAGATGTTTTTGAATGCATAGTAGGAGAGATTTGAATCCCGTAATACCCATACTTCCAAGTCTTCTAATGCCTGGTCTAAGTACTGTCTAGATTTGGTTTTAGGATTTGAACTGATATCCTTCCAGAGTGCTTGGCAAAGCTGATTTTCTTTTGTTAACTGTAAATGTTTCCAGGTTTTGATGTAGCTGGATTGCGTAGCTATGCACAGGTTTAAGTATCCAAACTCCAGTCTAATTTGTGCTTGGGATGTATGCCCTGGTAAGTGTAATAGGGACCTAAATACTTTTCCAGTCATTTCATTTAGGATGGTGGCATCATGTCCACGCAGGGCTTCACTACCATATTCTAAAGTTTAATTTAGTTTAGCTGCAACAACTTGAAGCAAGGGACAGTAGCTAGGGCCGTTAAGCAATTTTTTTTAGAGTGTGAAAAGCAAGCAGTAGAACATTTCCTTTTCTATATAGATCCTGCTTCTGAGGGAGAAAAGAACCCCGTTCATCAAATAGTACGCCCAGGTATTTATACTGATTTAATTGTTCTAAAACTCCCCTTTGTGTGTACCATTTTTTAACGCTAGAGATTTTTTTACTGCTTTCCATCACTTTGTTTTTTTTCTGATTAATTTCCATTCCATTCTGCTCGGCATATTCAGATAGCTTGACGATGAGCCGACGTAGTCCTACTTTGGTTTGACTCAGAAGTACTACATCATCGGCGTATAGTAAATGGGAAATAAGCATATCACCAAGCTTTGGGGAGTGCGCATTTACCTCATTTAGCTTCACGGTCAGGTCTGATAGAAAGAGGTTAAAAAGATAGGGTGCCAGCAAGCAACCCTGTTTCAGACCTTGTTTTGTCTCAATTTCCCTTGAAAGGAAGGATCCATCCCATATCTTAACTCTGATCCATGTATCGGTGTATAACTGCTGAATACCTTTTAGCAGATTCTCGGGTATTCCCCAGAAGGCTAGTTTCTCCCATAGAAGAGATTGCTGTACCAAATCAAAAGCTGATGTGAAGTCTACAAAGCACAGATACAGAGGATGATTTTTTTGTTTGCATTTGGAAATGACAATGGAGAGAGTTAGAATGTTTGTGGCCATTCCAGGGCCCTTTGAAAAGCCTGTCTGATTAGGGGGAATAATGCTGTTTTCGGTTGCCCACCTTCGAAGATGCTCCAGTAATAGCCCTACATAATAATTGCATCTACATCCATTAAGGTAATCAATCGATAAATCTTGGGGTGATATTTACTACCTCCTTTACATATTGGGTAGATGATTGCCTCCCTCCATGATTTTGGAATACTTCCTAGTTCTGTGCAGTGGTTGTAAGTCAAGACCAGTTTTTCACCCCAAAAGACAGGGTTCTTTTTGAACAATGCATTTGGGATCCCATTTGGTCCTGGGGCACCCCCACTTCTGTTGTTCGTTATTAAGTTCACAACTTCCGACGTTGTGAATGTTAGTTTTGCAGATTCCTCTTGGAGAGTAAGGGGCTTTAATTTGTTTCCTTCTGGGCTTGACTCATTTGTTGTCTCTTTTGGGTTTTTGATGGCTCTCTCTTTTTCACGAAAGTGGTGAATTAGATAATCAGACCACATGGATTCCAAAATATTAGAGCTGTTCAGGATCATTGGAGCTTTGTTCAGGTCGTTCACCATTTTCCAAAATCCCTGTGCATTTGTTTTTTTGCTTAAAAATAAAGTCTTTGCCCAAAAGTCATGATTTTCCTGTCATTTATATTCCCATATTTGTTTCCTATATGTATTGTTTAAAATTTTCCGGTCAGCCTTTATACAACAGTCAGTTGGATTTATCTTATATAATCTTAAGAGCCTGTACCATTGTCTTCTCAACTTGAGCATGTGTACTGAAATTTTTATATTCTTGTTTGTTTTCGCACACCCCTGGTTTTGATAATTCTTTTGTGATCTATCTGTAAGGATACCGACTGCAAATCTGTCCAGGAATGTCGACCAGATTGTTATTGAGTACCTAGTTGTATCGTTATAACATTGGTCAATTATCGCCATTGACCGTTCAACCAATGGATTCCATTGATTTTTTGGTCCACTGAAGTTTTTTGTAGTTTGTTGTAGTGACATCCCTTGATGCAGTTGGTGCGGGGTTAAATATAGGAAAGCCACATTCAATCTCCAGGCATTGTTGACCATGGTCACTCTTATCTGATTTTACGATATGAAACTTATTATTTGGCGTAAGTAAAAATAAGGAGGCCACAGTATAATCAATTGTCGCTTGAGTTCCAGTGACATAGCAGGTAGTTGAAGGCGGAGTATCTTGTGGATACCTCCCATTTAGGAGTCTGAGCCCAAGGGCCTCAAGATCTTTTATTAAAGAAAGTGCTGGTGTGCCGGGTTTACCTCGCTCTATTCCCCCCAGGGACTGCTGTGTGCCCATAGTTGATCTTGCAAGATGGTTTGGGCATCCCTTTCAAAGGGATTTAGTAGTTTCAGGTTGATGTCACCAGCTATTAAAAACGCAAGGGATCCTAAATCCTGATGGGCAGTTAATATTGTATCTATCAGTTTGGAGGATATATGTTTATTGGAACGTGCGTCTGCATGGATATAAACATTTATTAGAAAGAGTGGGGTGGAGTGTTCTTTATTCCATCTGTCTAGCTTCACTAGCAGAAATGCTTTATTTTGCTCATATAAACGTGTGCACGATATATTTAATCCTGCTGAAATAAAGATTGCTAATCCCCCTTTTGGATGGCCAAACCTTTTCTCCCTAGTTGCTGGGAAGAAAAAGCCCATAAATCCATCAATTGTGAAAGGGTTGGTGGCCCAGGTCTCCTGCAGAAAAATAATGTGAAATTTGTTTAATAAGCTTATCAGATCTTTTTGTTGGGTATTTGATCAAACCCCATTTATATTCCAAGAGCAAACTTGGAGGGGGTTATCATGTGGAGTTACCAGCCCGCTGTGTGCCTGGCTGTTCGGAAGTCACCGGCGTTTTTCTTAAAGGATTATTTCTGACATCAACCTACCTATAGGTCCCTAGTGTATGGTACGGCATGTAGGTTTAGGGACCCCAGCATAGGCAGTGCACTTCCGAGGTGCCTAGGGTCAATTTAAAGGCAGGCCTGCCTTGCTGGCTACTTTTAAATTAAAGTTATATGCAAATTCGACTTTGCAATTAAAAGTACTTCCAAAGTATTAAACTACCTTTTTTGTTAATTATAAGTCACCCCTAAGGTATGCCCTATGTACCCTTAGGATGGGTACCATGTAACTATACGCAGGGACCTTATACAAATAGTTTTATAAGCCCTTGTGAGGTTAAATAGACAAAACAAAATTCCCTCACTGTAGTGAATGGCCTCCATAGGCTAAATCTGGGAGACTTTATTTTAATTAACAAAGTCACCACAAGTGCCAGATACCTTGAGTTTTGGAATCAAATTAATTGTTATAATAAATCCCACAACTTACAATTATTGGATTTAATATAACTAGTTCAGGTAAAGAGTTTTAAAATGCTACCTGAAAGTTGCCAACTTTAGCTCCATAGTGCCCTGCTCTAATTGGCCAGCCTCTGGCAGCCTGGCCAGGCTGCAATGATGAGGTGTGAAGTGGCCTGGGCAGAACACAAAGGTTGTGCCTGGGGGAGTAGATCTGCCTCAGCAGATGGTGAATCAGGATGGGGGGAGAGCAGCTAAACTGGTCTTCAAAGGCAGGGAAGGACATTTGGAGCAGTTCAGGAACGCTCCCACTTCCTGCACCCTTAGACAATTAGGTGCCTTCTTGATTAAATTAGGAGATGGCAGGAGAGCGGTGTGTTTAGGACTTTTAGCCACACCAGCGGGTGGGATCAGCCAGATCTAACCTCCAAAAATCACTTTCAGCCATGTTGGATTTTTAAAGAATGTTGCTCCCTTGGATTGATTTTTGCCACACTTCCCAGGAGTGGTCTTCAAAGGGGTAGAAGCCTGCTTGGGATTGGCAACCAGGACCCCCCTGCTTTCCACCCAGGAGCAAGGATAAATATGGCAGAACTGCACCCACACCTGAGATCCCTACAAGGAATGAGACAAAGAAGAAGTGCTGATGGACCCCTGACCTGCACCTAGACACTCCACTCTGAAGGACTGCACCAGCTGCACACTTGGGCTCCACCATTAAAAGTACTTTGCCTGTCTTCACCTGGTTCAAGAAGGGACTCCCCATTTGCTACAGGAACAAAGGAGCTGCCCAGAGTCCCCTGCATCATGTCCTGCAAGCAGAGCTGAGCTGACCAGCGTCCAGTGGCCATTTGAGGATTCTGACCAGGTGCATTATGGGAATTGTAGTCTCAACTCCCAAGGAGCAACTCAGAGCTTCTGGAACCTTGGATCAAGTTGTAGACCCTTTAAGGACCCAAACAAGACCTCTGTAAGAAGATCCAGAAGTTTGCAGACGCTTGGAGCAACTCCATAAGTTGAAGAGGTGCATTTGGGGAGTTGGAGTCCCAGAACCCAAGAGTCAAACCAGAGCCTCTGAACCCTTCGCTGGTGCTGTGGACCACTTTCCTGAATCAAGAAACACTGCTGAAAGTAAGTGTAGAAGTGTTACCTCATGGTTTGCCTGAACTCTGGACTTTGTCCCTGTCCAGTGTGACCTTTGTTAACCCTTTGACCGCTAGCTGCTTCTATGCGCTAGAAAACATTAAGGCCCCCATTGCAACACTGTCGGTCAGTATTAAAGTGGTGGTATTACCGCCAACAGTCCGTCGGTAAAAAAAATGGGATCACGACCATGCCACTTTAGCACTCTGACTGCCACGGCGGTAGCAACAAACACTGTGGTGGTAACCACCAAAAGACAGGCGGAAGAAAATGTACCACCCACAGTATTACAAGGCACCAACCCAGCAGCTTTTCCGGGGCGGTACCAATGCCATCAAAAGCACGGCAGAAACAGTACACAGAAGGGAAACCACTCAACTTTCGACACCCAAGGAAGAACTAGGACACCTTGGGGACCGAACTGCAGATCCTACCCATGTTGCTGTATCTATTAATACACCACAAAGTGGAAAGAAGGCGGCGGCGACAACGGCGGTGAGTACTGCACCTAGTACACAGAGGAGGGGAGGGAAAAGAGAGTGACACACACACGCGACACGAAACACCCCCGCCCACAACATACACACACACATATCCAACATCACAGATACACCGCGTCACCCCCTAGAAGAACGCATGGACAAAATGAAATGAGTTTAACTAGTGGTATATTGGAACAATCAGATAGATCAAGAGAACAGCAAATAATCAGTATACACAAATATTTACATCAAGTAGACAAGTCTGTACACTGTCCCATGAAATGTCCGTGGACCAGTGGTCCCAAAAAGCATGGGTAAAGCCCAGACATGACACCTGCCTCAAAACTGAGAGAACACTGCAGGGGCATCATGTCGAAAAAAAAAACACGCACCTCAGGGGGAAGGGGAGGGGAGCACATCAGCCAAATGATGGTACAACGCCACTGCTCCTCGAGGGGGCTTCATGCCCACTGCTTGGTCCTGGGGAGTGGAAAGCCACAGTCTCTCAAGTCTCTCAAGTGGGTGCACTGCCCACTGCTTGGTCCTGGGGAGTGCAAAGCCACAGCCTCTCAAATGGGTGCACTGCCCACTGCTTTGTACTGGGAAGTGCACAGTCACAGTCTCTGAAGTGGGTGGTTTGCCCACATGCTCTGGAGGGGGCTTTGTGCCCAGAGTGTTTCATCCTGCCAAGGATAGGGGGAGTGGATGCCTTTCTCCACTGGTTCTGGAGGGGGCTTTGTGCCCAGAGTGCTTCATCCTGCCAAGGATAGGGGGAGTGGATGCATATCTCCACCGGTTCTGGAGGGGGCTTTGTGCACAGAGTGCTTCATCCTGCCAAGGACTGGGTGAGTGGATGCCTTTCTCCACTGGTTCTGGAGGGTGCTTTGTGCCCAGAGTGCTTCATCCTGCCAAGGATAGGGGAAGTGGATGCATTTCTCCACTGGTTCTGGAGGGGACTTTGTGCACAGAGTGCTTCATCCTGCCAAGGACTGGGTGAGTGGATGCCTTTTTCCACTGGTTATGGAGGGGGTTTTGTGCCCAGAGTGCTTCATCCTGCCAAGGATAGGGGGAGTGGATGCATTTCTCCACTGGTTCTGGAGGGGGCTTTGTGCCCAGAGTGCTTCATCCTGCCAAGGACTGGGTGAGTGGATGCCTTTCTCCACTGGTTCTGGAGGGGGCTTTGTGCCCAGAGTGCTTCATCCTGCCAAGGACTGGGTGAGTGGATGCCTTTCTCCACTGGTTCTGGAGAGGGTGTGGTGCCCAGAGTGCTTCATCCTGCCAAGGATAGGGGGAGTGGATGCCTTTCTCCACTGGTTCTGGAGGGGGATTTTTGCCCAGAGTGCTTCATCCTGCCAAGGACTCGGTGAGTGGATGCCTTTCTCCACTGGTTCTGGAGGGGGCTTTGTGCCCAGAGTGCTTCATCCTGCCAAGGATAGGGGGAGTGGATGCATTTCTCCACTGGTTCTGGAGGGGGCTTTGTGCCCAGTGATGGTGCACCGGGGGTGTGGCAGTTGACATCCTCTCACCTGGGAGTCTTAGCCACGCGATGTACCTGGAACAGGTAGCATGATACTCCATGGAGGCAGAGCCACACTCCATCCTGTGGTGACTTAGGCTGCCAATTGCTGGTTTGTGTCAGTGCTGAAGGTGGTGTCTCAAGTGGCGTGTCCAGGACGTCACCTGCAGACTCTGACGGCTGCCCACTGGGGATGGGGCTAACGTCCGACAGAGTGGCATTGGTTGTGCACGTGGCAGTGCTGATGGTGGGGCAGGTGGCGGTAGCTGCAGCGGAGATGCTGCCAGTGCTGGCCGTGGTGCAAGTTTCTGTTGTGGTGATGGAGACACCATATCGTCTCCAGCATCCTCGGATGGCTGATCCTTAGGGAGGATGATGCAGCCTGGTGTTGTGGCAGCAGCAGTGCAGGTGGCGGTCGGAGCGGCGGTGGTGACAGTAGTGCAGGTGGCTGCCGTCCCTGATGATATGGTGGTTACTAGCCCCTCACCAGTAGATATTGTGCCATGAGGTGACATGCCCTTTGGCTTGTGGCCCTTCCCGATCTTGACAGTCGCTGCAGGGACCTTGGCACTGTCCTCTCGGTGTTTGGGCGAGGCCTTGCTGGGTGGGTGGTGTGACTTTCCCCTGCTGGAAGCCGGCCCCTTTTTGACCTTTCCAAGTGGTGGAATAGGGTGGTCCTTCTTATCTGTCGGTGGCACACTGGCAGCTCTGACGGGTGCCCCCTTCGATCGTACCAGACTAGCAGGGACCACAGCAGATGCAGATTTGGTGGCTGAGGTGCTGGGCTGGGATCTAGACATCTTGGCCCTAGGAGAAGGACGGGGGGGAGGTGTAGGGAAGAGGTTAATGTTAGCTCGGAAAAGTTTTTTAGACAAACTGGGGTGGGAAGATGGAGGGGGTGTCGGAGTGGAGGAAGAGGTAGTGGTTGCAGGGGGTGTACGTCTGCTGAGTTTGGGTGAAGGTGCATGGGCTGGAGGCTGTTGTGAGGTGGATGGATGTTGAGTGGGTGTGTGCCTGGGTTTGTGTACTTTGGGAGGAGGGCTCACAGACACACTGGGAGAGGACACAGGGGACGTGTGAATGGTAGTGGGGGTGGTGATTGCACATGAGCAGTATGTAGTGATGGGCATGCTGGTGATGGAGGCAGTGGTTGATGATTTAGTGCATGCAGGTGTGAGTGGAGACGAGACAGGGCGGGAGGTGGAGGAGGGGGACACAGTGGAGAAAGTGGATGTTGGTGTGTGCGTGGGTATGGTGCTTGTGTGAGTGCCTGTGGGATGTGTGGTGCTTATGTTTTCCTGAGCCACTTTTGTGTGTTGATGTGTGTGCATGCTGGTCTGATGGGGTGCTTGGGATAGGCTATGGTAGAGGGGATTGGGTCTGGGTAGTGGAAGTTGGAGGGGGAGGCTGGACACAGGGACAATGGCTGCCATCAGTGCTGAGGCCAGAGCCTGAAATGCTCTCTGTTGGGCCGCCACATCAGAATGAATGTCCTCCAGGTGTGCATTTGTTTGCTGCAAATGCCTCTCGACATCCTGGATGGCATTCAGAATGGTTGACTGCCCAACAGTGAGGGATCTCAGGAGGTCAATAACCTCCACACTGAGGGCAGCAGGGCTGACAGGGGCATTGCCTGAGGTGTCTGGGGCAAAGGAGATGCCCACCCTCCTGGGTGAGCGGGCATGGGAAACACGCTGAGGGGCTGCTGGGAGGGCGGTGTTGGTGGGCGGGTGGCAGCTGTACCTGTTGTTGGGATGGGCACAAAGGTGTCCGCCACCCCAGGGAGCTTCCATCAGAGGAGGAGTCGCTGTTACTGGTATCCACTTCTCTCCCCATTGTGGAGCTCCCCTCACCCTCCATGCCACTGCTGCCTTCTCCCTCTGTGGATTCACCCTCCTGGGCCATGTGGGATGCAGCTCCCTCTGTCGCCGGTGCCTCTGCTCCTCCAACAGATGATGCTAATGCACACAAGGACAGGGTGACAAAACAAGAACTGGGGGAAATACAGAGAACACACATGGTCAACGCCAGCAACACAACTACCGTTGGCGGACACAACACACACTGAGCTGCCCTATGCACTAGGCCATGCGCTACCAATTAGTAGGAAAGGTCATGGGGTACAATGCCTAACGCCATTAGCTGAACACGTGGAACCCACAGGAGCCAGCCCAGTAGTAGATTCCCACTAACACTATTGGGGTTGGAGTGCCTCAGAGCCTGCCCAACAAGGGACCTACACTGCCATGTTTGCCCTGGCTTAGGGGCACCCACAGCCCACATCCCCCACCCAGATACTTCCTAAAGCCTACAGAATCAGTTTTATGACACTGTACTCACCCCCTTGTGGCTGCTGTGATGGCCTCAAGTTCCCATCCAGCTCCGGATAGGCCACTACAAGGATGCGGAACATCAGGGGGGTCATGGTGTGATGGGTACCCCTTCCACATTGGGAGGCCAGTCCCAGCTGGGCCTTCGCCGTCTTCTTGCTCCAGCGGCACAGGTCCTCCCATCTCTGGCGGCAGTGGGTGCTCCGTCTATGATAGACCCCCAGGGTCCGCACTTCCTTGGCGATGGAATGCCAAATACCCTTCTTCTGGTGGGCTCTGACCTAGAGGAAGGGTACAGGAGGAAAGGACATTACTCACCCGTTTGGACCATCAGACTCATTGCCCACCAGTTCCCAACCATGCCCTGACGCACATACACTCACCATCCTCACATGCATTCCTCAGTCCCCCCCACATGTATCTTCCATCCACACCACTCCAAACAGGCATTGCCCACGCATCATGCTCACAGTGTACTCACCTGTTTGTCTGAAGGACCGTAGAGTAGTGTGTACTGGGGGAGGACCCCATCCACCAATTTGTCCAACTCCTCTGCGGTGAAGGCAGGGGCCCTTTCCCCAGACACTCCAGCCATTGTCGCTTCCAGACTGAGGTCACAGCAGCACTATCAGTGTAGGTCCTCTCCTGCTGAAGGACAGGTATCAAGTGAGTGAACAGATAGAAAATGGCAGTCACGTCCGTGGCGGTGCATACTGTCACCACCGGCGTACATCGCCATTGGCTCCTGGAACCCATATGGCCCAATGATAACCAATGGTGAATTACGCAGTGGTCTTCGACCACCTACCACAATGCAGCACAACACCAGCGCAGTTACCTCATTTCCCTTGTCCCTCCTCATAAGTCAGGCAGCCGCCATTTCAAGGGGGCACATTGCATGGCACCTAACTGCATCACAGCACATTTTGGCACATATACAGACTAACTACACCACACACGGATTTACTCACATTATTGCAGACACACTTGTGCAACCTATGTGGTACATGACACTCTGCTCATCGTTCTCCTCCATAGGCCACAACCGCTGGTGCAGATGATGAGATGGCAGCATCTTCCTGTGTACATACCCCTGGTGAACCTGTCGACAATGGAAGACAGACACATCATAATCACCTACAGGCTTGATCGTGCCACAATCCAAGACCTGTGTGCCCAATTGGAGCCAGACCTGATGTCATCTATCCGCCATCCCACAGGAATCCCCCTTCTAGTGCAGGTCCTTTCAGTGCTCCATTTCCTGGCAAGTGGCTCCTTTCAAACAACAGTGGCCATGGCATCAGGGATGTCTCAGCAAATGTTTTCTAACATGTTGACCTGAGTGTTGTCTGCCCTGCTGAAACACATGCACAGCTACATCGTGTTTCTGCATGTGGAGGATTTGCCCACAGTGAAGACTGACTTTTATGCCCTGGCACATATCCCCAACATCATTGGTGCCATTGATGGTACACATGTGGCAATTGTCCTCCCCCGCAGAAATAAACAAGTGTACAGAAATAGAAAAATCTACCATTCGAAGAATGTGCAGATGGTGTGTTTGGCGGACCAGTACATCTCTCATGTCAATGCCAAGTATCCTGGCTCTGTGCATGACACCTACATTTTTAGCAATAGCAATATCCCTTATGTGATGGGCCAACTCCAGAGGCACCGGGTGTGGCTAATAGGTGAGCCCAAGGTCCCCACACAGTATGAGTAGGTGCCTGGGTATGGGTAGTCCCTAAGGGTTAGTGTGTGTTTAACAGGTATCCCTCGACATTTTCAGGTGACTCTGGTTACCCCAACCTCTCATGGCTACTGACCCCAGAGAGGAATGCCAGGACAAGGGCAGAGGACCGCTACAATGAGGCACATGGGCGAACTTGGCGTATTATTGAGAAGACGTTCGGCCTCCTGAAGGCCAGATTCCGGTGCCTCCATCTAACAGGTGGCTCCCTATACTACTCACCGAAGAAGGGGTGCCAGATAATTGTGGCATGCTGCATGTTGCACAACCTGGCATTGCGACGCCAGGTGCCTTTTCTGCAGGAGGATGAGCATGGAGATGGTCTTGTGGCAGCTGTGGAGCCTGTGGACAGTGAGGAAGAGGAGGCAGAGGAAGAAGATATTGACAACCGGACGAACATCATCATGCCTTACTTCCAGTGACACACAGGTAAGAGACTGTAACTCCTCCTCACATTTCTGAATACTGTAGGACATTGTATAAGTCAGCCTCTTAACCTCATTCTATGGACACTGACAGTTCAGTTTGGATTTCTATTTTTCAGATCTGGGTACCTTATTCTGCCTTCCTCTATATGTACTGCTGCCCAAGAACTGTCATACATTGGTATGAGCAAATGAACATTTACATTGCTGTTTGTTGCTAATGTTGTCATAATACATTTGTGAAAGATCAGACTAACTCCAGATCTATCTGTGATTAAAGGGTGTTAATTTAGGGGCTAATGAGTATAGGGGTATGTGCAAGGGGCTGGGGTGATGGTGGAGAAAGGTCCATAGTAGAGTCCAGTCTCTTGGTATCACAGGTACATTGTCCAATGGGGCATAGGAAGGGGAGTAATGGCAGTTCAAGGTGGACAGGGTAAGAGAGTGGGGCAGTAGGGTGACAATCAGGAGGGTCCTATTTCCTGGTGAGGGTCTTGGCAATGTTCTCTGTCTTCTGCCTGGATCGCAGGGACCATTTGTGGGGTGGTTCTCGTTCTGCAGGGGGTGGGGTGCTGGTGGCCTGTTGTTCCTGTGGCGGGGCCTCCTGTCCACTAGCACCGGCGGAGGTGGAGGGCTGGTCCTCGATTTGGCTACATTCAGGGGCCCTTTGTTGTGCCACCTCCCTCATGGTCTTCCCTATGTCAGCCAGCACCCCTGCTATGGTGACCAGGATGGTGTATATGTTGGTGAGGTCCTCCCTGATCCTCATGTATTGTCCCTCCTGAAGCCGATGGGTCTCCTGAAACTTGGAAAGTAGCGTGCCCATGGTCTCCTGGGAATGGTGGTATGCTCCCATGATGTTTTAGAGTGCCTTGTGGAGGGTTGGTTCCCTGGGCCTGTCCTTCCCTGTCACACAGCAGTCCTCCCAGCTTCCCTGTTGTCCTGTGCCTCTGCCCCCTGAACCGTGTGCCCACTTCCACTGACCCCAGGTCCCTGATTGTCCTGGGTCAGTGAGTTTGCCTGGGGTCCCTGAAGTGGTGGACACACTGCTAATTGACGTGTCCTGGGGACAGTGGCATGGGCCCGCTGGGTGGGTGCTGTGGTGGTGTTTCCTGAGGGGGGAGGTTCTGTGGTGGCTTGGGACTGTGGCAGGGGAACCGACTGTCCGGAGGTCTCTGATGGACCAGGCTGGTCATCTTGATCCAGGCTTTCAGCGATGCTGTCATCAATGTGGGCCTCTTCTCTGGGGGACTGGATATGGCTGGCACCTCCTGTCCAATGACGTTGGGTAGGTGTCCTGGTGAGATGTAAATGCATTGTTATTTTATCTGTGTGTGCCATCTTGTGCAATGGGTGCGTTTCCTTCTATTACTGTGCTTGCACTATCGCCTTGGCCCTTGTGTGAGTGGTGATTGTGTGACCTGGGTGAGTCTCTCTATTGGACATGCTTTGGTGATGGGTGTCCATGCATGTCTGTGGTGGGTGTCCATGCATTGTTGTGGCATGCACAGCTTGGATGTGGGAGTGGTGGGTTGTGATGGTGGGGTGTGTGGGAGGTGGTGGAGTCATGGGAGTGAGGGTGAGGGTGGGAGTATGTGATGGCATGCAGGTAGGGTGGGGGGATAAAGTAGTAAAGATTTGCCTTACCAGAGTCCAGTCTGCCTGCTACTCCTGCGAGGCCCTCAGGATGCATGATCACCAAGACTTGCTCCTCCCATGTTGTTAGTTGTGGGGGAGGAGGTGGGGCTCCACCACCAGTCCTCTGTACGGCTACCTAGTGCCTTGATACCACGGAACGTGCCTTCCCCCGTTGGTCATTCCACCTCTTCCTGATGTCATCCCTTGTTCTTGGATGCTGTCCCACTTCATTGACCCAGTCCACAATTCTCCACCATAGCTCCATCTTCCTTGCAATGGATGTCTGCTGCACCTGTGATCCGAATAGCTGTGTCTATACCTGGATGATTTCCTCCACCATGACCATGAGCTCCTTCTCAGAAAACCTGGGGTGTCTTTGAGGTGCCATGATGTGGTGTGAGTGATGTGTGAGGTGATGGTTGAAGTGATGTGTGGAGTGATGTGTTGGGGTGTGTGGAGTGATGGTGGTCTGTGCCTCTGGATGCTGGTGTGGTCTTTGCTTTTCTCTCTCTCTGCTTCTTCCAAATTTTTAGCTGTAAGGGGCTGTGGGTAATGTGGGTGTGTGTTTTATAGTGGTTTGAGTGTGTGGGTGTGGTGTGTGTATGTGTGTAAGGCTTGTGTATTTTGAATTGTCCAATGTGGTTGTGTTTTGTAAGCGTGTGTGTATTTTGAATGCGGCGGTGTGTACCTCCAATGGTTTACCGCAGTTGTAAGACCACTGCGTTGATTCGTGGGTTGTGATAATGTAGGCGTATTCCTGTTGGCGTAATGGTGTGGGTTTTGCTTTCGCCAGTTTATCACTGACCTTTGGTGTGGCGGACTTGGGTGGGTGTCTGTATAGTGATGGAATTCTCAATGTGGATCATAATACCCGTTGCGGATTTCCGCCACGGACACAGTATGTTGGCGGCTGTCGGCACGGCGGTAAGCAGGATTTACCGCCAGGGTTGTAATGAGGGCCTAATTCTTTAAAAATGCATATCTCCGGTTCCCCTTCTCCAATTGTAAGAATGTTTATGTCATTTTAAAGATAACAATATCATTTATTGTTATAAATAATTGGTGTTGGATTTCTATTGTGTTTTGTGTTTTACTTATTTACTGTTTTGTGATTTTTAAATGCTTTACACACTTTTCTCCTAAGTTAAGCCTTGTTGCTCATTGCCAAGCTACCAGGGTGGGTTTAATTTATTGAGACCTAACTGGACCTACGTGGAGGTTAGTGGTCTGTTGCTAAGTGCAGGTACTTACATGCCCTTACCAATAATCCACTTTCCAACACGAGTGGACCAAGAAGCAGAGCAAGGACATAGGATGCTGCAAATAATCATACATGAGTTTTAATGACTAAGAGGGAGAAGTGAGAACAATTTTACAATCAATCCCAGAGTATCTGCATGTATCTCACTGCTCAAACTCACAATTGTCATAACATTTAGTGAAGTGTGTCCATCATGTGATGCTGATGATGTGACATCATCACATGTCTTTCTCCAGTTACAGCCATCTGGACCACAACCATATAATAGAGGAGTTTGACATAATTAGATACCTTTCTTCTTCTGGCTGTTGAGGTAGTCTCACACTAGTTCTGAACTCTCAGTAATGAATCAGTCCAACTCCTGTCTCAAATGATATTGCGAGAGATAGACCTTTAGTACATTGCTGTTGATAAACAAGAAAATGAGCATGTTATGCAGATTTGTATTGGTAAATTAGACTTACTGGTCTGGTCTCTGAAGAACAAGAAAAAAAGTACAGCAAAGGTTGGACCATGCAAGTAAATCTCCTCCTTTAATGGAAGCAACGCACTGGCAATTTGGTTGTCTTGTAAATTAAATGATCTTTACTGGTGCAGCCGTGGCTAGGGAATGTAAAAAATGAAGGATAACAATGGACAGAGGCAGGCATTGTCTCCAATGTCCTTGAAGGGAATGGAGAGGCTTCTTCTCTTCACACTGGCCCAATTCCAATCCGGCCCTACATGTGCCTAAAATGGTGAGGATTCAGAAGTCAAACACAAACAAAATATATAGGGCCTGATTACGACCCTGGCGGTAAAAACCGCCAGGGCCGTGGTCCGCGGGAGCACCGCCAACAGGCTGGCGGTGCTCCTTTGGGCATTCTGACCGCGGCCAGAAACGGAAAGTCGTCGGTGTACCGCCGGCTTTCCGCTGCCCAGGGGAATCCTTCATGGCGGCGCAGCTTGCTGCGCCGCCATGGGGATTCCGACCCCCATACCGCCATCCTGTTCCTGGCGGTTTCGGCCGCCAGGAACAGGATGGCGGTATGGGGTGTCGTGGGGCCCCAGGGGGGCCCCTGCAGTGCCCATGCCGATGGCATGGGCACTGCAGGGGCCCCCGTAAGAGGGCCCCACTTAGAATTTCAGTGTCTGCTTAGCAGACACTGAAATTCGCGACGGGTGCTACTGCACCCGTCGCACCCCTTCCACTCCGCCGGCTCCATTCGGAGCCGGCTTCCTCGTGGAAGGGTGTTTTCCGCTGGGCTGGCGGGTGGCCTTTTGGCGGTCGCCCGCCAGCCCAGTGGGAAACCCAGAATGACCACAGTCTTCTGGCAGTTCCCGCTTCCGCCCGCCAAGCTTGGAATCACCCCCATAATGTTCCTCTAGCTATATCTATTTTTTTGGCAAAACAGTTTGACGGGAATCTGAAAGTTCTGTGGTGGCCTACTCAGTCAGTCAGTCAGAAATTGCTCAGGCGTTCAAACACCTTGCTGTTAAAATATTCCAAGATGTTTTCAGCTGTGTGAGATTTCTTCATGGTGAACATGGCTACAGTTGCATGCTGCCAAACGCCCTTGAAAGTTTTTTTCAGTATTGAGACCTAGATAGCTGCTGGCTAACCACCACAAAAGATATTCAGTTTTCAGTGATACACATGTAATCAGTTGCTAGATAACTGGTCTATATGTCAGTCTTCAGGTGGATAGTGCGAACAGCACTCTGCTGCAAAGTGTATCCAACCAATTGCAGCACATCGTGATGGAACGCTGAAATAGCAACTCTGGCAAAATAGTCCAACAGGCAGCCTTTCATTTTGGGCATATGGCTGCCACAAATTCTAAAAGCCCTATTTCTTCCACAAAAAAAAAAAAATGAGGAGGTCCATTTCAGCTAGCTTTCTATTGTGCACATGTGCCATTGGGTGGTTGCATACATAGGGCTCATTCTGCCTAAACCTGACTGGAATGGTAGCTTGGAGTGTTTTCTTTTCTGGTGCCACTGACACAGGCTACTTCTGAGTACTAGCAGTTGGTACACTCAGTGTGTGGCTTGGAGCCGACACTGTAGGCTTTAATGCCTCCAGCTGACTCTTGTGCCATTTAAAGTTTGCTGAGGTGGGTGATACTGGCATACTGCTGGGGACAGGGCTGCTTTACATAATGTTTTCAACCTCTTTTTGCTCACCACCTTCACCACCCACCCTGACCGGAGCTGATTCCTCTCTCTAATTACCACCACCATCCGCAGCAATTTCTTAAGGTGCTCCTCCCACCTGATTGCATGATATGTTTGTGGCTCTGAACAGGAGACTAGCCATTGGAGTCACTCTTGGACTCCTGGGTTCAGGAACAGGTCCAATTCCCTGGTTCAGGCACTTGAGGGCAGCTGGGCAGCAGGACACCTATCTAGCAATACAGTATGTCAACAGTCTAGCAATACAGTACTGCAGCAGGAAAGCAGTCCAGCATAGTGGCAGTCCTTCAAGCAGCACAGCAGGCATTCTTCCCGGCAGAGGCTCCCGAGGTCCAGAAGTGTATTGAAGAGATGGTTGCTGAAGTCCAACATTTACACCAGGTGCTTCCTTTGAAATGGGATAGGCTTCTATACATTTCCATTTGAAGTGCACCAGGTCCCTGACTAACCTGCTCAGGCTCCAGACTAACCGAAGAGGTAATGCAACCTTTTGTGTGAAGGCAGGACATAGCCTATTCAAGTGTAAGTAGGGCTGTACCCAGCGTTGCCCTCTCATCCTGCCCGTGATGACCCATCCAGACACACCTAAACTCTCTGATATATATCCCATTTAGAAGTTACAGCTTATTAAAAGTAATGAGGTAATGTCAATATTATCCTATGGGCAAGGTAGACCTTGCTGTAGTGAACACTTAATTTAAGAGATTTTCACTACTAGGACATGTAAAACCTAAAAGTATCCGTCCAACTTTTTAAAAACACTGCACCTCTTGGATGTCCAAGACCTACCTTTGGGTGATTTATATGTATTAATAAGGAATGTTTGGGCCTGCTAAGTAAAAATGACAGCTTGCAATGGCAGATCTGAGACAAGTTTAAAGGGCTACTTAAGTTGGCAGGACAATCATTGCTGTAGTCCGACTAGTAGGTCCTGGGCATAGGTAGTGCCACTTTACTTGGAACTTGCAAGTAAATTAAATATGCCAATTGGTTATAAGCCAATTTTACTGTGTTTTAAGGAGAGTTTTAAGGAGAGAGCACACGCACTTTAGCATGGGTTAGCAGTGGTAAAATGACCAGAGTCCTTATGCCAGCAAAAGCTAAGTCACCAAAACAGAAGGGTTGAAGGGAAAAAGTTAGGGGAAATCCACACCAAGGATGCCATGTCTAACACATGAAACCCCAGCTTAAAGTGGGGAGAACTACCCAAACCCCTAGGTGTTCTCAATAGTAATAAGGGAAAACATTGGTAGATAATCAATTTTGACTGGGTCTTTTCCCTGTAGAGAGATTGATCACCCCAATAGTTCAGGATTCCAGTCATCATCTGCATTAGCCATCTGAGGGGTCTGTGATCTGTCTGAACCCAGGAGTGAGCAACAATCAGATATGGTCTAAACCTCTTCAGTGCCCAGACCACTTCACAGGATTCCATTTGTATTGTACTCCAGCTCAGTCCCTGGGGAGTAACCTCCTGCGAGTAAAGGCTACAGGTTGATCCAGCCCCCCTTCATTAAGCTTTGAGAGCACATGTGCTATGGCATGCTATGAGGAGTCTGCACAATTAATTCTTGGGAGAGGTCAGGGGTCTTAATCATGAGTGCTGTGCACATTTCCTTCTTCAGAGTGTCAGAAGTGTTCTGGCATGCCTCTGTCCATATCACATGTCTGGGCTTTTTCTTAGAAGTCAGCTCTGTCAAAGGAGCAACAACGGTACCATGCCCCTTGAAAATCTCATGTACTATCCAGTGAGGCCTGGGAAGGCTCTCACCTCTTTCTGAGTCTTGGGCTACACCCTGCCTCCTCCCACTTGGTGTCCCCATTAAACCACTGATCCCGGTCATATCTGGCACTTACTGAGCTAGGTAGTCAAGCCTGCCTTCTGCAGAGCCTCAACTCTTCCCTAGCTGGTACAAATGGTTCACGGAGTTGGAGCTGAAGAACTTAAGAGCTTAATATCATCTAGGTAGGTGGCACTGAAGTTCTCCAACCCAGTAAGGAACTGGTTGACCAACCTCAGGGAAAATGGAATGGGTGTTCCTTAACCCCAAGGGCATTACCTGGAACTGAAAGTGCCCTTCTAGTGTAGACGAAATTGACCTCCCAGTGGCGCTCTGGGTCAAGGCAATCTGTCAGTACCCAAACTTTTATCAGATGCGCAAAAGCACTTATCAGCTCCCACTGATTAATGAACTCATTAACTCAGGGAAATGGAGTGTGCATCACTCTTGGTGACAGCATTGAGTCCTGGTAATCCATGTAAAACCTAAATTCTGGAGTGATATAGCAGCCTTGGGGGCCAACACCACTGGGCTTAATGAAGGACTGATCTGGTGATCAGTGACCCCTAGCTATAGCATCTTACAGACGTCTTCCTTTATTCTGGCTCTCTCTCAGCTTATCAGACAGTCTGTAGATTTTGCTCTTCACATGCATACTGTCCCACATATCAACATCAATGGTGCACCATGTAGTGAGTCCTGGCCTAAGGCAGAAAAGAGTTAAACTGTCCCAGCAACGGGTGACAGCAACCAACAGAGGCCATTGACAGCTGCCAATGTCAACATCCAGGTGCCAGGCCATCCGAAGTCCTCTGCCTTCTGTGGTTTTTTTGAGTTGGGGACAACAGCCCCATGTGTTAGCCACACTCTTCTCACTCGCTCACTACAAGGCAATATGGATCCTAGGGAAAGGTGACCACAGACACATCCCTTCTGCTGGACCTGGTGTCTTTTCTGTTGAGGTGCTCTTCAGGTTCAGGCGCCTTCCAAACCAGGCTTTGAATGGGTGACAAACCTTACACTTAATATACTAATGGTTACTGCAATGTGTCTATATTAATTGCCTTATTATATTTTCAAGTTGATGGATGTTTACAAACATGTTTTTATAATATGTTGTTTACGGTGCACATAATTTGCATGAATTCCCAATACTTTATAGTAGTATAGTGATGCGTGGGCTCTCATTATTCTAAATGAGACTACTACATGATTTCTAGGCAGCAGGGTCGATAACGGTGTGGGGGACTGAGTCTGACCCACGTGTAAAGAACTCTGTCACCCTAAATCCGGTTGTTGCTCCGGCTAACTAGCAGTGCCTCATTTCTCCCACGGGGAAGAAATGATTGGGCAGCCAAGCGCATGACATCTTAGGAACTTCTCAGGGAAGTCGTGGTCACTCAGATCCAAACCAACTCTCTCATTCACAATATGGTCTCATATACAAATGACAAAGACAGTATAAGTTTTATATAATGTTTTAATAAAACAACTGTATTTTAGATATTAAGGCGTGAGCCGCAATAACCAGAACAATACAACATAGTAGGATTGATATAGTAACCAGGAGAGTAAAACATAGAAATAAAGCTATCATAATTCCTAACCGTTTCTACTCTCCCTCTGCTTGTTCTATTTAGAGCACAGCATGTTAAGCTTTCAGCTTGCCTTTCTGTATCACTAGGGAGACGGACACACTCATACCTGAGCAAAGGCCTGTGATCTGGTTCAGCATCTGCAACGAGGCAGTCAGCGTCTAGTTGTGGTTCCCTGGTCGGAATCTCCCTCTTTATGTATTGGGACAAGGAAGTGATTTTATAACTAACATGTCATCGTGATCACAAAATGTTCCTGCGCAGGAATGGCAAGTCTAGACTCCTACCACATCTATCGGCAATGTACCAGACTGTATCCTTGACTAAAGCACAGAGTGAATATGTTATGAAGAACTCCAGTGCTGAAGTAGGCAAAACAGTGTGATATGAATAAAAAACAACACCGTAGAACTGGCTATTCTGTAAAATAACAGTACAAAGCCTAATAGAAAGCATTTAGAGTAAAGTGCACAGAGGCTCTAAGCTGTTAGCAAATGAATAAAATATATTTAGGGCAAAGTGCACAGAGGCCTAAGGCCTGAAGCTAATGCGCAAAATATACGTAAAAAACTGACCACACTACAATAGTATTTAATATGGTGTAGTGGGTATATAAAAGATGCTCTTATTTGTCACACTGTGCTTCCTTTTTTTACAGTGAGTAGTATCTTTAAATGAAACTGTTTCTTTCAACAGGTTTACATCCACAAATATGCATGCAAAAATACTCAACCTGTTGTATCCCATAAACTCCTGCTTGAAAACTGACCTTCAAGCCACTTATGTTTTTTAAATCAACCATTGCTTCTTTCTACCTACCTTCTGTCTCCCT
Source organism: Pleurodeles waltl (assembly GCF_031143425.1). Lineage (NCBI taxonomy): Eukaryota > Metazoa > Chordata > Amphibia > Caudata > Salamandridae > Pleurodeles > Pleurodeles waltl. The sequence continues at coordinate 1,050,900,902 of NC_090437.1, read as the reverse complement.
CACCTGTATACAACCTTACTCTAAAAATCTCATGCCTATCTGCCTTAAAGCTTTTTTGAAACGATAACAATAATAATTCCAGCTAGTAATTGTGCTTCATGTAGCTACTCTAATAATCACATCAAACGAAACAAGCCCCCACACAGCATGCAAATTAACCCCAACAACCAATTTGCTAACCACTAACTAGGCTCTGAGAAACGTGCTATTCACCATAAAGTACTTCAACACCTGATCAGGGGTAGTAAGCGCTATACAAATATAACATATATTCACATATACATATAACTTTACCACTAGTCTAGGGGTGGTAGCCTGAGGCTGGTCAATCAGCCCAGGATCTGTACCTTGAGGTTAAAAAGGCATCAGGGATGAGTCTTGCCACCCCCTTCCTTTCTATCTGGGCTTCTGTACCATCCATTTGGCAGTGGTATGCCCAGATGTCTGAGCTCTCAGGGCTCCCTGGGTGCCCACTAATCCTAGCTCTTGTATCACTGGTTGCAACTCAATTCCTAGAATAAAGTCAATGGGCATCTGGGGACTAACTATGGTCCTTCTCTCATTTACTTTCCATACCACTCCAGGGATAGTGGGGCCAAAGGGTGGATACTCAACTGCCCCTAGGCCTGGGCTATCCTACATACCTGACCAGTGTACTGCTCTGTTGAATCCAGCCTTTCCATGACTATGGTCTGGCTGGCCCCAGGGTCCCTCAGAGCAGTGACAGGAACCCCATTCACGTTGAACCGGTGTAAGTAATGACTCCCACCTTCCAGGATCAACAGTCTACTCTCTGAGTTCAGCCCCCAAATGAGGAGGACTAGGGCATGGTCTATCTCCTGCCTCTGGGAACTACCTACCCTTAGGTATTGGCCACCCCTGTAGAGTTCCCACCAGTGGGTGGTTTCTTTGGACACAGTCCAGCTGGTTATGTCCTAGCTGGGAACAATCAAAGTAGTCAGGTTGGAAACAGGGCACCCTATGCCACAGCTAACCTGAAACCCTCTTGTCCTTCTCAGGAGGGACATGGGAAGCCTTTCCTTTCCCCTCTACCTGAGACTTGCCTGTGTCTCCTTTGACCTCCCCCTCACTCTGCTAGGTGGAATGTGAACCACCCTTCATCGGGTCATGCCCAGTTACCTTTTTTGACACTATGTTGCTGACTCAGAGGTCCACTTCCTCAGCAAGCTTCCTGGGATCAGCAAGCTTGCAATCTGCCAGGTGTTGGTGCAGCTCTGTAAAACAAATATTGAGCATGTGCTCCATCTAATTTACGTTGTACAGCCCAGTAAGATCATCATCTTTGCTGTCCCTCACCCAGCCCTCCAGTACCTTGCTGACAAAATCTAAGGAATCCTCCCAGGACGGATTTCAGAGTTTGTGACTGTCCCTGAGCCTCTGTCAGCATTTCTTAGCAGCCAGTCTAAATTAAGCAATAAGGATTGCCTTCAAGGGGCCATACCTGGCCTCGTTCTCTGCCAATAGTGTCAGTAGTTTATCCCTTTCCACTGTTGGCATGTTACAGCACCCCCAGTACCCATCTGGGACCTTATGTACCCTGAGTAGCAAACAACCTGTCAATATCATCTCCCACCATATACTAAGGCATCAGATCCTAGGGTATGCGGACTCTCTTCTCTCCAGTGGACACTATTGATACACTGCAACCATCACTGTTGGGTCATGTAGATTGCCTTGCCTTTGGCTCCAGCTCTCCATGATTTTTTACTGCCCCAACAGTTGATTTTTCTAAGTTAACATCCATTCAACCTCCGCCTTTTACTTTGACAAGGCCAGTTTCTTTCCCTTTTTCAACTGCTGTAATCTGGGCAGTTCAAGCTTGAGATTCTTCTCCTCCTTACCCTCCTTCAACCCCTCGGGGGTCAGGCCCCTGGAAGAGATTGTGCTCCCTAAATTGGAGGAATTTCTAATTCTGGGGGTAGGATACCCTCCTCCTCAACAGGCTGCATTCCAAGACCCTCCTGTAGGCCTTGCTCCCATCTTTTGGCACCTGGTGGGCCGCCACCCATTAAAACTGTACATGGAGGCTCTACATTGGCAGGCCTAAGTCATGTTTAAAGTGCTGCCTAAGTGAGTAGCATAATCAGTGCTGCAGATCCACTAGTAGAAGTTAATTTACAGGCCGTAGGCAAATGTAGTGTGTTGGAAATGGTCTTTCTGGCAGCATTACCCCAAATGTTTTGCCTTCATTCCCTTCTTTTTCCGACCCTGTTTTTGTTGGCCTTAGGACTCTGAGCACTTTACCTCTGCTGACCAGTGCTCAAGTGCATATGCTTCTCCCCTCAACATGGTAACATTTGTATATCCATAATTGGCATATGTAATTTACTTGCTATTCCCTTATAAAGTGGTATAGCATGTACCAAGGGCCTGTAAAAGAAAAGCTACCTGTAGGACTAAGTGTGCCACCCACTTAAGTATCACTTTGAATTTATCTCAGGCCTTCCACTGGAGAGTCTGTATGTGCAGTTTTACTGCCACTCCAACTGGGCAGTTAAAAGTACTTGATAAGCCTTAAACTCCCCTTTTATTCTCCCCTTTTATTCCATATACGTCACCCCTAACCTAGGCCTTAGGTCGCCCATAGGGCAGTGCCAAGTGGTAGAACATGGACTTTTTATTTTAGTTTTATATGTTCTTATAGTGAAAAACTTCCATAGTAATTTTTCACTACTTTGGGGCATACTCCTCTCTTAGACTAGCATTGGGAATTCCTTAATGTATCTTTAAGCTATGATTCCTGATCAGAAAGTAGTGGCCTTGTCATGTTTCACATCATTGGAATGGTAAAGATAAATCCTCTTTACTGGTAAAGTCGGATTTAACATTACCATTTAAGAATTGCCACTTTTAGAAGGTGGGCATTTCTTTGCTCTCACTGCTCAGTGTGCCTTGCAGCCTGTCTCCAGTACACATCAGTGCTAGGAGACAGTTACACTACATGCATTCCCTCTAAACAGCCTAAACACACAAAGGGTGGGTGTGGCAAAGGACTCATCTGCATTCTGATGGGCCTTCCTGGGCAGAAAGGGTGGTGGGGAGCTAGCACTTACACTTGAATGGGGAAGCACCTGTCCCCACACAAAGGGCCGATTATCCCCTACTGGTAGTCTGGCGCTAAGGTTAGGAAGAAATGATCTCTGTGCACTTCAAGGATCTACTTTGAAGTCACTCCCACTTCAAAGGCACAGTTGCCTATAAGTACTGGGTCATTGACCCTACCAGTCAGTACACTACTGGACCTGGGAAAAACTCTGCTGGAGTAAAGACTGCTGTGCTATAAGGGTTGCCACTTTGTCTGGAATGACTGTTCCAAGGAACTGCTCCTCTGCTTTGATGAGCTGCCCTGCTGATATCTGCCCTGTTGAGGACAATAATTGAAGTCATCTCCAGAGGGCCCCTGTAAAAATAATGTGCAACCCTATGTGGGGAAGAAAAGGCTAATTACACACCAAGGGTGCCAAACCATGAACAAAATACCCCCGCTACTATCACCAGTCCTCATTTGTCACCACACATCACTCACCACCATTCACACCCATTAAACTATACCCATACTAAATCATAAATCATTACTGGTCCATTTAATACAGAAACCTGAATATCCATATATTAAGTGAAACAAGATTTAGATAAAGTGCACAGAGTCCAAAGGCCAACAGAAAAAATCAGCAAAAAGAAAGAGGAATGCAAAATGTTTGGGAATGACCCTGCAGAGGTGGCCAGGTCCAACAGCCCTGATTTGAATTTGGTGAATTGTAGAGAAATGTATTGTTTTCATCACAAGTCACATCATTACATACATAGAACCTTAGGGAAATATGCAATTATATACAAGGGGAGCAGTGCAAACCTCCACCTTCTCATAGTCGGCCAAACATCTTAAAGAAATGTATTTACTTCCAGAGTGACAGCAGGTCACATCTCTCACCTTTTTTTTTTAAATTCAAGAATGACTTCAGAAGAATCTAATCACAACTAACAATCTGATTCATTCAAATGAATCAGAATTTAGCCATCCAAGTCTTTATGTATTAAAAATGTTGATGAAAAAAATATTTGGGGAACAAGCTTTTGGCAGATTTAAGGCAAATAATTAGCACACACTATACCTAACAAAATGATTTTCTTGAAGGAAACCATCAACAAACCACCAATCTGGGGGTTGGTTCTATTAAATACTTTTAAAATACTTTCCATACCAAAAGTTTATCTAACTTTAATAACCTGTACATATTGTCTTAATAACTTGTAATCTTAAATTCACATTTTTGACTCTGATGTGCATGAAATGATCCAAAGTAGAGCCTATAGATGTTATAATTCCACTTAGTTTCCTCCTCAATGTTTATTTAGCCTCATGGCCCTTTGATTCCAATTCCTGCATGCGCTAATTTTTTATCAACATCTCAGTTCCTGAAGCTCATTGCCGTGATCTGTGACACATAGCACAAACATCTGTAATAGTTGCCACATACACTGTAGGCAAACTGTGCCAATGCTGGGTAGCACATTCAAGTGTTCCTGCTGTGAAAGAACATTTATCCTCAAAGAAAATACAGACTACTTTGACTTTCTACAGGGACCACATTCCACCTGCAATAAACCATTCTTGGTGACAGGACTAAATGCCATTTATAATGAATGTAACAAATACAGTAAATGAAGCTGCAGAGGGAATTATGAAATTATATTTGGAAAACCTGCAAACATTTTTTAAACATATCAACAATATTATGTACACAGTCTCAAACAGGTATTTTTTAGCCTTATATTCTAGCCCTACAAAGAGAACAACTTTTCAATTTCACGACTGCCAGAAGTACAATACATTAAGCTGGTACAAAACACTTCACAATTCACATCAGTTCCATTTGTGGAAATTACATTTTTCTTACATGTGCCTGAATGAAGAGGACCTTGTATTTCTTAGTACATTCAGCTTTGGAAATCCTTTAGGCTACTCCCTTCTGTGTGATACTATTTCCTAGCATAGTGTTAGGACACCCATTGAAATTAATGGGAGCCTCATTTTAATCAACAAACAACAGCAAAAAGGGGGGCTATAAGGGAGATTCGGAGATCAAGGCTCCTGGTCAAGTGTGTAGGTCTCCCAATACTTGATAAATCAAATTGCTGTACACACGGTTCCAAAAAAGTAAAGGCGGATTCTTTAGAACAAAGGTTTCCAAAAGAAGCAATATGCTTGAAGCACGGGCCCTCACTCACCTTCCGGTGACTTGCTTCATCAGAGGGCCATGCTCCTCGTCAGGCCGGCGCTGCAATGCCTGACGGGCCCCACGAGGGAGCACTTTGCCGGAGATCTTTTGAAAGTGATGTGCAACCGGTCAAAAAATGAAAAAAGGATTGGTATAGCAATAGTTAAAAATGACTAGAGTTAGAATGTCACTATTTATTCTGATATTAGTACCCCTGACATGATTAAAAACAATATATAGGGATACAGTAGGATAATGTCTACACTCCCCAAGCAAAAATATGTACAGTTTACTAAGTCTCGTGATGAGAAATAGTACAGAAGGAGAGAACACAGGATCCCTGTGTTACTCAAGCCAATGGGTCAACATGTTTCTCGCTTTTGTTAGTCAGAAATGATCTTACGCGATTCATCAGGACCTTCGTACATACCTAATCCTATGCAAAAAGTTACTCTGAAAAGATTTTTTGTCAAATCCCCTACTAGGGAAGTCAGAAACCTAAAGAATAAAAAAGAAACCATCGTCAAAAAATTATGCAAACATCAACAGTAGTGTATGCACATATTATCTTAAATAGCTAACCCATCTATTCGTGGTGAGTCCCCAAAAGGTGCAACGTGCCAAAAGATACTGCGGTGCTCAATAAACCGAGTCAGTTAAATGTAGGTTCTTCAATGCTTACCCTCCAAAATTTTAATGGTAGGGCCCCATCGGGGACATGTCAGGCTTGGAACATCCAATTTGGTCTAAATATATACATAAAGAGAAAATACTTTAGATGACATCCAAACTATGAAGGTATGTGTTTATTAAAAACTATAGCAGGCATGATATATTTCGTATTCCTGAACCCCTAAAGATTCTTAAAAGAATGAAAAAAGGTCCTGGGGTGCTGCTAGGCAGGCGGTTATGAACAAAAGGCCAGATATTATGGACAGGATATCTAAAAAGGGTAAAGAAGCCAAAATAGTGCGGCAGTTTTGTACTATTATCCAAGAAAATATGTTACAGGAGCCGATACTTCATCTTGTGTGCAAAAGTGGAGTCGCGTTTATCGCCTCTATCGAAAGCAGCCATGTTCAAAATAAGTAAATAAGCACTTGATGCTGTACCTTAAAGTACATGGTTAGGTGCTTGTACCATCACTTTCTTCTGTTTGACTGTCACTACATGTGAACCTGAACTCTTTGTGGGCATTAATGCAGTCCAAGTATATACGTTTGGTCTTCAATAGCATAAGCCACAGTAATGAAGATAGTTCATTGTATTTCTATTCAGGTGTAATGTTTATTGATGCACCACTGGAGGAAATGATCTAAAATGTTTGAAAGTTATTTCTTTGCTACTGATGCAGTTAAGTTTGTCCCTATTCGGTGACAAGTCATTTTCTATAACTGTTTAGGCACAGAAAGTCAAAGAATTTTCAAACACCACCTGATGGCCACCCTTGAACCTGGCGAGATGGATGTACATCGGGAATCTGACAATAGACTGCAAACATAACGGCAAACATATTTTATGGATGACAGTAGCATCATAGTGGAACACCCATTTATTTTCAATGTAATCTCTGGGTAGTATTTGTATATTTATTGTATATTTTTTTCACATGCTACCAGTCCAATATGCATACATTTCTCAAAGGTAATCAAGGACATGCAACAATCACTTTCTTCACTTTCACTTGCTATTGAGATGGGAAACTCTTTTACCTCAACTGATGTTGCTGCATGGCCTTGTGTCAAACATTGCTTCTGGAGTGCTCAGGAGGCCATTTTGTTTTCAGACTGTGATGTACGCATTTTTTCCTTCGCTTTACACACCATCACAGAAGGCCTCTCTTTCCTGTAGCCTTTACATATCTGTCCAACTATGGAACACTTTCCATCATGCAGAAACAAAAATCCACACCTAAAACATAATTTATTTAAGTGTAGACATCACTTTGGGGGTGATTCTGACCGCGGCGGACGGTGGTCGCCGCCCGCCAAGCGGTTCCCGCCGAAAGACCGCTCCGCGGTCAAAAGACTGCGGCGGTCATTCTGGCTTTCCCACTGGGCTGGCGGGCGACCGCCGAAAGTCCGCCCGCCAGCCCAGCAGGAAACACCCTTCCCACGAGGAAGCCGGCTCAGAATGGAGCCGGCGGAGTGGGAAGGTGCGACGGGTGCAGTTGCACTCGTCGCGAATTTCAGTGTCTGCAAAGCAGACACTGAAATTCTTTGTGGGGCCCTGTTATGGGGGCCCCTGCAGTGCCCATGCCATTGGCATGGGCACTGCAGGGGCCCCCAGGGGCCCCACGACACCTCATACTGCCATCCTGTTCATGTCGGGTGAACCGCCAGGAACAGGATGGCGGTATGGGCTGTCAGAATCCCCATGGCGGCGCCGCCATGGCGGATTCCCATGGGCAGCGGAAAGTTGGCGGTACACCGCCGGCTTTCCGCTTCTGGCCGCGGCTGTACCGCCGCGGTCAGAATGCCCGGCGGAGCACCGCCAGCCTGTTGGCGGTGCTACCGCCAACCTCCGCCATGGCGGTAATTACCGCCAGGGTCAGAATGACCCCCTTTATGTCCTTACGTCTTTTGCTTTGGATTACTTTTCACACCCATGACTGTGTCATCTCTGATCTTTGGGCACCTCCGCTTCCATGTCAGTGGCTTGTCTCTCAGCACATTCCTCAGCTCTGGCAGCCATCAACACTTGCTCCAGACTAAGAGTTTCTCTCAGCATTTGCCCTCTGAATGAATCTGATGAGCATCCATTAATAACTCTACCACGCATAGCTTAATCAGCACTAGATTCATTGAGCTTACAGTGTTTGATGAGTGCATCAAGTCTTTCCATAAATTCATCAATAGTTTCACTAATTCAGTGATGTTCCAGACTGAAAACTTATAGTTCAGAATCAATGTTTGGTCCTCGATTGAACTTGAGATTCAAGGCATTTTTAATCTGACAGTACGTGACTTCATCAGTTCTTGGCATTTTCTTCATGACTTCTTTCACCCCTTTCACCTGCAATATTTTTCAGATATTTGATTATCTTTCTGTTAACAGTCTCTTCCATTGCATCAGTGAAATCTACAAATACCTCTGGCCAAGCAATAAATCTATTGCCAACATTTTTCTTTTTGACGGTATCGAAAGGTAGTGGTGGATTCAAGAGGACAGCAGCATTGTCAACTAATGTGGAACTTACTTTCATTCAAAGAACCAGCTGTTTGATGTTATTTGATGATCATGTTCATGCAAACTTTTTCTATAGTCCTATGAAGTGTGGGTCTCAGGATCATCTTTAAGATTTATTGGAACAGTGTCTCCTCTCTTAGCTGCCATCCTCAAATGTCATGAATCCAGCTGCGGCCTTTACCTCTTAACTCATTCTGAGCACCACTAAGCAACTTGGTGAGCAACTGTTTTGGGCATGGACAGTTCTAAAAGCACAACCCTGAGCACTTCTCTTGAGCCACTTCATTGACTGCTGTGGCACAATTACTCTCTTTAGCGGGCTCAGTAAGTCATTTATTTAATCCTTTTCACTCTCCGGTTGGCATTTTCTGAAACCTTGTTGATCTCTGTTTGCAACCATATGTGATAAATTGTGATTGTCTTTGACTGTGCTTTGTAAACTTAGTTGTATCCACTATCAGCGTTAACACTCCTTACAATTTATAATTGTATTTTGCATGGCAGCGTGGTACTTCTTAGTATGATCTTGGCCGGAGCTTTTTGACCAACTATGTATAGGTTTCTCCGTAAAGCTTTCTTTACATTCAGATGCTTCATACCAACTGAAGTTGTGCTTTGGCTCCACATGTAACAACCGTCAACTCGGCCCTTTGACAACGGCACACAGGGCATGCTTAAGAAGCTTGCCTGGACCACACCAAATTCTCTGGGAGAGATCTGACTTTCTTCGGGTTACTTAACCCTTATCTTGTCACCAGTTGTAGCCTTCTCCTCAGCCTGGGACCGACCAATGACTACGCCATGCACAAAGCTATAAATCACATGTCTTTATTCTATATTCTACATGAACTCCTACATTTCAAGCAAAGCTTTCATTGCGTTCTATTCTAGTGATTACATCACACAGCTTCATAGTCCGTTCAGAGCTAAAAGGGTTATGTTATTAAACTTGCAAGGCACTACAGAAAGCCACATTAATGTGTGGGAAAATAGGACAGTATCAAAAGTAGGTAGAATTTATTTATATTAGTAATGGCTAATTTTTAGTATAATGTCAAAATAACTATATTTGTTTAACTATGCAAAATCATGATCCTTGACACATTTCTTGTAATGAAAGTTTATCTATGAAGCATGTTAATGTATGTCTACTATCAGCTAGAACTTATTGAAACAATACTAACACGATTAGATAAGGTGTCACCAGCAATATGTATGAGTTCTGCCACCCCACCATGACAAGAGAATCATTGGGACATGTAGACATTTGGGTTACTGTTTGAGGGTGTGAAACCTTATGCAAGCAGCAACCACAATGTGTGTCAGGGTGAAAGAAAAGCAAACCCTAGATTAACCTTTACTTGAACCTTTGGTAGTTTGGAACAAAAGCAGTCAGGCTTAACTTAGGGGAAAATTGTTAAGTATTTATGCATCACTTAAACAGTAACAAATTGAAAAAAACAAAACAAATTCCGTACCAATTTAGAAAAATAGAGTAGAATTTAATAAATTATTTGACACCTAAACAACAAAAATCCAATCAGTAGAATTGGAGATCTGCAAGTTCAATTATTCAAGTTAAGTATAAAGCCTAAAAGCACAAAGCGCCTTGACAGTTACCTGGTCATGCGAGACTGGGTGTAAGTCACAAGGTTAAGCTGCTTGTGATGGAGTGCAGGCCAGATACAGAGATTAGGTTAGTCCTGTTCTATAAAATACCTTTCAAATTCCAACTCTAAGAGTTCCATCACGGAGGAGGGGGCTGCATGAGCAGGGAGAGCATCACTAATGGTTGAAGCTGTAGCACGAAGAGCAGGCAGGTGTTGTGGACGGTCACATCTGCAGAGCAAAAAGCAGGCCTGGCTTCGTGGACAATCGCTGCTGGAGAATTGTGTTGGAGATCACAGCAGGCTGTTGATGCTGTAGCATCTTGTGCTGGTGGTTGTTCCTGCATTCGCTATAGAGCAAAGAGTCAGGTTCACTGGAGCTTTGTGTTGCAGGTCAGCATGGGTGCCAAGATCTTGGCATGAACAGACCCATTTGTGGTGATGAAGGGCCCAAAACTTGAGGATTTCTCCTTTTCTGCAATTGTCCAGGACCTGAAAGGCACTGCTTGGGGATCAGAAACTCACACCAGCAGAGTCCAGCATGGTTGAGGCAGATCCAGTTCTAGCTCTAAGCTGGTTCACTTGCAGCAGGTTAGCTTGGTAGTTGTAGAGAAACCTATGGATCTTGTAATGTTCCAGTAGCTCAGGACAGGAGATCAGTTAGCTGACCCTTGGTGTTACTTTAGCCTGGGATGAAGGACACAGATCCAGTCTTACTTGTTGGCAAGCAGGGCAGGCCTCAAACTGAAATGAAGCAAGAAGTCCATTATCTGTTGTAGTCACATGTCCAGCAATGTACTGAAGAGTTGGGGCTGATAGTTCCATATTTATATTTGGTGCCAGGTTTGAAGTAGGAGACGTTTCTTGGGGTTTCTATTCCATTATATTTTGGAATGTCCTGCCTCTCTGCCCAGGTTGAGCTTGTCTGGAGCACAATAGACTGTTATGAAACTATTTGTGAGTGTGCTGAGGCAGAGCTTTTGTGATGTGGAAGTGTAGTAAGTGACAGCTCTGCCCTCTATAAAATCAGAGGTGGCCCATCCTGCCAACACCTATTCCCCCTTTGTCCTCCTGTATGGGAGGTACCCAAAGATAAACTGCCAGCTACACCTGGGGACACATGAGTTTCTTTTGCAATTCCCGGTGGGTCACAAATAGACCTGCCTCATTAATATTAATAAAGTAGGTTGCAATTTGCGACCCACTGGGAAACGTTAAAATCAAGGGGATGGTGGCCTGCTGGTGTCAGCAGACCACCATGTTTGAGATTGCTTTTAAAGAAAGCAATCTTTTTTTTTAAACACAGCCCAGTTTCCTTAAAGGAAAACAGACAGCATTAAAAAAAAAAAAAAATGAAACGTTTCAGTTTTTATTTTCATTTTTAAGGAGTAGGCAGTGGTCCTTGTGACTCTTAAAAAAACATTTTTGCATGCATTCACAAAGGAGAAGGGGTCCCTTAGGGACCTTTTCCCCTTTACGAATGGGTTAGCACCAATTTGAAATTGGTGCTAACTGCGATTGTTTTGCGACCGCATTCATGGTCACAAAACAATCATACATAGCATTTCGATTAGGTATTAGGAAGGGACCCCCTGGACACGCTCCTTCCAAATACCGAATCGCAAAACCCAAATTGCGATTTGGTAACAAGTTACCGAATCACAGTTTGGACTTTGTACATCCCAAAAAGCATTTTTCTGGTCGCAAAAGGGCCGATTCTGCGAGTCGGCTCGTTTGCGACTAGAAAAATGCTTTGCACATGTGGCCCTTAGTCATTTGACCCAGGTTACAAGCTCCAGGCGCAACAATTTTGGGACAAGAAAATGCAAACATTCTAAAAGTGGCATTTTCAGAATTGCGACTTAAATCCAATGTTATAATTAATGGGGTTTCAAATTACAATTCTTTAGAAATCAGACTTAACATTTTTATCTGCTCCTAATCAAAAGCTATCACTTATTAATTGTAATAAGGAAACATAGGGGGTCATTACAACCCTGGCGGTCTCTAACCGCCAGGGTTGTTTTGACGGATTTCACCCCCAATAGGCTGGCGGTGAAATCCTGGGGATTACAACCACGGTGGAAGCTCTGCGGTCGCACCACCGGGACCGGCGGTTTCCCGCCACTTTTGTCCCGGCGGGAGTAATCCTCCAGGGCAGCTCTGCTTGCAGCACTGCCCAGGGGTTTACGAGTCCCCCTCCAGCCAGCCTTTTCATGGCGGTTTGCACTGCCATGAAAAGGCTGGCGGAAAGGGGAGTCTTGGGGCCCCTGGGAGCCCCTTCACTGCCCATGCCACTGGTATGGGCAGTGCAGGGGCCCCCTGTCACGGCCCATGCAGCTTTTCATTGTCTGCTATGCAGACAGTGAAAAGCGTGTTGTGGCCGAGATCCGCGCTGGGCTGGCGGGCGGAAGCCAGGTTTCCGCCCGCCGGCCTAGCGGGGATCTCCTAATGGCCGTTGCGCGAGTGTGGCCGCATTGGCGGGCGCCCGGCGGTCAAACCTTGGTTGTAATGGCCCCCATAATATTCTCATGTGGGAGAGATATGCCCTGTAGTAGTACAAACATATTTAACAGTTTCTCATTACCAGGACATATAAAGCCTCAAAGTACATGTCTAACTTTTTAAATATACTGCGCTCTGCCCCATGGGCTTTTTGCGGCATATCCTAAATGTGACCTATGTGTATTATAAAGGAGCTTTTTAAGCCTGGTGTTATCAATTATGTTGCTTGTTTACTGGTCTATGAGCCCTGGTCAAGCAGCAGCCACAACTCTAGTCAAGGTAAACCTGAATTAATCTGTGCTCACCCTCTTGTAGCTTGGCACAGAGCACTCAGGCTTAACTTAGTGGCAATGTGTAAAGTATTTATGCAACACTTGAAACAGTAAAACAGTGAGAACACCACACAAAAATATTCCACACAAGGTTAGAAAAATAGGCCAAAGGTTATTAAATAAAACAAGACACAAATGATAAACATCCAACTAGTAGAACTGATGTTGAATTTCAAGGTTTTAAGTAAAAATAGTGTTAAGAAGCATAAAGTGCCTTAAGGACATCTGGTTGCGCGGCACCAGAAAAAAGTCACAAATTCAGGTTGACTTTAGAGCCCACAGCAGTTGTGGGGGCACAGTTTGGTGCACTGAACAAACTATCTTAAATCCTGGTTGAGGAGCATTGTATGGATCAGCGTTGAAGATGCGTGATGCAGCCAAGGTAATGCGTTGGTTCCGGGATGCAGCAAGGCTGTGGTGCAAGGTCCTATTGCATCAATGTTGAGAAGTCTGTTAATGGGACTTGTGATGTGAAGGTCAGTGTTGAGGATGCATTGTGCAGTCAAGGTGATGCATCAGTTCCTATGAGCGGTGAATCTGCAAAGAAGAGTTTCTTCATTGTCGTTGAGGCTGCTATCAATGGGAGTTGCATTGCACGGTGGCTGTGTGGAAGGTGATGCGTTGAACCTGTGATGCAGGAGTGAGTGGTGATGCAAGTCTTTTGAGATGAGTCCAATCCATGCAGCAGCGGTGATACATTGGTTCAGCTCGAGGATGCATCACTCAGACAAGGAGATGTGTCAGTTCTGCAGAAATGCGTCAATTAGCAGAAAGGATTTGTCTGTACTGCGGCCAAGAACCACAGGCCCACTTATAAGGATCCAGGACTGGCGTGTACCACTTGGCAGGGTAGACTCACAGGGCCTAATTTACAAAGGGCCTCGACAGTCACGGCAGAGGCCCGGCATTTGAGCGGTGGCCCTGCACTCATGGCTGGACCTCTGCAATGGGAAACTGCTGTACAGAGGTCTCGCCACAACTGTGGGGCTTCTACTGCAACTGCAGAGACCCTTTGTGAATTAGGCTAACAGGTGGCAGAGTCAGGGTGCAGAAGCAGGGTAGCTGGAAGTCTTTTATGTCCCTGAAACATCAGATCAGGAGGCCAGACAACTAGCCGTTAGATTCACTCTGGGTTCGATGTTCAAGTGTTGCAGGTCTAGCCCTTCTCACCCAAGCAAAGGTCAGCAGGTCAGCTCAGCAAAGCAGAAGCCCAGCAGAGTGCAGTCTAACAGAGTGACAGTTTTTCTTTCTGGCAGGGTATCTATCCACAGGTCCAGAAGTGTACTGAAGTGTTGAGATATGAGGTCCAGTTCTTATACCCAGTGGTGTCTTTGAACTGAGGGACACTTCAAACACAGGCCTTTGAAGCACACAGAGGTCCTGCCCTTCCTGCCCTGGCTCCAGACCCACTACAGGGGGGTATGTAGCCATTTGTGTGAAGACAGGACACAGCTCATTCAGGTGGACGTGAGGCTGGGTCCAGCTCCTCCCTCCCATCCTGCCAGGCTGGCCCATCAACTCACATCTAAGCTCCTGTTGTGTGTGGCAGACTAGGGGGAATACACAAAAACAGCAGTCATCCACCACAGACATGTCATCAGAGACAGGCATCAGGCACCAGATGGCTAAAGTAAGAAAAAGGCAGCTTTCTAGAAGGGGCATTTTCAGAATTACAATTTAAAACCTGAATTCACTAAAAGGTAGGATTTTAAATTGTTATTCCAGAGACAACAAACATAAAACAGTTATTTCTTCCCATTTGGAAATTATACTCATGAAGAGAATTAAGGTAACTCCTATGATATCCTAAGGGAGAGCTAGGCCTTGCAATAGTAACACATGCATTTAGGAGTTTTTCACTATCAAGACATGTAAAGGTAAAGAGTACATGTCCTGCTTTTTACATACACTACACCCTGACCTCTGGGTTGTCCAGGGTCAACCCTTGGGGTGAAATATGATTTAAAAAGAGGGTTGAGGCCTGGCACATGGGTTTTATTGCTAAATCACATGGCAATGTAAAACTGATGTACAGGCTCTGCAATGGCAGGCCTGAGCCATTTTTACAGGACTACATACGTGGGTGGCACTATCAGTACTGCAGCCTCACTCGCAGCATTTAATTTACAGGCTCTTGTTCGCTTTTCTAGGGACTTATAAGTAAATTTCATATGCCAATTGGGGATGAATCAACAGTACCACCTTTAGAAGGGAGAGCACGAACATGTTACCACTGGTTAGCAATGCAAAAGTGCACAGATTCCTAAAGCTATCAAAAATGGGGTCAGAAAAGTGAAGGAGACAATCTAAATATTTGGAGGAAGACCATCCTAAGGCTGTTAGGTCTAACACCGAGCAAAATGTTTATTTTTCCAGGTAGGCATGACAGTTTAAAACTGCACACACAGATTGAAATGACATGCCTAAAACATGTTTAAACTCCTATTTAAGTGGGTGGCACGATAAGTGCTGCAGGCCCACTAGAGGCATTTAATTTACAGGACGTGGGCACATACAGTATCACTTTACTAGGGACTTAAAGATAAATTAAATGTGTCAATTGGCTGTATGCCCATTGAAACATGTTTATAGGGGAGAGCAAAAGCACTAATGCACTGGTTAGTAGTAGTAAAGATTGCAGATTTCTAAAAGCCAACAAAATGGGTTCAGAATTAGAAGGGTGAAGGCAAACTTTGGGGATGACTCTGCAGAGAGGGCCAAATGGCAATTTAAAACTGCACACACATGATCTGCAGGGGCAGGCCTGAGATATGTTTAAAAGGCAACTTAAGCGCGTGGCACAATCAGTGCAGCAGGCCCACTAATAGCATTAAATTTAGAGGCCCTTGGTACATGTAGTGCCACTTTACTATGGAGTATACTAAATGTGACAATTCAGGAAAAACAAAGTTACCATGTGTTAAGCAGAGAGGGCAATCACTTTTGCACTGGTTAACAGTGTTATAGAGTGCACTGGTCTAAAAGCCAACAAAATCGGTTCAGAATCAGGAAAGTGAAGCAAGGTTTGGAGATAAACCTGCAGGAAAAGCTAAGTCCAATGGGGTCTTTTAGATTCACACATGCTAAATATTAGAGTGCGCATGCAGTTGCACCTAGATATTAGGAATCCAACTTATGCAATAACTATTTCCACCTTTACAAGGAGAAATTGGGCAAGAAGATTCCAATGAGCAGTGCCTTTTCTACTAAGATTGGCCTGTTTCTGCTCTCCTCACTGTATTGCTGCCAAATAGACAGTCATAGAAGATGCACAGCATCACACCATAATGCAATGGTGAGTGTGTGCAATTTAGCATAGAGTTTGTACTGAAAACATACCCTTCTATTACAGTTTCCTATGCCTAGATAAATTTGGAATGTTCCCCTGCATTGGATATGTGCTGTGCACTGCCACACACATTCAATGGGAAGTTTATTTGTGAAATAAACAAGTTACTTCTTGTTAACCCCTTCTTCAGGGAGGTGTTAGATTTTGATGTAAAGCTCATTCTGCTATCTTAAAGGACTTAGGCCCTCATTATGATCTCGGCGGTAAAAAACACTGAGATCAGCGCTGGCGGTCAACAGAAGACCACCAGCTCGACTAACCTCCCCCACCGGCCGTATAATGTTTTCCCTGCTGGCCCAGCAGGGAAAAGGGCCGTAAAATTTACAGCAGCTCCAAATGGAGCCGCAACCGATGTAGGTGTGCGGCGGGTGCAGCTGCACCCGCCGTGCAGATCACTGCCCGTAAATCGGGCAGTGACCTGCACGATGGGGCACTGCATTGGGGCCCCTGCACTCCCCATGCCAAGTGCATGGGCAGTGCAGGGGTCCCCAGTGGGGCCCAGAGCACCCCTTCTGCCACCCTTTCCCCCGCCAGGGAAAGGCTGGTGGAAAAAGGGATCATTATCCAAAGGGCAGCGCTGCTTGCAGCTCTGCCCTGTCGTAAAATTATTTCCTCCACCGTCAGGCTGCCTGTTGGCCTGGCAGTGGAGGCGGGCCGCCACAGATGGCCCTCACAATGTACATTATATGGTGGTCTTTGCCGCCGCCGCCGCCGTCATGGCGGTCTGAACCACCGGGGTTCATAATACCCCCATGCTCAACCCCAAAAACAACTGTCACCCCTTTAACTCAAGGGATGCAAAGCAGCACAAAGGGGTTTGCACTGAGAAAAGTGCACCTTCCCAGTGCAAAATATTTTTAGCACTGAATAGTAAACATCCTTTCATATTTTTGCATTTCTCTGCATCAGTTTAGATTGTTTTCCGCAGGTGCAAAGCTTTGATAAATATGTTCCAAACTGAGCATTGAAATTACTAATTCAAGAGAGGTCATCGCTATTGTGTTATAATGACTGATGCTTTAAATAGTTAAAGATCAGCACAAGTGGTACTTTACCACCTTACGCAATGATAACGGTTATTTGTTACTGGGACACAGCACAAAGACGTAATACACAGCACAACAGCAATTCAGCAAAAACATATTTGAGTACAAATGATTAATAAAATTAAAACAGATTGTGATACGGCAACCACAGAAAAACACAAGATCACGCTGTAACATAAGAATACAACATAAAAAAAAAAACGACATATTACACTACAACAAAATGCAGTACAAGAAACGCCAACAAATATTGTGTTAACGCTTTGCCACTTTCACAAATCTCCTTCCTTACTTACTACAAAGGTATGTATTAGCATCAGTTAAAATCTATTGTGTTGTGGCTCCATTCAGAAGCCTGCACATATATATTTTTAAGCTATACCCAAAAAACAGGTCTTTGCATTCGCTATCCATACATGCAAATTTAAATTATGTTTTTCTAAATATTATAAGCTTCACTTTATTTAAAAGAATAAATTGTCTGTGCGCCCTTCTGTACATTTTGGTTGACCTTTTCTGCTTACGCACAATTTGTGCAACCTAACCTACATATGGACAAAGCTAATAATAAAACACAAACCATTGTTTTACTACGAAAGACTTCTTATAGGAATTATGCAGTAAGCAAGCTGTGAATACAGGACCCCTTGGAATCAGCAAAGGCTGACTGAAGATTAATGACTTCTTTCAGAGGGTTCAAGCTTTCCACATCCACTGGGTTCACTGTGGTGATGTAATTATGTTTGCAACAACAACCGTTTTGTCATTCAGCCATCCTGTGGCATGTCTCCATGATACCTACCCTCTGATTAAACCTTTAAATTCGCTCCGAGCATCGCTGCCTGCAACTGAAAATGGAAATGTTTAATAAGAACAACGGTGTTTTAGTATTCTGCGGACAGTACAAAACTGAGAGGTAAAGTTTCCTAAGAAAGTCTTTTAAGGCTATTGACATTAGTAGTCCAGCTTATTTGGAATAACAAGTTATGTTCAACATGAAAATAGGCTTTTAGAGTACTTAATATTCTATTAAAGTAGATTTTTGTTCTATAAATTCGGGGCAGGTCACATCAAAAGGGAGTACTAACTGCGTTGGTGGCTTGAATTGTCCTCCATTTAATTAGTTTGTGTTTTGATAGCATGCCTAGATCAACTTTATTGATACACGAGCTTTAAAGGACTATTTAATGATATTCAACATCCCTGGCAGCAATTTATAAGTATAAAGACAAGACTGAGTGCCTTGTACTCTGGTTCCTTCATTATTGTTTCCCCGAAGAAAGTGTCAATAGATTAATTATATTTTGATAGATATTTGTAGTATGTTCATGGTGTGTATTTATAATTAAATAATTTGGAAAAAATATCAATTATCCATTACTTTCACGTCATATTTCTCACTTATTGTGAGGAAATTAAAAAATAAACCGGGACGGGAGTACAGTGTGGCCCATATTTGCTGAACTAAAAGGGTATTGCATGGTGCAATGTGCATTGATCAATTTTTGTGCGCAAAAGGATTTTTGCTCCAAAAGTTTAGGCGCATGAAAAAAGTCTCTTAGCAAGAAACCCCTGATACCACTGAAAAAATAAGCATTAAGCGGTGAGGACAGCACAAACACCCCTGTGATGGCACACAAAGAAGTAAGGGGAAGATTTAAGAAAAGTTGCGCCGCACCTACCGCCACCATATGTGAGCCATATTTAAAATACGGCGCACCATGGTGCAGGGTAGGGGGCAATAGTGTCATTTCTTTGACACTATTGATGTACTCTGCAGGAGTAGTGCCAACATTTTGGCGCTACTTCTGCAGAGTACATAGGGGCCATTATAGATAAGGGTATGTTCCCTTTTAACGCCTGCTCTGAGTAGGGGTGAAATGTACTGATCAAATGGCGCAAGGAAATGTCTTAGATTTTCTTGCTCCTTTTTTTTTGGCCCCCCTAATGGGGGTATGCCCCCTTGCAAATATTATGCCTGGCACAGGAATAATGTGGCGCAAAGGTTCACAAAGTGACACAATGCATGCATTGCACCACTTTGTAAGTATGGCGCAGGGAAAATGCCACTTTAGCACTGCCTTAGTGTCAAAAAAATTACACTATGGTGGCGCTATGGTGACGCCAAGAGCTCTTAAATATGCCCCTAAATTTACTAAGATTTGCGTCATTTTTTCATCACAAAAGTGATACAATTTGGCGCAAATATAGTGCAAAAGTTGTATTGCGCTGGAAATTCGCTTGAACGTAGTGCAATGCAGCGCCTAGTACTATCAACAAGAAATGATTTTATTTCTCCTTTCTTCTCCGACTTTGCATGTGTGCTGCACTGGACAGCACACATGCAAAGTATGAAATGTTTTAGAGTTTTAAAGTTAATATAAGCATAGTATTTTGTACATCAAGGGTACCATTTCACTACAAACCCTATATTAGACTCATATAGACACCTTTGAACTATGGTGCACTCAGCAGGCTGATTGTGTCCCGGCGCTAGGGAGGAAAGAGGAGAGATCTGTAGATATGGTGCTTTCCGCACTTTTGGCTGCTGCACTGAGTGACAATTTAGTGACTAGACCCAAAAATCAGATCAACTAAACTGATGCAAAGTAGTGTAAACTGGCTTGTTATGTTATGTTATCTTTTTTTTATTTAACTTGTAACACGTGTGAATCACCCCAGAAGGGGTATCTTGGCCCAACACAAATCATAGACAGAAATGAAACTATTAAGCAACAAACAGTGCTGTTTTGAGGAATTTCCTAAATTTGAAATGGTCTGAACATTGTCAAACCTGAAGAGGGAGCTTATTCCAAAGCATAGGGGCTAAATATTTAAAACATTTTCCTCCAGTTCTGGCCTTCCTAATCCGTGTGACTACAAGCAAAACCTTTTCACCTGATCTTAAAGATCTGCCCGGCTAGTATTGGACTGGCTTGCTGGAAAGATAGCATGGGTCTTTTTCATTCAAGGCTTTGTATATCAGACAGCATACTTTAAAAACTATTCTCTTGTGGAATGACAACCAATGGAGGAAACACAGCAGTGGAGAAGAGGCCGTCCTAGCTGGAAGATTGGTAATAAGATGAGCAGCTGTATTTTGAAAACTTCTGGTTTGTTCAACACTGTCTCATTGGAAGAAGCCAGTAAAGCATTGCAATAGTCCAAGTGCCTAATAGCCAAGGTCCTCCTCACAATATGTGGGAGAAGACGAAAGACTCACTGTAAGAGATACAGCATATGAAAGCAAGTGCTGCTAGTAGTGATCCCGACCTGTTCTGTCATAGTGAGCAAATGGTTAAGTCGAATGCCCAGATTTTTTAACAACTAGTTTAGGAGTTGGGGCAGGGCGCAAGTCAAAGGGCCACCAATCAGGAGTCCAAAGTTGTTGTACCTTCCCAAACAGCATAATTTCTGTTTTACTGGCATTCAGCTGGAGACAGTTACCTATCATCCAAGCTGCAATAGCACTCATACCAGCTGAGAGCTTTAGCATTGTTCAGGTCTTTATCAAAAGAGCTAATAAGCTGCATGTCATCACCACCTGGCAGTGGTTCAAACCAATTATTTTAATAACTCTGGCAAGGGGGGCCCACATAGCTGTTAAAGAGTGTAGGGCTAAGACATGAGTCCTGGGGCACCACCTTGTCAAGTTTTATGGTGGTGATCTACAGGCCCCTAGATTGATGGTCTGGGAATGAGTGGATAAAAAATCTTTGACGCATGCCAATGCATTGCCATGTTTGCCAATCTCTTGCAGACATTGCAGCATCCTAAGATGAGATACGGTATCAACTGCTGCTGATAAATCCAGCAATATGAGAAATGCAGGAATCTCCTTGTCCACAGCACATTGTATATGGTCAATGACTGCAATCAAAGTGGTCTCAGTACTGTCTATTGGTATAAAATCTGATTGGGACAAATCCAGCAGTTTGTTTCTTTCAAAATAGTCCATGAGCTGAGTATTTACTTGACCTTCTATCAACATACCCAATAGGTGAACAAAGGAGATGGGTCTATAATTGTAAAGATTCATGGACATTATTTTTGTAATAGGGATCATCTGAGCAGATTTCCAAGCAAAGGGGAATTTCCCTATGGAAATATGGAAATGGGCAAATAATATAACAAGCACATGGCAGGGGCAAGCTGAGAGGACAAGGCTGTGGCAATACGGGGCGGGTAGGACTCTAACGGACACCCTGATTTCACAGTTGTCAATGCTTTTTGGATGAAATGCAAAAGGACCGGTTTAAAGTTGCCGAAAGTGAGATCCAGGTTCAAGGGCTGTGCACAGGAAAAAGACTGCCCACTATATGAGTCAGATGTTATTGGGAATTTCTGACAGATTGTGTTAATTTTTCCCTCAAAATGATTCGCTAAGGAGTCACATAAGGTTTGTTATGGCATAATCTCTTGAGATCAGGCATGAGGATTTAACAAAGTATCAAGAACTTTGAATAACTCCATACCAGAATTATCTACCTGAATAATTTGAGATATATGCCATTTTTATGTTATTGTGGTACTCAGTTAAAGCTAGTTTATATACCTCTTTATCAGCGCAGTTTTTCGATTGGCACCATCGCCTCTCAAGTTTTTTACAATGTGCTTTTTCAGTTCACAGTTCAGATGTATACCAGGATGCCTGAGTGCCATGGTTGGAGTTAGAGCAGGTTTTCAAGGGTTATATTTTCTCAACTGCTGAGTTTAAGGCTGACTGATAATCAGAAAGTGCCTTATCTACATCAGTATCTGCTGCAAAACTTGAACTTAAATTATTTCCCAAAAGAATCTGGGCCACTTTTACACTAATTTCTAGTTCTATTCTTTATAGCCCCCTATGTATTTTCTGACTTCTCAGGAGTAGCAATCTTAAAACCAACTGAAGAATGGTCCATCCAGCAGAGCAGAGAGGCTAAGTTTGTGAATATCAAATCTAGCATGTGGCCTGCGAGATGAGTGTGACTTTCTGAGTAAGACCTAATGAGGTTAAGTCAGCGGAAAATTATGCTACCTCAATTTTGGAGCAATCCTCTCTATGAAAGCTGAAGTTGCCTAATTAAAGAAAATGTTTGGATTTGAGTAAAATCCTAACCCAAATAAAAAGAAGTTGAAACAATTGTCAAAAG
Source organism: Pleurodeles waltl (assembly GCF_031143425.1). Lineage (NCBI taxonomy): Eukaryota > Metazoa > Chordata > Amphibia > Caudata > Salamandridae > Pleurodeles > Pleurodeles waltl. The sequence continues at coordinate 1,050,878,499 of NC_090437.1, read as the reverse complement.
GTAAATCATGCAATATTTCCAGGTATTGGAGGCATCATTTTGAAAGAAATGCATTTATGTGTGATCTACTCGTGACACGCCTGGAGTACAAACTCATGAAAGGCATCACTCATTCCTGTTTGCACTATAGTAGAATACTTAATTGTGTTTAGCATCACACAAACAAGACATTGTTACTGAAATATGAAAGGTATCATCTACATATGACAGTGGTAAAGATGGCGTTGTGAAATTTGTTTCCATCTCAACAATGTATCGTTGGAGCCTATCCTCTGAACTTTATAACATCCATTTATAAAACATATTGTAAAATATTGTGGACATAACAATTTTTCTTCTAAAAAAAAAAGGTTTATTATCATTCACTTTAGAATGTCACAAGTACATCGTACAGCAAAAAAAGCTCCATGTATGAATCCAAACTCCATAGTGAACATTTTCTTAGTTCTAATGAACATCAAAACAAAAACAAAAAAGAGGCTGCAAGGACTTCATCGAGTTGTGTTGGTTCCAATGAGGAGCTGCGGGGGTTGCAATGCAATGCCAATGCCAAGTTTTATTGCACTGCATCAGTTCCAATGTGGAGCTGAAAGAGATGAGGAGTGAGGTCTGTGTCGAGCTGCATCACACTGATCCAGATTCAATGAGGAGCTGCAAGAGCTGCATCAGGTTGCATTGTGCTGCTGTCGCGCTGCTGTCAGTTCTGAAGGGGACCACAGCTGTGCTGGCAGACCACCTTTCTCCCCACTTCTTAGGCCCTGCACTAGGGGAGACATCACTTGGGTGTTAGGACACAGCAGGCAGAGTCCGGGTGCAGGTTCAAGATTGTTGGAGCCTTTTTGTTTCCTGAGGCTCTGATCAGGAGGCCAGGCAATTACCCTTGGAATCACTCTGGTGGTCTGGGTTCAAGTTGCAGCTCCAGTCCTTCTTCATGTAGCAGGACAGAAGAGCAGTCCCTCTTTCAGACAGGCAGCAAGGTAACAGATCAGCTGAGTAGAGATTCTTGCAGGAGATCAGCAGGGCAGCAGATTAGTCCTTCTTCTGAATCTTTCACAGGTCCAGAAAGTGATATGAAGAGTGGGTCTGAGGGTCTCCTTTTTATACCTGGCTCCCACAATGAAGTGAAAGAAACTTTGGGGGTCTTCCGTTCACAGAAGTGTCTGGAATTTCCTGTTGCATGCCCTGCATCAAGTCTGGCTAATGGCACAAACTGCTACATTGATGTTATTTGTGTGAGAGCAGGGCAGAGCCTTACGAAGAACAAGTGGGGCTGTGAGCAGTTATGCCCACGACCTGCCTGTGATGGCTGAGCCAGACACACCTAATTTCTCTATTGTGTTACTGTCTGGGAGAAATATGCATTAGCCGTCTACCACTCACACCTAGTCATATGACCCATGAAGAGGGCTGCAGGCACCAAATGGTTAGGGTAGAAAAATGCCAACTTTCTAAAAGTGGCATTGTCATAATTGTGCTTTAACACTGAATTTACCATTAAAAAGAACTAAAACAACTCCTTGGACACCAAACATGACTTTACTACCTATTCCCAATCAAATGTTAGCACTTATGAAATGTAAACCTGTTTTATCCTACGGAAGAGGTAGGTCTCACAGTAGTGAAAAAAAAGTCAGGACATGGAAACACTTAAAAGTACATTTGATCCTTTTACTTATAGTGAAATGTGCCCCATGGGCCTTTGAGGGCCTACTTTAGGGGTGACCTACTTATAATAAAAAAGTGAGTTTAAGACTTAGCAAAGGGTTATTTTTCCCAGTCAAATTGGTAGTTTAAAATAGCTGGAAGGCTGCAATGGCAGGTTTGAGGGACATTTTAAAGAGCTACTCAAATGGGTGACACACAACATGCTGCAGGCTCACTAGCAGCATTTAATTTACAAGCCCTGGGTTTATGGTATACCACTTTACTGGCAATTAAGTAAATTAAATATGCCAATCATGAGCAAACCACTTTTGCCATGTTTTAATGAGTGAACACAAGCACTTTATCACTGGTTAGTAGTGGTAAAGTGCACAGAGTCCTAAGGCCAACAAATATCATTCAGAATAATAGATAGGGTGAAGGCAAAACATTTGAGAGAATGTCACCCTAAGGCTGACAAGTCTTACAAGGTGACCTAATCTGTTGAACTTTTAGTTCAGTGAGTATTGTTGATATATTCTTTTTGGGTGATAGAATGAAATTGTTCTGCTCAGTGCAGACTCTGGATAGAACATCCCAAATTTTAAGTGATAGTCTGACTCTGATTGTTTAAGGGTGCCATCATCTGAGAGTATGTCTCTAATATAAGTTTTTTTTCATTTTTTCGTATTCTAGTCAAATGGTAGTTTGATAGGATTGTTATTTGAAGGAGAGAAGTGTAGGTTTAGCCCCGTTTGTCACTATGGCCCTGAAACAAATAAGAATGGTGATATTTTTGGAGGGTCAGAGTGTATGTGTGGTTATATACTAGTATGTTAAGGAATGAAGATCTGTCTCTAATCCCTAAGTATCTGAGCCTCTTAACATTTACCACAATAAAGATGAATTTCCCACGCCAGTTTACCTTAAAGACATTCCAAACCATTGCCTCCGAGTCTTCCTGATTAATTTACTTCTCCTTGATATATTTCATTGGAGAATAGAGTGATGAAGCAGAGAGAGATGTTGACACCACAACCCTGTGGCTTTTTGTTTTTTAAATTTTTGGCCCCAAGTCCAAGTATATGGTTACTGAGACATGGTCAGAAACATAAATCAGTCTTATTTATAATTTTAGTACTAGTGGTATGAAGACATTGCTCAGTCAGAGGTACTCCATCCATTATTGAGTTCTGTGAACATGAGTGAAATAGGTGTACACAAGTTCTTATGTTGTTCCGTCGATATATCACATAAGCCCACAGTGAATTTGGTTTTAAGAGTTTTAGAAAAGTCACTTACAACTCCCTGAAATGGCAGGGATCTTTCTAGTGTACCATACCAAACCATATTTAAATCTCCAGCTACAATTCTTTCCCCCATGCATACTCTGTCAGTATTAAGAGGACACCCATCAAAAAGGCATCCTGGCCTCTGTTTGGAGTGTAGACTATAACATTTGTTGAATGTACTCCTTCCTATTGGCCTCTCACAAATAGATATTTACCTTCCTTGTCTATGATCATGTCTTCTTCTTTAAAAGTAAAATCCCTGTGGATGAAGATGCCCATCCTATTTTGCTTTAGGTGATTTAAACTGCAGAGGGCTGTTGGGAACTATGTCTAATTCTAGGTTGGTCTCCTTTTGTTAAGAGCATTCCCTGTAAACATATTACTGCCTGCTGGGAGATCTTTCAAAAGAGGTTTACATATTGAAGTCCGCTTATTTGAAGTATTGTAAAAACAAACTAACATACAAACCTACTAATTTATGTGAGATTGTGCTGTGAGCTACAAATGACAGAAGATATCTTGCTTGGTAGAGGACAATGCACCCTAGTAACTCCCTCCACTCCCATGAAGTGGAAAACAATATCAGATCTTAAGTACTCTATAGAGACACCCCCAGGGAAGGTGTGGCAAGAATTAAAGCATTCCCTCCTTCTGTTAGATCTAGAATTGCAAGTAGATAGAAACTAACTAACTTTGCTTTGTAAGTATCAGGCTAAATTTGCCTCATTTAATATATCCAGTAGTCTACCCATGTCTGTGTTTGTCCATGGAACATGGAGAAAGCCATGATTAATCACCTCATCAAGAGGGGGTGGGTTAGTCAGTTCCTCTTCTTTTTTATTCTTTGTCTATGGTATAATGTTCTAGTCTTATTCTATTGTCCATCCAAAGTAATTTGCTGTGGAGATACATGGATGAGCTGGGGAAAACAATGCTTAATGTTCCATCAGAGAGGCTTGCTCCTAGATATTTCTGTTTAAAAAAAGGTAAACGTTATTGTTCCGGTCAAATAAAATCCCACACGTAAATATCAGTTTATATCTACAATTAAAAGCATTCAGTTTATCCATGATGTGGGGGGAGGTAGAAGAGTTGTCATTTCCGTGCACATGCCGATTTCATTATTGTTTCTCTTTTCTGAGAAATGGTGAAGCTTAGGAAGGATGTCTTGGGTTATGTGTCAGATTGTGAATTCTGAGGCCCAGTCCTGTGGGCTCTGTTTATTTTGGGCAGGTTGTCCATCATATCCAGAAGCAAAGGCAAACATATTTGTGATAAAAGTTTATTTTACGGATATTCTTCCTTTGGGATTGATTTCCCAAGTTTTAACTCTTTGCCCACATATATTGTGCAGGCTTTGTCATTTACTCCAGTTTGGTCTCAATTTTATGTTGATTTGAGCCATAATTTTTTAAACTTTGTTTCCAAGACCCTGTTCTTTGATCTTATTGAGTGCACATCTGTTCACAAAAAATCTAATTTTAGGTCAAGTCATCTTTTAGGACATGTAACCATTTGTCCAACTCTCTCTTCAGTTCTTTCTTCCTGAGAAGGAAGCTCAAGAAAGGACTGCCCAGGAGGTTTGCTTTTGTAAATGCCATATAGCCTTTCTAAGCAGAATGTTTGCATGTTTCTGTATCGACTGAGTGATAAACTTCACTAAGCTTTTCTGGGAGGTTTGCTTCAGTGACATTTGTGTATCAGACCACGATCAGACCTGTGCTTGTAACTGGGGATCATTTTGCAGGGGGTCAGCTCATGTGATTCCTCTTTATACGTCTATGATTCAAGTGAGGCTGATTGTGTGATTCTCAACTAAGGACACATTTCATACTGTAATGTCATTCATTGCGTCCAATTCCCCAGCGTTCTTGGGTTCAGTAGCATAAGCACAGGGGCAGTGCCAGGTTCCATGGCCTCAAACTAGGCACGAGGGTGGTGAGGGAAACAATATTCACATCACTCCCATTATCTACAATATCTATCTGTGCTGCTGTCAAATACAGCCCCCATGCCCGGGACTCTCCATCTCAGCAGTTAAGGCCTCCTTCTATTATCATCCAGAGGGCCTTATTTGCTCTTAAGCTGGGGGTCTGGGTTCAACACTAACTGACCAAGATTTCAAAGATACAGAGAGGATATATGTTCTCACTTTCCTCCCTGGTTAACCTCCACACAGCCCACCCACAATCCTCCACAGAGGTCCTCAAGCCTCCTCCATGTCACAACTCAGGCTGCAGAAACTCCCTGTCTGGATCAGGACCACAGGAACCTGCCTCTTTTCGATTCATCTCACTGAACCTGCAATCTGATTCCCACAGTGGCCATCCTAAATGTGAGGTTTGTCTCCCCTCTGCCGGAAAAACACTGGTCTGGTGGGCCAGAGAGATCTCAAATCTGCCCTTGCAAGCCAACAAGCAACCTCTGTATCATTGGGGTGTACTCCACTCCACCTAGTATATTAGTAGCATTGCAACTAGCAAGTGGATGGGGTGCTAGAGTGGGATATGTTCACTCATGCCACCATCCTAGGACAGTCAGTACTCCAACCAGTCATTTTAAAAATATTTTAAACCAGACGATGTGGGATGACATTGTGATGTGCTGAAGCACCGTTTATGCTGATCATTAGAGCAAACTCCTCCAGAGGCAAAATTCTATCAAAAAAGTTAAGAAAGTTAACATTTGATGGCAACAACATTACCAGCCAAATTTCTCTTTTTACAGCATTACCTGCATGTTGAAAAGATCACCAAGGATAATTAGCCATCACTCACAAAACATTCCTAAATTGGCCACTAAATTAGCAAGACTGTCATATGTGGGGTGAACAATCAAAAAATAATTGTAGAGGCATCACTTTTTATCAGTGGTGTACTGATTGTGAAGAGCTGCAGCCCACAACTGAGAATCATTTTTTTAAATTGCAATTAGATACATAAAATGGCATAGCTATTAGTACTTTATAAAAATGTGAGATATCTAAGTATAGTGGAAATTCACAAGTCAGCTTGACTATTTCTATCTATTGAAGAGCCATTTTCACCAGTAAATTTTGGTCTTTTCAAATCACTCAGAGCTGGGGCTACTTCTGGAACTCACAAAAGGGAAATTCCCTTTTTAAAACCTCACTTTGGGCTGCAAGAGGAGTGCTTGCAGCCCAAAGTGCAGCCCAAGGCTTTTTCTTATAATGAAGATCAGATCACCATGCTTACTGACATCATCAAATGTGAAACTGAAAGGAGCTTAAACCTCTGAATGCTTACAGTTTGGTCAGGGCTCAGGGGTAGAGATCAGCGCCAAGAGCTCTCGAGTTTGGAGGCACACTGTAAGAGGGAGACTCTCCACTTTTCAGGACACTAAACTGCCACACATTGTATGTGTGTAAAGAGAAGTATGGGATAGAGTCTAGTGCATTCTGGTACCAGTCCAGAGCCCATGCCCCTAGAGCCTTTATGTCCCTGTGGGGGCGGGATGGAGACTTTACCTTCAATCTGCCTACCTTAGAAGAGTGGAAAGCTCACTAGACACATAGATTGTTTTTTGTAATTAAAGAGATCATGGGTGGGGTGATCCATCATAGCATTTGGCTGCTCCCCCCACCCTTTGAGCCCAAATAATATTGCTCTCCCCTCTGGGGGAATTTTGGTTGATTTACTTCCAGCCTGTCTTCTCAGAGAGGTGGAATGGAGTGCACACTTGGCACTAGGAATTGTTTTTATTTGGAAAAAGAAGTGGTGGAGGTAAAGCATCCAGGTATCAATTTGTACCACCTGCATATACAATCTTTATGAACCCCCTGGGAGGTGGAATGGATGTTTTCTATCTGTTTGCTCACACAAATGGCCAAAGGTTCACTAGACGTCAGCGAAAATGTAAGAATAAAGAAATGAATGAAGAGTCAGTCTTCTTCTGGTGTTGAGCTACCTTACAAACCACATGCCCTTGATATACTTTATGCCCTTCGAAGGGGACAGATTAGGGAAGAGGTGAGGAAAAAAAGGCCACTAGACATCACAGATTGAATCAATAAATTAAAAGGAATGGGGTGAGTTGGCTGGCCTAACCAGGCATTCGGCTACTGCCCCTTTGCCCCTTTTCCTGCTCAGAGAGCAGATTGGATATTGACTCCCTACCAGGGAGAAAGAAAGGCTACAAGATACCAGGAAAGAGATACATAACAAGGATTACATTAGAGGGACAACTTGTCCTGACACCAAGGGGACTTCAATGTCTCCAGGCCAACCAGTTTTTCTGCCCTGTGAGAGCCCAAAAAAACTGAAAGCTAGGGCGCAGCCAAGATGGTGGGCTGTTAGGACGTGCTTTTGTGTCTCTCCATTCCCACCTCAGCCCTGCAAGACACTGTCTGTTGCATACAGAAACCCAGAGAGTGGTGATAGGACAAAGGAGGAAAACCCTGGAGTGGCCCTGGTCACCGCATTGTGACCCTGGAGTGAGCTGAGTATATGAGACTGTGGCCACACACACCAACATGGCGTGCCACTCTGACTTAAGTTGTGGCCTGCCTTGCGGTCTCTACCCCTTCACTTTGGAGCAATCCAACCTTGCTTTGATGCTGATGGCGACCTAACTGTCCCTTGCAGTCCCAGGGCAGAGTGGTGTGGCATTGTTCCTGGAAGCAGAGGAACCTGCGAAGGTGAAGCCTGCCACTCCGTGTCTGGTGCAGAATGGAGCCCTGTGGCAGTCGGCCCATGGGGTCTAGTCTGCTGGTGGTTGCTGGGCCCCAATGTGGCCGGATCTTGGCACGTGGAGATTGTGGACAACAAAGATTGTGGACAGCAAGGGCCTCTAATGGCCTGGGGAATTGGTATGGACCTCTTGGGGCCATTGCTGACCTCCACAGAGTGCTGTGACTTGGGTCTTCTCAATGATGCCTCCATCCAGCACCATATGAAAGGCAATAAAACCCTAAGCCTGTAACCCTCTTGCAGCCCGGATTACCTGCGGCCTGACTTGGAACACCGAGGACCAGCAGGTAGGAATCTTGTCAGCTGGCAAAGCAGTGGGGGATTATGAAACGCATATAAGCATCAGAGGACCACTCCCAGGAGAAACACTTGATTACATCACTGAGTAACTTCACTGCAGAGTGCTCCCTCTGGCTACATTGGTAGGGTAGTGGCCGGCTCTCCCCTGAAACTACCATACCCCATACTTCTAGGTCACTGAATGAGCACCTAGTACATTACCCAAGAGTGAGACAAGAAGGAGCCACGTGGCTGATACCCTTGGATACTGCCCCCCCCTCCTGGTGACCTTGGCACTGCACGTAAGCTTCCTTTGTTAAGTGGAACACAAGTGAAGAACAAAAAAAAACACTGCCACTAAGCTTGCCTTAGACTGCACTCCTGCAGACATTGTCGTCATGACGTCAGCCAGGGCAAAGAAGGACACTTTCCCTGAGAAACATTCTGATGAAGCCTACTGGAGGCAACTCTGGCACCTGCACACCCCTAGCCGGAACATATCATCTGTCAATGATTTAAGACACAGTTGGGCCAGTGACCAGATCCTTCCTCATTGTAGGAAAGTCCTCCTTTTTGCCCTGGTCACCCCCAAACTCTTTGGACAGGTACTGGTGGTTACTGACTCTTGGCTGTGCCCTGGGTACTGCTTACCAGTCCCAGGGCCAGTGCTCTGTGTAAAGTGGATATGCAAATTAGGCTAATTATAATTGACAAAATTAACCTACCTATAAGGCCCTAGTACATGGTCGGGCATGGATGTTTAGGGACTCCAGCATAGGTAGTGCCCCCATAGGTGCACTGCTGAGGTGCCCATCGCCATTTTAAAGGCAGGCCTGCCTTGCTGGCTGCTTTTAAATTAAAGTTACATGCAAATTCGTCTTTGGAATTAAAAGTAGTTCCAAAGTCTTAAACTACCTTATTTTTACATATACGTCATCCCTAAGGTGTGCCCTATGTGCCCCTAGGGCTGGGTGCCATGTAACTATAAGCAAGGACCTTATAAAAATAATTTTATAAGCCCTGGTGAGGTAAAACAGACACATTTGTTTTCCTCTCATTGTAATGAAATGTCTCCAAAGGCTAGAATGGGGAGACTTTATTTTAATTTTAAAAATCCCCTTAAGTAACAGATACTACAAATTTGATATTAAATTAATTGTTATAATAAATCCCACAACTTCCAGTTGTGGGATTTAATATAACTTGTTCAGGTAAAGAATTTTAAACTTTACCTGAAAAGTTACCAACTTCAGCTCTGCACTGTTTTTGCTGCTTTGCTCTGAATGGCCAGCCTCTGGCTGCCTGGCCAGGCTGCTTTGATGAGGTGTGAAGTGGCCTGGCTCAACACAAAGAGATGTGCCTGGGGGAGGAGATCTCCCCTCAGTAGATGGGGAAGCAGGAAGGTGGGGCTGTCAAACTGATCTTCAAAGGCAGGGAAGGACATTTGGGGCAACCCAGCAAACACCCTCACATCCTGCAAACCCAGACAATTAGGTGCCCCCTTGATTAGATTAGGAGAAAGCAGGAGAGGGGTGTGTTTAGGATTGTTAGCCACTCCAGTGTGTGGGCTCAGCCAGATGTAACCTCCAAAAAACTCTTTCAACCATGATGGATTTTTTAGGAATGTTGCTCCCTGGGATTGATTTTTGCCACACCTCCCAGGAAGTGGTCATCACAGGGGGAAGGACCCTGCCCCTGATTGGAGAACCAGGACCCCCTTGTTTTTCACCCAGGAGCAAGGATAGAACTGGCAGACCTGCACCCACACCTCAGATCCCTATCAGATTCCAACAAGGAAGAACTATAGAAGAAGAAGGACTGCCCTGCTGGACCCCTTGCCTGCACCTGAACACTGCACTCTGGAGGACTGCACCAGCTGCACACTTGGGCTTCATCACAGGAAGGACTTTGCCTGGCTTCAACTGGTTCAAGGAGGGACTCCGTGTTTGCTACAGGTAAAAATGACTAACCAGAGTCCCCTGCACCAACTCCTGAAGAAACCAACCAGCGGACCACTGCCCAGTGGCCAAAAAGGAGTTTGCGCCAGGTGCATTCTGGGAGTTGTAGTCCGCACCCCCAAGGAGCATATCAGAGCTTCTGGAACTTTGGGGTGAGCTGTGGACCTCAAAAGATCCTTAAAATAACATCTGGAAGAAGATCCAGAAGTTTGGAGAACTTTGGAGAACTTTTGGAAAAAATCTCCATAGAGGGACCGACCTGCCGCGGCAACTCTAGCCGGCTTGCCTCAACCGTGACACAGCCTGACTTGCAGGTTCGTCCCGGTGAAGAAAATCTCCAAAAAAGTTACTAAGTCCGAACGTAGGAAGTTGACTAGGACCTCCCAGACAGCTTATCCGAAGAGGGCTCCAAGGCCATCGGATCAAGATTCAGGTTGGCCCTGTCGAAAGGATTTCACCAAAAAAAAAAGACTAAATCTGAAGTTAAAAATCTCTACCGAGGGCTCCCTCGACACGAATCCGAGGAAGAGTTCCAGGAGGTCGGATTGGACTGGCGGGTTCGTCCCGCTGCAGAAAATCTCCAGAAAAATGACTAAGTCCTAAGGTAAACTTTTGACTGAGGCCTCCTGTGGGCTGTAGATGAGCCAGGCTACATCCAGGTCGGCCTTAAACTTTGACTTTGCCCCGGTCGAGGTGCAAACAGATGACCAGATTTGCGCTTTTTGTTTTTATGCGCTAGAAAGCAATAATTCTTTAAAAATTCATATCTCCGGTTCCCGTTATCCGATTTTATTCGTTTTTGTGTAATTTTAAAGCAAAAAATAGTTCCTATTTCTATATATTTAGTTTGGATTTCTAAACTGTTTCCTGTGTTTTATTTAATTACTGTTTTGTGATATTTGAATGCTTTACACTTTGTCTCCTAAGTTAAGCCTTGTTGCTCGTTGCCAAGCTACCAAGAGTTGAGCTAGGTTTAATTTACTGAGACCTAATTGGACCTAAGTGGAGGTTAGTGGCCTATTGTTAAGTATAGGTACTTACCTGCCCTTACCAATAACCCATGTTCCATCACTCACTGCCCTGTTTCCATCCTTATGTGATGACCTCAAGGCAGTTAAGAAGGACTTATCAAAGGACCTACGAGAGGTTCACTTTGATCTGGAGGAGGTGAGAGACAGAGTCTCAGCCCTTGAAGACCACAAATCTGGTTGAGATGAGGAAATGGAGCACCTACAACATGAAGTGATCAGGGCACAGAATCATCAAATTGATCTGCAGGCCAATTGTAAGGACATTGGGAATGAATCACACCAAAATAATATCTGTATTAAAGGGGTGCTAATGAATGCTGAAGAGGTGGATCTAGATGAATATGTTTGGGTCCTCTTGCTCCAAGTCCTTAGCACACCATCAGACAAAGCAATGCAACTTGATTGAGTCCATAGAATGAGCCTATCCAAACCAGAGAAAGCACCACCAGCAGACACACTAGTGTATTTTTTACAACTTTCAGCTAAAAGAAAGTATCCTTCGCAGGGCCAAAGGATTGCCATTCGGTCCACTTTAGAGGACTCATGCCCATGCTTTACTAAAATGTGGCCACCATCACATTACAAAGGTGGCACAACTTCTGGCCTGTGACTGCCCACCTGAGGGACGCTGGCATCTCATACTTCTGGGGTCACCTTTTTGGATCATCTTTTGGCTCAAGGGCAAGCTACACCAAAACAAAATATTGGCGGAGGACTGCTGAGTACTGTGTATCCACTGATATTAAAAGACAAACCAGTCCCCAAGACCAGAGAGCCCCTAAATGAACATGCTGGTACAAGCATGAAAAGAGGCCTGGAGGACATAGGCCTGACCCTGAGACTATGGTGATGGAGATGAGGGTGGTGTTGGAGTCATTGTCAGATGATCCCAAAAAACAGAAGCAACCTGAGGCATATGGAAAGTATGAATCCCTTGTGAGGTGGAGTCTGAATCCATTGTGAGGCAGGCTGGGGAAGCGGGGGTGGAGCGTGGGAACTTTGAGCCACAATTCAGCAAAGTAATCCTTGTTCAGTGGGACAGTCCACCCCCTTTTGAGACACCAAGTTAGTTTGTTGTGATATTGTGCTATTGTTTAATAATGCTGTGGTTATTAGGGGGGATGTACTCACAACACGCGCAGCCCTACCTCAACACTATTATATTCATACATAGATTCTCTAAAAATTGGGTGGTTAACTTTGTACGGAAACAGGTACCACTCACATGGGACCATACTGCATGCCTCTTCCACATATACTATGCACACCATCATCAGAATTGTCACCCTTAATGTCAAGGGACTTAATAAACGAGTCAAACATAGGGCCTTTCTCTCCTACCTGGACCAGTCAGGAGCAGATCTCTGCCTCTGACAGGTAACCCATTTAGTAGCTATCTACTGGCACAGGCTGAGGTCTTTAGTCTTTCTTTTCCTCTGTTACTACTAAATCAGCAGGTGTTGCCCTCCTGGTGTTCGGTTCCTTCAGAGGCACGATTGGGGATAAAGTAGTGGAAATCAAAGGCTGGTTGCTGGCCCACACTGTACGAGTTGGCGATTACACTTTCATACTAGGTTCCCTTTATTCTCCCGATGATGGCGAGGAGTGCTTCCTCCATAGGACGGTGCAGAAACAATGTCTACCCGGGATAGGTTGGTATTACTGGGAGGGGACCTTAACCAGGTATTCAATAAGGACTTAGATAGGTTTGCGCAATGCTGCAGCAACACAGGGGCTCTCTCATGGGAGGGCGTATAATGGTTATATGAGATAGGGCTGAGAGATAGATGGTGAGAACAACACCCCCAAACGAAAGACTACACCTTTTATTCACATGTCCACAAAACATATGCCTGACTTGACCACTTTCTGGGATCCAAAGAACTGCAAATCCTCACTATCACCTCAGTCAATTGATTTTTCCCTGGCACACTGTCCCCTCAAATTCTGGAGGTTGCAAGATGTACTGCTACATAGGCCAGAAGTGGCAGGCAGGCGGCAGTCAGGCTTAAACAAGCTATCGTAGATTTCCAAGAAACAAATGACACAGCAGAAATGTCCATAACTACACTCTGGGAAAACTTAAAGGTCATCATGCAGGGGGAGTTAATTGCCATCTCAGCAGCAGATAAAAATCTCTGCAGAGATAAAGGGAGTGCTTGTACCAGCAAGTACAGGAACTGTAACGCAAGCATATGCGTACCGGTGCACCGAGGGTATGGTGCCAGTTGGAAGAGGCCTGAGTGCAATTGGCAGGCCTCGACCTAGATAAGGCTGAATATGATGTGTTGTGACTCCTTTATTCCTATTACATTGGGGGGGGACAGATGTGGATGTTTACTGGCTAATAGACTGAGGGCTCAACAGCAGGCTACTGGAGTACAATCCCTAAGGGCCCAAAACGACTTAGGAATAAAAGAGGATGGACCCATAACTTCTGATTTCCAGGGCCTTTATAAAGAGTTATTCAAGGGAAAGGAGCTGCATCCAGATGGCCCCAACCACTACTTCCAAGGAGCACATATGTTGGGGCTCTCTCCTGAGCAAACAGGTGACCATGATCACCCAATATGGATAGCCAAAGTTATTTTGGCTATCACTCATCAGAAACTCCTAAAGTCACCGGGGCCTTGACTGTTTCTCAGCTCTTCTCTGTGAAACCTTTTGCTCCACCCTAGCCCCAATTGTGATGTGGCTCTTTAATTTAATTTCTGGTCCTGGCATGATCCCACCAATGATGTTGGATTAAGCTATTGTAGTAATCCCCAAACCAGGGAAGAACAAACAACGCTGTAGTTTATATTGCCCAATATCCCAACCAAACTCTTTACCAGTATATTAGCTGCCCAATAGGGACCTCTCATGCCGGATCTGATACATCCTGACCGGGCAGGGTTTGTGCCCCTCAGACAGTGTAGCGATAATATCAAACATATCCTGCACCTCATAGATAAAGCTAAGCGTTCCCAGAGGGAAATAATGCTCCTAGCTATAGATGCCAAAAAGACATTTGAAGGCATTCTTTGGCCCTATCTGGAGGTTTTGCTCACCCGCTTTGGCATTGGTGGGCACTTCTGAGCATGGGTGCTTAGCAACTTTAGCTGCCACAAAGCGACAGTGCAGGTGAATGGATACACCTCAGAACCCTTTTCCATAAGAAGAGGCATGCAGCAGCTTGTCCTCTCTTACCCTTGTTGTTTGCCCTCTACATAAAGATTATGGCCCAATGTGTCTGGGATAACTCTACCATAACAGAGGTCAAGTTCAGTGGGAGGGAACACACCATTAGTCTCTATGCAAATGATGCTTTGGTGGCGATAGACAACCCATCCACGGCCGTACCAATCTTTCTGACTAAATTAGAGACCTTTGCCCAGGTGGCATGGTTTCACATCAATGTAGAGAAATAACAGGCCCTCAATCTTCCGTCTCTCAGGAGACACTACCACATCTTGCGTGACAATACCCAATTCAATGGGCAACTGCATCTGTCCCCTACCTGGGGATTCATATCGCACCTACAGTCACAGCAACCCTTAACTATAGGCTCCTGCTCCACCAACTTAGACAAGATTTAGTCAGATGGAAACACTTTCGGCTCTACTTGCTTGGCAGAGTAGCAGCTCTCTAGATGACAGTCCTATCCAAGATACTATTTCTATTCCAGGTTTTGCCAGTGACTTCCCCAGTGAGCATGATTCAGTCACTTCAAAGGAAAATGAACTGCTTCATCTGGGCTGGTGGCTGTCTATTGATACAGCAAGACCATAGCTATAGACTCCCGGATGAGGGAGATTTGGGTATCCTAAACCTCCTACAATACTTTCAAATTACACAATTCAGTTACCTGCTAGAGTGAGGTAAAGAAGAGTCTGAGAAACATTGGCTCTTCATGGACCAGCAGTAGCCGGACAACACTTATGGAAGATTCTCTTTCTTGAGAAACCACACCATCCATGGAGTCTCTACTGCTCCCAAGTCACCAGGACTACTATCAAAGTATGGGAACAAGTGTGCCTGCATAAAGGGGTATCATCTTTCCCAATCCCCTCTCATGCCTCTCATAGGCAATTTCTCACCGGGTATAGATCAAGTGTTGTTCTCTGTATGTCATTCTCGAACGTTGCCGCTCTGTAGGGTATTTGTTTGACAGGGAGGGCCAGGGATCTGCTCCCTTTCAAGCAACTCAGAACTGACTATAACCACCCTGAATTGGAATGGATGAGCTATCTTCAGGTTCTCCACTGGCTTATGCATTCGGTCATCTTAACCTTATCCACTTCAATAAATGGCTGGTGACGAAGATCTCCAACAGACATTTAGTCACGGAGCTATAGGGAACATTGCACCATAGCACACCACTTAGTAAAACAGTGGGCCAACAGAGGTGGGAGACAGAAAATGGGAGAGAACTCACTCAAACATAATGGAAGGAAGTATACTATACAGCGAGACACACAGCATAAAACATGGCTAGTACCAAAACCACCACCAAGATAGTTACATATTGTTATCTCACCCCCAGGTGCCTCCACAAGGGCAATCTGGACAGGGCAGCCAACTGTTGGAGGGGCTGCAGATCCCTTGGAATGTTGCTCCACTTGCTGTGGGACTGCCCCAAACTTACAAAATACTGGTCCGCTATTACAGATGATACTGATATTAATTTTGACAAGTAACATCCATGATGTCCTGCGTATGCAGTCCAAGAGCTCCCCAATGCTCTTAAATTCCCACTTAAATGCCGTAAGGGCCATCTTATAGGCCCTGGCTCTAAACGTGACTCTACAGAATATTTAAAACACTGTGGCACAGTCCAAACCCCAATTCACCTCTGGTAGTACTGCCGTCTATGGCACAATGTGGGGATGGAATGTATTACATTCACACTTGCTGCACAAGGAGGCACGTACATGGAACTCTGGCATGCATTTATCAGTGCAAAAGCGACGTAAACTTACAAAATATATTTTTTGATGCAAAAGAGGCACAAACTTACAAAATATTATGGGGGTCATTCTGACCTCGGTGGTAAAATGCGCTTACCGCCGGTCAGAAGACCGCCATAACACCGCCGCGGCAAACCGCCACGGTCATTCTGACCCGCAACTTGCAAACCGCCAAAAACCCGACATCCACAAAAGTCCGCCACACCAAAGGTCAGCGAAAAAATGGCGATGACCACACCTCCACCGTCACGCCAACAGAAATACGCCCATACCATTCCGACCCACAAATCCACGCGGCGGTCTTTCAAACGCGGTATTCCATTGGCGGTACATACCGCTGCGGTCAAAATACACACACACATAGAAAACTCAGCCACATTGGTCAGTTTGAAACACACACACCTGATACACATACTAACACCACTCCCACACACCCAACACAATATAAAACACACACCCACATCACCCACAAACCCCTACGACCCGAAATTATTGACGAAGGCTGGAGAGAGAGCACAGAATAGACAATCCCACAACACAGAGGCACACAACACCATCACCTACACAAAATCCACGCACCAAACACCACACACCACCACACGCACCACACTCCACCACAAACGCTACCCCACACCTCATCCACACCACCCCCATGGCACCCCAAAGACACCCCAGGTTCACTGACGCAGAACTCAGGGTCATGGTGGAGGAAATAGTCCGTGTAGAGCCCCAGCTCTTCGGGGCACAGGTGCAGCACACCACAATTGCCAGGAAGATGGAGCTATGGCAAAGGATAGTGGATAGGGTCAACGCGGTGGGACAGCATCCACGCAATCGGGATGACATAAGGAAGCACTGGAACGACCTACGGGGGAAGGTGTGTTCCATGGTATCAAGGCACAACATTGCGGTGCAGAAGACTGGCGGCGGACCCCTACCTACTCCCCCAGAATTTACAGCATGGGAGGAGGAAGTCTTGCACATCCTGCATCCTGAGGCCTCGCAGGAGTAGGTGGAGGAATGGACTCTGGTAAGTCAAATCTTTTTTACTGCTTCCCACCCCCACCCCACCTGCATGCCAAATCATACCCCCACCCCCATCACACCAACTCCTTGCAAATGGCTCACCATCACAACCCACCCATCCCAACACCAAGCCCTGCATGCGACCACAAAGCATGGACACCCATCACCAAAGCATGCCCACTGCACCCCCACATCACCCCCACAAGCCACCCTCACAAAAGCCCCCACAAGGGAATGCCTGCACTTGGGTACACGGACACCCACCCATCACACGAAATGCCACACACAGAAGCAATAACCATACCTTTATACCCCTGCAGGACCCGAACGCCACCACACCGCCATGGAGGGTACAGAGATGTCCATCCCACCCCCAGAAGAGGCCCCCAGCGATGACAGCAGCTCTGTCTCCCTGGACCCAGATGACCAGCCCGGCCCATCGGGGACATCGGTACAGTCGGTTCCCCACAGACAGCCACAGGCTACACCAGACCCAACCCCCTCTGGGAACACCAGCACAGCTCCCACCCAGCGGGCCCATGCCTCTGTCTCCAAGACACGTCAATCAGCGGTGTGTCCACCACTACAGGGCACCCAGGTTGACCCACCACCCCAACAACAACAACAGGGACCTGGGGGCAGTGGTAGTGGGCACACCGTCCAGGGGACAGAGGCCCAGGAACACAGGGGAACTGGGAGGGCTGCTGTGCGACAGGGGGGGGACAGGCCCAGGGAACCGACTCTCCAAGAGGCCCTCTCCTCCATCATGGGAGCTTACCCCCACTCCCAGTAGACGATGGTACTGGCCAGGTTCCAGGAGATCCAGGCACTGCAGGAGGAACGGTACATGGGGTTCAGAGAGGAACTGAGGAACATCGGTTCCGCAATGGGGACCATCGTCGTGGCCCTTAACCAGATAGTCACCACATTGCGGGACCATGTGGCACCCCAAAGGGCCCCAGTCACTAGCCCAGGCCAGGAACAGCCTACCACCTCCGCCGGCGCTAGTGGACAGGAGGCCCCCACACAACAACAGGCCACCAGAACCCCACCTCCTGCAGAAGAAGAACCACCCCGCAAGCGGAACCTGAGATCTCACAAGAAGACAGAGTAGGATTGCAAGACCCCCGCCAGCCTAAGATACCCCCTGATGTCATCCCACTGTCCCACATTGTCACCCTGTCCAACCTTTAAATGCCCCTGCTCCATCCTTCCACAGGCATATGGACAATGCACCTGTGCGACTGAGAACTGGACTCTGCCATGGACATTACTCCACCCCCACCCATCACCGTTTAACAATCATGTACCTATATGTAGCACTTAAAATATATCACTTATTGCACTTAAAATAACAGGAGTCTGCTTGTATTCTTAACAAATGTATTACACATAACGGTGCAATAATGTCCAGTTACTTTGTGATGACAACATACCAATTTCAATAAGCTTTAGTCCATGGGCAAACAAAGCAGAAGTCAGGCAGTGGGTCATACAGCTCTGAAAAGGGAAGGGAAAGTCACAAATCAGTTAACAGGAACTGGGGGGAAACACAGACAGTGTAGACGCATGAGGCCTCAAGTAAATGTAAAATGGCGTGGGTGATTCTTACCTGTGTGCTACTGAAAATATTGTTGACTGTATCCCTGTTGTCCGTGTCGTCCCCTTCGTCTTCCTCCTCTTCACTCTCCACAGGCTCCACAGCTGCTACAACACCACCATCTGGACCATCCTCCTGCAGAAAAGGCACATGGCGTCGCAAAGCAAGATTGTGAAGCATACAGCAGGCCACGATGATATGGCACACCTTCTTTGGTGAGTACATTAGCGATCCCCCTGTCATATGCAGGCACCTAAACCTGGCCTTCAGGACCCCGAAGGTCCTTTCTATGATCCTCCTAGTTCGCCCATGGGCCTCATTGTACCGTTCCTCTGCCCTGGTCCGGGGATTCCTCACTGGGGTCAGTAGCCACGACAGGTTGGGGTAACCAGAGTCACCAATTAGCCACACACGTTGTCTCTGTAGCTGTTCCATCATATAAGGGATGCTGCTATTTCGCATGACATACGCGTCATGCACTGACCCAGGGAACTTGGCATTTACATGGGAGATGTACTGGTCAGCCAAACAGACCACCTGGACATTCATCGAATGATAACTTTTTCTCTTTCTGTACACCTGCTCACTTTCTTTGGGGGGAACCAAAGCCACATGGGTCCCATCAATCGCACCAATGATGTTGGGAATATGTCCAAGGGCATAGAAATCACCCTTCACTGTAGCCAAATCGCCCACCTCAGGGAAAATATTGTAGCTCCGCATGTATTTCATCAGGGCAGACAACACTCTGGACAAAACCTTAGAAAACATAGGCTGAGACATCCCAGATGATATGGCCACTGTTGTCTGAAAAGACCCACTTGCCAAAAAATGGAGTACTGACAGAACCTGCACCAGAGGGGGAATCCCTGTGGGTTGGCGGATGGGGGACATCAGGTCTGGCTCCAGCTGGGCACATAGTTCATGTATAGTTGCTCTGTCAAGCCTGTATGTAAGTATGATATGTCGTTCTTCCATTGTCGACAGGTCCACCAGCGGTCGGTACACAGGAGGATTCATCCTTCTCCTCGCAAGTCCCAGTGGACGGTGCCTAGGAAGGACAACATGGAGCACAGAGTCAAGCAACCCACAGGTTTGTTCACACAGCTTGCACAGTACACAAATCGCTATGCATTGAAAGGCTTGTATGAGTGGCAAAGCAAGGCCAAGGCCTGTGTGACGCAGTAGAAATTCAGCCATGTGGGCCCTTGAAATGACGGCTGCCTGACCTGTGAAGTGTGACAGTGGGATGTGAGGTAAATGCGCTGGCGTGGCACACCGTGGCGGTAGGCAGTCGAAGACCGCGGTGCTAAGCCGCATTGGTTTACATTGCACCCTATGGGTTTCAGTAGCCAATGAGGATGGGCGCCTGCGGTCGCGGTACACACCGCCGCGGGCGTGACCGCCATTTTCTATCTGATTAATCACTCGAGACCTGATCATCCACAGGAGAGGACCGATACTGCAAGTGCTGCTGTGACCTCGGTCTGGGAGATACAATGGCTGCTGCGGCTGGGGAAAGGGCCCCTGCCTTCACTTCTGAAGAATTGGAGAAACTTGTTGGTGGGGTCCTCCCCCAGTATGCGCTACTCTACGGTCCTCCAGACCAACAGGTAAGTACACAGGGTGCACGTTGAATGGGCTATGCCTGTGTTGAGTGGGGTGGATGTAAGATGGTGGGGAGGGGAGCGAATGAGGAGTGCAACACACGAAAGATGAGAGCATGTGCCACATGGCAAGGTTGGGGAGAGGGGGCCCCTCACATTGACCAGGCAGAAAAGTGATGAGATTTCCTTTTCCACCCTGTACATGTCACATAGGTCAGCGCCCATCAGAAGATCGACATTTGGCGTGCCATCGCCAAGGACGTCCGGGCCCTGGGGGTCCACAACAGACGGTTCACCCACTGCCAAAAGAGGTGGGAGGACATCCGCCGCAGGACCAGAAAGACCGCCGAGTCTCTGCTGGGGATGGCCTCCCAACGTAGGAGGGGTGCCAGCTGCCAATTGACCCCCCTGATGTCCCGGATCCTGGCGGTGGCCTACCCCGATTTGGATGGGCGCGTGAGGACATCACAGCAGACACAAGGGGGTGAGTATCAGTACATTCTGCTATCTTCGCGCGCAGTGAAGGTGTCTGGGTGGAGGAGGGGGGCTGTGGCTATCTCTAGGCCAGGGCGCATTCTGTAGGCTAGGCCCCTCCGTTAGGCATGGCCCTGTGCCCCCACCTCTGTAGGGTGCCAAGTACAGCTATCCATGGTCCGGCCTCACCCATGTGTGCATTTGTCGTCCATAGACCTGTAGGCCTAGTCACAATAACTGAGTAGTGTACCCCGATTGCGCGGCCTAGTGCAGGGGGCTTCTGTGTCTGTCCTCTCCGACAACGGTGTTGCCAATGCATGCACTCAACCTGTCTTCATTTCTCCCCCCCCCAATTTTCTTTGTCTTCCTGTTCATGTGTGCATTAGCATCATCAGGCGGAGGAGAAGTGGCATCTGCGCACGAGGGAGCTGCACCTCACATGGGCCCCGAGGGCCATGCAACAGACTCCGAGTACACCAGTGAGACGGAGGGCGAGTGGAGCTCCACAACGGGGACCCATGGAGACATCAGCGACACCGACACGTCCTCGGAAGGGAGCTCCCTTGCGGTGGCGGCAACATCCGTGCCCACCGCCACAACAGGTACAGCTGCCACCCAGCGCACCAGCCCCGCCCTCCCAGCAGCCCCTCAGCCTTCGCTCCGTGCCCGCTCGCCCAGGAAGGCAGGCATCTCCTTCGCCCCAGGCACCTCAGGCCCTGCCCCAGTTACCCCTGCTGCCCTCAGTGAGGAGGTCATTGACCTCCTGAGGACGCTCATTGTTGGGCAGTCTACCCTTTTGAATGCCATCCTGGGTGTAGAAAGGGAGGTGCATCGGAGCAATGCATACCTGGAGGGCATTCATTCGGGTCAGGCTGCCCATCAGCGATCGTTCAACGCTCTGGCCTCAGCACTGACGGCAGCCATTGTCCCTGTCTCCAGCCTCCCTCTTCTGACTCCCTCCACCCAGTCCCAGTCTCCTGTTCCTCTGCCTATCCCATCCACACCATCAGACCAGCCTGCACACACCTCTACACCCAAGGGCAGCTCATCCAGACATAAGCACCACAGATCCCACAAGCATTCACCCAAGCAACATCCAGATGCAGACATGCCAACAGTCACTACCACCTCTGTGTCCCCCACCTCCTCATCTCCCTCCTCCCTCCCTGTGACGTCTCCACTCACACCTGCATGCACACCACCATCAGCCAGTACTTCCATCACCAGCACACCCTCCATTACAGTCCGCACACGTGCAGTCACCACCCCCACTGCCATTTACACGTCCCCTGTGTCCTCTCCCAGTGTGTCTGTCACCCCATCTTCCAAACCACACAAACGCAGGCAGCCACCCACCCAACAGCCATCCACCTCACGACAGCCTCCGTCACAAGCACCTGCACCCAAAGACAGCATACTTGACTCTCCTACAACCACATCCTCTTCCTCCACTCCCAAACCCACTACACCTACTTGTCCCTGTCCTTCCAAAGTGCTTTTCCTTTCCAACCTTGAGCTCGTTCCAATCACTGACCCACCCCCTCCATCTGGTAAGAGTAAAAAAAGCACCTCAGCCACCACCAGCCCTGCATCTACTTTGACCATAGTGCAGGGCTATTGGAGTCCACCAGCTCCTAGGGCAGGAACATCGGCCAGCAGCAAGGGGACAGCCAGCCCACCCCCTGGGAAGAGGACAAAAAAAAATAAGGGCCGGCGCAACAAGCCTGAGACGGCTGCCACCAAGGACAGTAGCCTTGCCCCGTCACCTGCCACATCATCAAAGGGAGGCAAGGGCCACAGAGTTTCAGCAAAGGAGGGCAAGGGCAGCAGGGTGGAGAAGTCAGGCAGCAGGTGAGCTGCCCAGGAGGGCCCCACCAGCCCCATTCCGGTTGTGACGGACGACACCCACGGGCCCAGGACTCCATCACAGGAGGGCCCCGCGACCGCAAGGTCGGATGGCGACTGAGCGGGAAGTCTTGGCCAGGTCTGGCTTCCTAGAAACATAGGACAAGCACCGCTGAACAGGGCCCCGCCGTGACAAGAACCGCTGAACAGGGCCCCGCCGTGACAAGAACCGCTGAACAGGGCCCCGCCGTGAGAAGCACCGCTGAACAGGGCCCCGCCGTGACAAGAACCGCTGAACAGGGCCCCGCCGTGAGAAGCACCGCTGAACAGGGCCCCGCCGTGACAAGAACCGCTGAACAGGGCCCCGCCGTGAGAAGCACCGCTGAACAGGGCC
This sequence comes from Pleurodeles waltl, assembly GCF_031143425.1. Taxonomy (NCBI): domain Eukaryota; kingdom Metazoa; phylum Chordata; class Amphibia; order Caudata; family Salamandridae; genus Pleurodeles; species Pleurodeles waltl. Next base: position 1,050,855,694 of record NC_090437.1, on the reverse strand, counting down.
CCGCCGTGACAAGCACCGCTGAACAGGGCCCCGCCGTGAGAAGCACCGCTGAACAGGGCCCCGGCGTGACAAGAACCGCTGAACAGGGCCCCGCCGTGAGAAGAACCGCTGAACAGGGCCCGCCGTGACAAGAACCGCTGAACAGGGCCCCGCCGTGAGAAGCACCGCTGAACAGGGCCCGCCGTGACAAGCACCGCTGAACAGGGCCCCGCCGGGCCCCGCCGTGACAAGCACCGCTGAACAGGGCCCCGCCGTGACAAGAACCGCTGAACAGGGCCCCGCCGTGACAAGAACCGCTGAACAGGGCCCCGCCGTGAGAAGCACCGCTGAACAGGGCCCCGCTGTGACAAGAACCGCTGAACAGGGCCCCGCCGTGAGAAGCACCGCTGAACAGGGCCCCGCCGTGACAAGAACCGCTGAACAGGGCCCCGCCGTGACAAGAACCGCTGAACAGGACCCCGCCGTGAGAAGCACCGCTGAACAGGGCCCGCCGTGAGAAGCACCGCTGAACAGGGCCCCTCCGTGAGAAGCACTGCTGAACAGTGAGAAGCACCGCTGAACAGGGCCCCGCCGTGACAAGAACCGCTGAACAGGGCCCCGCCGTGACAAGAACCGCTGAACAGGGCCCCGCCGTGAGAAGCACCGCTGAACAGGGCCCCGCCGTGACAAGAACCGCTGAACAGGGCCCCGCCGTGATAAGAACGGCTCCGCTGGGCCCTTCATCTCAAGCACCGCTCCACTGGGCCCTTCATCTCAAGCACCGCTCCGCTGGGCCCTTCATCTCAAGCACCGCTCCACTGGGCCCTTCATCTCAAGCACCGCTCCGCTGGGCCCTTCATCTCAAGCACCGCTCCGCTGGGCCCTTCATCTCAAGCACTGCTCCGCTGGGCCCTTCCTGTCAAGCACCGCTCCACTGGGCAACGCCGTCTCAAGCACCGCTCCGCTGGGCCCTTCATCTCAAGCACCGCCCCGCTGGGCAACGCCGTCTCAAGCACTGCTCCGCTGGGCAACGTCGTCTCAAGCACCGCTCCGCTGGGCCCTTCATCTCAAGCACCGCTCCGCTGGGCCCTTCCTGTCAAGCACCGCTCCGCTGGACCCTTCATCTCAAGCACCGCTCCGCTGGGCCCTTCCTGTCAAGCACCGCTCCGCTGGACCCTTCATCTCAAGCACCGCTCCGCTGGGCCCTTCCTGTCAAGCACCGCTCCGCTGGGCAACGCCGTCTCAAGCACCGCTCCGCTGGGCCCTTCATCTCAAGCACCGCTCCGCTGGGCAACGCCGTCTCAAGCACCGCTCCACTGGGCCCTTCATCTCAAGCACCGCTCCGCTGGGCCCTTCATCTCAAGCACCGCTCCGCTGGGCCCTTCACCTCAAGCACCGCTCCGCTGGGCCCTTCCTGTCAAGCACCGCTCCGTTGGGCAACGCCGTCTCAAGCACTGCTCCGCTGGGCCCTTCCTGTCAAGCACCGCTCCGCTGGGCCCTTCATCTCAAGCACCGCTCCGCTGGGCCCTTCCTGTCAAGCACCGCTCCGCTAGGCAACGCCGTCTCAAGCACCGCTGGCCCATTGACAGTGCCGGTTCTGTGTTGAGCAGGGCTTCACGAAGCACTCTGGGCACCATGCCTCCTCCAATAACAGTGGAGTCGGTAATCCATCTGATGGACTGTGGCTTGGCACTTCCCAGGATGGAACAGTGGGCAAGCCACCCACTGTAGACACTTGAGAGACTGTGGCTTTGCACTCCCCAGGATGGCACAGTGGGCAACCCACCCACTGTAGAGACTTGAGAGACTGTGGCTTTGCACTCCCCAGGATGGGACAGTGGGCATGGAGGCCCCTCGTGGATCTGGCGTCGTGGACTCATGTGGCTGAGGTGCCCCTCCTTCCCTTCCCCCTGAGGTGCCTGTAGTTTTATCATCTGATGCCCCAGCAGTGTTCTCTCCAATGGTATCTGGTCTCCTGTGTGGGCTTTGCCCATGTGTTTGTGCACATTGGCCCACGGACTATGGAACTTTGACAGAATGGCCAGGACTTATTGCCTATGTATATATTTTTAACTATGTTCATTCCTTATTTTGTATCTTTCATATTGCATATTTCCCATAACTTCAATGGAGCTATTTATACATATATTTTATAGATCATTTTAATTGTGTCTTTGCATTATTCCGATGGGTTTGGGGGGTGTCACTCTGACTTGTTGCTCTGCATTGGGGTGTAAGTATTTGGGGTGGGGGGATGGGTGTATGGCGTATGTGTGTGCCCGTAAGCTTTCCTCCTCCCCCCTCCCCTGTGTCGTAGGTGCAGTACTCACCGTTGTCATCTGCGCCGGCGTTCGTACTCCTGGTAGATGAGCAGGTAGACAATAGCTGGTAGAATGTTTAATTCGGGTTCCATGCTGTCCTCCTTCCTCATGGAGTGTGTAGAGGTGAGCGTTTTCCCGTTCGTAGTCTGTTTCCGCCGTGTTTTTATCGGCGGGGCTCCCGCCCCGGAAAAGGTGGCGGATTGGTGAGTTGTGATAGGGTGGGCGGTACATTGTCCGCCTGTTGGCGGTGACCGCCGCGCTGTTTGTCTGTCCCGCCGTGGCGGTCGGAGTGTTAAAGTGGCGGTCTGTGTTGGCGGTTCCCGCCAGGGTCAGAATTCCATATTTTTGACCGCCTGCCTGTTGGCGGGTTGGCTGCCGCTTTATCACCGACCGCCAGGGTTGGAATGACCCCCTATATTTTTTAAGTTTGGCCGCTTTTGCGTCAAAAATTGACGTTAAGACGGCACTAACTTTTCATAAATCAAACCCTTTGTTTCTTATTTTTCCTTTTATTGTTTTGTTGGGGGATATTATTGTTTATGACTGGAGTTAATGCAAAGATTGTTGAAACACTCCCTACATTGCTGCTTTCATGTTTACAAAGCAAATACAAAGATTTGAACCATAAAAACTGAATGCTACACCCACCCCCAATGGTGAGACAAAATATTAATATTGGAAGGCATAATTTAGACATGCAAACAGGATATAATTGTGCCATTCTAACTCCCTGGGGCACTCAAACAACCTATGGCTCAAATGATGTTAAAAACAAAGTTTTTCCCTATACTTATGTGTCAGAAATCTCAGGCAGCATAATCCAATGACAGTAATTTTGACATTCTGTGTCCCCACATGTCCCCTGAGTAAAATGGTAGCCTACCTTTATGAATATTGTTAGAAATGGGGTTTCTGGTTGGCTAGGGTATGCACCTCAGCCAGGCAGAACTTACCCACTCTAGTCAGGGCAAGGGAGCTACACGTCCAAGATAACCCCTGCTTACCCCCTTGGTAGCTTGGCACGAGCAGTCAGGCTTACCCCAGAGGCAATGTGTAAAGCGTTTGCACAACACACACAACACACGTGACGCAATAGCCCCACCACAAAGGAAACACAACACCAGATTATATGAAAATATACTGTATTGTACACAAGGCAATTATCAGACCAAACATCACATATCAGTACTATCCTGCTACCTTAGCAGTTGTCAGAACGTTACACATTAGTTACTCTGCAACCTAGCAGTAGTCACACATAACACACAGGTTACTCAGTATTCTGCAACATAAGCAGTAGTCAGAAAAACACGTTATTACATCACAGCACTTGTCATAAGAATATCATAAAATGCCCATAGTAGGAACATTAGAAAACATATGGCAAGTTAGAAAAACATATTAGCAAGCATGTCCATAAAAGGAACATTTGCATACACATATGTAAAAACATCAAACGCAGGTAGGTAATATATGAATCAAACAAAAGTCTGTAGAAAGAACTTTGGATTGCAACTATATTGGTCCTTTAAACAGTACCTGGTTGGATGGAGGCACCTCCAGTGCCTAGAAGGCGAACAATGGGGCCCCCGGCGCTCCTATGCGCAAAACGGGGGCCTCCCTTATACTCTGGGGTCAGAGGAGGGCGACATGCACCTCCTCTCTTTTATAGACAGGCTCCTTTGGGGACCGTGATTACTGGGGGCCACCCAGGGTCTCAACCGGCCCTCACGAGGGGGGCCAAAGCCAGCAAAAACAACTTAGGGCAGGAGGGGGGCACCACGCAGCCCCTCCGGTTTAATGACAGGCCCCTCCTGGGACTCGCGAACTCTGGGGGCCCCCACGGACCTCCACTGGCCCTTCCACCAAGGGGGGGCCCACAATAATGCCAGTTTTACCTAACAGCAGAAAAGGAGCATCCTGCTCCTAACGCAGAGGCCAGGGGGTAGGGGGCACTCCCCGTGCCTTCCCCTGGTCCTGCCGTGAAGCCACAAGAAGATCGGACCCCTCCATGCGGTGTGTGAGTGTTCTTCCAGCTTCCCGGGCCGCTGCAGTGATCTTATTTAAAGGGGCACAATGCAGCAAGGAGCCTACGAGCTCCCAAGGCTCCATAAGCACGCTGCAATCAGCGCTATGGCAGCCGTAACCACGGAGAAGCACCCCTCGTGAAGAAATGGATGCAGGGGTCAGGGGCCACAGCACCCTGCCCCTGGGGAGCAGAATCTTAAGATAAGGTCCTCAGGTGGAGGGCCCAGCTACAGGCCAGCACAAGGGAAAGGCAGCAAGTGGCAAGTCCTTCACAGCGACCAGGCAGGTCACAAGTCAGCACAGCAGCAGCAGCCCATGGCGGTTCCTGGTGAGTCCTTTCAGCCTTTGGTGTCCAGTTCCAAGATGATTCCAAGAGTCTCCAAATTGTGGGGAAAATTCCCCTGTACTTATAGTCAGTTCTTACAGTGTTTTACAATGGTAGAGAGAGGAGGTTCCAGCCAGTTACAACTGGTTCTGGGAGCGCCCCCTCTCTCCTTTCAGCAGAGGCTCCAAACAACTGTGGGGGGTTAACGACCCTATTGTGTGAGGCCAGGGCACAGTCTTTACAAATGCAGGTGTGCCCCGCCTCTCCCTTCTCTAAGCCCAGGAAGACTATTCAGTATGCAGATGCACCTCTGTGACACCTCCACCCTCCCATTGTACAGGCTGTCTGAAAAGTATGCACAAAGCCCCAACTGTCACTCTGCCCAGACGTGTATTGGAGTCAAGCTGCAAAACACCAGAGTCATAAGCACAGATAAATGCGCACTTTCTAGAAGTGGCATTTCTGTGAAAGTAATAAAAAATACACCCACACCAGTAAGCAGCATTTATCATCACCATCACAACCATACCAAACACACCTACGCTACCCCTCATAAATCAGACAATACCTTTTACACATAAGGCAGGGCATTTCTAATGCAATCCTATGAGAAGGTAGCACTCACAGCAGTGAGACACCAAGTTAGGTTGTTTGTCACTACCAGGACAGGCCATGCAATATGGCACATGTCCTGCATTTCTACATACATGGCACCCTGCCCATAGGGCTAGCTAGGGCGTACCTTAGGGGCAACTTACATGTAGTAAAAGGGGAGTTCTGGGCCTGGCAAGTAAGTTTAGGTGCCAGATCCCTGTGGCAGAAAACTGCGCCCACAGGCCCTGCGCTAGCAGGCCTGAGACAGGTTTAAAAGTCTACTTCAGAGGGTGGCGCAAGCAGCGCTGCAGGCCCACTAGTAGTATTTAATTTACAGGCCCTGGGCAGACCAAATGGCAGACCAATGCTCAGTGCAGCAAAGTTGTTTTTTCCGTGCTTTCCCATCAGTCGTCTCCATCCAAAAAGTAACAATTACAAGGGTGTACGTTACAGATAGTATTGAAGTATTATATTGTTCCTTGGGGTCTACAAAATGTAATCTGCTGTAGAATGTAGTGCCTTCATTGGGAAAATGTCCAGGAATGTGGCTTGAAATGTGTTAAGAAATGACATACAAGTCAATATTTAATACGTGCACAACACTTGGAATAGAAAGTGAGTGCCAGGTCTCTGTAATTTACTATGTTCAAGTACAACTTTATCTATTGATAGAAAGGTCACAATGACTTACTAGAAGTTTTATTTATTTAAAAATAATTCATTAGCGTAAGTAACTCAAGCTGATTCAAGTGTAGATGACAGAAAGCAGCTAATATCAGGAAAAAGAATCAGTAATTTCCAATAATGTTCAGATATATTGTCTGACAACTGGGAGAAAGTCTGTATATTCATGCCTCTGTTGAATACGATATGAACGGGAGCTTAAAGACTGTAGAAAATGTGAGTATGAGGTAACAGTTTATCCAACAGAGGAGGACAATTCACGAGGGAGGCTTGATTTAAAGTTCCCTATGCTCGTGTTATGATTTCTATTAAAATGAGAGTTGAAACGAGACACACACGACTTATTCATCAACACATTGCACAGTCACAGTGTCACGAACCACCACAAAGTGTTAGTAAAGTAAATCGCAAAACTTGTCAATGCTTGGTAACAGCACGAAGGTAACCCAAATTGTGCTTTGCACTACCTTGTGTTTTTTGTATCAAGGCAGCTTCACATAGGTCATACACTAACCTTCCCACACTGCTTCCTATGGTTTTAAACACAAAGCCCAATCGACTAGTAATGGTAGACTGGGCTTTTTATCAAAGCATAATACCTTCCTGAGAAAGGCACTAACAAGGACAAATGTCTTGATTTATCATACCTTTTAGCACAATGCATTTATGCTCTACTGTACTGCACATACACAAACTGTGAAAGGTTTTAAAGTATGCATGAGTAGTAGTTTATACTGCAAGTGTTCCTTTCCAACATTCGAGTGAATATCTCCAATTGGACATAGAGTAATATGTGTATTTTCCTTTAGAAAAACCTGTTGTTCTTTGTTGAACTCTGGTGTTCAGTATGATAGTTTGGTAATTGGTGTCAAGTTCCATATTTTGCTACAGTAATGGTCATGGATGTCGTGTAAATTTGGGAAACAAAAACAAATATCTGCTGTGTTTGTTAAAAGATAATCCTCGAGACTGGTTACAGCAACTTTGGAAACTTGATGTGTGCTGCCTTTCAGTTAAATTTGGGAATTATTGATGTTTGTGCCTGTTGTCTAAATAAGACACATATTTTTTTCTTTATTTGATTTTTTCGCAAGTTAGTCTTGAAACTACAGTGCAAAGTAGAATTTAGAACAAATTAACTTGGGGTCACATAAGGCAAATTAGGTCAGATAGCTCAAACAACACTGACAAAACATAACATTGTGATACAGTTGGCATTGTTGAACTTGCCCCCTTTGTGCTGAGCCATCCACAGACTTTTTTGATTGGTTGTGCCAATCAGTTTAGTGGCTTTCTAAACATTTTTCACATCAGTCATTTCAGCCTGTGTGTGTAAACTAAAGTTTGTACAGGCCCTAACCTTCCTTTTAACACATATTAGTCATCTGTAAGGTTGACACGTCTTAGACCTGGCATCCTTGGTGTGGTTTCTGTAGGAAGGTAGCCTCTTTCTAGAATTGTTACCCCCACTTTTAGCCTGTTTGTGGGTATATGTCAGTTTGTTTTTACTGTCTCGCTTGGATCCTGCTAGCCAGGACCCCAGTGCTCATAATGAAAACCCTATTTGTCAGTGTGTTTTATATGTCTCACTGGGACCCTGCCAGCCAGGACCCCAGTGCTCATAGTTTGTGGCCTGTATGTGTATCCCTGTGTAGTGCCTAACTGTGTCACTGAGGCTCTGCTATCCAGAACCTCAGTGCTTATGCTCTCTCTGTCTTTAAAAATGTCACTATAGGCTAGTGACCATTTTCACAAATTCTAATTGGCACACTGGAACACCCCTATAATTCCCTAGTATATGGTACCTAGGTACCCAGGGTACTGGGGTTCCAGGAGATCCCTATGGGCTGCAGCATTGCTTTTGCCACCCATAGGGAGCTAAAACAAATCTTACACAGGACTGTCACTGCAGCCTGAGTGAAATAACATCCACGTTATTTCACAGCCATTTTACACTGCACTTAAGTAACTTATAAGTCACCTATATGACTAACCCTCACTTGGTGAAGGTTAGGTGCAAAGTTATTAAGTGTGAGGCACTTGCCAAGATGCCCCCACATAGTTCAGGGCAATTCACCGGACTTTGTGAGTATGGGGACACCATAACACTCGTGCATTACATATAGATCAATATGCAGCTTCACAATGGTAACTCCGAATATGGCCATGTAACATGTCTAAGATCATGGACTTGTCCCCCTATGCCAAATCTGGTATCAGGGTGCCAATCCCATGCATCTCTGGAGATCCAGCATGGACCCCAGGTACTGCCAAACCAGCTCTCTGGGGGTTTCTTTGCAGCTACCGCTGCTGCCAACCAGCAGACAGGGTTCTGCCCTCCTGGGGTCTGGGTAGCCCAGTCCCAGGAAGGCAGAACAAAGGATTTCCTCTGAGAGAGGGTGTTACACCCTCTCCCTTTGGAAATAGGTGTTAAGGGCTGGGGAGGAGTAGCCTCTCCCAGCCTCTGGAAATGGTTTGAAGAGCACAGATGGTGCCCTCCTTGCATAAACCAGTCTCCACCAGTTCAGGGAACCCCCAGTCCCTGCACTGGTGTGAAACTGGACAAAAGAAAGGAGAGTGATCACTCCCCTGTCCATCACCACCCTGGGGTGGTGCCCAGAGCACCTCCAGTGTGTCCCAGACCTGTGTCATCTTGAATCTAGAGGTGTGAGGGCACAGTGGAGGCCTCTGAGTGGCCAGTGCCAGCAGGAGACTTTAGAGACCCCCCCGATAGGTGCTTACGTGACTAGGTGGCCAATCCTCCTCTGAGGGCTATTTAGGGTCTCTCCTGTGGGCTTTTCCTCAGATAACGAATGCAAGAATTCACCAGAGCTCCTCTGCATCTCTCTCTTCGACCTCTACCAAGGATCGACCACTGACTGCTCCAGGACGCCTGCAAAACTGCAACAAAGTAGCAAGAAGACTACCAGCGACATTGTAGTGCCTAATCCTGCCGGCTTTCTTGACTGTTTCCTGGTGGTGCGTGCTCTGGGGTCTGTCTGCCTTCACCCTGCACTGGAAGCCAAGAAGAAATTTCCAGTGGGTGGACGGAATTTTCCCTTTGCTAACACATGCACCAAACTTCATCTTCACCAGTCCTCTGAGTCCCCTCTCATCGTGACAAATGTGGTCCCTGGAACAGGGGTGCTGGATCCAAGTGACCCTGAGAGTCCAGTGGTCCATCTTTCCAAATTTGGAGGAGGTAAGTCGTTGCCTTCCCTTGCCAGACAGTAATCCTGTGTACTGCGTGAACTGCAGCTGCTAGGGCTTTTGTGCACTTTTGCAAGGAATCCTTCATGCACATTACAGCCCAGGTCCCCAGCGGTCCGTCCTGTATTGCTCAACTCACTGAGTTGACCACCGGCTTCGTGGGACTCTCTTTTGTAGTGTTGAGACGACCATCATGCTCAGTTTTCTCAAACCCGTGTTCAAGTACTTCTGCGGGTGCTACTATCTTGTGGGTGAGCTATCTGTGTTGCTGAGGGCCCCTCTGTCTCCTCTTCCAAGTGGTGACCTTCTGGTCATTCCTGGGCCCAGGCAGCTCCCTTTTTCTTCAACCACAACCTTTGCAGCTAGCAAGGCTTGTTTGTGGTCTCTCTTAAAAAAAACATGTTTGCATCCTCCAGCACGCCGTGGGGCATCTTCTGTGCAAAGGAGAAGTTCCTGGCATCTTCCGTTGTTGCAGATTCTTCAGCCTCTTCCACCCAGAGGCAGCCATTTTGCACCTTCATCCGGGGTTTAGTGGGCTCCTGCCCCCCCGGACACTTTCGTGACTCTTGGACTTGGTCCCCTTCCTTTAGAGTTCCTCAGGTCCAGGAATCCGTCTTCAATGCTTTGCAGTCAGTTGTGGTCTTTGCAGAATCTCCTATCACGACTTTAGGGTCACTTCACTCCTACTTTTCAGGGTCTTGGGGGGGTATCTTGGATGCCCTTAGTATTTTCTTACACTCCCAGTGACACTCTACACTAGGCCAGGCATCCCTAAGTGGTTTGCATTCCACTTTTTTAGTAAATGGTTTGTGTTGCCCCTAGGCCTATTGCATCCTATTGTATTCTACAATGTTTGCACTACTTTTCTAACTGTTTACTTACCTGATTTTGGTTTGTGTGTATATTTTGTGTATTTTACTTACCTCCTAAGGGAGTATATCCTCTGAGATAATTTTGGCACATTTCACTATAGGACGCTGGCCTGGCTTATAGTGGGTACCTTGTGGTACTTACACCTTGTGCCAGGTCCAGTTATCCCTTATTAGTAGATTAGTAGTGTTCTAGCAGCTTAGGCTGATAGAGGTAGCTATAGCAGAGCAGCTTAGGCTGAACTAGGAGACATGCAAAGCTCCTACTATACCACTTATATCATATAGCACTATATCACAAGAAAACACAATACTCAGAGTTCCTTAAAATAAAGGTACTTTATTTTAGTGACAATATGCCAAAAGTATCTCAGATCATTTAGGGCCAGATGTAGCAAAGGTTTTTACCCATTCTGAGTCTATGGGAAAAAGTGTTCGTACATATGGCCCATACTCCCTTAGGAGGTAAGTAATATACACAAAATATACACAAAAACCAAAATCAGGTAAGTAAACAGTTAGAAAAGTAGTGCAGACACTGTAGAACACAATAGACTGTAATAGGAGACAATAGGCCTGGGGCAACACAAACCATATACTCCAAAAGTGGAATGCAAACCACAAATGGACCCCAGGCTTAGTGTAGTGTGTAGAGGGTCCTGGGAGTGTAACAAAACAATAAGGGTGTCCAAGAGACCCCACCAAAAGACCCTGAAAAGTAGGAGTAAAGTTACCCTACTACCCCAGAAAGACATTAAAGTCGAGATGGGGATTCTGGAAAGACAACAATTGACTGCAAAGCACTGAAGATGTATTCCTGGACCTGAGGATCTGCAAAGGAAGTTGACCAAGTCCAAGAGTCACGCAAGTGTCCAGGGGGGGGCAGGAGCTCACTAAACCCCAGATGAAGGTGCAAGAAGGGCTGCCTTTGGGTGGAACAAGCCAAAGATTCTGCTCAACGGAAGGCGCCAGGAACTTCTCCTTTGGTCAGAAGATGTCCCATGGCGTGCTGGAGGATGCAGAGTTGTTTCCATGCAGAAAGACCACAAACAAGCCTTGCTAGCTGCAAGAGTCACAGTTGTGTATTTTGGGTGCTGCCAGGGCCCAGGAAGGACCAGGAGGTCTCCCCTTGGAAGAGGAGACAGAGGGGATGCTCAGTAACAGAGAGAGCCCACGCAGAAGCAGGCACCCCCCACAAAAGCACCTGAACAGGTGTTCAGAAGGTTTGAGCACGGTTTGAAGGCGGTCATCTCAGCACAACAAAAGAGTGTCCCAGGAAGTTGGAGGTCAGCTCAGCGAGTTGGGCAATGCAGGACGGAGTGCTGGGGACCTGGGCTGTGCTGTGCATGAAGGAAGTCTTGCAAAAGGGCACAGAAGCCCTAGCAGCTGCAGATCACGCAGTACACAGGATTACTGTCTGGCGTGGGGAGGCAAGGACTTACGTCCACCAAATTTGGACAGAAGGACCACTGGACTGTCGGGTCACTTGGATCCAGCTCCTGTTTTCCATGAATCACACTCATCAAGATGAGAGGGCACCCAGAGGACCGGTGAGGCAGAAGTTTGGTGCCTGCGTTGGCAGGGGGAAGATTCCATCGACCCATGGGAGATTTCTTCTTGGCTTCCAGTGCAGGGTGAAGGCAGACAACCCTTAAAGCATGCACCACCAGGAAACAGTCGAGAAAGCCGGCAGGATGAGGTGCTACAATGTTGCTGGTAGTCTTCTTGCTACTTTGTTGCGGTTTTGCAGGCGTCCTGGAGCAGTCAGCCTTTGATCCTTGGCAGAAGTCAAAGAGAGAAGTGCACAGGAGCTCTGGTGAGCTCTTGCATTCGTTATCTGATGAGACACCCACAGGAGAGACCCTAAATAGCCCTCAGAGGAGGATTGGCTACCTAACCAGGTAAGAGCCTATCAGGAGGGGTCTCTGACTTCACCTGCTGGCACTGGCCACTTAGAGGTCTCCATTGTGCCCTCACATCTCTGCATTCAAGATGGCAGAGGTCCGGGACACACTGGAGGAGCCTTGGGTATCACCCCTGGGGTGGTGATGGACAGGGGAGTGGCCACTCCCCTTTCCTTTGTCCAGTTTCGTGCCAGAGCTGGGGCTGGGGGCTCCCTGACCCGGTGTAGACTGGCTTATGCAAGGAGGGCACCATCTGTGCCCATCAAAGCATTTCCAGAGGCTGGGGGAGGCTACTCCTCCCCAGCACTTAACACCTATTTCCAAAGGGAGTGGGTGTAACACCCTCTCTCAGAGGAAATCCTTTGTTCTGCCTTCCTGGGAGTGGGCTGCCCAGAACCCAGGAGAGCAGAAACCTGTCTGAGGGTTTGCAGCAGTGGTAGCTGCGGAGAAATCGCCAGAGAGCTAGTTTGGCAGTACCCGGGGTCCATGCTGTAGCCCCGGGGATGCATGGAATTGTCCCCCCAATTCCAAAATGGGTATTGGGGGGACAATTACATGATCCTAGACATGTCACATGGCCATGTTAAGTGTTACCATTGTGAAGCTACACATAGGTATTGACCTATAAGTGTCGCAGTTTTCAACGGTCTTACCCTCGCAGCGGAGAGGCGTAGGGGAACGGTCCTTGTTCCGACGGGTTCTGCTCTGGCCGAGGTAGGGGCGACCCCTTCCGGTAGCCACGGTGCTGTTTGGTATGAGCGAACCACTACAGTCCGTGCCCTCCAGAAGGAGTCCCAGAGGAAAAACCCCAGTAGGGTAAAAAACCTCCACAGGATCTCCCTGAAACGAAAAGGAGGACACCAGGGTATTAGGACCGCAGTTCAGGAAGGCAGGAAAACAAAGCAATCAGGAACAGACAGGATTCGCAGAAGGATATCAAATAGGAGCGTGACTATCACCAAGGAGTGTTGCAACGCAATGAACAGGCAGTTGGAATCCCCTTAAATACCCCTGGACAGGAAACAGGAAACAGGAAGTAGAACACCGCCATCTTGGATTGGGGAAAAGAAAACAGTAATGAATTAGGTATGTGTGTTAAACCATGCATGCTGGGTAGAGAGGAAGTGGTAAGCATGCTGGGAAGAGAAAAAAGGCAAATATAAAGAACCCCCAGTGTAAGGGTTCGGTTTGTCCTAGGAACATCGGTAAGTGGTGGTGGGCAGGTGAATACATGCAAGAAAAATAAATGTTAAGCGCATAATGCGCTGTGTGCGGCCATGCCTGAAACCCCCTCGGGGTTTCAGGCTCTGCCGCGTCTGCCTTTAAGGCAGAACTTGAAAAAGGGGGAGCGGCGAGCGCCGTGACCCCCAGACCGGCTCCCTGGAGCCTTCATGGCCCTCGCCGGAGCCGCGGCGACCCCCGCGACCTGGGTGTCTGCCTCGGCGTCTACCGCGGCCCGGGCGTCGGCCGCGGCAAAATTAACGTGCCGCGCCGCGGCAACCTGAGCCCGCGGCCGCGGCGAGCGCCGCGGTGTAACAGTATGCCCCCTCCCCGAGGCCCCGGGTTTGTGAGGGAAGAGCCGAAAAAAGCGGCGGATTAAAAGAGGAGCATGGACTGAAGAGGCATCCTCCCAGGAACACTCACTCAAAGGGTATCCCTTCCAATGAATAAGGTATTGGAGGCGCCCATGGAAAAATCGAGAGTCACAGACCTCCTGCACTTCGTATTCAGGCACATTGTCAACCAACAAAGGAGGGGGACAGGGCAACTGCCTATGAAAGAGATCAGGACGGTAAGGTTTCAGTTGCGAGACATGGAATACTGGGTGGATCTTCCATGTCCGAGGTAGACGAAGACGCATGGACACTGGGTTGATCTTCTTGAGAATGAGAAAGGGACCATAAAAGCGGGGCTTGAATTTGTTTTGGGTGAGTCGGAGAGGTAGGAATCTAGAGGAGAGCCAGACCTTATCATGGACTTGATATAGAGGAGCCGCACAGCGTCTCCTATCTGCTATTGTCTTCATGCGGGACTTGGCGGACACAAGGTTAGAATGGATAATTCGCTGTATACCCCGTAGCTGTCAAACGAAAGAGGAGATGGCGGGAAGGTTGGAGTTGTCTCTCAGGGGAGTTGGGAAGGCCCTGGGATGGAAACTATAGGAGCCATAGAAAGGAGAGACTTTAGAGGCACTGTGTAGAGAGTTATTATAGGAGAATTCGGCAAGCGGTAAGTAGGGAGCCCAATTACTTTGTGTAGCGTTACAGAAGCTACGTAAGTACTGCTCGAGACCCTGATTGAGTCGTTCTGTTTGTCCATTGGTTTGAGGGTGGAACCCGGATGACAAGGCCACCTGGATCCCCAAGATCTTGCAGAATTGGTTCCAGAAACGGGAGATATATTGGGGACGTCTGTCTGATATAATAACTTGGGGTAGCCCATGTAGCCTGAAAATTTCTTGAGTAAAGACCTGACTTAACTCCTTTGCCGTGGGTAACTTTCTCAAGGCCGTGAAGTGGGCCATCTTGGTGAAGGAGTCCACAGTTACCATTATGACGTGGTTTCCCATTGAGGAAGGTAAGGCGCACATAAAATCGGTGGATATGGTAAGCCATGGGCCTGGGGGAACAGGTAATGGGCGGAGTAAGCCCACAGGTCTGGTTCGGGGTGTCTTGGCTTGAGCACATGTAGGACAGGATAACACATATGCCTCAGTGTCAGCCTTGAGAGTTGGCCACCAGAAAGAGCGAAGCAAAAGATCTTGAGTCGCTTTCACTCCTCGATGACCCGCAATAGGAGAATCATGGCACATGTGTAAGGCTTCGATTTGCACTGTTTTAGTGGGTAAAAACAGGGCCTTATCATGATAATAGTAGTCATGATCTATGTGCAGCTGTGGACGTAACCTCTTTAGTTCTGTTTCGTGTAGACGGGCATATTCAGACTTAACTTGATCTAAAAAGGTCTGTGCTACCCCTATGATTTTATTGTTGTCGAATAAGTTTTGAACCGCGGAATCACCGCACCCAGGATAACGTCGGGACAGGGCATCCGCCAGGATATTCTGAGAACCAGGGATGTAGGTGATATAGAAATCATACTGGCTGAAGAAGAAGGCCCATCGAGCTTGCCGGCTATTTTGGCACTGGAAATTTCTTAAACACTGTAGATTTCTATGATCGGTCCGGGCTTCGAAGGGCTCCTTTGATCCCATCAAAAAGTGTCTCCATTCAGTGCACGCGACCTTTAAGGCGAGTAATTCGCGTTCTAGCACGGAATAGTTTCGCTCAGAATCAGATAGAATGTGGGATAGATAGAATACAGGGTGTTCTAGGTCATCATCGTCTTGTCTTTGTAACAAGGCAGCCCCAATGGCTCTTTCTGAGGCGTCTGTGACAACAATGAATTGTTTGCTAGTGTCTGGGTGTCGAAGAATAGGGGCTTGACTAAAGGCTTTCTTTAAGTCCTGAAAAGCTGACTCAGCGCCTGGTGTCCAACAAAAACCTTTCTTTAGGTGTTCCTTTTTGAGGGTTTGAGTAATGAAGCTGGTTCTCTGGGCAAAGTCTGCTATGAACTGCCGGTAGAAGTTGGCTAGTCCCAGAAAACATTGAGTCTCCTTGATGGAAGAAGGAGATGGCCAGTTCAATATAGCCTGTACTTTGTCTGAGTCCATGGCAATTCCGGTTTGGTCTATACAGTATCCCAAATATTTCACTTCTATCTGATCAAATTCGCATTTTTCAGGCTTACAGAACAAATGATGTTGTCGGAGTCTTTCTAAGACTTGGCGGACGTGTTTGGAATGTTCCTCTGGATGAACCGAATAAATTAGGATATCGTCAAGATACACTACCACTGTTTGTTGCAAAAGATCAGAAAAGATAGAATCCATGAATCTTTGAAAGATGGACGGGGCATTAGTGAGTCCGAAGGGCATTACTCTATATTCGTAGTGACCAAAAGGTGTTCTAAAGGCGGTCTTCCACTCATCACCTTCTCTGACTCTTAGCAGATGATAGGCTCCTCGGAGATCCAGCTTAGTGAACCTCTTGGCTCCTCTGACTGCTTCTAAGATGTCTTTGATGAGGGGTAGCGGATACCGGTCTTTGATAGTGATCCTGTTTAACCCTCTGAAGTCGATACAGGGACGCAGGTCTTTGGTTTTCTTTGGTACAAAGAAAAGAGGAGCCCCGGCGGGTGAAGAGGAGGGAGTTATTAACCCACTTTGTAGATTCTCATCTAAGTACTCCTTCAGAATTTGTTTCTCTGGTTCGGTGAGGGAGTACATCCGCCCAAAAGGAACTACAGTGTCTGGCTCTAAAGAAATGGCACAGTCGTATTCTCTGTGGGGTGGCAATTCAGGTCTTTCTGGCTTCTGGAATACATCGATATAGTCCTGATACTGTCTGGGAACTCCCTGTTGAACATTAATGGATCCTCCCACCTGGGCAGGTGCTGTTGAGAGACTTTTTGGGGACCAATAATCCCCGGCCGGATAGCAATGGTGTTGACAAAAATGGGAGGATAACGAAATGGTTTTTGTTTCCCAGTTGATGTAAGGATTGTGCCGTGTAAGCCATGGAATTCCCAGGATCATGACATGGTGTGGTGATGAGATTAAGTCAAACGAGAGAATTTCCTGATGTTTACCGAACTGTAAACAGAAAGTAGGGGTGGTGTATTGTACCGGTCCAGAGGCCAAGAGTGACCCATCAACAGTATGTACCTGTTCTGGTATTTCTTTGGGTATTTGTGTTATTTGTTGTTCTTTGGCCCAGGTTTCATCTAAATATAGGCCACTGGCTCCGCAATCCAATAAAGCCAAAGTTCTTGCTTCACGGCCATCAGTTAAATGGAGGGTAACTGGTAAGAGAAAAAGAGCAGTTCCTTCCTCCCTGGAAGAGCAAATAGAAGGTATATCACGATATCCCGTCCTCACCCTTCTTACTGGGGACGGGAGTTGGCGTTTCCCAAGGGCTTGGTTGGACGAATGGGGCAGGCGCGAATTAGGTGACCAGCTGCACCACAATATAGGCAAAGCCCCTTCCTTCGTCTATGTTCCCTTTCGCTGGCGGATAGAGGTCCGCGAGCTGTGTCAATCTGCATGGGCTCTTCCTCGGTATTCCCTTTGGATTCAGGGCGGGCTTCCTCGGAACGATGGGCGAAGGGACGAGATGGTACTGAGTGAAAAGGCAAACGACTCTTCTTTTTCTCCATTCGTCGTTCATTTAACCGATACTCTATAGTTAGTGCTTGGTCCATCAACCCTTTGAGGTTTTCTATCCTGGCAGAATGTACTAGTTCATCTTTGATGTCCTCTCTTAGACCTCTACGGAAGAGTGTCACCAAGGTACGTTCCACCCAGGTTGTTTCTGCAGCTAATTGTCTGAAACGGGTGATGTATTGTAATACATCCTGACTCCCTTGTTGGACTTCGCAAAGAGCCTCTTCTGCTGACGCCTCGAGTCCAGGGCGTTCAAACATCTGTTTAAAAGTAGTGATAAAGGTGGAATAATTAGATAGACAGGGATCGTTTCTGGTTATTAGAGGTGTGGCCCAGGCCAAGGCTGGTCCTGATAAGGCACTAATCAAATACCCCACCTTGGTCTTATCTTGTACAAATTGCGAGGGGCGAAAGGCAAAGTACACCGTTAAGGCATCCAGGAATTCTTTTAATGTGGTGGGATCCCCGGAAAATCGAGGTGTAGAGGCGGCTACTGCAGGGACATCTGTGGTCCTGGAGGCAAAGGCTTGTCGATAAACAGTATTCTCAGTACGTAATTGCTGGAGTTCTTGAGCCTGTTGTTGTATCGTCGCCAGTAGGTCCTGGTTAGTAGGTTCCGTGTTTACCACTGGGTTATCCATAGTTCCGGACTGCAACAGGAATTGTGGGCGTTGCAATCTGTCGCGGTTTTCAACGGTCTTACCCTCGCAGCGGAGAGGCGTAGGGGAACGGTCCTTGTTCCGACGGGTTCTGCTCTGGCCGAGGTAGGGGCGACCCCTTCCGGTAGCCACGGTGCTGTTTGGTATGAGCGAACCACTACAGTCCGTGCCCTCCAGAAGGAGTCCCAGAGGAAAAACCCCAGTAGGGTAAAAAACCTCCACAGGAACTCCCTGAAACGAAAAGGAGGACACCAGGGTATTAGGACCGCAGTTCAGGAAGGCAGGAAAACAAAGCAATCAGGAACAGACAGGATTCGCAGAAGGATATCAAATAGGAGCGTGACTATCACCAAGGAGTGTTGCAACGCAATGAACAGGCAGTTGGAATCCCCTTAAATACCCCTGGACAGGAAACAGGAAACAGGAAGTAGAACACCGCCATCTTGGATTGGGGAAAAGAAAACAGTAATGAATTAGGTATGTGTGTTAAACAATGCATGCTGGGTAGAGAGGAAGTGGTAAGCATGCTGGGAAGAGAAAAAAGGCAAGTATAAAGAACCCCCAGTGTAAGGGTTCGGTTTGTCCTAGGAACATCGGTAAGTGGTGGTGGGCAGGTGAATACATGCAAGAAAAATAAATGTTAAGCGCATAATGCGCTGTGTGTGGCCATGCCTGAAACCCCCTCGGGGTTTCAGGCTCTGCCGCGTCTGCCTTTAAGGCAGAACTTGAAAAAGGGGGAGCGGCGAGCGCCGTGACCCCCAGACCGGCTCCCTGGAGCCTTCATGGCCCTCGCCGGAGCCGCGGCGACCCCCGCGACCTGGGTGTCTGCCTCGGCGTCTACCGCGGCCCGGGCGTCGGCCGCGGCAAAATTAACGTGCCGCGCCGCGGCAACCTGAGCCCGCGGCCGCGGCGAGCGCCGCGGTGTAACAATAAGTAGTTCACACGTGTAATGGTGTCCCCGCACTCACAAAGTCCGGGAAATTTGCCCTGAATGTATCTTGGCTAGTGCCAGGGTGCCCTCACATTAAGTAACTTTGAACCGAACCTTTACTAAGTGAGGGTTAGACATATAGGTGACTTATAAGTTACTGAAGTGCAGTGTAAAATGGCTGTGAAATAACGTGGACGTTATTTCACTCAGGCTGCAATGGCAGTCCTGTGTAAGAATTGTCTGAGCTCCCTATGGGTGGCAAAAGAAATGCTGAAGCCCGTAGGGATCTCCTGGAACCCCAATACTCTGGGTACCTAGGTACCAAATACTAGGGAATAATAAGGGTGTCCCAGTGTGCCAATCAGAATTGGTAAAATTAGTCACTAGCCTGCAGTGACAATTTTAAAAGCAGAGAGAGCATAAACACTGAGGTTCTGGTTAGCAGAGCCTCAGTGATACAGTTAGTCAACACACAGGGATCACATACAGGGCACACTTTATGAGCACTGGGGTCCTGGCTAACAGGATCCCAGTGACATAGGAAAAAACAAACATACATACAAGTAAAAATTGGGGGTAACATGTCAGGCAAGATGGTACTTTCCTACTCAACCCCCCACAAACAAGGGACAATAAGGCTAACCTTGCCCAGATGAGTCTTCATTGTCTAAGTGGAAATATCTGGAGAGTCCATCTGCATTGGAGTGGGTACTCCCAGGTCTATGTTACACTATATAGTCCATTCGCTGTAGGGAGATGGACCACCTCAGCAATTTAGGGTTTTCACCTTTCATTTGTTTTAACCAAAGTAGAGGTTTGTGGTCTGTCTGAACAATAAAGTGAGTACCAAACAGGTATGGTCTCAACTTTTTCAGTGCCCAGACCACAGCAAAGGCCTCCATCTCTATGGCATACCAACACTTTTCTCTAGGGGTCAACCTCCCGCTGATAAAAGCAAGAGGTGGATCCTGGCCCTCAGTATTAAGCTGTGATAGCACTGCCCCAACCCCCAATTCAGAAGCATCAGTCTGGACTATGAACTTTTTGGAGTAGCAAGGGCTTTTTAGGACAGCTGGCTGTCCACAATACCTTTTTAGGTATCTTCTTACTAGTGAGGCCATTAAGAGGAGCTGCAATGGAGCCATCATTTTTAATAAACCTCCTATAGTACCCTGTGGGGCCTAAAAAGGCTCTCACCTGGGTTTGAGTTGTAAGGGGAGCCCATTGCATAATGGTCTGGATCTTCCCCTGCAGTGGTGCAATCTGTTCCCCACCTACCAGGTGGCCCCGATAAACCACTTTCCCCTGCCCTATCTGGCACTTTGAGGCCTTGATAGTGAGGCCTGCCTTTTGCAGGGCCTCCAAAACGTTCCACAGGTGGACCAGGTGATCATCCCAGGTGGGGCTAAAGACAGCTATATCATCCAGATATGCTGCACTAAAAGCTTCCAACCCTTGCAGGACTTTGTTCACCAACCTTTAAAAAGTGGCAGGTGGATTCTTCAGACCAGTGAATTGATAGTGCCCTCCAATGGTGGAAAATGTAGTCTTGGGTTTAGCATCTTCTGATAATTTAATCTGCAAATACCCTGCAGTTAAATCAAAAGTGCTTCGATATTTTGCAGAAGCCAGTGTATCTATCAGCTCATCTGCCCTGGGTATGGGGTGAGCATCTGTCTTGGTTACTTGGTTGAGCTCTCTATAGTCAACACAAAACCTCATCTCTCTCTTACCATCCTTACTGTGAGGTTTTGGAACAAGCACCACTAAGCTAGCCCGTGAGCTTTCTGAAAGCTCAATTACTCCTAAGTCTAACATTATCTGAAGCTCTTGTTTAATGCAGTCCCTGACATGGCCAGGCTGCCTATAAATCTTACTTGTGACAGGTAAACTGTCTCCAGTATTGATTGTATGCTCACACCAAGTAGTGGTACCTGGTATCAGTGAGAAGAGTTCAGAAAACTGACTTAAGAGATTTACACAGATATCTTTCTCCTCAGCAGTAAGACAATCTGCCAGTACTACTCCCTCCACTAAGCCATCAGCTTCAGTGGTGCAGAAGAGATCAGGGAGAGGGTCACTCTCTTGTTCCTGTCCCTCATCAGTTGCCATGAGCAGGGTGATATTCAGCCCTGTCATAGTAGGGTTTTAGGCGGTTGACATTAAGCACCCTAAGGGGACTCCTGGCAGTGCCCAGGTCTACCAAGTAGGTAACCTCACCATTTTTCTCAAAAATTAGATCTGGTCCACTCCATTTGTCCTGGAGTGATCTTGGGGCCACATGCTCCAATACCCACAACTTCTGTCCTGGGTGGTTCTGGGTCAGGACAGCCTTCTGGTCATGCAATTGCTTTTGCAGCTCCTGGCTGGCCTGATGGTTTTTACTGGCCTTTTTCATGTACTCAGCCATTCTTGATCTTAGGCCAAGTACATAATCCACAATGTCCTGTTTAGGAGGTTTTAAAGGTTGTTCCCAACCCTCCTTAACAAGTGCAAGGGGACCTCTCACAGGGTGCCCAAAGAGGAGTTCAAAGGGGCTAAAGCCTACTCCTTTTTGGGGTACCTCCCTGTAAGCAAACAGGAGGCAAGGTAACAGGGCATCACATCTCCTTCTGAGTTTTTCAGGGAGTCCCATTATCATAACTTTGAGAGTTTTATTAAACCTCTCAACCAGACCATTTGTTTGTGGATGATAAGGAGTAGTGAACTTGAACTTCCCATGCCACTGGATTCAAGCTAGCCTGGCTGATGAGGGGTGAAACCCCGAAACCGGTCCCAGGATGCTTGTTTCCGGTCCAGTGAGGACCCGGCTTGGCAGTTCGGTCTGGACTGTTCCCATGAGGAACAGGGTCAAGACTGATTTGCATATGGCTGGGTCCAAACTGGGGTGGCATGGTGAGCAAAAGAACGATGGATTAAACCCAGATCTATGACTGGGGGTGAGTGTTTGACAATGTTCAGCATTCCGTCCATCACTTGTTGTTTTTGCTTTGTCGCCCTAAGTGGGAAGGGTATGCCCAGACGTGGGTCCCGTGCTTCCCATGCCACTGGATTCAAGCTAGCCTGGCTGATGAGGGGTGATACCCCGAAACCGGTCCCAGGATGCTTGTTTCCGGTCCAGTGAGGACCCGGCTTGGCAGTTCGGTCTGGACTGTTCCCATGAGGAACAGGGTCAAGACTGATTTGCATATGGCTGGGTCCAAACTGGGGTGGCATGGTGAGCAAAAGAACGATGGATTAAACCCAGATCTATGACTGGGGGTGAGTGTTTGACAATGTTCAGCATTCCGTCCATCACTTGTTGTTTTTGCTATGTCGCCCTAAGTGGGAAGGGTATGCCCAGACGTGGGTCCCGTGCTTCCCATGCCACTGGATTCAAGCTAGCCTGGCTGATGAGGGGTGATACCCCGAAACCGGTCCCAGGATGCTTGTTTCCGGTCCAGTGAGGACCCGGCTTGGCAGTTCGGTCTGGACTGTTCCCATGAGGAACAGGGTCAAGACTGATTTGCATATGGCTGGGTCCAAACTGGGGTGGCATGGTGAGCAAAAGAACGATGGATTAAACCCAGATCTATGACTGGGGGTGAGTGTTTGACAATGTTCAGCATTCCGTCCATCACTTGTTGTTTTTGCTTTGTCGCCCTAAGTGGGAAGGGTATGCCCAGACGTGGGTCCCGTGCTTCCCATGCCACTGGATTCAAGCTAGCCTGGCTGATGAGGGGTGAAACCCCGAAACCGGTCCCAGGATGCTTGTTTCCGGTCCAGTGAGGACCCGGCTTGGCAGTTCGGTCTGGACTGTTCCCATGAGGGACAGGGTCAAGACTGATTTGCATATGGCTGGGTCCAAACTGGGGTGGCATGGTGAGCAAAAGAACGATGGATTAAACCCAGATCTATGACTGGGGGTGAGTGTTTGACAATGTTCAGCATTCCGTCCATCACTTGTTGTTTTAGCTTGTATGTCACACCACACTCCTTCCACATTGCTTTGAGAAATGCAGACATGAAGTTACTACCTCTGTCTGACACCACTTCCTTAGGGAAGCCCACCCTGGAAAAGATTCCCAGGAGGGCCTTTGCCACTGCAGGAGCTGTAGTGGTCCTTAAGGGGATAGCTTCAGGATACCTAGTGGCATGGACCAGTAACACAAGGATAAACCTATTGCCTGAAGCTTTTGGAGGGTCAAGGGGGGCAACTATGTCAACCCCTACCCTTTCAAGGGGCACCCCAACCACAGGAAGTGGAATTAAGGAGGCCTTTGGAGTGCCACCAGTCTTGCCACTGGCTTGGCAGGTCACACAAGAGCGACAAAACTCTTTGGTGTCCTCTGACATATGAGGCCAGAGAAACAGGGGAACAACTCTGTCCCAAGTTTTACTTTGGCCCAAATGCCCAGCCAAAGGAATGTCATGTGCCAAGGTAAGAAGAAACTCTATGTATTGCAAACGAACGACTAATCTCCTGGCAGCTCCAGGTTTAGGGTCCCTTGTCTCAGTGTACAGGAGGTTGGCTTACAGCTATCACTGACATCCCCATTCTGCTGTTTGACAGCTTGCTGTCTCAAACCCTCTAGAGTGGGACATGTCTGCTGTGCCACACGCAGCTCTTCCCTAGCAGGCCCCCTTCGACCCAAAAGCTCAGCGGTGTCTGCTGCCAGCTCATCTGGTGTAGGTTCTGCACAGAGATAGGATTCCTCTTCCTCAAAAGGGGAATCTTCTGGTGAGGGAGGGATAGTGGGCAAGGATTTACCCTTCCCACCCCTAGCTTTTGGGAGCACTTGTTCCATTGTTCCAGGATCCAAGTTTCCCTGCCCTTTTTGCTTTTTGGCCTGAGCCCTTGTTAAAGCAAAAATATGCCCAGGAATGCCCAGCATTGCTGCATGAGCCTCCAACTCCTCTTCAGCCCGAGCGGTTGTCTCCAAACCATTGCCTAGTAAGAAATCTACAGGTAATACAGTGGCTACCACAACTTTGTATGGACCAGTAACCCCCCAGTTGAGATTCACAACAGCCATGGGGTGGCTAATTGTGTTATTGTGAGCATCAGTCACTTGGTACTGCTGACCAAGTAGTTGTTGATCAGGGTGAACCAGTTTCTCTATAACCATAGTTACACTGGCTCCTGTGTCCCTGTAGGCCTCAACTTCAACACCATTAATTAGGGGTAGTTGTTTGTACTTACCCATATTAAGGGGACAAGCCACCACTGTGGCAAAGTCAATACCACTATCAGAGACTAAAACTGCCTCTGTGGTCTCCCTAACAAGACCAACCCCAACTACACTGCCAATAGTGAGCCCAGCTACACCCTTGGATTGGCTATTAGTAGAAGACATCCCACCACCACTGCTATTATTAGGGGCATTAGAGGTTGCAATTGGGGTTGTGGTAGTGGGAGCCTTGGTGTTTTTCTTTGGACAAGTGGCATCACTTGCCCAATGGCCTTTTACTTAAATAACACCATGGCTTTTTCTGATTATGAGAAGAGGATTTGGAGCCACCACCTCCAGAGGATTTTTGTGGGCCTGATGAAGACTCAGAATGTTTTTTATCTTTGTTCCCACCCTTGTCAGAAGACTTACCATCCTTCTTCTTGCCATCCTTGTCGCCCACTGTATGAACTTTTCTGTTCACTCTTGTCCTGACCCATTTGTCTGCCTTCTTTCCCAATTCTTGGGAAGAGGTCAGATCTGAGTCTACCAAGAACTAGTGTAACAAATCAGACACACAATTATTCAAAAAACGCTTTCTCAGGACTCGATTATACAGGCTTTCATAGTCAGTGACCTTACTGCCATGTAACCAAGTCTCCAAGGACTTCACTGAACAGTCTACAAAGTCTGTCCAGTCTTGAGAGGACTCTTTTCTGGTGTCTCTGAACTTAATCCTGTATTGTTCAGTGGTTAAGCCAAATCCATCCAAGAGTGCATCCTTCAAGACTTTGTAGTTATTAGCATCACTTTCTCTGACAGTAAGGAGCCTATCCCTACTCTTACCAGTGAAAGGTAGCCACACGATTGCAGCCCACTGCCTTTGAGGGACCAACTGTACCATACAGGCCCTCTCAAGTGCAGCAAACCACTCGTTAATGTCATCCCCTCCTTGTAAGGGGGGACTATCTTATGCAGGTTTCTGGAATCTTGCTCTCTAACAGGATTGCTTACAAAAACACTGCTGCTGCCACCATGGGGAACTAACCCCAACCTCTGCCTCCCTTTCCACATCCAGAGATTCCCTGTCTAAGGCCAGCTGCTGCTGTTTAAGCTTCAGCCTGGCCTCTTCCAACCTCAGCTTTCTGAGTTCCCTTTCCATTAAATTATCCTCAGGGTGGGAGGCGTGGGAATTGTGAGACACAGAAGAAATGTGGGAATTTGCAGAGCTGGACCTGTCCCTAACTGGCTGGACTTGGCCTTTAGGAGTGAAAGATGCCCTACTAATGTGTGACCTCCTCCCACTACTAGTGTCACTAGGTGGCCTGTTAGCTGGCAGGTCATTGGAAGAACCCTCCCCTGCATCCTCAGGGGACTCCTCTGAGTCTGACTGGGTACCCCCCTCCTCTACCTCCTGATCCTGGGATGGGCCAGACTGGTTCTGGTCACTTTCTAGGAGTAGGCTAAGGAGAAGATCTTTTATAGGATTCTTGCCAATTGCTAAACCTCTTTCAATGAAGAGATCCCTCAAACTTTTAAAGTTTAGATTCCCATATGTTGCCTAGACAACTGTGGGAGTAAGCTCTACTGCAGGCATGACAGAAAGGGTTTAGGACAGAGAGAGAACAACGTTTTTAGAACTTTTAATAGAACAAAGAAAAAAGTTTTGAAAACTTCTGAAAACTTTTTAAACTTTTCAGAAACTTTTCAGAAAGTTTTAGAGATGGAAAGTTAAACTGTTTAGATTACTGTGTTTATTCTGAAGTATTTGGTATGTGTTTTTCTTATGAAAAGCACCAATGACAAAGTGGTAAAGCAGTTACAAGTACTTATCCCACTGCTGCCACCAATGTAGGAGGCTGGCCTGGCTTATAGTGGGTACCTTGTGGTACTTACACCTTGTGACAGGTCCAGTTATCCCTTATTATTAGAATAGTAGTGTTCTAGCAGTTTAGGCTGATAGCGGTAGCTATAGCAGAGCAGCTTAGGCTGAACTAGGAGACATGTGAAGCTCCTACTATACCACTTATATCATATAGCACTATATCACAAGAAAACACAATACTCAGAGTTACTAAAAATAAAGGTACTTTATTTTAGTGACAATATGCCAAACGTATCTGAAAGGATATACACCCTTAGGAGGTAAGAAATATACACAAAATATACACACAAACCAAAATCAGGTAAGTAAACAGTTAGAAAAGTAGTGCAGACACTGTAGAACACAATAGAATGCATCATTCCGACCCTGGCGGGCGGCGGGCGGCGCCCGCCGGGCGGAAACCGCCCAAACACCGCCCCGCGGTGAAATGACCGCGGGGAGCATTCTAACTTTACCGCTGGCCCGGCGGGCGATCTTCAAAAGATCGCCCGCCGGCCCAGCGGGAAAGCCCCAGCAAAGATGAAGCCGGCTCCGAATGGAGCCGGAGGATTTGCTGGGGTGCGACGGGTGCAGTTGCACCCGTCACGATTTTCAGTGTCTGCCAAGCAGACACTGAAAATCTTGCTGGGGCCCTGTTAGGGGGCCCCTGCACTGCCCATGCCAGTGGCATGGGCAGTGCAGGGGCCCCCAGGGGCCCCACGACACCCGTTCCCGCCAGCCTCTTCCTGGCGGTGTAAACCACCAGGAACATGCTGGCGGGAAGGGGGTCGGAATCCCCATGGCGGCGCTGCATGCAGCGCAGCCATGGAGGATTCCCCCAGCCGGGGGAAATCCGGCGGGAAACCGCCGGACCCGGCTGGGCGACCGCGGCTTCACAGCCGTGGTCGGAATACCTGATGTAGCACCGCCAGCCTGTTGGCGGTGCTACCTCCGGCCTCCACCCTGGCCGTAATGAGGCCCAATAGGCCTAGGGGCAACACAAACCATATACTCCAAAAGTGGAATGCAAACAACAAATGGATCCCAGGCATAGTGTAGTGTGTAGAGGGTCGCTGGGAGTGTAAGAAAACACTAAGGGTGTCCAAGATACCCCACCCCAAGACCCTGAAAAGTAGGAGTAAAGTTACCCTACTACCCCAGAAAGAGAGTAAAGTCGAGATAGGGATTTCTGCAAAGACAACAACTGACTGCAAAGCACTGAAGATGGATTCCTGGACCTGAGGATCTACAAAGGAAGGATTCCAAGTCCAAGAGTCACACAAGTGTCCGGGGGGTCAGGAGCCCACTAAACCCCGGATGAAGGTGCAAAAAGGGCTGCCGTTGGGTGGGAGAAGCCGAAGATTCTGCAACAACAGAAGGTGCCAGGAACTTCTCCTTTGGTCAGAAAATGTCCCACGGTATGCTGGAGGATGCAGAGTTGTTTCCATGCAGAAAGACAACAAACAAGCCTTGCTAGCTGCAAGAGTCTCACTTGTGTATTTTGGGTGCTGCCAGGGCCCAGGAAGGACCAGGAGGTCACCCCTTGGAGGAGGAGACAGAGGGGATGCTCAGTAACAGTGAGAGCCCATGCAGAAGCAACCAGTACCCACAGAAGCACCTGAACAGGCATTCAGAATATCTGAGTACGACGGTCATCTCAGCACAACAAAAGAGGATCCCAGGAAGTCGGAGGTCAACTCAGCGAGTTGGGCAATGCAGGACGGGGTGCTGATGGACCTGGGCTGTGCTGTGCACGAAGGAAGTCCTGCAAAAGTACAAAGAAGCCCTAGCAGCTGCAGATCACGCAGTACACAGGATTACTGTCTGACTGTCTGGCATGGGGAGGCAAGAACGTACCTCCACCAAATATGGACAGAGGAACCACTGGACTGTCAGGGTCACTTGGATCCAGCTCCTGTGTTCCAGGGACCATGCTCATCAAGATGAGAGGGGACCCAGAGGACCGGTGATGCAGAAGTTTGGTGCCTGCATTGGCAGGGGGAAGATTCCATCGACCCATGGGAGATTTCTTCTTGGCTTCCAGCGCAGGGTGAAGGCAGACAACCCTCAGAGTATGCACCACCAGGAAACAGTGGAGAAAGCCATAAGGATGAGGTGCTACAATGTTGCTGGTAGTCTTCTTGCTACTTTGTTGTGGTTTTGTAGGCGTCCTGGATCAGTCAGCGGTCATCCTTGGCAGAAGTCGAAGAGAGAAGTACAGAGGAACTCTGGTGAGCTCTTGCATTCGTTATCTGATGAGAAACCCACAGGAGAGACCCTAAATAGCCTTCAGAGGAGGATTGGCTACCTAACCAGGTAAGAGCCTATCAGGAGGGGTCTCTGACGTCACCTGCTGGCACTGGCCACTCAGAGGTCTCCAATGTGCCCTCACACCTCTGCATTCAAGATGGCAGAGGTGGCATTCAAGATGGCAGAGCGTGGCATTCAAGATGACACGCTGGAGGAGCTCTGGGCACCACTCCCCTTTCCATTGTCCAGTTTTGCGCCAGAGCAGGGGCTGAGGGCTCCCTGAACAGGTGTAGACTAGCTTATGCAAGGAAGGCACCATCTGTGCCCTTCAAAGCATTTCAAGAGGCTGGGGGAGGCTACTCCTCCCCAGCCCTTAACACCTACTTCCAAAGGAAGAGGGTGTAACACCCTCTTTCAGAGGAAATCCTTTGTTCTGCCTTCCTGGGACTGGGCTGCCCAGACACCAGGAGGGCTGAAACATGTCTGAGGGTTGGCAGCAGCGGTAGCTGCAGAGAAATCCCCAGAGAGCTAGTTTGACAGTACCCGGGGTCCATGCTGGAGCCCCGGGGATGCATGGAAGTGTCCCCCCAATATCAGAATGGTATTGGGATGACACTTCCATGATCTTAGACATGTTACATGGCCATGTTCGGAGTTACCATTGTGAAGCTACACATAGGTATTGACCTATATGTAGTTCACGCGTGTAATGGTGTCCCCGCACTCACAGAGTCTGGGGAATTTGCCCTGAACAATGTGGGGGTACCTTGGCTAGTGCCACGGTGCCCTCATACTAAGTAACTTTGCACCTCATCTTCACTAAGTGAGGGTGAGACATATAGGTGACTTATATGTTACTTGAGTGCAGTGTAAAATGGCTATGAAATAACGTGGACGTTATTTCACACAGGCTGCAGTGGCAGTCCTGTGTAAGAATTGTCTGAGCTCCCTATTTGTGGCAAAAGAAATGCTGCAGCCCATAGAGATCTCCTGGAACCCCAATACTCTGGGTACCTAGGTACCATCTACTAGGGAATTATAAGGGTGTCCCAGTGTGCCAATCAGAATTGGTAAAATTAGTCACTAGCCTGCAGTGACAATTTTAAAAGCAGAGGAAGCATAAACACTGAGGTTCTGGTTAGCAGAGCCTCAGTGATACAGTTAGGCACCACATAGGGAACACATACAGGGCACACTTTATGAGCACTGGGGTCCTGGCTAGCAGGATCCCAGTGACATAGGCAAAAACAAACATACACACAAGTAAAAATAGGGGTAACATGACAGGCAAGATGGTACTTTCCTACAGTCACTAAAAGAAAGTACGTTTATTTTTAGTAACTCTGAGTATTATATTTGTTATGATATAGTGCTATATGATATAAGTGGTATAGTAAGAGCTTTGCATGTCTCCTAGTTCAGCCTAAGCTGCTCTGCTATAGCTACGTCTATCAGTCTAAGCTGCTAGAACACTACTAATCTACTAATAAGGGATAACTGGACCTGTCACAAGGTGTAAGTACCATCAGGTACCCACTATAAGCCAGGCCAGTGTCCTACAGTTTCCCCCTGTCGCTTTGCCATCAGACTTCCTATTTTTTCTGACTTCATTTTTGCCGGCCTTGGGACTCTGAGCACTTTACCATTGCTAACCAGTGCTAAAGTGAGTGTGCTCTCTGCTCAAAACATGGTAACATTGTTCTATACCCAATTTACATATTTAATTTACATACAAGTCCCTAGTAAAGTGCACTACATGTGCCCAGAGACTATTAATTTAATATTACTGGTGGACCTGCAGCACTGATTGTGCCACCCACTTAAGTAGCCCCTTAAGCATATCTCAGCCCTTTCATTGCAGAGCCTGTGTGCAGTTTAAACTTCTATTTTAACCCAGCAAAAAACCCTTTTGCCAGGCACAAATTTTCCTTTTTGATACATATGTCATCCTAAGCTAGGCCCTGGACAGTCCAAAGATCATGGGGCAAAGTATTTACAAGGTTGGATGTAAACCTTTAGGTTTAGTGAAGAACTCTAAATTGTTTTTCACTACTGCAATGCCTATTTCTCCCAATGGATACCTCCATGATTGCCTTATCATATTTTATAAGTGTAATTCCCAAATGGGAAGGGGTAACTGATTCATGTTTGTTGTCTCTGGTATCCTGGTTTAAAATCTTAACTTATGTTGAAACCAGATTTAAATTGCAATTCTGAAAATGCTACTTTTAGAAAGTTGGCATTTTCTTGCCTTAGCCATTTGGCCCTGCAGGATGTCTCTGGCCACATGTCTGGATGATGTCGGCAGTTGGGCTTTGTGTACTCCTCATGGACAGCCACACACAATGTGATCTTACTTGTCACTGACGGGATGGAAGAAAGTAGCTGGGCCTAGTCTCACTTAAATTGAATGGGGTGTGTCCTATCTCCACACAAAGTAGTGCATACCCCCTGTTGTTAGTCTGTAGCCAGGGCAGGGAAGGCAGAACATCTGTGCACTTCAATGGCATACCTCTAGAAGCTTCTCCCCACTTTGAATGTATAACTGTGTATAAAGAAGGACCCCAGAATCCACCACTTCAGTGCCCTTTTGAATACATGGATACTCTGTCAGGAAGAAGGACTGTTGTGCTGCTGGACACCTGCTTTGCTGTGCAGACCTGCTGCCCTCCTCCCTGGGTGAAAAGGACTAGACCTACATTACTTGAATCCAGAACCCATAGTTCTCCTGATCTGAAGTCTCAAGGACATAACAGGCTTCCAACAGCCATTCATATGCACCTGGTCTCTGCCATCTGTCAGTCTTCCCTAACATGTGGAGTCATCCCAGTCCTGGAACTTTTGGAAGTGGGCCTAAATCATTCTGCCAGCCTCTGTGGATCCAGCAGAAATGCTGCATCTCCTCTGCTACATGGCAGAAATCTGAGATGAACTGACACATTGCCACACTGCATTGATTGGAACTACCACAGAAGACCTGCAGTGCAGCTTAAATATTTATCCCTGGTGCAGGCCCTCACATCGCTTCTCAATGGCAGCCTCAATGACAACAATGGACTCCACTTCAGAAGCCTCATTAACGGGATCCTTGATAACAACACAACAGGACCTCACACCGCAGCCTTGCAGCATCTCAAAACTGATGCATCGCCTTGGCTGCTTGACTCATCTGCGATGTGTATCCCTGAAATGCTCCTCAAACCAGCATTTAAGGCACTCTGTTCAGTGAACTTAACAGGGTCCCTGTAGCCAGCCTGCACTTCATTGTGGGTAGCCTTAACTTGTGATTTTGTCCCGGTCTGGCACGACCAGATAGTCAAAGTTCTGGCTTTACACCTATTGGTTCTAATAAGCTCAATAACTCTTGTTCTACTAATTAGATTTTTGTTTTTTTGGTCATGTTTTATTAATTAAATTTAGCTATATTCTTCTAACCTGCTGGGAACTTTTTGTGTGCCGTTCTCACTGCAGTACTATTTGAAGTGCTACACAAAATTTCACACATTACGTCTAAGTTAAGCCTGATGACTGTGTGCCAAGCTACTAGAGGTTTGAGCCCAGGTTAATTTAGGGTTTGCTTGTGCCTTAGCCTGAGTAGGATTGTGGCTGCTGCTTAACCATGGTTCACACTCCAGTCAACCAGTACCGCAAATTCTAACAGCTTTGAACAGCCCAGTGGGCTGGGTGAAGTGTATTTAAAAAGTACATATATTTTTAAAGTTTACATGTCCTCTTAAATTTGCTTTTCACTGTTGGGTTGGGTTTTGTGTTATGTACCTGGACCACAGAACATACTTTTGGACATAATTGTCCATCCTACAGAGATGACATCCAACAAACAAAGGCATGCATTGTCCAGTTTCTGCTATGTGACCAAGCTACTGAGTCACATATCATGGCTTCCCAGGTATTACCAAACTGTCTGCACTGTGGGAATGTCATTTATGCAATACGCCTGCACAGCACAAATATGACCTGTGTGAAAAAGACAACAGGGCTGTGGCAGTAAGGGACCTGCCATGAGTCAAAGACACACATTGACAATAATGCTAAGTACACATGTGGACTAGATCAGTAACTTACTTCTGGACCCATTCACCATCCAATCGAAGGAATGAGGCATTCTCGTTCCTTTGAGACCCTATGGGTGAGCAGTGCACTCTAAAATACATGATTGATTGACTGATTGGGCAGGATATTACACCAGAGCCGCATATTGCCCACATGACAGGATCTGCTGGGGAACATGGAGTGGCCACAGTGCCACAGTTGTATAGCCACAGTGACTCCACTCCATCCTAGACTAGAAGCCACACTGGGAGATACATGTGACAGGCCCTGATCTCTGCAGGTTGAGTAGACAGAACCCACATGACACTGCACTCCCATCACCTCCATGCATGACAGTTCACCACGTAGCCAACAGCAAATTGGCATGCTTTGTTTGTGCCAACCTGAAGAGCAGAAAGATTCATGATACGCCATCAAAGCAACAGTCTAGCAAGGGCAGATGTGTGAAGA
Source organism: Pleurodeles waltl (assembly GCF_031143425.1). Taxonomy (NCBI): domain Eukaryota; kingdom Metazoa; phylum Chordata; class Amphibia; order Caudata; family Salamandridae; genus Pleurodeles; species Pleurodeles waltl. The sequence continues at coordinate 1,050,823,181 of NC_090437.1, read as the reverse complement.
AATGTATTTGGCACCATTGCTCAAAATACTCTCAACTGACTGACACAATATGTATATACTGCTCATGTTGTCATGCACTTACATGTTGTCATGAATCATGAGGAAGGAGATGTAAGTGGATGGCAGTAACATCTCCTCACCTAGTTTTGTACCCCCAACACAGGATGGATCTAGGAACCCAAAAAACCCACACCCCACAATGTCAATAAACTCAACAAATGGCATTGGCCACCATTTCCAGCACATTGACCCTCCCATTGATGCCACACTGACTGCACCTACAGGCACATGGGTAGTCAAACTGGCGCACATGGCCACAATCTAGCCTGTGAGGAGGGAAAGGATGGTGAAGTACAGAGAAAACTGTGCATATGAGGTACTTATCTGTTTCTCTGGGGGTACCATACAGCTGACGATACAGGGGTAGGATCTCGTCCACTAGCCTCTCCAGCTCCTCTGGAAGTAGCATGATTGCCCCCAGAGATGAGACACAGCAGCTCAATAGGGCTTGCTGGTAGCAATATCAACATCTCGTGAATAATTCTGCAGAACATGGTGGTCACATCGGGTACCGATGGTCATCACTGCCGGCGGACACAGCCATTGGCTTGTGACCACCACTGACAAAAATGTTAGCCCATGGCTGTGTAAGCGGCAGTTAAAACCGCCTACGTCCATGATGACTTCTGCGGGGAGTCGTGGTGGTTACTAATGTCCAGTGGAGCATCAGCCATTTTAGAGGCCTAAAATGTGGTATTTAACTTCACTAACTGTGTCACACATCTGAATATCAATATGTTGTTTGCAGTGCACAGGCATGCTGATCCTGTCTTGTCATGTAGGACCCACTACTCAAACATTATTGTTATATGTTGCAGGGCACAGATGGCATTTTACAGTGGGGCACAGTCCACACCCATCAAAGTTTGTTTCTGTGGTCAGGATATCCAGTCACATTTTGAAGGGCACTTCTGATGCACATAATTGAGTTGGGTTCAGATACACATTGTGGACACAGGTGTGGTAAACCATGGGGGTCACACGTGACCATTGTGTTATTAGCAGCAGTGATGTGTACTTGTTGCCATGTCTATCCCTTCTAAATGGACTTGTCACATGTTATCAATGACATGCATCATGTATTTAGCTGGGGACACAATGACTAATGTTAGAACTTATTTTTTGTCATATATAGGTATCCAGGGAAAGGGAGGATGCATCAACCACCTGTTCATAGTCCACTGCCGACCTTCAGACTATGGAAGAATGTCAGGTCATACTGCTCTACGGTATGAATCGATAAACAATAGGGAACTTCTGTTGTCAGTTGAAACCAGATCTGATGCCAGCTATGTGTCATCCACCCAGCATACCACTCATTGTACAAGTCATATCAGTATTGCACTTCCTAGCCACAGGTTCCTTCCAACATACAGTAGCCCTGTCAGCTGACATGTCCCAACCTATGTTTAGTTTCGTTTTGAAGCATGTCCTTTCAGCAATGTTGAAACACCTGAGCAGCTACGTCCAGTTTACCGAACATGAGGATTTAGCCCATGTGATGGCTGACTTTTATGGTTTTCTACACATCCCACAAGTGGTGGGGGCTATTGATGGCATACATGTTGGCTTGATCCCACCGCATGCCAATGACCGAGTATACAACAATGAAAAGAACTTCCATTCAGGCAATGTTCAAGTTGTATGTTTGGGGTATCTGAACATTTCACAGGTCTGCGCTCATTATCCGGGTTCAGACCGTGATTCCTTCATTATGAGAACAGCACTACTTCACAGCTGATGTCACAACTGTACCTGGAGAGGGCCTGGCTGGTTGGTAAGTCACATCTGTCCACACTGCAGTGGTGGGTGTTTTGTCATTCACACCTCCTGGAGTGTTTGCTGGACGTCCCCGTTTGCGGGGGGGGTCTGGGGGTCTGCTGCTATTGAAGCAGGTGTTTCTTGGACAGGTTCTTCCCCTGACCGGACCTCCCTTCCAGTGGCTGCAACCGATGAAGGGCCTGGTGTTGCTGCACAAGAGGAAAGGATAGATTTTTGTTGACAATCCCTGATAAGGGTACTGTTAAGGTCCCTCAACACACCTGTGATGTGGGCCATGTTGGTATTGTGGAAATCCCACTGTTTACACATATTCCTATGGACGTCCCTCTGCACCTACTTGATCATTCAGAGTTCTATAAGTACCAGGCCAATCACACCTAGGGACTCCTGATAGACCCCCAAGACGTGGCTGATAGGGTCCTGGTCAGAAGCATGCCCAGTCACATCACCCCTCTGGTCAACAGTATCCCTCGCACGTACCCTACCCCAATGGGGCTGTGCCCCTGTCCAGTGGTTCCAGGTCCATCATTGTCCAAGGTGTGGTGCAGCAACTCAGGACAAGATTGTAGACACTGTGCTAGGGACACAGATTGAGGGTTGAATGGCTGTTTGTGATGTCAAGGCAACCAGGCTGGGAGGTGGTGATGTTTCCACAGTGAGACACACTATAGGGGTATGACCAGGTAGTCCAGATGGGCCTGAACCATCCTCCACGTAATGACATCCAGTAGTGTCTTCTTCACTGAGGACTTTATCCATGGGGGTAGTGTTAGTCTCTTCAGCGACCTCTGTGTGCTAAGCTCGATTGAGTGATGTAAAACATACCACGTTACTGGTTGTATTGTGTGATCTACCTCCCAAAGATTACAATAACATTTGCAAAGCCCTTGTACATAGGTGATTTGCAAGTTATAATGTTGTGACAGGTAACCATGCTATTAGTTGTATTGCCATGAGATTTGTGAAGCTTGCCAATTCCATTTAAGTCAGGCAGCTGCTGAATTGTGCAGGTCATTAGCACTTAGGAGGATGGGCTAAGAATGACATCTTGCCACCAGCGCAGGCAGAACAGTGACTGGGCAGGATATGGCATTGACCATTCTGGGGCTGTTAGAAATTAGGTCTCTAGTTGACGATCAGTTTGCACTCTGTCCAACTTCACTCTAGTCAGGGCAAGAGAGATACTCAATTAAGATAATCTCTGCTCACCCCTTGGTAGCTTTTCACAAGCAGTCAGGTTTATCTCAAAGGCAATGTGTAAAGTATTTGTACCAACTGTAGGAAAGTACCATCTTCCTTGGCATGTTATCCCCATTTTTACCTGTATGTCAGTATGTTTTTGCCTGTCTCACTGGGATCCTGCTGGTCAGGACCCCAGTGCTCATAGTTTATGGCCTAATGTGTGTGTCTGTGTAGTGCTTGACTGTGTCAGTGGGGCTCTGCTAATCAGAACCTCAGTGTTTATGCTCTCTCTACTTCTAACTTTCTCACTGTAGGCTAGTGACTTCATTTACCAATCTCCCAGTCATAAGTCCCTAGTATATGGTACCTAGGTACCCAGGGCATTGGGGTTCCAGGAGACCCTTATGGGCTGCAGCATTTCTTTTGCCTCCCATAAAGAGCTCAGACAAACCCTTCCACAGGCCTGCCATTGCAGACTACTTAAAATAGTGCACACGCTATTTCACAGCCATGTTCACTGCACTTAAGTAATTTATAAGTCACCTACATGTCTAACCTTCACTTGCTGAAAGTTAGGTGCGAAGTTAGTAAGTGTGAGGGCACCCTTGCACTAGCAAAGGTACCCCCACATAATTCAGGGCCATTTCTCGGGACTTTGGGAGTGTGGGGACGCCATTACACGCATACACTACATATAGGTCAATACCTATATGTAGCTTCACAATGGTAACTCTGAATATGGCCATGTAACATGTCTAAGATCATGGAATGTTCCCCCCATTCCAAATATGGTATTGGGGAGCCAATTCCATGCATCCTGGGCGCTCCACTATGGACGCCAAGTACTGCCAAAACAGCCCTCTGAGGCTTGCACTGCAGCTACAGCTGCTGCGACCTCACAGACAGGGTTCCGCCCTCCTGGGGTCTGAGCAGCTCACTCCCAGGATGGCAGAACAAAGCATTTCCTCTGAGAGCAGGGTGTTACACCCTCTCCCTTTGGGAATAGGTGCTACAGGCTGGGAAGGGGTAGCCCCCCCAGCCTCTGGAAATGCTATGAACGTTACAGATGGTGCCTTCCTTGCATAAGACAGTCTACAATGGTTCAGGGACCCCTTGTCCCCTGCTCTGGCGCAAAACTAGACAAAGGAAAGGGGAGTGACCACTCCCCTGTCCATCACCACCCTAGGGGTGGTGCCCAGAGCTCCTCCAGTGTGTCCCAGACTTCAGCCATCCTGCTTTGCAAGGTGTGGGGGCACTCTAGAGGACTCTGAGTGGGGAGTGCCAGCAGGTGACGTCAGAGACCCCTCCTGATAGGTCCTTACCTGATAAGGTATCCAATCCCCCTCTTAGGGCTATTTAGGGTCTCTCCTGTGGGTTCTCTTCAGATTCTGCTTGCAAGTTTCCTTCAGGAATCCTCTGCAACTATTACTTCACCCTCTGACCTCAGATTAACCACAGCCTGCTCCAGGAATCGCTGTCACAGCAACAAAGCATCCACAAGGGATACTTTTCAGCTCCAGTCAGCAACTGCAACAGTTTACACGGTGTACATGCTCTGAGGACTCCCTGTCTTCACCCTGCACCAGAAGGACCGAAGAAATCTCCAGTGGGGTGACGGAGTCACTTCCCTGCTCACGCAGGCACCTTACAGAATGATGAGCGGTACCCTTGGACTCCTCTCACAGAGATGAATGTGCTCCTAAAGACACAGAGGGTGGACCCTATCGACACAGACTGTCCTGAGTTCCTGCTGACGCCATTTGGAGGAGGTAAGACCTTGCCTTCCCTGAGAGCAACGGTACCCCTGTGTACTGCATCTTCTTCAACTCCTAAGGCCTCTGTGCACTATTTGCAAAATTCCTTCATGCACGTCCTGGCCCAGGTCCCCAGCACTCCATCCTGCGATGCTCAACTTGCTGAGTTGTTCTCCGGCGGCGTAGGACTTTCCTTTTTTGTGCTGCACCAACCGTGTTCTGCACCTCCTTTGTCTCCATGACCTGGGACTCCCGTGGGTTCTGCCTGGCTCTCTAAAGTGCTGAGAGCCCCCTCTTCCTCCTCACACCGAGGCGAGGCCCCCAGGTCCCTCCTGGGTCCAGCCAGGGCCATTTTGACACAAAATGCATATTTGTTGTAACCAAAGCTTGTTGGCGACTTCCAACACAAAATCACGTCTGCATCCATCTTCACGTCGTGGGACATCTTCTACTTTATGCAGGAACCCACTGGCATCGTCCTAGGATGTATTCCTGCAGTCTTCGTCCAATCGGGAACTCTTCTTTCGTACCCTCTTCTGGGTTGGCAGGGGCTCCTGCCCTTCCTGGAACTTCTGTCGACTTTTGGACTTGGTCCCCTACTTTTCCACATCTTCAGGTCCAGGAATCCAGCAGTTGTTGTTTGTGGACTTGGTTGTTACTGCAAAATCCCAATCACAAAGTGAAGTACTTTACTCCTGCTTTTCCGGGCTCTGGGGTGGAGTAATTTACTTACCTTTACTGTATTCTTGCTCTCCTAGCGATTCTGCACACACTACACTTGTCTAGGGGGGAATTTGTGATTCACATTCCACTTTCTTAGTATATGGTTTGTGTTGCCCCTAGACCTATTTTCTCCCCTTGCATTCTATATCATTTACTATTGTTTGCACTGTCCTATGATTAATTACTTGTCTAATTTTAGTGTATATATTGTGTATAATACTTACCTCCAGAAGGAGTATTGCCTCTAAGGTATCTTTGGTACTGTGTCACTCAAATAAACTACCTTTATTTTTGGTAACACTGAGTATTATCTTTACTTATGTATAAGTACTGTGTAAATATAAGTGGTATTGCATGAGCTTTGTGTGTCTCCTAGTTCAGCATAAGCTGCTCTTCTATAGCTACCTGTATCAGCCTAAGCTGCTAGAACACTACTACTTCACTAATAAGGGATAACTGGACCTGGTAAAAGGTGTAAGTACCCAAGGTATCCACTACAAACCAGGATAGCCTCCTACACCAACACACAGAGTAATACAGTAAAAAAATTACAAAATGGACACCACACCAGTTTAGAGAAATCAGCAATATTAATCTAAACCAAACAAGACAAAAACAACAAAAATCCAACACACACAAGTCAAGTAATGATTTTTTTAAATAATAGATTTTTACTCCTTTGAAAACAATGGAAACGTTGTTACACAAAATAAAGGCACACGGGTGAGCGTGCATTGAGAAAAAGTCAGCGTTGTTTTTTCTCTCCCATAAGGGAGCGATACATTAATATCCAGATGGGGCACCTCTGGTCCACGCAGGTTAATATTGATTTTGACGCCCAGTGATGATGCGTGCAAAATCCGGCTGTAAAGCAGTAGAAACCTGCACTGCATGGGGTATGCGTCATTTTCAACAGCTGCAATGCAGGTGATGCATGGATTTCCCAGCCGCAATGCAAGTGGTGCCTCGATTTCAGCCATGAGGCAGGTGGTACATCAAAAGTTTTCAGTCCTTGTTCTACCAGCTTCACCTTTCAAGAGCCCAGTGACTGGATAGGGCACCACTTGGTAGGGCAAGAGTCCCAGCAGAGAGTCCAGATGCAGGTTGAGGAAGTCTTTGATGGCCCTGAGACTTCCAAACAGGAGGCAAGGTCAGTCCAAGCCCTTGTAGACACTTCACAGGCAGGAATATACCCCAAAGTCCTCTTTCAGGCAGAAGCAGCAACTGCAGGCCAACCCAGCAAAGCACAGTCACAGGCAAAGGGGCAGTATTCCTCCTCCAGCTCTTTAGCTCTTCTCCTTGGCAGAGGTTCCTCTTGGTTCCAGAAGTAATCTGCAAATCTGGGGTTTTGGGTGCACTATTTATACCACCTTTCTGCCTTTGAAGTAGGCAAACTTCAAAGGAACGTCTGTTGTTCACAAGATTCTTGCCCAAGCCTGCCCAAGCCTGGCTCCAGACTAACACCAGGGGATTGTAGACTGCATTGTGTGAGGTCAAGCACAGCCCTTTCAGGTATAAGTGAACCCTTCTCCCTCCACTCTAGCCTAGATGTGCCATCAGGATATGCAGGCTACACCCAGCTCCCTTTGTGTCACTATCTAGTGGAGAATCGCAAACAGCCCGTCAGTCTGAAACAGACAGGGAATACACAAGCAGGCAGAGGCACAGAATGGTTTAAGCAAGAAAATTACAAATTTCTAAAAGTGGCATTTTCAAACTGACAGTTTAAAAAACAATTTTACCAAAAGTTGTATTTTCAAATTGTTAGTTCAGAGACAACAAACTTCAAATCTCCCTTTGCTCCTAAAGGAAAACTGCACTCAAAAGTTATTTAAAGGCAGCCTCCATGTCAACCTAAGAGAGAGATAGACCTTGCACCAGTGATAACCACATTTGACAGTCTTACACTTTTAAGACATGTAAAAAACACACCCTACCTTTAACATACACTGCACCCTGCCCATGAGGCTACCAAAGGCCTACCTTAGGGGTGCTGCAGGCCTACTAGGACCATCTGATTTACAGGCCCTGGGCACCTCGTCTAGTAAATCAAATATGGCAATCATGGAAAAGCCAATTGCACATGCAATTTACACAGGTTACACTTGCACTTTAGCACTGGTCAGCAGTGGTAAAGTGCCCAGAGTATCAAAACCAGCAAAAATAAAGTCCAGCACACAGTCAACACATCGGAAGCAGAGGCAAAAAAGACAGGGGAGACTAAGACAAGGATGCCAGTTCTATCAGGGACCTAGTTGATAATCATGCAGGAATTTGTATATGTGATTGGAGTCATCATGTGGTTAGTGTAGTGTGAATATGTCTGTTGACAATAACATTTTAGTGATGCATCTTGAGGCTTTTGGGATCATTTTTTGCACACTGGGTAAGATGTCCCTCCTGTTCACCATAGTTTCTTCTTGGGAGGAGCTAGGTGGCCAGACAGATCTCTGAGTTGAGCATGATCTGTATCTTGGTCCCTCCCAGGTGAGTAAGTATCAATTGAGAGTTAGGAGGCAAGGGTTTTTGGACAAGTGACTACTGGTCTTCTGTTTGGAGTCACTTGAACAGTGCCTCCTGGGAGTTGCAGCCATGTCACTCCCTCTCCAAACACTTTACAATTGGTACCCTCCCGGGTAAGTAAACTTCATTTGAGAGTTCACTTACAGAAGCATTGTGACAAGCGGAACCTGGGGTGGTGATTGTAGTTAGCAAAACAGGGCCCATTGTGCTTTGCAGTCATATCACTCCCTCTAATTCCCAACACTTGACAATTGGTAACTTCCCAGATGAGTAAACTTAATTTGAGAGTTCACTGGCAGATGCATTGTGACAAATGGACACCAGGCTAGTGATTGTAGTTAACAAAACAGGACCCATTGGGCTTTGCACTCAAGTCACTCCCTGTACTTCCTGACACTTGACAATTCGTAAGCTCCCAGGTGGGTAAACTTAGACCTCGATTTAAGGAAAATGGCGCATCACATCATGAAGCACCACTTTTCTTGCGCCCCCCTGGATCCCTCTAAAGCCGCCATGCGTGCACCGTATTTAAGGCATAGAACACATTGGTGGTATTAGGAACAATAGCGTCTCAATTTTTGATGCTATTGCGGTGCTTTGCTCCACTAGCGTCAAGAATTCCAATGCTAGTAGAGCAAAGTGCAAGGAGGCCCATTGATTTCAATGGGTGTGTCCTTTTTCAGCAGGCGTTAAAACATGACGCTGAAAAATCTTGTAGATTACATTGCGACATTTTTGTGGGTCTCCTTGTGCCGGAATGCCCCATTTACATACCTTATACATGGTGCAGGCATAATGTGACGCAAAGGGTTGCAAAGTTACACAATGCATGCATTGTGACACTTTTTAGATATGGACCGGCATTTTTGGCAATCTAACCCACATTAGCATCAGACAAATGATGCTAATGTGGCTTTAGATGGTGCAAGGTGTTCTTAAATTTGGGCCTTAATTTGAGAGTTCACTAACAGGTGCACTGAGCCAAGTGCATACTGGGCTGGTGATTTGACTTACAGGAACAGGCCCTTCTGGGAGCTGCAGTCAAATTATTCCCTGTACTACACACAGTCTGCAAGTGTTATCCTTTCAGGTGAGTACTCTTCCATTGGGAGGTGACCAACAAGGGCAATTGGACAAGTAAACACTGGGCTTGTGTTTGGAGTAGGAAAGACAAAGCCTCCTTGTCTTGGCAGTCTCGTCACTTCCTCAACTTCATACACCTGAGAAATGTCACCCCCAGATGAGAACACAGCATGTGTGAGTTCTAAAACATGTATTTTCGAGAAGAGAACCCTGGACTGCTGGTTGGAGTGACAGTAAGAGAGCCTCCTGTGATTTGCAGTCATGGAGCTCCCAGCACTACACACACTACATAAATGGCATCCTTCCAGATGAGTACACATCAATAGAGAGTTAAGACACAGACAGAGAGTTTAGACAAGACAACACTGTGCTGGTCGTTGGAGTTACAGAGACTGGGCCTGCTGGGAGTTGCAGTCATGTCACTCTATATAGCACACACACTATACAAATGTCATTCTCCCTGGTGAGTACACTACAATGGGGAGTTAACAAACAAGGATATTTGGTAAATAGGGCACAGGGCTGGCTGAGTGCAGTAACAGTGCCTCCTGGCCTTGCCAGTCATGTTACCCCCTGTACTACACATACTATGCATAAGTTATCCTCCTAGATGAGTACACTACAATTAGGAGTTAACAAACAAGGGTATTTTGTGAAGAGGACACTGGGCTGGCTGAGTGGAGTAACAGTGCCTCCTGACTTGGCAGTCATGTAAGTCACTGTACTACATACACTTCACAAATGTTATTCTTCCTGGTGGGTACACTACAATTGGGTGTTTACACACAAGGGTATTTGGTGAAGGGTATACTGGTCTGTTGTATGGAGTTGTAGAACAATGCATGCTGGGAGTTGTAGTCATGTAACTCCCTATAATACACACACTATACACGTATGTTATATCTCCAGGTAGTACACTTGAATTATGAGATGCCAGACAGGGGTCTTTGGACAGATGGGCACTGGGCTGGTGAGTGGTGTGACAGTGAAGGTGGCAAAAAGGTGAGCAGTGAACATGCATGATATAGCATTTTGGGGACATTTGTATTGTTGTGACTTACCAGACTCCACTCCCTCAGGTATTTCTCTCAAGCCCTCAGGATGCAGGATGGCCAAGATCATCCTCTTCCAAGGATATATGCAATGGGACACTAGGATGGCCACTGTCACTCTTCTTGACATGCAGCTGGTGTCTGGAGATTAGGGAACAGACCTTGCCCCTGAGGTCATTCTACTTCTTTCTAATGTCCTCCTGTGTGTGCAGGGTGGTGTCTATAGCATTCACTCTGTTGAGTATCCTGTCCTGAGATGACTGTGCTGGGCATGTGCTCCAAACAATTGTGGCTCTACTCTTATGATTTCGTCCACCATGACTCTTAACCCTTCATCTGTAAAACAGGGATTTTTGGAATGTGACATGATGGAAAAAAACAAATTGAAATCAGAAGAGTGACAATGTCTTAATAAAGGGGGGTAGTGCAAAAGGGTGTAACTGGACAAAAGTGTGTGAAGGGTGTTGTATGGGATGGTGGAAAAAAAGGTGCCTAGCATTTGTTCAGTGTGGGAAAAGAGTTGCTCTGTTTTGCTGGGTCTTGCTGTGCAAAGGATTGTGGTGTGTGAAGGGTTATGCTTTATAGTGTCCTTTACATGTGTGTCCAGTATGGCAGTGTGTGTCAGCTGCGTTGTTTTCAGATTCATCCAATGTGCATTTGTGATTCACTTTGGGGTCCAAGAACCGCTGTGGTACGGACTGCCATTGGCTGACCACCATGGGTGCCCACCACTGTCATTTTTGGCTTGTAATACAGTCAGTGGTTAGTCACTGTGCTCTTGGGGTTGGAGTTCGAGATGACTATTTTTGGGCCGTCATGTTGCTGCCAGTCTGGAATTTTTGTTTGGTGGTCGGCAGTCCTGTCTGTGTAAGTCATAATACAGCAGTCTGCAAGACCGCTAACATGACAGTCTGGCAGTCCAACCACCAAAGTCATAATGAGGCCCCTAGCATCTAAACCCTGTCTCTGGGTCATGTGACTGGTTATAGTTGGCAGTTAATCTTTTTGTATTCCTCCTAGTCAGCCACACACAATAGAGAACTTTGTTGCGTCTGGATGGGCCATCATTGACAGGATGGGATGCTGTGTCCTGCCTTCACACAAATAGTCTGGAGCCAGGGCAAGGGAGAGAAGAAGCCTGTGCACTACAAAGCCAAACTTCTTAATGCTACCCTGACTACAAAGGAGGAAACAGGTATAAATATTGGACCTCAGACACCAACTCTTCAGTAAACGTCTGGACCCATGGAAGACTCTGCCAAGAAGAAAGGCTCTGTTCTGCTGCAAGGACTGCCACTCTGTTGGACTTCTGCCCTGAAGGACTGAGTGCCATGCTGTGCTGACCTTCTGGTCTGCTGCCTTCCTGCTTGGGTGAGATGAACTAGATTTACAACCAGTACCTAGGCCCACCAGAGTAACTCCAAGGGCCAAGTCTCTTGTATCTAACACCTGGACTCTTCAACTGTAACGCCCTACCCTGCCAGAAGGCACAGCCCCAGTCCTGGACCCTTGGAAGTGGCCTGAAGTTGATCTGTTATCCACCAACGTATCTCCTCTGCAGTGCAGAGTCTGCTGTCTCAGACATTTCACTGTATCAGGACTCCACATTGCAGCCTCGCAGCTCCTCAGAACCAACACATCTTCCCTGCTGTGTGATGCATCATTGACACTGTACTTCACATTGCAAGCCCTTGTCGACTAGATCCTTGATGATGTCACAGGACCTCACATCACAGTCTTGCAACCCTTGGAACTGATGCATTGCCTCGGCTGCATGACCCATCCCCGCTGCAGGGCTTTGTATCACAAGCCCTCCTTGATGGGATCCTCAACAGTGACACAGAACTCTGCATTGCAACCTCACATCCTCTCGGATCTGATGCATTACCTCAGCTGCATGAGGCATCCTTGAGGCAGGACCCGCCAATTCTCCTCAACTAGGATTTAAGGTACTGTTGTTCAGTGGGTTAAACTGGGTCCCTGTTGCCAGCCAGCACTCCATTGCAGTCGACCTGAGCTTCGGACTATGTCCATGTCTGGTGCAAACAGATATCTGCAGTGGGTGTTTTATGCTTTTTGGTTCTATTTTCACCTAAATCTTTAAAATTGCATATCTTCAGATTTACTGATAGTATTTTTGTCATTTTCATCTTGTTCGTTGATTATTATTGTGAAATGTAGGATATTGGTTGACTTGGGTGTAAGACCTGGTCACTAAACATCTACAATCCCTTGCAGGGTGAACCAAAAAAAGTCACTAAATTAACCTGTGCTTAACCCTGGGTACCTTAGCACAAACAAATAGCCAGGTTTAACTTAGAGGTAATGTGTAAAGTATTTGTGTAGCACACAAACAACAGTAATAAAGTAAAAACATAACACAAGAAAAATCCCAATCCAACTTAGAACATTAGGGTACATTTTAATAAATAATGTGCCATTAAAATGAACAAAATCCAATCAGTAGAACTGAAGTTATGAATTTCTAAATTTTAAGGTTCAAAATAGCACCTAAAAGATAAATGCACCAACTAAGGACATCTGGTCACCTTCAGCACAAGAACCAAGGGTCCAGAACTGATTGAATACCTTTTGGAGGTTCAGGATTTGCTCAGAAGGGTTCAAGGTACGGGTTTAAGAAGGTGCAAGCTTGTTATGTCCCTATGGCTCTGAACAGGAGGCCAGCAAACTAACTCTTGGAGTCAATTCTAGTTGTCCTGGGTGTAGATGTAGAAACAGGGCTCAACAGCAATGTTGGCCTCTGAGGGTTCAAGGCAGTCTCCAGGCAGGAAATCAGTCCTTCCAGGTACAACAGAAGTATGTAGAGTGCACAGCAGGTTACAGCAGCTGCCAGTCCTCTAAGAGGCATTCTGGAGGTCTAGTAGTAAACTGAAGTATGGGTCTGAAAGACCTATTTTCGCACCCTGGTGCCCTGCGTCTTGAAGATGGGAGACATTTCTAGAAAGGTTTTTTTTACATTCTAGGAGTTTCTTGACTCCCCTGTTCTGGCTCCAAGCTGGCTGCAGTGACAATGCAGGGTTGTTAGGCTTATTGTGTGAAGACATGACACAGCCTATTCATGTGCAGGTGGGACTGTGCTACACTCTGCCCCCATCCTGCCAGTTGATGGCACATTGGAGCACATCTAATCCCACTATTGTGTGACTATCTGGGAGGAATCTACTTAGCCTCACTGATAGCTACACCCATTCATCTGACCCAAGACAGGCTGTAGACACAAAGAGCTAAGGACAGGAAGATGCCAACTTTCTAAAAGTGGCATTTTCAAAATTATAATTGAAAATCTAACTTTATAATTAAAGAGGGTTTAGTGTTACAATTCCATAGGTACCAAATATGCACCGCATCTCAATTAGAAATTACAGCTTATTAAACATAATACAGAATCCCCAATGTTACTTATGGGCGTGTAGGCTGCACAATAGTAAAAAACAAATTTGGAAGTTTTTCACTACCAAGAAATGTAATACATAAAAAACCAACTCCTACTTTTTAACTGCACAGCACCCTGAACTAGGGGCTACCTAAAGCCTAACATAGGGGTTACATATATTTAATAAAACGGGGGTTCAAGGCTTGGCAAGGGGTTTCAATGCTTAGTCGACATGACAGTGTGACACTGCATTCAGGCTGCAATAGCAAGCCTGGGGGAAGATTTGCAGTGCTATGTGGGTGGGTTACTGCAGGCTCACTGGTAGCATTTCATTTACAGGCCCTATGTATATTGTATCCCATTCTACAAAGGTCTTAAAAATAAATAAAATATGTCAATTAGGTATACACCAATTTAACCATGTCTTAGGGAGAGAAAACAAGCTCTTTAGCACTGGTTAGCAGTGGTAAAGTGAACCTAGTCATGAGGCCAACAAAACAAATTTGGCAAAAAGTGGAAGGTAAAATGCAAAATGTTGGGGGTGACCTTGTAGAGAGGGCCAGGTCATACAAATATTTACTCCTATCCAGTGTGGGTTCAGTTGTTTGCTGTGTTTTCACTGTGTTACTGTTTTAAGTGTTGCACAAATATTTCACCCTTTGCCTCTCAGTTAAGCCTGACTACTCTGTTCCAAGCTGCCAGAGGGTTGAGCACACGTTAATTTGGGTTTGCTTGTAACTAACCTGAAAAGGTTTGTGGTTGCTGCTTGAGTAGGGTTTCACACATCTCAACCAGTGACCTAATTTCTTACATATATTAAATACAATATTGTGATAAACCATAATAGGCACTCATAACACAATTGTTTAAGACAGACTTACAAAGTCCCCGTGGCAACAGTTACAACAAACCATATTAGAAGTTATTTCTTTCCCTGGTGATAAGTTATTCATGTTGACAACAAAAAGTGATTTCTGCTACCAATTACCTATTGATAGTGGGTATTGATCCAACCATTTCTGTGCTAGAATTAGAGATTATGCGGCCATGCATTTGAAACTCAATGCTTTAAAGTAAGATGCAATTTTAATGTTGCTGTACCTAACAATATTGATGATATTCTAGGCTCTATAGGAATGGTAGGGTTTAGGAGACAGCACTTGAAAAAGAAGCAGATACGCAACATAAACGTCAAAGACGCAAATTGTAAATCACAGATGTAGTCTGGAATTAGACTGTAAGCAGGGAGCTAGAGGCCCCCAAAATTGACAAGTAGCCAGTTGACTGAGAGAAGGAGGAGAAGCTCTGCAAGACTTCTTTCTTTGAATTAGGATTGGGTGCCAAGACCTGCCAGTCTCCTAGCTCGGTGAGTGGACATGACTAAAAGATTCCAAGATCACCTGTCCCCAGAGTCTGGGGCACCAGTGTCCACTTGCTTGACAGGACCAATGTTTCCTGTGAAGTTGAAGAGAGTGCTGTAGGGAGTATGATCCAGTGGGGGATCATGTCAATAGGATCCCAGTAGCAAGGTGTGAGGAGATGATCAGGTCTTTCTCCATCTGCAGGTGAAGGCAGTGATCCCTCTATGCAAGAGGAGGGCCAGCGTTAAGTGAGCTGTGGCCGTTGCTGCACTGACTGAGTCATTGCCTGTGTTCAGGTTATATGTCAGCAACACTGTATGCCAGGGGTCATCATGAAGAGTGCTACCATGCCAGTCAGGCCTGTGTGTGGAGTCAAGTTGGTGACCCTGTTTGTCAGCTGCAACTACAGTGATGAATGCTGCAGTGCCAAACAGGTTGTTGCCTGTGTGTGGAGCTAAGTAGGTGACTTTATATGCCAGATGGGCATACATAGTTACAGACTCTGTTAAGATTGCTGATGTGCCGATCTGGCCATAGCCCATGTACGGAGTGGAGCTTGTGACAGCCCATGTCAGACAGGGTCACTGGGAAATGGCAGGCAGTTTGGTCTAGATGAGACAGAACCAAGCCCTGACTGAGGGCCAGCACCAGGAACTTTGCAATCACCCCCCGAACTGTGGAGAGGATCCAAAGAGACTTACAAAGCATCGAAGGAGCATCGAAACCCATCCCCTGGCTGCTGCCTCCACAGGCCTGGTGTGAGGAGCTCAAGGACACCCAAATGTTGCTCTTCCCAGGCAGTATGTGAGGAACTTAACAGAGGCAGCTGCATCAGCTTCAGGACCCGAAAAGGGGGTATACTTGGGGACCCATGTCACTCAGATCCTGCTGGTTTTGGTAAGAATTATTTATGGACCAGACAGGCCCTGTATATATATAACAAGATTTGTGTCATTCACCATTCGAAATGTCAGGGAAATATAGAAACATGTTGGAATGTCCTGCATGCTGAATATGCGTTAAGATCTCACAGAAGCATCGATAAAGAAATATAGTAAATCTTTATCTATTTCTGAAGATTTACACAAGCAGATGGTGGGCAACATACTGCACTATGGTGATAAATACAAAACCTGTAGCAAATGTATCTATTGCAACAGTTAACTCATTGGACCAAAATGTAGCAGTCATTTCTTGTTCAGATGTTTTACCCTAAATATTATACAGAAAAAGAAGCCTAGCAATAAGATGCTGTCCAAATAAAAAGGGGAATGGCAAGTGTGAATGAAAAGTATTTTTAGTTGTAAATATGTGGCAATCCAATTTTCAGATAAGCTGTGTTGCAAACAAAGGGCCAGATTTACACGGCCCTACCACCTCCTTGCACCACACTAGCATATTTGGTTACGCTAATGTGGTGTAAAGGAGGTAATTTCCCCATGCCATATTTAAAAATTGTTGCAGTGCTAGCATTGCGCCACTTTTTAACCTCTTGCACCACATTATGCCTGCGCCAGGCATAATGTATGGAAGGGGAGCGTTCCCACGCAGGGAGGCCGCAAAAAATGGTGCAGTGAAATCTACAAGATTTCACTGCAACATTTTTTCCATCATTTTTAACGCCTGCTCGAGGCAGGCGTGATAGTGATGGGTCCATAGTAACCTATGGGCCTCCATAGTGCTTTGCTGCACGAATGGCATCATTTATGGTGCTAATGTAGCAAAGCACTGCAATAGCATCATGAATTATGACATTATTGTTAAAACACCTGCCATGGTGCCCCATATTGTAAATACGGCACAGTCATGGTGTCATTAGGTGGGGTAGGGCGAAACACAAAATAAAATGACACATCGGGACAGATGTGCCACTTTCTTGTAAATCTGCCCAAGTTCTTAATCTTAAAATGAGAGGAAGCTACTGCCATATTCCAATGTTCCACTATGATTGATGCTCTACAGGATTCTTGGTTGGCTAGTTTATCAGTGACAATAAAGGAAAATTTTGTTGACAATTTAAAGACACAGCTTGCAAGGCCAGTGGCTATTTTGAGAGGAACTCCACGGGGAAATGAGGATTACTGCCTGAATCTGTAGTTCTGGGTCCGATTCGTACATTATTTCCCCGTTTTCTACTGCCGTTATCCAAGGGGTTTTTAAATGTTTAGAACAGCGCATTAAACATCACTTTTTCACTCTCTTGTTTGGGAGAGATTTGGGAAGTTGCTTTGTTTTGTTTGCGGAGGAACTTTCTAATAAACATGTCCATTAATTAAAGTTTGTTTTGCCATATTTGTATGTTAGCCTTTGTACTATTGAATGTGGGAAGAGAGGAGTTTTTTTTGTCTGTTGTTCCAATGGACTTGAGTCAATCTGTCAGTGTGGTTGCTAACAAAATCAGGCCGGAGAAATGCACTGACAAGCTAGTGCATCCGCGGCTAAATGAAGAGTGGGAGAACCGGGAGCTGTGAAAGCTGTAGGAGCCTCGGGGCTATCGTTGTCTCTGAAGACAGGGTCTTGCCCCAAATCCCCATTCCCTTCTCCTGTTTTTACTCTTGATAGCACGTCCAGTCCTTATAAATTACTTTACTTGGACAAGCAGGAGGTTGGTGAACCTTTTGACCGGGTTGAGCTCTCCTCATCCAAAGAATTGTCAGATCCCTCAAATCAATATTCAATAATCATTTATAATCAATAACCAATATTCAATTAGTAATCAATCAACAATTAGTTAAACAGAAAAATCAATAATTAAACACACCATGACCTTTCAGTCATGAATAACCACACCCGTTTATTAAAAGTTAATGAGTTTATTTCCCTATAATAACAAAGCTAACACAATGTAATTAAGTCTCAAAATCAAATGATACACATATACGAACATTACTGTCTGTCCATAGCGACGGAAGAAACGCAATCTACGCAAAACTTGGATTATAATGCACTCAGCTATAGCAATGCAAATCACTAATAGAAGTAACTGAATTTGACTAATTGCATACATCGGTCAGCATAACAAGATTTCAATTCAGCACAGTGCATCAAACGAATACCTCAACTAACCTCTGATTAGCATTGGCATGTGGGACTTCATGCAAAATGAATTTAATCAACATAAATTTAGAAAACTTTTAGCTTAGGCTCTGTCAAAAGGAGCAGTTGGTACCTAAGAAGGAAAATACAATTAATATCCTTTCATAATTACCAAATACAATCAACATTTACGATAAGTCTTCGTCCTTCAGTAACCGGTTCGATCAGCATGGGGCAGACTTCAAAGGGGCAAAGTTTAAGGCAAGTTTTCCTTGCAGCAGCAAGGAAAATGGGGGGGGCAAAAGTTATTATATGGGCAAGGCAAAGTGAAGTTAAAGTTAAAGTCTCTAGGGTGAGAATTCTTTAAAGGCTCTCTCTGGGATAGAGAAAAGGCATCAAAGTGCCATCAAAATGGCTTCTCGAATCTGGCTTCAAAATGGCATCAAAGAAAATGGCTGGCTTCTCTTCGTCCGGTGGGATTAAATAAGAAACGTTCCAAATTCTTCAGGGTCTTCCATTGGAGGGTCCATGGGGTGGTTTCTCTTTAACCAATGAATAGTGTCTTTTCTCTTAATGCTCATCTACACATAAGGTGTCCTTGGAGTTTTGTAACACAAGAAGCAACAAAGTTGCCAATTAATTTTACATCTGTGTCCTGATTGTCTGCACCTGCAGAAACTGACCTAGCTTCAAAGGGGATGAAAGTTGCCGTGCACGCAACTTTAAGATAAGTGTATTAGTAATTCTACTGGAAAAATACAGCCTTTTAAAGGTTTAAAACACGTCTTTGTTAATACAAGTGAAAGCTACGCAGTTAAAATTGAGACCAGGCGACTAGGCCAAAGCCTCTGCTAAATTTAAGCTAAGCATATAACATTTTAATGAGAAAATCATAGAATATAGCTTCAATTATGACGCATTCATACGTTTGTCAATTTTCATGATTAATTAAGCTTGTTCATACTTATGGCGAACGACTTCGTGGGCACATTTTTCTACATACATTATTTTTCTTTGCTAAAATCACATTGTCTTATACGGTCTTGTTACATGATATATGAATGTTTGTTAGTCTTTCTTTTTCCTGCTTCATCAATCCCTCCTCTGATGACTAATTATGTCATCAGATTAATTCTTTCACAAATTGTATTTCATTACAATTCTGTTTCAATAATTTTGCATTTCAATCATTTCCCGTTTCATTTTTACTCCCTTTGATTTTTCCCTGTATAATTTTACCATTTCTTTTTGTTCTTTCTTTTCAATTCTTCTCTTGTTTCTTGATTTCAGTATTTTAATAGCTTTCCATATTCCCCAAATACCTATTAAGCAAATTAGTATTATTAACATCCCTTTTACTATTTTCAGTAATATTCCGTTCCAAATGTTGCTGAGCCAATTTCCCACGGAAGCAAATCCTTTTCCAACCTTTTCCCATACTTCTGGTTCTTTCAAATCTGTACTATCGTTAGTTAAATTTGTAAGCATATTTCTAATTTGTTTACTGTTGTCTGGTATATAAGAACAACAGTGAAGTGCACTAAGCATTTTGCAAACGCCGCCATTCTTTAATAAAAGAATGTCTAAAGCAAGCCGATTTTGAAGAGTCATAGCTCTTTCTTCAGCAAGTTCAGTATCCATCAGGATCATTGCTCCTGAGAAATTTGTCAGCATGTTATCCACAATAGTAGACAACTTTCGTATTTTGATTGAATTCAATATAACTCCTACTGAAGGAATTATTGCTCCAAATATGTCTCCTACCACACCAGAAGCTGTCTCCCTTTTCTGAATACGATGTAATTCAGACAG
Organism: Pleurodeles waltl; assembly: GCF_031143425.1. Lineage (NCBI taxonomy): Eukaryota > Metazoa > Chordata > Amphibia > Caudata > Salamandridae > Pleurodeles > Pleurodeles waltl. The sequence goes on along the minus strand of NC_090437.1, from coordinate 1,050,803,419 downwards.
CTTTGGATTTTTTTTAAAGTTATCTAGTTGATAAATCTTTGGAAATACTATTCCCAAATAACATCTCGCATACCATCCTTTTGGAAGACGATAATAGGCATTGAGTCCAGAAATATAATATACTCCTGGAGTGGCTGGATCTAGGCCATTCAACATGAACATCCATTTACTCTGGAATAAAAACACGTGTTTACATTCACTCGCTTCTACAAAGATTGTGTCATAATATGATTTAGGTCTATATATGCAAAGTTTCCCTATGTGTAATGCATCTAAAGCTAGTTTCCCTTGTGTCTTTATTGAGGCAAAAGCGTAGTTGTCTACAGATGTCCTTTTATGTGATTCCTTTTCTAATTTTTCCTTTACCATTTTCCTTCTGTCTTCAGTGTGATCTAAAAAAGCTTTTCTCTACAGGTGAAAGTAAGCATGTAAGATTTTCTTTATGAGCGTGAACTGTGGAAAAAGGTGATAATGGTTCAAAGAAACCTCTAACTAATTTTATATAATAATCTCTTGCTACTTTGCTCAAATACTCAATTATGGGGACATATGAAAATACAACATCATGATTGGAATAGAAGTATTGAATATACTCCTGGTCATAAAATCTGGTTAATAACAAACTACATGTTATTCCATACGTAAGGGGCATGCTATGATATGTCACCCCTTCTATTACTGATGTAGGGATTTGTGTACATATATAACAATCTTTCGCGTCCATTGTCTCAACATACTCATTCAGCAAGCGATAGAAAACATTAGATGAGAGTTCCTTCTTGTCAATAGTATAGTCATGTAAGTATTTTTCGTCTCGTTCGAGTTTCTCCAAAGGAGTTAATTCAGTAGTAATTTTTAAAATAGAAGCATCATTCGCGTCTCTTTCATTCCCTCCATGCATTCCAAGAATTATTGCCATAATTATTATTACACATGCAATTATTAGACCTATACACATGTATTTACAATATTTCATCTTATGTCCTTGTGTAGTATTGTCTGTCATGATCTATAGAGAATCAGAAAGTTGAAGATAGTTTATCAAATCAAATGTGCATATATATATATATATATATATATATATATATATATGTGTAGGATCAACGAGGTCAAAGTTCACACTGTTTTCTTTAGCAGCTTAGTCTCTTATTGGTTTAGCAGCTTTGCCTCAAAATCGGTTTCAAAAGTCAATCAGGTTATCAATGTCTTATTCGGTAATGTTCATGAAATTCACTTTTCCAGTACCAAAGTGTCGTTCTGCTTCTTTGTTTTCAAGACTAAGAGATAGAAATTCGTCTGAACAATCATTAGTGTATGCTCATTCTGGACCAGAATATCTTCTGCTCGCTATTCTTTTCCTTTTCAATTTTGCATCTCCTTTCGATTCCCTTTCGCTTATGTCTTGTTCTTTGGCTGTGTCTTTTTCTTCATTCAGTGTGGTTATGATAGACACTTCTTTTCTTTTCTCCTTCAATTTTGGCCCTTTGTTTTCATCTAATGTTTTTTTAGTCTTTGATTTCACTGGTGATATGCTTTGTCTCCGTTTCACGTTGCTTTCACCTGATGGACCTGCAACGGGTTCTGGAAGAATTGGAACAGTTTTGCTTTGCTCTGTCTTGTCTCCTTCCTCTAGGAGGTAAATCAGGTTTTCTCCTTCTTTTCCAGTATCATCTGCTTCTCGGAAAGCCCTCCTCTTATTAGGCTCTCCTGCTTCTTCACCTGAGATAAGATCTTTGTCACCTCCTGAGGCTTCTTCTCTGTTGTCCTCAAAAGGATCGACTGCGTCTTCCTCAGGGATTATTTCTTCTGTCCCAATTTCTTCTTGCTCGCTTTCAGGCTCTCTTCATTCTGTCTCACTGCCTGGTACTTTCCTGTTAGTTGAGGGTAATTTCAGTGCTTCAATTTCCTCTTCTGTGGGACACGTCACCCTTTTAGTGTGACTGGCGTGAATCCAGTTGGGAACTTCCGCACACTTCACAGCGGTGGTAGTTTTCAGAATCACTTGAAAAGGTCCTTTCCAATGGGGTTCCAAACACGACTTTCTCACGTGCTTCTTTACCACAACCCAGTCACTCGCTTTCAGGGCGTGTCCTGGACTTTGGATCTGTGGCAAGGTGGTTGCCTCTACCTGGTGAGAAAAAGAGCGGACCACATCAGCCAGACCTTTGCAGTAGTCCAATACCATATCATCTGTTATATTTACAAGGCATTCACAGGAACTGCTGGAAGTCTCATGGCTCTGCCCATGGGTATTTCATGTGGCGATAGTCCAGTTTTTCTATCAGGTGTGTTTCTCATTGACATTAACACCAAAGGCCATGTGTCAGGCCATTTCAAGTTTCTGGATGCGCATATTTTCGCCATTCTTGATTTCAGCGTGCCATTCATTTGCTCCGCTAGTCCTGATGCTTCAGGGCGGTAGCTACAATGCAATTTTTGTTCAATGTTCAGTGCTGCACATAGCAATTTCATTACTTAGTTATTGAAGTGACTTCCCCTATCTGATTCTAAAGAGATCGGAAATCAGAAACGTGGTATTAGTTCTCTCAAGAGTAGTTTTGCAACTGTGAGACTGTCATTTCTGCGTGTAGGGTATGCTTCAATCCAGTGACTAAAAATACACACAATCACCAACACATATTTCAAGCTTGCATGCATAGGCATCTCAATGAAATCCATTTGCATCCTGCTGAACGGCCCACCTGCTCTTCCAATGTAGCTCAAATTTACTACGGTTCCCTTCCCTGCGTTAATTTGTTGGCAAATGACGCAACGATGGCAAACTGCTTCAGCAACTTGGCGAAATTTGGGATTAAACCAATCAATTTTGAATAATCTAATCATGGCATCTCTTCCAATGTGTGCTTGTCCATGATATAACCTAGCTATTTGCTTCAAAAGACTGTCTGGCAAAACTAATCTCCCTTCATGTGAAACCCACAAATCATCTGTTTTTTTTACGCATTGTAATTTACTCCATGAGAGTTTTTCATCTTTACTAACATTATTTTGTAGGAATTTCAATTCTTCTATTGTGTCTACAACTTTTAGAGCAAAGGCTTCACTTGGTTCAAGTTCTGGCTCACTTATTCCATTCGTCTCTGAGCAATATGCAGTTCAATGCGCAAAACCTTGCGACTTGATCTGCATATCCATTTCCCAAAGAAACAAAGGCCCGTATTTATACTTTTTGACGCTAAACTGCGCTAACGCAGTTTAGCGTCAAAAAATTTTGCGCCGGCTAACGCCATTCTGAAGCACCATGCGGGCACCGTATTTATTGAATGGCGTTAGCCGGCGCAAGCAGACCGCCGCTGCCTGGTGTGCGTGGAAAAAAAACACGTACACCAGGCAGCGCCGGCGTAGGGAAAAATGGCGTTAGGGCGTCTTAAAAATGGCGCAAGTCAGGTTGACGCCAAAAAAAACGTCTTAACCCGATTTGCGCCATTTTAAACGACGCCCAGACGCCATTTACATGACTCCTGTCTTAGTAAAGACAGGAGTCATGCCCCCTTGCCCAATGGCCATGCCCAGGGGACTTCTGTCCCCTGGGCATGGTCATTGGGCATTGTGGCATGTAGGGGGGCAAAAATCAGGCCCCCCTATGCCAAAAAAAAATAAAAAAAAATAAAAAATGTATACTTACCTGAACTTACCTGAATGTCCCTGGGATGGGTCCCTCCATCCTTGGTTGTCCTCCTGGGGTGGGCAAGGGTGGCAGGGGGAGTCCCTGGGGGCATGGGAGGGCAGCTGTGGGCTCATTTTGAGCCCACAGGTCCCTTAACGCCTGCCCTGACCCAGACGTTAAAAAGTGGCGCAAATGCGGGGTTTTCTGCCCCGCCAACTCCCGGGCGTGATTTTTGCCCGGGAGTATAAATACGACGCATTTGCGTCGCAGTCATTTTTTGGGACGGGAACGCCTACCTTGCATCTCATTAACGCAAGGAAGGCGTTCACGCTAAAAAATGACGCACTTTACTCATACTTTGGCGCTAGACGCGTCTAGCGCCAAAGTATAAATATGGCGTTAGTTTTGCGCCGAATTTGCGTCGAAAAAAACGACGCTAATTCGGCGCAAACGGAGTATAAATATGCCCCAAAGTCTTGTGATTTCGAGTGTGAACTGCATTTTACCACTGCTACTTCTCCTGGTAACTGAATAGCATGTAACAATTCTCTTATTCTTTCACCATTTTTCACTGGTGATCCAGAAGAGGTCATAAAGCCTCTTTGTGACCACAATTGTCCAAAATCATGCACTATTCCAAATCCGTACTGACTGTCAGTGTAAATAGTGACTTTCAATAATGCGGAAAGTTGGCAAGCTCTAGTAAGGGCTACTAGTTCCACAACTTGTGCAGAATAAATTCCTTGAAGCCAAGATGCTTCTAGAACACCAGTTATTGTACATACAGCATATCCTGCTTTCAATATTCCTAGTGCATCTCTTAAACATGAGCCATCAACAAAAATAATCTGATAATTTTCTTCCAATCGAGTATCTTTGATATCAGGTCTTGGTTTAGTACAATATTCAGTCACTTGAAGACAGTCATGCTCGATATCATTGGCGTTTTCAATTTCAACATTTTCACTGGGAAACAAAGTTGCTGGGTAGCACGCAACTTTAAGATAAGTGTATTAGTCATTCTACTGGAAAAATACAGCCTTTTAAAGGTTTAAAACACGTCTTTGTTAATACAAGTGAAAGCTACGCAGTTAAAATTGAGACCAGGCGACTAGGCCAAAGCCTCTGCTAAATTTAAGCTAAGCATATAACAGTTTAACGAGAAAATCATAGAATATAGCTTCAATTATGACGCATTCATACATTTGTCGATTTTCATGATTAATTAAGCTTGTTCATACTAATGGCGAACTACTTCATGGGCACATTTTTCAACATACATTATTTTACATTAATCACATTGTCTTATACAGTCTTGTTACATGATATATGAATGTTTGTTAGTCTTTCTTTTTCCTGCTTCATCACTCTACTGCCTGTTAGCTGTGGTTTGATCTGCCTTCTACTCCTATGGGCCTGCAGCCACTGCCCACCTGCCTGCATGTGCTGAAGCCTAATTCGAGAGCGAGCAGCTTAGGCAGGAGGCTCCCACCACTGGATACATCTAAGAGTGTCAGTAAGCGCATTTGAAAGCGCAGCGGGCACTAAACTCTCAGTGGTCACCTGTTGGGCAGGGGTTGGTCATTATTAGGATGGTGCGGCTTGCTTTTGGCCGGCCTGCTTACGCCATTTTTACCATTCTCCATTACCTCCCCTGTACCTTTGTGCTTACCAGTATTCCTGTTGCTACAATTGCAGAGTTTACGGCTGTGATTTAAACAGTTCCTTCATAGTTCTTATACAGCTCACAACTTGGCAGGGATGAGAAAAAGCATGCAGAAGCATGTGGGTTAAGTGTCAGGATCCAAGGGCCCGATGTATCATGCCTTTTTGCAGTCGCAAAAGGCGAAAATCAATGTTAGCGAACGCAAAATCGCCAGGTACGATGTACAATCAATATTTTGCAAGACGGTATGCAGATACCAACTTGCGAAATAGGGCTTTGCGACTCGCAATTAGGAAGGGGCGTCCCTTCCTAATTGCGAGTCAGAGTGCTATGTATGATTGTTTTGTAACCATAAATGCCGCTGTAAAACACTCGCAGTTAACTCTAATTTCAAATTGGTGTCAATGCATTTGCAAATGGGAACGAGTCCCGACGGGACACCTTCCCCTTTGTGAATGCATGCAAAAATATTTTTTCAGAGCAGGCAGTATTCTGCCTATTTTGAAACAATGAAAAGAAAACTTTGTATTTAATTTTTTTCTGCACAAAGTGTATGTGTGGGGTAATATTTGATTTCATAGGAGGATGTGTGTTGTAAACTTTTTATAGCTCAGTTCATTTTCATGTTTTGCATTGCTAAATTAACAGTAGTATTTTCCTCAGTGTTACCACCATGCCTCCTTTTTCCGGCCAGTGTGTGTGTGTGTGAGTGTGTGTGTATGTATGTGCATGTGTGTGTGTGTGGGTGTGTTTTGTCATTGGCTACCATTTGTCTTTGTTCTCCATTGTTAGACCTGAAAGCCTTAGGGTGGTCACACCCCTACTTTTGGCCTGTCTCCCTCCATCTTTCTGATCCTGTTTTTGTTGATTTTAGAACTCTGCGCACTTTACCACTGCTGAACAGTGCTAAAGTGCTTGTGCTCTCTCCCCTAAACATGGTAACATTGGCTCCTACCCAATTGGCATATTTAATTTACCTTTAAGTCCCTAGTAAAGTGCACTAGATGTGCCCAGGGCCTGAAATTAAATGCTACTCGTGGGCCTGCAGCACTGATTGTGCCACCCACATAAGTAGCCCCTTAACCATGCCTCAGGCCTGCCATTTGCAAGGCCTGTGTGTGCAGTTTCTCTGCCACTTTGACTTAGCATTTAAAACTACTTGCAAAGCCCAAAACTCTCCTTTTCTACATATGCCACCCCTAAGGTAGGTCCTAGCTAACCCATAGAGCATGGAGCTATGTAAGCAAAGGCAGGACATGTACCCAGGTGTTTTACATGTCCTGGCAGTGAAAAACTCACAAAGTCATTTTTCACTACCGTCAGGCATACTCCTCTCATAGACCAACATTAGAAATGCCCTTACATACTTTTAAGTGGTAAATTCTGATCTGAAAGAAGTGACTTTGGCCCTCATTATGATATTGGCGGGCGGCATCCGGCACCTGCCAAGTTGTATCCGCCGCACGCCGCCAATGCGGCCGCACTCCTGCGGTGGCCATTTGGAGATCACCGCTGGGCCGGCGGGCGGAAACCTGGTTTCCGCCCGCCGGCCCAGCGGGGATGTAGGCCGCAACACGGAAGCTGACTCCAAATGGCTTCAAAACCACTTTTTGAAGTTTCCCCCACTTCAAAGGCATTTTTGGGTAAATATACTGGGTCTGTGACTCTCCAAAATCAAATACTTCTGGACGTGCAATTGACCTGCAGTTGGACTCTGTAGGAGGCTGGCCGGGTTTGTAGTATGTACCAAAGGTAGTTAGCTACATCTTATACCAGGTCAAGTTATCCCTTGTTAGTGAAATGTAGTCAGTGTCTAGAAGCCAGGCTCTCTAGGGTTAGTGTGGGCGAGCAGCCAAGGCCTAATAAGGAGTCATGCAAAGCTCATGCAGTACAACTGCAGTCATACGGCACATGAAACAAATGAAAGAAAATACTCAGTGTTACAAAAATAAAGTACTTTATTTTGGTGACAGAAATGCCAAAAATACCTTAGAGACTATACTCTTTTAGGAGGGAAGTAATATGTACAGTATGTACACTAGAATGCAGTAATAGCTGTAAAAACAATTAGAAACCAGTGCAACTAGTGAAAATCACAATAGGTAGAAATGGGCCTAGAGGAAACACAAACCATATACCAAAATAGTGGAATGCGAAAGTCGGTTTCCCACCTAGGCAAGTGTAGTGTATAGAGGGGCACTGGGAGTGTAAGAAAACACCAAAGGTAAGTAATAGAACCCATCCCAGAGCCCAGGAAAGCAGGAGTAAAGCATAGTGAGTTTCCTAGAACACACAAGAACATGTGATAGAAGATTATGCAAGAACCAAATAGACTGCAATACACCAATGATGGACTCCTGAACCTGAAGAACTGTGGAAGAACAGGACCAAGTCCAAGAAGCACTAAAGAATCCAGGGAGAACAGGAGCCCTTGCTAACCCAGATGAAGCTGCAAAAGAAGAACCAACGGTGAAGAAGAACAGTCAGTACAGCACCCAAGAAGATGGATGCAGGTTCCTGGTTGGTGCAGATGATGTCTGATGCTGGATTTCGCCAACAAACATTGACACATGCAAAGCATGCTGTTAGCAGAAAATGCGGCTGCCCGGGACCAGGAGGGACCTGCTGGCCTCTACCCAGAGGGGGAGTTAAAGGGGGTTCCCAGCAACTCAGAGATGCCTCAGAAGACCAGGCAGCACACACAGGAGTCCCACAGCATGGGGACAAAGAAGTAAAAAGGAGGCCCATGCAGCACAAACTGATCCCACGCCGCCAGATAACCACTCAGGAAGCTGTACATCACAGGACATTGTGCGGGGGGCCGGAGCTGCACGATGCATGAGGAACTTAGTGGAAGGATGCCAACAAGACTTGGCAACTGCAAAACACATGGTGCAGAGGAGTACTGTCTTGCATGGGGAGGAAAGCTTTTACCGTCACCAAAGTTGGGCTGCTGGACCAAAAGATCATCGGGACCACTTCAGTCCACCACCAGTGTTGTTTGATCCATGCACTTCTTCAGGAGAGGGGACCCAAGCCACCGGCTGTCGCTGCAGAGGGGTGCCTGCTGAAGAAGGGAAGTGACTCCTTCACTCCAAGGGAGATTCCTTTGTTCTCCTGGTGCAGGCTGAAGACATGCAGTCTTCGGAGGATGCATGACCTGGAAACAGTTGCAGTTGCTGGAAGGAGCTGAAGATGCAATGTTGCAGAAGTCGTCTTTGCTTCTTTGTTGCAGCATGTAGTGTTCCTGGAGGGTCCAGTTCCAGTTTCTTCGGTAGAAGATGAAGTAAAGGATGCAGAGGATTCCTGCTGGAGTCTTGCAATCCCAATCTGAGGACATCCCCAGAGAAGAGACCTTAAATAGCCCTGAAAGGTGGATTGGTCATTTACACAGGTAAGCACCTCTCAGGGGAGGGCTCTGACGTCACCTGCTGGCACTGGCCACTCAGATGCTCCCAGAGTGCCCAACCACCTTGGAATCCAAGATGGCAAAACCCAGGGACACTCTGGAGGAGCTCTCGGTCCCACACGTGGGGTGGTGATGGACAGGGGAGTGGTCACTCCCCTATCCTTTTTTCCAGTTTTGCACCAGAGCAGGGACTGTGGGTCCCTTAACCTGTGTAGACTGGAATATGCAAAGAGGGCACCCTTCAAAGCATTTCCAAAGGCTCTGGGAGGATACCTATCCCATGCCTGTAACACCTATTTCCAAAGAGAGAGGGTATAACACCCCTCTCCCAAAGGAAATGCTTTGTTCTGCCTTCCAGGGCTCCAGCTGATTGAGCAACAGGAGGGCAGAAACCTGTCTGTGTGGTGGCAGCAGCTGGGTCTGCTTGGAAAACCTCAGAAGGCTGGTATGGCAGTACAGTTGGTCCACTGTGGAGCCCCAAAAGTGCATGGATTATGCAACCAATGCTAGAATCAGCATTGGGGTATAACTCCAACATGTTAGACACCTTACACGCCATATTCGGAGTTACCATTGTGAAGTTGGACATAGGTATTGACCTATGTCCAGCGCACACATAAAATGGCGTCCCCGCACTCACGAAGTGTGGGAAAATGGTCCTGGACAATGAGGGGGCACCTCTGCTAGTACAGTGGTGCCCTAACACACAGGTACTTGCACCCAGCCTTCAGAGTTGAAAGGCCTGGTATGAGGACTTATAAGTGACCTGGTGCAGTGCAAATGCTGTGAAATGGTGCATGCACCATTTCACACATGCTGCAATGGCAGTCCAGCGCATCAGAAAATCAATGCACCACTTCAGAAATTGATGCAGCATCTGTCTCTTGGCAAGGAAATCGCTGCATTGCCTGCCAGATAGATGCAGTGCCTGTCTTGTAGACAGAAAATCGACACAGCTCTGGTTGCCTCTTCTCAGCACATCTGGATTTCTCACTCACATCCCTTGGTGTCAAATTATCCTGGCACCTCAGTGAGCAACCAAGGCAGTGTGCCCAAAAATCGTCACATCACTTTGCAGCGTAGAAATAAACAACATATCACCTTTCCCACTCCAGAAAATTAACACATTGCTTTATTTTTCAATGAATCTCCTACTCTGAGGCCCCTCTGCATCATTACTTTTGATACACACCAGGTACTGTGTGTTACAAAGATATAACCACTGACTCTTGTGGATTAACACTGAACTCAAACTTTTGAAAGTGATATATTGTCTTATACCTATTGCATCCCTATTGTTGTGCTCTTAATTTCTTTAGATATAGATTGTCTTTTTTTCTAAATTGGTGTGGTGCAATTTTGTGCTGTTTTCACTGTGTTAGTATATGAGTTATTGCTCAAATACTTTACACATTGCCTTGTAAATGAAGCCTGCCAGATTTGTGGCAAGCTACCAGAGGGTGAACGCAGGATAATTTAGTTTGTGGTATGCCTTCCCCTGGCTAGGATTGTGGTCCCTGTAGGAAAGTACTATCTTGCCTGGCATGTTACCCCCATTTTTACTGAATGTATGTTTGTTTTTGCATGTGTCACTGGATCCTGCTATCCAGGACTCCAGCGCTCACAAAGTATGCCCTGTATATGTTCCCTGTGTGGTGCCTAACTGTATCACTGAGGCTCTGCTAATCAGAACCTTAGTGTTTATGCTCTCTCTGCTTTTAAAATTGTCACTGCAGGCTAGTGACTAATTTTACCAATTCTGATTGGCACACTGGAACACCCTTATAATTCCCTAGTATATGGTACCTAGGTACCCAGGGTATTGTGGTTCCAGGAGATCTCTATGGGCTGCAGCATTTCCTTTGCCACCCATAGGGAGCTCAGACAATTCTTACATAGGACTGCCACTGCACTTAAGCAACTTATAAGCCACCTATATGTCTAACCTTCACTTAGTGAAGGTTAGGTGCAAAGTTACTTAGTTTGAGGGCACCCTGGCACTAGCCAAGGTGCCCCACATTGTTCAGGGCAATTTCCCGGGACTTTGTGAGTGCGGGGACACCATTACACGTGTGCACTACATATAGGTCAATACATATATGTAGCGTCACAATGGTAACTCCAAACATGGCCATGTAACATGTCTAGAATCATGGAATTGTCACCCCAATACCATTCTGGTATTGGGGAGACAATTCCATGCATCCCCGGGCTCCAGCATAGAACCCGGGTACTGCCAAACAAACTTTCTGGGGTTTTCTCTGCAGCTACCGCTGCTGCCAACCCTCAGACAGGTTTCTGCCCCCCTGGGGCCTGGGCAGCCCAGTCCCAGGAAGGCAGAACAAAGGATTTCCTCTGAGAGAGGGTGTTACCCCCTCTCCCTTTGGAAATAGGAGTGAAGGGCCTGAGAGGAGTAGCCTCTCCTGGCCTCTGGAAATGCTTTGAAGGGCACAGATGGTGCCCTCCTTGCATAAGCCAGTCTACACCAGTTCAGCGATCCCCCCCAGCCCTGCTCTGGTGCAAAACTGGACAAAGTAAAGGGGAGTGACCACTTCCCTGACCAGCACCTCCTAAGGGGAGGTGCCCAGAGCTCCTCCAGTGTGTCCCAGACCTCTGCCATCTTGGATGCAGAGGTGTAAGGGCCCAATAGACATGTCTGAGTGGCCAGTGCCAGCAGGTGACGTCAGAGACCCTCCGGATAGGTGCTTACCTTTCTCTGTAGCCAAACCTCCTCTGAGGACTATTTAGGGTCTCAGCTGTGGGTATCTCACCAGATTATAAATGCAAGAACTCACCAGAGTTGCTCTGCACTTCCCTCTTCGACTTCTGCCAAGAATCGACCGCTGACTGCTCCAGAATGCCTGCAAAACTGCAACAAAGTAGCAAGAAGACTACCAGCAACATTGTAGCGCCTCATCCTGCCGGCTTTCTCGACTGTTTCCTGGTGGTGCATGCTCTGAGGGCTGTATGCCTTTACCCTGCACTAGAAGCCAAGAAGAAATCTCCTCTGGGTCGATGGAATCTTCCCCCTGCCAGCGCAGGCACCAAACATCTGCATCACTGATCCTCTGGGTCCCCTCTCATCTTGACAAGCGTGGTCCCTGGAACACAGGAGCTGGATCCAAGTGTCCACGACAGTCCAGTGGCACTTCTGTCCAAATTTGGTGGAGGTAAATCCTTGCCTCCACATGCCAGATAGTAATCCTGTGTACTGCGTGAACTGCAGCTGCTAGGGCTTCTGTGCACTTTTGCAAGACTTCCTTCGTGCACAGCCTAGCCCAGGTCAACAGCACTCCGTCCTGCATTGCCCAGCTTGCTGAGTTGGACTCTGACTTCTTGGGACTCCCTTTTGTTGTGCTGAGTCAACCGTTGTGCTCAGATCTTCTGAATGCCTGTTCAGGTGCTTCTGCAGGTGCTGCCTGCTTTTGCGTGGCTCTCCGTGTTGCTGAGTGCCCCCTCTGTCTTCTCCTCCAAGGGGCAACCTCCTGGGCCCTGGCAGCACCCAAAACTTTCAACCACAACTCTTGCAGCTACCAAGGCTTGTTTGCAGTCTTTCTGTGTGAAAACAACTCTGCATCCTCCAGCACGCCGTGGGACATCTTCTGACAAAAGGAGATGTTCCTGGCACCTTCCGTTGCTGCAGAATCTTTGGCTTCTTCCACCCAGTGGCAGCCATTTTGCACCTTCATCTGGGGTTTAGTGGGCTCCTGCCCCCCCTGAACACTTGCGTGACTCTTGGACTTGGTCCCATTCCTTTGCAGGTCCTCAGGTCTAGGAATCTGTCTTCAGTGCTTTGCAGTCAGTTGTCTTTGCAGAATCCCCTATCTCGACTTTACTGTCTTTCTGGGGTAGTAGGGTAACTTTACTCCTACTTTTTAGGGTCTTGGGGTGGGGTATCTTGGACACCCTTAGTGTTTTCATACACTCCCAACGACCATCTACACACTACACTAAGCCTGGGGTCCAGTCGTGGTTTGCATTCCACTTTTGGAGTATATGGTTTATGTTGCCCCAGGACTATTGTCTCCTATTGCATTCTATTGTGTTCTACAGTGTTTGCACTACTTTTCCAACTGTTTTACTTACCTGATTTTGGTTTGTGTGTATAATTTGTGTATTTTACTTACCTCCTAAGGGAGTATATCCTCTGAGATACTTTTGGCATATTGTCACTAAAATAAAGTACCTTTATTTTTAGTAACTCTGAGTATTGTGTTTGTTATGATATAGTGCTATATGATATAAGTGGTATAGTAGGAGCTTTGCATGTCTCCTAGTTCAGCCTAAGCTGCTCTGCTATAGCTACCTCTATCAGCCTAAGCTGCTAGAACACTACTAATCTACTAATAAGGGATAACTGGACCTGGCATAAGGTGTAAGTACCACAAGGTACCCACTATAAGCCAGGCCAGCCTCGTACAGGGTGCACACCCAGGCAGATGACATTTGTCAAGTGTTTTGTAGTACAGGGACTGACATGACTACAACTCTCAGGGGTCATTGTTCCTGTAACTACAAACACTACCACAGTGGTCACAAGCTACAATACATCTGTCAATTGAAGTACTCACCTTGGAGGAGAACATTTATAAAGTATGTGTGGTAGAGAGAGGGACCTGATTGCTACTCACAGGAGACCCTGTTGCTGTAACTCCAAACATCAGCACAGTGGGCACATGCCCCAATACATCTGTTTCTCAATTATCAATTGAAGTGGAATCCTCTAGGGACGTAACGTGTATAGTGTGTGTAGTAGTGAGAGTGACATGACTGCAACCCCCAGAGGCACTGTTTCAGCAACTCCAAATACATGCACATTAGTCACTTTTCCAAATGCCATTGTTTTGTAACTCACAAATGAAGTGTACTCACCTGGAATGATAACATTTGTTAAGTGTGGGAAGTAGAGGGAATAATCTGACTACAACTCAAAGGAGGTACTGTTTCTATGACTCAAAACACCGGAATTGTGTTCACTTGTCAAAAGACCCCTGTTTGGTAAATCTTTGTCAAATGTGGGAGGTAGAATGAGTGACATGACTAGTAAGGTCAGGAAGGCCATGTGTCTGTAAATCCAACCACCAGCCCAGTGTTCTCCTATCCAAATACGATTGTTGGATAACTTTCAGTTGAAGTGTACCCACCCGGGAAGATAACTTTTGCATAGTGTTTGTAGTAGAGAGAGAGACATGAATGCAATTCCTAGCAGGCCTTGTGTCTGTAACTCCAAACAACAGCACAGGGTTTACTTGCCCAAATACACCTTTTTTCCATCTCTCCAATGCTCTTCACTCACCTGGGAGTATTCAATGTGTCAAGTGTTGAAAAGTAGAGGGAGTGACATGACTACATCTCCCAGTTTGCCCTCCAAACAGCAGCCGAGTGGTCACTTGCCCATATGAACCTGTTTCTGTACTCCCAAAGGAAGTTTGCTCACCTGTGGGGGGAGGGGACATTTGTATAGTGTGTGTAGTACAGGGGGTGACATGACTGTGAAGGCCAAGAGGCTTTTTTACTGTTTCTCCACTCAACAGCCCAGTGTCTTCGTTTCCAAAGACCCCTGTTTTGTAACTCACACATGAAGTGTACTAACCTGGGTGGACAATATTTGTATAGTGTGTGTAGTACAGGGAGTTATATGACTGAAGCTCCCAGGAGATTCTTTTTCTGTCACTCTAACCACCAGTCTGGTGTTCTCTTCTCGAAATACCCTTGTTTAGTAACTCACAAATAAAGTTGACCCACCTGTGAGGATAACATTTGTCAAGTATGAGTAGTAGAGGAAGTATCATGACTGAAACTCTCAGGAGGCACTATCTCTAACTCCAAACACCAGACCAATAGTCACTTGTCCAAATACCCTTGCTTGCTAACTCTCAATTGAAATGTACTCACCTGAGAGTGACCAGGATACAGATCATGCTTAACTCAGAGATGTGTCTGGCTACTTAGCTTCATCTTGATCTGCTAAACAAATATGAAACTATTGAGCGCAGGAAGGACAGCTTACCCAGTTGCAAAACAATGAACCCTAAGGCCTCAAGATATGTAAACAGAATCTTATTGGCAGCAGACACATTTACACTGCACTGACCATATGACTCCAGTCACATATTCAGAAGACCCCTGGATCTGCCTGCTATACAATAAACTACGCCTCAAATTGGCCAAAGCCAAGTCTTGCATAGCCACTGTTGGCAAGATGTAATTCTCAGCACATCCTCCCACGTGCTCCTAATCTGCACATTTCAGCTGTTGCTTCAGTCAAAAAGATCTGGCATGGGCCACATATGTCACATCAATACAACCAATACAATGGGTACTTGCCACAATTGGATTAGCTGCAACTTAACTTTGTACAAGGTCTATGCTTACTGTAACACTAAAGAGTTTAGTTAGCTATCAGAATACAACCAGTAACATTGTATGTTTCACATCAACAGGTCAGCTGCCACTGGGCACCATGAGGCCACAGAAGAGACTGCCACTACCCCCTTGGATGAAGCCCTCAGTGAAGAAGACACTCCTAGAATTCTGGAGGTGGACGAATGTTCTCGCCCATCTGGGCAACTTGGTTAGACACCAACCTTGAGTCTCACTGTGGCCACATCAACACCTCCCAGCCCAGTTGCTCAACATCACAGGCAGCCAGTCGCTCCCAACTTGTGTATCGAGCACAGTGTCTAGCATCTTGTGCCCCCCAGTCCTGGATCCTGAGTTTAGGGCAACACTTTGGACAGTGAGGTTCCAGGACCCAGTTGGAGAGGGAACCCTGTGTCAAGGGTACAGGCCCTTGTGGGTAGGGTGCGTGGGGGATGCTGTGGGCCAGCAGGGTGAGGCCACTGGGGCTAATCTTGGCCAGGACACTATCAGCCATGTCTTGGGGGGGTCTATCAGAAGTCCCAAGAGGTGATGCACCAGGTCTTGATCGAACTCTGGGAAATCAAGGACTTGTGAGAACAGATGGAAGCATTCAATATCAACAGGACCTCCCTAACAGGAGTACAGAGGCTAAGCAGGGGTTTTCAAAACCAATCCTCCCTATCATCAACAGCAGGCCCATCAAAATCAGTGCCAGCCACTGGAAGGGAGGCCCTGCCAGAGGATGAACCAGGCCCAGGCACCCATGCCTCTGCAGCAGCAGATCTCACCCACCCCCCACGCAAGCAGGGACATTCAGCAAAAAATCCAGGACGTGCAGATGACAAGACATCTATCACTGCCAGCAAGTGACCTCTTCCTAAAGAACCTTCTTTGTGTGCCACACATTCACTCTTTTGACTGATTCTCAACCACCTACCATTTCCAATGGAGGAGTACTCTAGGTTTTGGACTCCCAATGGTGTGGCATCTACTTCAATGAATTCATTCACCATGACTGACCCCTTTACTTTACATTTTTGTTCCTTTCTGTCCAAAATGTATTTTCTGCATCAGCATTGTAATAAATTCACCCACCACAAACTCATTGTCTGTTTGCCTAATTTCCACATGTTGCTATGTAGAGATGTAAGACCATGCAAACCATATGATGAAGAAAGAAACTATTTGTGCATGGAGGGATAGGTTGCAGGTACACAGTGTCCTGCTCAGGACAGTAACCATTACACACCATCACATTAGTACAAGTGTCTGGTCAAACTAAAAATTGTATTCCAGTGGACAACACATATGTGGTCATTATGACAATAATGGTTGCTGTTAAATTGGCAGTAATACCGCCAACAGGCTGGCAGCAATTGCTGATAAATTATGCCCATGGTGGTGATAACTCCCATAGACAGTCAATGTACCACACCAACCACCAGGTTGTTAAAACCACTGACCATGGCGGCAGAAGCCAAGGTACCACCCATCATATTGTGACACAGCAAACTACCACGGTTTCCGGGGCAGTACCAATGCTGTCAAAAGCCTGGCCGAAACACTGCACACAAGACGAAAGACTCACCATCAGAGACACAGAGAAGATCAATGCCGCCATGGAACCAGAACTTCAAGTCTTCTAGATGCTTTTCTATGCCATGCTCCATCTGGAACACCAACACCGATGAAGATGGCGACAGGGAGGGAGGAAAAGGAGAGTGACACACACACACAACACACACCATTCACACACACCATCACACCATACACACAACCAGCTACAGAGGAAAATCAATGTCACAGGACCGACATCATAATAATGCAAATACAACATATAGGTATAACTGATATTGTGATTTGATGCCAACAGCCACCATATTGTCCATGTGATAAAAGAAATTAGAGTAAATGTTCAGGAAGGGCTAGTGGCCAGTACAAAAGGCCAACATGGCCACAGGGCACAGTGCAAGCCCCTACTTGTTTCCTGGAACTTTACGTACTCCACTGTGCAGGGGCATCATGTTGGAAAAGGGCAGGCACCTCAGGGGAAAGGTGGGTGGGGGGTACCTCAGCTGAAGTGGGGAACTTGCCCACTGGTTCTGGAGGGGTCTCCATACCCATTTTCTTTTGCTGGGGAGTGCAAGGGCATAATCTCTGAGGTGGGGAACTTGCCCACTGGTTCTGGAGGGGGCTCCATGCCCATTTCCCTTTGCTGGGGAGTGCATGGTCACAGTCCCTGAGGTGGGGAACTTTCCCACTGGTTCTTGAGGGGGCTCCATTCCCATTTACCTTTGCTGGGGAGTGCAAGGTCACAATCTCTGAGGTGGGGAACTTGCCCACTGGTTCTGGAGGGGGCTCCATGCCCATTTTCCTTTGCTGGGGAGTGCAGGGCACAGTGCCTGAGGTGGGGAACTTGCCCGCTGTTTATGGAGGGTGCTCCTTTTACAACAGTCCCAGGAGGGTGGGCTACATGCCATCTGCTGGAGGTGAGGGCAGATGTGTCCCAGCTGGAGGTGAAGGATGCTGTGCCCTAGCTGGAGGTGAAGGCTCCTTGCCCACTGCTGTTGAAGGTGTAACCCTGCCAGCCTCTGCTGGAGGTGAGGGTTTCTTGCCCACTGCTGTTGGAGGGGGCCTCTTGCCTCTCTTAGTTGGTGGAGTGGTAACCTTCCCTTTCCTGGGAGGTAGAGTCGGATTCTTCCCTTTCCTGGGTGATGGAGTGGGATCCTTCCCTTTCTTGGGTGGTGGAGTGGGATCCTTCCCTTTCCTGCATCCATGACTAGGAATTGCCTCCACTGTCCCCATGGACTGTTTGGCTGAGGTGCTGGGCTGGGTTGTTGGGACTCTGCTCTTATGGGCAGGACATGGGGTTGGAGGGTGAGGGAAGAGGTCAAGTTGGGCAAGGAAAAGCTTTTTAGGGAAGGTGGGGCGGGATGAGGGATGGGATGGGAGTGGAGGTTGAGGGAGTGGTTGTTGGAGGTGTACGTCTGCTGGACTTGGGTGCAGGTACATGGGCAGTGTGCTGATGTGAGGTGAATGGCTGTTGGGAGTCTGATTTTGTGTGTTTGGATCTCTTAGAAGGGGTAAACAGGGTGGGAGAGGACAGAGGGGATGCGTGGATGGATGTTGTGGAGGTGTCTACAAGAGAGGTGTATGTGCTGCTTGGTGTGGTGATGGTGGTGGTAGCAGTTGATGCAGTGCATGCAGGTGTGAGTGTCGATGTGACTGTGAGGGAGGAGGAGGGGGGGCAGTGGAGGCAGTGGATGTTGTTGTGTGTGCAATTGTCTGTTGTTTGTGTCAGTGCTTGTGGCCTGAAGTGTGCTGCCTGTATTTGTCTGTGCCACTCTTGTGATGTTTTGTGTGCATGCTTGTCTGAATGGGTACATGGGATGGGTTGGGGTTGAGGAGACTGGGACTGGAAAGTGGTAGTTGGAGTAGGGACGGTAGGGTCAAGGATGATGGCTGTCATCAGAGAGGAGGCCAGAGCCTGAAACCAGAGTCACCTGCAAATACTCAAGGGATACCTGTTAGCCACACACTCACCCTTAGGGCCAAACCCACACCCATATACCTACATCAACTGGATGTGGACCATGGGCTCACCTATTAGCCACACATTGTGCCTCTGGAGTTGAGACATCACATATGGAATGCTGCTATTCCTCATGATAAAGGCGTCATGCACAGAGCCAGGATACTTGGCATTGCCATGGGAGATGTACTGGTCTGCCAAACACACCATCTACACATTCAGAGAGTGAAAGCTTTTCCTATTTTTGAATACTTTTTCATTTCTCTGGGGAGGGGGGGGACAAATGCAATATGTGTACCATCAATGGTCCCAATAATGTTGGGGATATGTCCCAGTGCATAAAAGTCAGCCTTTCCTGTGGCTAAATCCTCCACCTGGGGAAATACGATAAAGCTACGCATATGTTTCAGCAGGGCAGACAACACTCGTGTCAGCACGTTTGAGAACATTGGCTGAGACATCCCTGATGCCCTGGCCACTGTCGCTTGGAAGGAACCACTTGCCAGTAAATGAAGCAGTGACAGGACCTGCACTAGATGGGGGATACCTGGGGCTGGCAGATAGTTGAAATCAGGTCTGGCTCCAATTGGGCACACAGCTCTTGGATTGTGGCCCCATCAAGTCTGTAGGTCAGGATAATGTGCCTGTCCTCCATTGTCGCCAGGTCCACCAGGGGTCTGTACACAGGGGATGTCTCCATCTCCTATTCATCCTCAGCGGTTAAACTCTAGGGTGAAAAACGGTGATTAGAGGGTCATATTCACACATATGTCAATATTAATATGCATTTCTTCATTTACAGAAACAGTATGTGAACTCGAAAGTTAGTTGATGTGCCAATCTCTGCTGTGACGAAGTTAGGTACCATGGCCTGTGCCCCCCTAAAATGGCGGCTGCCTGACCTGTGAGGAGGGACAAGTGGAAATTAGGTAATTCTGCCATTTTCTATCTGTTCACTCACTGTCTACCTGACCTTCAACAGGAGAGGACCTACACTGCAAGTGCTGCTGTGACCTGTGTCTGGAAGCAATAAGGGCTCGAGTGTCTAGGGAAAGGGCCACCGCCTTCACTTCGGACGAGTTGGAAAGACTGGTGGATGGGGTCCTACCCCAGTACACTTTACTCTATGGTCCTCCAGACAAACAGGTGAGTAAACTGTGAGCATGATGCGTGGCCCATGAGTGTATGGAATGCTGCCAATGGGCAGCCGTCCGAAGCTGCAGGTGAATGTCTGGAGGCTATCACCACAACTGCGAGCACCACCACCTGCACCACAGCAAGCACCACCACCTGCCCTGCCGCCAGCAGCACCAAAGCCAGCAGCAGCAGCCCCAGTGGGCAGCCGTCCGAGGCTGTAGGTGAAGTCCTGGAGGCTACCACCACTACTGCCTGCAACGCCACGTGCAGGGCAACTGGCATACACTGAGCAGCCGTCACCGCCGGAGAGCAGTATGTAGTGGTGACCTCATTGGCTGCAGTGTGTCCTGGCCCCTGCAAATGTTGTTGTTGTGACACCCAGGTGAGAGACTGTGACCTTGCACTCCAAAACATCTGCATCACAGGGTGCAATACCCCCTCCATTACCAGTGGAAGAAGGCATCCACTCAGCCCCTCCTTGCCAGGACGAAGCAGACTGGGCACAAGGCCCCCTCTAGAACCAGTGGAAGAAGGCATCCACTCTGCCCCTCCTTGCCAGGATGAAGCAGACTGAGCACAAGGGCTCCTTCAGAACCAGTGGAAGAAGGCATGCACTCAGCACCTCCTTGCCAGGATGAAGCAGACTGGGCATAAGGCCACCTCCAGAACCAGTGGAGAAGCCATCCACTCCAGAGACTGTGGCTTTGCACTTCCGAGGACCAGGCAGCGGGCAAACCACCCACTTGAGAGACTGTGGCTTTGCACTCCCCAGGACCAAGCAGTGGGCAAACCAACCACTTGAGAGACTGTGGCCTTGCACTCCCCAGGACCAAGTAGTGGGCAAACCATCCACTTGAGAGACTGTGGCTTTGCACTCCCCATGACCAAGCAGTGGGCAAACCACCCACTTTAGAGACTGTGGCCTTGCACTCCCCAGGACCAAGTCCCCCCCAGGAGCAGTGGCTTTGTACCATCTTCCAGCTGAGGTGCCCCCCATTCCCCGTCCCCTTGAGGTGCCTGTGTGTTTTCGACCTGATGCCCCTGCAGTGGTCTCTCCATATTGAGGCAGGAGTCAAGTGTGGCCTTGGCCTATGTTTGTTGGCCCAATGGGCCACGGACAATTTTTGAGTGGGAATTGTCCCTCCTTTTGTATATATTGTATATATTGTACATACAGTTTTTTCTTTATGAACGTATTTCTTAAAATTACAAATATTAGACTCATTTTACTCCATTCCTTTTGTCCTTGCGTTATTCCAGAGGGTTACGGGGCATATATGTAATGTTGTTGCATGTGTTTGTGTGTATAGTTTTGGGGGTGAGGGTGGGGATGTTGCTTGTTGCATGTGTGTGTCACTCTCTTCCCTCCCTTCCCCTGTGTGCTAGGTGCAGTACTCACCGTGGTCTTCGTCGCCGACATTCATGTTCATGGTGTATGAGAAGATACACCAGCATGGGGAACACCTGCGGCTCGGGCTCCATGGCATTGTGGTTCTTCCTTGAGTGTCGAGAGGTGAGTCGTTTCCCTTCTGTGT
This sequence comes from Pleurodeles waltl, assembly GCF_031143425.1. Classification (NCBI taxonomy): domain Eukaryota; kingdom Metazoa; phylum Chordata; class Amphibia; order Caudata; family Salamandridae; genus Pleurodeles; species Pleurodeles waltl. The sequence goes on along the minus strand of NC_090437.1, from coordinate 1,050,782,149 downwards.
TCTATTCCCGCTGTGGTTTTGATAGCGTTTGTACCGCCCCGGAAAATCTGTCAGATGGGTGGGTTATAATGCAGTGGGTGGTACATTTGTTGCTACCGCCATGGAGGTCGGAGTGTTAAAGTGGCTGTATATGTTGGCGGTTTCCACCGTGGTCATGATTCAATTTTTTTTACCACCTGCCTATTGGTGGTATTACCGCCGCTTTATCACCGACCGACAGGGTTGTAATGAGCACAATAGTGTTTGTGCCCCCACAGGGTGTGGCTAATAGTTGAGCCCGAGTCCCCACCCAATGTACATCAGTGCATGCCTTCAGGAGTTAATCCCATACCATTGTGTAAAGCAAATCTTTGTCCCTCAATACATGCAGGTGACTCTGGCTACCCAAACGTATTGTGGCTCCTAGCCCCTGTGAGGAATGCCAGGACAGGGGCTGAGAATCGGTATAATGATACACGTGGGTGAACCAGAAGAATGAATGAAAGGACCTTTGGTCTCCTGAAGGCCAGGTTCAGATGCCTCCATGTGACAGGTGGATCCCTGTGCTACTCACCTGTGAATGTCTGCCAGATAGTAGTAGCATGCTGCATGTTGCACAACCTGGCCCTCAGACAACATGTGCCTTGCCTGCAGGAGGAGGAGATTGGAAATGCCCCTGTGGCAGCAATAGACACTAAGGACAGTGAGGATGAGGAGGAAGAGGATGAGGATGGGGAAAACAGAACATCAGTTATAGGTTAATACTTCCAATGACACACAGGTGAAACAGTGTAACTGACCATTCCTCTGACTATTGATGTTTTCTGTGTGGCTAGAGCAGGATGGCATTCACTTCCTTTGCATCTCAACTGACTGTCACCGATGCATTCTAACTTTGCAGATGTTGGTGTTATAACAACTGTGTACTGATGTGATGGCTACAGACACTACAGGTCTTCATTTGTATGCTATCACAGTGTTCAGATCATTTGCACTAGCTGTGACTGTTTCCACAATTGTATATTTTCATAACATAAAACAATATCACTCATGTTGTGTTCAAGGGTGTTTCTTGTAGTGAAAATTACGGTAAGGTGCAATAGAACGGGGTGATGGTAGAGGTAAATCCAAGGTATTGGTCCAGTCTGTTTGTAGCACAGATCCAGTGTCCAAGGGGCAATGGGAAGGGGAGAAAAGGCATTTCAGAGTGGACATGGTGACAGAGTGGTACACAAGGGGGACAATAAGGTGAGTGTCCTTTCCTGTTGGTGGTCTTGTCTTGGCAAGTGCCTCAGGCTTCTGTCTGGGTCACAGGGAACGTTTACAGGGTGGTTCACCTTCTGCAGGGGGTGGAGTGCTGGTGGCCTGTGGGTCCTGTGGCAGGGCCTCCTGCCCACTAGCTGCAGCAGAAGTGGTGGGCTGGTCAGTAGACTGGCTAGTGGTAGTGGCCCGCTAGTGTGCTGCCATTCCCTCATGATGTTGGACATATCAGCCAGCCTCCCTGCTATGGAGACCATGGTGGTGTTGAGGGCCTAAAAATATTCCCTGATCTCCTGATGGTGTACCTCCTGCAGCCTCTTTTTCTCCTGAACGTTGGTAAGGATCTTACCCGTCTTATCATAGGATTTTCAGTAAGCTCCCAGGACATTAGTGAGTGTCTCCTGGAGAGTGGGTTCCCTGGGCCTGTCCTCCCCCTGGTGCACAGCTGTCATCCCAGTGTCCCTGTTCACCTGTGCCTGTGTCCCCTGAACAGTGTGCCCACTGCCACTGACCCCAGGACCCTGATTGTCTTGGGGGTGAGGAGTGGACTGGGGTCCCTGTACAGGTGGGCACACTGCTGATTGATGTGTCCTGGGAACAGTGGTGTAGGAATGTTGGGAGGGTGCTGTGGTGTTGGACTCTGATAGGGGAGGATCTTTGTTAGACTGTGAGTGGGCTGGGGTGGCCAACTGACCTGTGGTCCCTGATGGGCTTGGTAGTTCATCCAGATCCTGAAGTCCAGAGTTACTATCATTACTGGGGGCATCTTCTGTTGGGGGAGTGGCTGGGGCAGCTGTGGGGATGTAAGTGATGTATTATGCGTCCCCTCTCCTTGCTGTTGCCCTGCCACCCTTGTTTGTGTATGGTGATGTATTGTGTGATTGTTAGTTCTCCAAGCTGTGCATGCTTTTGTGATGGGTGTACATGCAGGGCTGGGAGGGCTGTACATGCATTGATAAGGCATGCGCGGCATGGCATTAGTGTTACTCATATGTGTAGGTGCACTGTGTGGGATGTAGTGGAGTGATGGGAGTCAGGGTGAGGGAGTGAGATGGCATGCAGGTATTGGGGTGACAAGTAGTAAATATTGACTCACCAGTGTCCAGTCCTCTAGGTACTCTAGTGTGTCCCTCAGGATGCAGTATTGCCAAGACTTGCTCCTCCCATGCTGTGAGCTTACCAACTCCTCATTGGTGAAACGGGGTGCCTTAGTGGGGACATGGGTGTTGTGTAGTGTCTGTTGCCCTCTTACTCTGGCAGAAGCAGCAACTGCAGGATAGCTCCACAAAGAACTGTCACAAGTAGGGTGGTTCTTCTTCCTCAGCTCTTCAGCTCTTCTCCAGGCAGAGGTTCCTCTTGGTTTCCAGAAGTGTTCTAAAGTCTGTGGTTTTGGGTGCCCTTCTCATACCCATGTTCTCCTTAGAAGTAGGCCTACTTCAAAGCAAAGTCTCTCTTGATTGTGAAATCCTGCCCAAGCCAGGCACCAGACACTCACCAGGGAGTTGGAGACTACATTGTGTGAGGGCAGGAACAGCCCTTTCAGGTGTGAGTGACCACTCCTCCCCTCCTTCCTAGCACAGACGGCTCATCAGGAAATGCAGACTACACCCCAGCTCCCCTTGTGTCACTGTCTAGTGTGAGGCTGTAGGAAAGTACCATCTTGCCTGGCATGTTACCCCCATTTGTACATGTATGTCAGTTTGTTTTTACCTGTCTCACTGGGATCCTGCGAGCCAGGACCCCTGTGTTCATAGTTGTGGCCTGAATGTGTATACCTGTTTCACTGAGGCTCTGCTAATCAGAACCTCAGTGCTTGTGCTCTCTCTGCCTTTAAAATTGTCACTATAGGCTAGTGACCACTTTTACCAATTTCAATTGGCATACTGGAACACCCTTATAATTCCCTAGGATATGGTGACTGGGTACCCAGGGTATTGGGGTTCCAGGAGATCCCTGTGGGCTGCAGCATTTCTTTTGCGACCCATAGGGAGCTCAGACTAACCTTTACACAGGACTGCCATTGCAGCCTTAGTGAAATAACGCACATGTTATTTCACACCCATTGTCATTGCACTTAAGTAACTTATAAGTCACCTATATGTCTAACCTTCATTTGCTGAAGGTTAGGTGCAAAGTTACTAAGTGTGAGGGCACGCTTACACTAGCAAAGGTGCCCCCACTTAGTTCAGGGCCATTTCCCCGGACTTTGTGAGTGCGAGGACACCATTACACGTGTGCACTACATATACAGTAGGTCAATACCTATATGTAGCTTCACAGTGATAACTCCAAATATGGCCATGTAACATGCCTAATATCACGGAATTGCCCCCGTTCCAAATCTGGTATTGGGGAGCCGATTCCATGCATCGCAGGGGCTCCATTATGGACCCCGGGTACTGCCAAACCAGCTCTCTGGGGTTTTCTCTGCAGCTACTGCTACTGCCACCCCACAGACAGGGTTCTGCCCACCTGGGGTCTGGGCAGCCCAGTCCCAGGAAGGCAGAACAAAGCATTTCCTCTGAGAGCAGGGTGGTACACCCTCTCTCTTTGGAAATAGGTGTTAAAGGCTGGGGAGGGGTAGCCTCTCCCAGCCTCTGGAAATGCTTTGAAGTCACAGATGGTGCCCTCCTTACATTAGCCAGTCTACACTGGTTTAGGGAACCCCCAGTCCCTGCTCTGGCACGAAACTGGACAAAGGAAAGGGGAGTGACCACTCCCCTGTCCATCACCACCCCAGGGGTTGTACCCAGAGCTTCTCCAGTGTGTCCTAGACCTCTGCCATCTTGTTTCCAGAGGTGTGAGGGCACTCTGGAGGCCTCTGAGTAGCCAGTGCCAGCAGGTGACGTCAGAGACCCCTCCTGATAGGTGCTTACCCGACTAGGTGGCCTATCCTCCTTTGAGGGCTATTTAGGGTCTCTCTAGTGGGCTTTCCCTCAGATAACGACTTGCAAGAATCCAGCAGGACTCCTTTGCACTTCTCTCTTTGACTTCTGCCAAGGATCGACCACTGGCTGCTCCAGGACGCCTGCAAAACTGCAACAAAGTAGCCAGAAGACTACCAGTGACATTGTAGTGCCTAATCCTGCCGGCTTTCTTGACTGTTTCCTGGTGGTGCATGCTCTGGGGGCTGTCTGCTTTCACCCTGCACAGGAAGCCGCGAAGAAAACTCCTGTGGGTGGATGAAATCTTCCCCCTGCTTCAGCAGGCACCAAACTTCAGCTTCACTGATACTCTGGGTACCCTCTCATCCTGATGAGCGTGGCCCCTGGAACACAGGTGGTGACCCAAATAACCCAGTGGTCCAACTATCCAAATTTGGAGGAGGTAAGTCCTTGCCTCCCCTCTCCAGACAGTAATCCTGTGCACCGCATGAACTGCAGCTACAAGGGCTTCTGTTCACATTTCCAAGTAATCCTGCATGCACATCCGAGCCTAGGTATCCAGCACTCTGTCCTGCGATGCTCAGCTCCCTGAGTTGATCTCCGGTGTCGTGGAACCTCTGTTTGCAGAGTTGAGATGACCGCCGTGTTCAGACTACCTGAACCTGTGTTCAAGGACTTCTGTGGGTGCTTCCTGCTTGTACATGGGCTTTTTACATTGCTGAGGGCCCGCTCTGTCTCCTCTTCCAAGTGGTGACATCCTGGTCCTTCCTGGGCCCGGGCAGCACCCTTTTCTCCAACCACAATCCTTGCACCTAGCAAGGCTTGCTTGCAGTATTCTGCCAAGGAAACAACTCTGCATCCTCAACACGCTGTAGGACATCTTCTGCATGAATAAGAACTTCTTAGCTCCTTTCGTTGTTGAAAAACCTGCAACTTCTTCCAACCGGAGGCAGCCATTTTGCACCTTCATCCAGGGTTTAGTGGGCTCCTGCCCCCCCTGGACACTTTAGCGACTCTTGGACTTGGTCCCCTTCCTTTGCAGGTCTTCAGGTCCAGGAATCCATCTTCAGTGCTTTGCAGTCTGTTGTGGTCCTTGCAAAAATCCTTTATCAGAACTTTACACCATTAGTGTTTTCTTACACTCCCAGCAACCCTCTACACAAAACACTAGCCTAGGGGTCAACTCGTGGTTCGCATTCCACTTTCTTAGTATATGGTTTGTGTTGCCCCTGGCCTATTGCATCCTATTGTATTCTACAGTATTTGCACTACTTTCTGACTGTTTTACTTACCTGATTTGGTTTGTTTTATATATTTTGTGTATGTTACTTACCTCCTGAGAGAGTATATCCTCTGAGATATTTTTGGCACATTGGGCCAGATGTATCATGAAACCCGTCTATAAATCGCAAATAACAATTTTTAATAAATCACTATTTCCGAGTCGCAATATGCCATGTAACATATTTGCGAATCGGAATTAGCGATTTCTTAAAAATCGCTGTTTGTGTTTTTCAAGGCCTAAATACTGAATCGCAATTTGCGAGAATGCAATTTGCGATTCGGTAATTGAAAATCGCAAATTGCGAGAACGCACACCTGGCAGAGCATGATGACATTACAAACTGGAAGTGATACATCCCAGGCAGTTTGCAGGTGCCACACCCAAAGGAGCACTGAGAGAGACACAGCCCAGCCACAGTGAGCAAGTCTGTGAACAAGGCAGGACTGCACATCACCATGGACACCTCTGCACAGGGAAAGAAGAAGGGAGAGAGGAAAAGAAAACTCAAATTTAGTGAGCAGGAACTGGAGGTGCTCACTGAGGAGATGGTGAGGAGCCATGACCGTCTGCTTGGAAAGAGCTCACTCAAAGTCCCTGAGAGTGAGAAGTGCAGACTCTGGGTGGACATTCAAACTAAAATCTGCGCTGTGGGAGTTGTGCAGCGCTCAGTGGAGGAGATAAAGAGGAGGTGGTACGACCTGCGCTCCCGTGCCAAGGAGAGGCTGGCAAGACGACTACAGGAGGCAAGGAGCACAGGAGGTGGACCATCCACCGAGACACCCTCCACCCCTATGGAAGACCTGGTGGAGTCGACACTCCTCCCAGAAGCTGTCAGTGGGGTCACTGACATCGACACATCCGGCACACCAAGCACCAGTAAAGGTAAGTGCAATATTGAAATGTAACCCCATACGTGTATGTACAAATGCCCCTTAAGAATTAGCAAGTAGTGCAAAGCATTGTGAGAAGTAGTCCATTCCACATCTTAGAAGCAGCACAACAATGCCTTATGGGAGTGGTAGTCCACAACCCAGAACAGAAAGTAGCACATAGAATGTAATGAGGCCGAGCGAAACCCAACACCCACAACATAGTGATATGATGTAACAGTACATTTATTACTATTGTGCAACCTTTGGTGATACATACATAACTGACATGCTGCACATTGTTGTTGCAGGTGGCCCAGGCCCAGCAGCATCTGCAAGTGCTGTTGTGGGGGATACTGAAACCCACCCTGCATCAGACTCAAACACCAGTGAGTCACAGAATATTGCGCCTATCAGACGCAGGGCTAGGGCTGTACCGCTCCCCGAATTGAGCCAGGACTCTGACGACATGCAGGACTACGGCCACACACCTTCCCCAGATGGCAGATGCACTGTTATGCAGGAGTCCCAGCCCCAGCGTAGCACAACACCCCGCAGGAGGCCTTTGTATGCAGGCGCACAGCACATGGAAGCAGGAGAGGGGTCATCAGTGTTCGGTGGCCTGGAATCCACTATGTTGAAACAGCAGTGCCCGCAAAACAGGAAAATATCAGCTATACAAAGGCAGATGCAGGCAACAAATGCCAACATGGGAGGGCTGCATCGGCAGTTGGAGTGACTGAATTCCAACATCACAAAACTGCATGAGGGAAAGATCCAAGCTTCAGAGAACACCAGGGAGCTGACAATTGCAGTGAGGGAACTGTGCACAGAGCTGCGGCACAACAGAGTCAGCCACCGCAGGCAGGAGAGGCGTTTTATGGGCATGTTTGGTGGTTTCTGTCGCTCTGTCAATTGCCTCGCTACTTCAACATCCTTCATATCGCGGCATGCTGTGGCCGCACAGGTGGAGGCAGTGCACAGCAGTAGGGATGTGGCACAGGGACTGGTTCAGATCACCAATGTGCTGGACAATATGCTGGGTAACCGCTCCGCTACACCCAGTGAACTGGGACTAGGGGACACTGAGGACACATCTAGCCTCAGCAGCGTAGCAGTGCCCACCGCTGATGCTAGGCGTCGCAGTGCCAGGCACAGCACTGCCACTGAGGCCAATAACAGAGGTGCCAGTGAGGCCATGCAGACTCGAGTGGCTTGCGTGGCAGCAGAAAGTGACTGTAATGGCCACAGGGGACTGTTTCCTTATTGTGTGATACAGTAAACTATGATTCAATAGTGAGATACTGTTATCTGCTTTTTTTTAAGACACACATTATTTTATTTTCTCTGCTAGTGAAACTTATGTTACCTGACGTTAAGGTAATAAATATTCTAACTACCAGTACACATGTCAGTGAAGTTGTGTTGTCATTACTTACATCTGAAATGTTGTGCGTGATGTCTGCATGCCTTTGCCTGCCCTCTGCTGCACTGGTCATGTCTGCTGGCTGTAGAGGGGGTATGGGATCATCATCCTCACTACAGTGTTAATCAGATATTTCCACAGGTATGCCCCTGGTGGTAGCTATATTGTGCAAGATTGCACAAGTGGCCACTATTCTACATGTCGTCTCCGGGCTGTACTGTAGTGCATCTCCAGTTTTGTGGATGCACCGGAAGCGACTCTTCAGCAGCCCAAAGGTGCACTACACCACATTACAGGTTGCCCTGTGTGCTGCATTGTATCTCTGTTCTGCTGGTGGTGTAGGATTTAGGTAGGGCGTCATCATGTAGGTGCACACTGCGTAGGCACTGTCTCCTGGAAGGAACAGAGGGTATAATGAGTAAGTGAACCATCTGACGTCACAACGGCATCAATGCACCAGTGTACAGAGGGACAATACCTAGTAGATATCCTTCACCAAACTCCCCAGCTAGCAGTCTTGTGTGAATGCCGCTGTGGCGAAAGATGTATGAATCATGTGTGCTCCCTGGGTACCTGGCCACGAGATCAGTTATGATGTAGGAGGCATTGCAAATCACCTGTATATTTATTGAATGTTGGAATTTACGGTTGCGGTACGCATACTCTGTGGCCGATGGTGGACAGATTGCAACATGTGTCCCATCTATGGCACCTAGGAGGTGGGGGAACTGTGCTATCTGGTAGAAATCTATTTTAATCTGCTGTATTTCCTGTGGGGTGTGGGGGAATCTGATGTACTGGTGTATCCTACTCAGCATGGCGTTGACAAATGCATTGAAAAATCTAAAGAGGGCACTCTGTGATACCCCTCCAGCTGCTGGTATGACCCCTTGATAGCTCCCTGAGGCAGTAGGTGCAGGGAGCATAATACCTGCACATGGGTGGGTATGCTATTAGTCCTATGTGTTGTGCGCTGCAGTATGGGCCGTAGCTGAGCTATCAGGTCAAGTATCATGGCTGAGTTCAACCTGTACTTCTCATATATTTCCTCCTCAGTCTGGTCAAAAAGTGTAATGCGCACTCTGAAAATACGCTCCTGTCTCCTCCTCCCTCTCCTCAAACCTGCCAAGATCCTCATTCTCCTTGCCAGGGCGTAGAGTGCAGCCATTGTGGAAAAGAGTCTGAGGCATTCTGGGCCTCTTTATATAGGGTGCACCTGGTTACCACCTGGTTTCACTTAGTGGTATTTTGCATGTGCAAAAGGCCATTCTGCGAAAAATTGCAATTTGCGATTTTTGATGCATCGAATTGCGACTTGGTTTTGCGAGTCGCATTTTGCATCTCGCAATTTCCTACTTGAAATACTGAATCGCTATTTGCGATTCGGTATTTCATGTTGCAAATTGCGAGACGCAAAATGCGACTCGCAAAACCAAGTCGCAACGCTAAAAATCACTATTTTTGCGATTCCTTATTTTTGGTCTGCGAATGCCTTTCAGGCATCGCAGACCACGTTTTTTGCATTTGCAAACGGCCAAATTTAGAGATTCGCACCGTTTGCGAATGCAAATTCGTTTGATACATCTGCCACATTGTCACTAAAATAAAGTACATTTATTTTTAGTAACTGTGAGTATTGTCTTTCTTATGATATAGTACCTATGATATAAGTGGTATTGCATGAGCTTTGCATGTCTCCTAGTTCAGCCTTGGCTGCTCTGCTATAGCTACCTCTATCAGCCTATGCTGCTAGAACACTAATACACTCTACTAATAAGGGATAAATGGACCTGACACAAGGTGTAAGTGCCAGTGGTACCCACTATAAGCCAGGCCAGCCTCCTACAGCGGTGCAACCAGCCCAACTGTCAAACTGACCCAGACAGGGAATCCACAAAAAGGCAGACTCACAGAAATGGTATAAGCAAAAAAATGCTCACTTTCTAAAAGTGCCATTTTCAAACACACAATCTTAAAATCAACTTTACTAAAAGATGTATTTTTAAATTTTGAACTCAGAGACCCAAAACTCTACACGTCTATCCGCTCCCAAAGGGAATCTACAATTTAATCATATTTAAAGGTAGCCCCCATGTGAAGCTATGAGAGGGACAAGCCTTGCAACAGTGAAAAACTAATTTAGCAATATTTCACTGTTAGGACATATAAAACACATTACTATATGTCCTACCTTAACCATACACTGCACCCTGCCCTTGCGGCTGCCTAGGGCCTACCTTAGGGGTGCTTTACCTGTAAGAAAAGGGAAGGTTTAGACCTGGCAAGTGGGTACACTTGCCAAGTCGAATTTACAGTTTAAAAACTGCACACACAGACACTGCAGAGGCAGGTCTGAGACATGGTTACAGAGCTACTTATATGGGTGGCACAATCAGTGCTGCAGACAACTAGTAGTGTGAGAAAACAGGGCTGATTGCAGAGGCCCCATAACTTTTTGCCCCCATTTTCCTCTTTTTGCTGGTGTTTTCCTGACTTTGATGGTGCCCTGGGTACTGCTAACCAGTCCCAGGGCCTGTGCTCTGTGTAAAATGGATATGCAAATTAGGCTAATTATAATTAGCTAAGTTAACCTACCTATAAGTCCCTAGTATATGGTAGGGCATGTAGGTTTAGGGACCACAGCATAGGTGGTACACACCTAGGTGCACTGCTGAGGTGCCCAGTGTCATTTTAAAAGCAAGCCTGCCTTGCTGGCTGCTTTTAAATTAAAGTTATATGCAAATTCGACTTTGGAATTAAAGGTACTTCCAAAGTCTTAAACTACCTTATTTTTACATATAAGTCACCCCTAAGGTGTGCCCTATATGCCCCTAGGGCTGGGTGCCATGTAACTATAAGCAGGGACTTTATAAAAATAGATTTATAAGCCCTGGTGAGGTAAAAACAGCCAAATTCGTTTTTCCCTCATTGAAGTAAATGGCCTTCATAGGCTAGAATGGGAAGACTTTATTTTAAATGTTAAAGTCTCCTTAAATGTTACATACCAAGAATTTGGTATCAAATTGATTGTTGTAATAAATCCCACAACTTCCAGTTGTTGGATTTAATATAACTTGTCCAGGTAAAAAGTTTAGACTTTACCTAAAAAGTTGCCAATTTCAGCTCTGCATTGTTTTTGCTGCTGTGCTCTGATTGGCCAGCCTGCAGCAGCTTCTGCCAGGCTGCCTTGATTAGGTGTGAAGTGGCCTGGCTTCACACAAAGGAATGTGCTTGGGGGAGAGAATCTCCCCTCAGCAGATGGTGAGGCAGGAAGGGGGAGGGCTGCCAAACTGGTCTTCAAAGGCAGAGAAGGACATTTGCAGCACCCAGCAACACCCCCACATCCTGCAACCCCAGACAATTAGGTGCCCCCTTGATTAGATTAGGAGAGGGCAGGAGAGGGGTGTGTTTATGATTTTTAGCCACACCAGTGGGTGGGCTCAGCCAGATGTAACCTCCAAAAATCAGATTCATCCATGTTGGATTTTTAGAGACTGTTGCCTTCTGGGATGGATTTTTGCCACACTTCCCAGGAAGTGGTCATCACAGGGGGACGACCCTGTCCCTGATTGGAGAACCAGGGCCCCCCTGCTTTTCACCCAGGAGCAAGGATAAAACTGGCAGACCTGCACCCACACCTCAGATCCCCTCCAGAATTCAACAAGAAAGGAACTAAAGAAGAAGAAGGACTGCCCTGCTGGACCCCTGGCCTGCACCTGGAACCTGCACTCAGAAGGACTGCACCAGCTGCACACTTGGGCTTCACCACAAGAAGGACTTTGCCTGGCTTCAACTGGTTCAAGGAGGGACTCCCTGTTTGCTACAGGTGAAAAATTGCTAACCAGAGTCCCCTGCACCAACTCCTGAAGAAAGCGACCAGCTGACCACTGTGCAGTAGCCAAAAAGGAGTTTGCACCAGGTGCATTCTGGGAGTTGAAGTCCGCACCCCCCAAGGACCATCACAGAACTTCTGGACCCTTGGGGTGAGCTGTGGACCCCAAAAGAACCTTAAAAGAACATCTGGGTGAAGCCCCAGAAGTTTGGAAAAGATTTGAGAATTTTTGGAAAAAAGCTCCAGAGAGGAACCGACCCGCCGCGGAAATTCTAGCCGGCTTGCCTCAACCGCGACCCGGCCTGACTTCGTGGTTCGTCCCGGTAAAGAAAAACATCCAAAAAAGAGACTAAGTCCGAACGTAAAAAGTTGACCGGGACCTCCCAGCCATCGTATCCGAGAAGGGCTCCATGGACGTCGGATCAAGATCCAGGTTTACCCCGGTCGAAGGATTTTCATCTCGAAAAAACGACTAAGTCCGAAGGTAAAAGTCTCCACAGAGGAAACCCACATCGCGTATCCGGACAAGGGCTCCAGGAGGTCGGATTCAACTGGCAGGTTCGTCCTGGTGAAGAAAAACTTCAAAATAAAGACTAAGTCAGAAGGTAACTTTTTAACCGAGGCCTCCCGCGACCTGTAGCCGAGCAGGGCTCCATCGCGGTCGGCCTGAAAGTTTGACTTTGCCCCGGTCGAGGTGCAACCAGATGACCCGATTGGCGCTTTTTGTTTCTAAGCACTAGAAAAGTAATAATTCTTTAAAAATTCATATCTCCGGTTCCCCTGAACCGATTTTAATCGTTTTTGTGTCATTTTAAAGATAAAAATATAAACTATTTTTATAAATTGGTTTTGGATTTTTAAACTGTTTCCTGTGTTTTATTTAATTACTGTTTTGTGATATTTGAATGCTTTACACTTTGTCTCCTAAATTAAGCCTTGACGCTCGTTGCCAAGCTACCAAGGGTTGAGCTGGGATTAATTTACTGAGACCTAACTGTACCTATGTGGAGGTTAGTGGCTTGTTGCTAGGTGTAGGTACCTACCTGCCCTACCAATAACCCATTTTCCAACATAATTGGAAGCAGCGACGGGATCCTGTACTTGTGTTCAATATCACGTTACAGTTTTAGGTAAAACAAATAAAAAATCCTTTAAATTGTCCTAGTGCAAAAATTGTTTTTAATTTTTAATTTGGATTAATTTCAATTATTGAATTTTTGTAATTTTTCTAAATTCTTGTTTCCAATTTTTGCAAAAAGTTTTTGTTGACACAAAACTAGGGAACCATGGAGCTTGATCTGGCTAGCCTACCCACACTGACAGTAGTCCAGCTTAGGGGGTTGTGTATTGAAAGAGGGTTGCCTGCAACCACTGATCTCAGGAAGCAAATCCTGATCACATCCCTGACAGCATGGGCTGAGGCCCAAGAGGTAGAGTCAGAAGAAGCTCCAGAGGAGGGAGAAAGAAGGGAGGATGCTAGCTCTAACCACTCAGGGGAGGGAAGGCATCTGAGCCTAAGTGAGGATGAGGAAGAACGGTCCTCAGTAGATACAGTCACTAGGGGCAGACCCAAAGCTAGTGGTGGGAAGGGGGTCCTTTCAGGAGGAGAGAACCCATCCATCAGAGAAAGAGAGCTGGAGGCCCAGCTAGCATACATAGCTTTGGAAGCAGAGAAGCTGGCCCTAGAAAAGAAAAAGTGGGCATACAAAGAGAAAAGAGATGGAGGCAGCGATAAAGAAGCTGAGGTGTCCATGGGTGGGGGAGTTTGCCCCAGGTTACCCAAGGGGGTAGTTCCTGCTTATGTAGAGGGGGATGACATAGATAAGTGGCTGGGGGCCTTTGAGAGGGCACTCCAAATGAGAAGGGTTAGGCCTCAATACTGGGGTTCCCTTTTGTGGGAGTTGGTCCCCAACTCAGGGAGGGATAGGCTTCTGACCTTAAGGGGGGAGGAGGCAGATTCATACCCTAGTATGAAGAGGTGCTTAGCCAAGAAGTTTGGTCTGACCCCAGAGCAATATAGAATGAAGTTCAGGGACACCCAGAAGGTCAGTACCCAGTCTTGGGTTGACTTTGTGGACATTTCACTAAAGGCACTAGAGGGCTGGATTATTGGTAACAAAGTAGATACTTATGAGGGGTTATACAATCTGATCATGAGAGAGCACATCTTGACCAATTGTACCCAAGAAAGGTTACGCCAGCATCTAGTGGACTCTAAGCAGACCAACCCTAGAGAGCTAGGGGAGGCAGCTGATGAGTGGTTGAGAACCAGGGTGGTTGTCAAGTCCCAGGGGGGAGACTCCAAGAAGGGGGGGACAGGTCCCCAAAAACCTAAGGAGGGAGGTGGTAAGCCCACCACAGAGACTCCCTCTGTACCCCAGAACCCTAAGAAGGAGGAGAGTAAATCCCACTCTGACCAGCAGAGACAGTTAGACCCAGGGTTAAAAAAGCTCTTGGACAGTAGGGCTTGCTTTGACTGTCAGCAGACAGGTCACTTCAGAGGAGATGCAGCCTGTCCAAAGAAGGTGGTTAGCATTGGGCTGTCCAGTGTAGCCATGGAGGAGGATTCCTCAGATGATGAAGTCCTCTTAGCATTGAGCTGGGAGACAGGACCAGATGGTAAGCTGGTGATCCCTGAGGGTGGGAGTAGGCACTTCCACCACATTCAAGTGAATGGGATCCCTACCACTGGCCTGAGAGACACCTGTGCCAGTCACACTATAGTGAGTGACCGGTTAGTGACCCCAGACATGTATGTCCCAGGAAAGACAAAGAAAGTCAGGATAGCCACAGGGGAGGTCACCTCCAAACCTGTAGCCATAGTGCCCCTAGAGAGGGAGGGTATCCTTGACTGGATTAGGGTGGTAGTCAGTGCTGACCTTCCCCTAGATTGTATCCTGGGCAATGACCTCCCAGAGGTGAGTCTGGTCACAGATGGGGTGGTCGCCCAGGGCGCCCCCCCAACCCAAAGTCCTGGGGAGTCAGTCCCTACAGTTAGGAGACAGGGGTCCCCAAGAAAAGGAAAGAAGAAAAGGAAGGGTAGGCCACTCTTAAAGAGAGTTCCAGGGAGCCAAGGGCCCTCTGCCCCAGTAGGGGGGGAGCCCAGAGTTGGCACTGGTGAGGCCTCACCTGACCCCAAGGAAGTCCTGAGTAGTCAGGCAGCTGTCCAGATGCAAGGTGTTGCCCCTGCACTGACAGAAGGGAGAGTGGAAGGAGGGTGTCTGCCACAGGAGGTGGTAGCCCCCCACTCTAGACAGCAAGAGGGGTGCCAGGACCCCAAAGTTGCCCTTAAAGCAGCTCAGCCACCTGTCAGTGGAGAGCTTAGGGTGTGGTTCTGGGTACTGACAGCTGTCAGTAGCCTCTGCTGGGTGCTAGCCCTCCTGGCAGCACTGTACTTGGCCTGGGAGGCAGACCCCAGGGCCAATAGTAAAGTAGGCCCTCTGACCCTATTGGTCATGGTGGGGTTGCTCAAGTGTTGGGTGACCTCTTTGGGTAAGCTAGGTGTTGCCCTAGCAAAGTTTGGAGTAGGGGAGGTGGGCACCTCACTACTCAAGTTGGCAGAGAGAAAGGAGGAAGACCCCCCTAGAGGGAAGTTTCAGTTTGAGTTGGGTCCTTTTACTGTTGGGATGGCTTCACTACCCATAGGGAGTGACCCTGACAGGAGGATATAAGGCAGAGTAGGCCCTGCAAAGGGACAGCCAGTTTTCTTCACTGTCTTCCTCGCCTAACAAGCCAGGAAGACTCTCCCAGGATTGGGCTGAGTCTCCTGGGCGTGTGGGCTGGGGGGGGGTTGTGTGAGAAAACAGGGCTGATTGCAGAAGCCCCATAACTTTTTGCCCCCATTTTCCTCTTTTTCCTGGTGTTTATCTGACTTTGATGGTGCCCTGGGTACTGCTAACCAGTCCCAGGGCCTGTGCTCTGTGTAAAATGGATATGCAAATTAGGCTAATTATAATTGGCTAAGTTAACCTACCTATAAGTCCCTAGTATATGGTAGGGCATGTAGGTTTAGGGACCACAGCATAGGTGGTACACACCTAGGTGCACTGCTGAGGTGCCCAGTGTCATTTTAAAAACAAGCCTGCCTTGCTGGCTGCTTTTAAATTAAAGTTATATGCAAATTCGACTTTGGAATTAAAGGTACTTCCAAAGTCTTAAACTACCTTGTTTTTACATATAAGTCACCCCTAAGGTGTGCCCTATATGCCCCTAGGGCTGGGTGCCATGTAACTATAAGCAGGGACTTTATAAAAATAGATTTATAAGCCCTGGTGAGGTAAAAACAGCCAAATTTGTTTTTCCCTCATTGAAGTAAATGGCCTTCATAGGCTAGAATGGGAAGACTTTATTTTAAATTTTAAAGTCTCCTTAAATGTTACATACCAAGAATTTGGTATCAAATTGATTGTTGTAATAAATCCCACAACTTCCAGTTGTGGGATTTAATATAACTTGTCCAGGTAAGAAGTTTAGACTTTACCTAAAAAGTTGCCAATTTCAGCTCTGCATTGTTTTTGCTGCTGTGCTCTGATTGGCCAGCCTGCAGCAGCTTCTGCCAGGCTGCCTTGATTAGGTGTGAAGTGGCCTGGCTTCACACAAAGGAATGTGCTTGGGGGAGAGAATCTCCCCTCAGCAGATGGTGAGGCAGGAAGGGGGAGGGCTGCCAAACTGGTCTTCAAAGGCAGAGAAGGACATTTGCAGCACCCAGCAACACCCCCACATCCTGCAACCCCAGACAATTAGGTGCCCCCTTGATTAGATTAGGAGAGGGCAGGAGAGGGGTGTGTTTATGATTTTTAGCCACACCAGTGGGTGGGCTCAGCCAGATGTAACCTCCAAAAATCAGATTCATCCATGTTGGATTTTTAGAGACTGTTACCTTCTGGGATGGATTTTTGCCACACGTCCCAGGAAGTGGTCATCACAGGGGGACGACCCTGTCCCTGATTGGAGAACCAGGGCCCCCCTGCTTTTCACCCAGGAGCAAGGATAAAACTGGCAGACCTGCACCCACACCTCAGATCCCCTCCAGAATTCAACAAGAAAGGAACTAAAGAAGAAGAAGGACTGCCCTGCTGGACCCCTGGCCTGCACCTGGAACCTGCACTCAGAAGGACTGCACTAGCTGCACACTTGGGCTTCACCACAAGAAGGACTTTGCCTGGCTTCAACTGGTTCAAGGAGGGGCTCCCTGTTTGCTACAGGTGAAAAATTGCTAACCAGAGTCCCCTGCACCAACTCCTGAAGAAAGCGACCAGCTGACCACTGTGCAGTAGCCAAAAAGGAGTTTGCGCCAGGTGCATTCTGGGAGTTGAAGTCCGCACCCCCCAAGGACCATCACAGAACTTCTGGACCCTTGGGGTGAGCTGTGGACCCCAAAAGAACCTTAAAAGAACATCTGGGTGAAGCCCCAGAAGTTTGGAAAAGATTTGAGAATTTTTGGAAAAAAGCTCCAGAGAGGAACCGACCCGCCGCGGAAATTCTAGCCGGCTTGCCTCAACCGCGACCCGGCCTGACTTCGTGGTTCGTCCCGGTAAAGAAAAACATCCAAAAAAGAGACTAAGTCCGAACGTAAAAAGTTGACCGGGACCTCCCAGCCATCGTATCCGAGAAGGGCTCCATGGACGTCGGATCAAGATCCAGGTTTACCCCGGTCGAAGGATTTTCATCTTGAAAAAACGACTAAGTCCGAAGGTAAAAGTCTCCACCGAGGAAACCCACATCGCGTATCCGGACAAGTGCTCCAGGAGGTCGGATTCAACTGGCAGGTTCGTCCCGGTGAAGAAAAACTTCAAAATAAAGACTAAGTCAGAAGGTAACTTTTTAACCGAGGCCTCCTGCGACCTGTAGCCGAGCAGGGCTCCATCGCGGTCGGCCTGAAAGTTTGACTTTGCCCCGGTCGAGGTGCAACCAGATGACCCGATTGGCGCTTTTTGTTTCTAAGCGCTAGAAAAGTAATAATTTTTTTAAAATTCATATATCCGGTTCCCCTGAACCGATTTTAATCGTTTTTGTGTCATTTTAAAGATAAAAATATAAACTATTTTTATAAATTGGTTTTGGATTTTTAAACTGTTTCCTGTGTTTTATTTAATTACTGTTTTGTGATATTTGAATGCTTTACACTTTGTCTCCTAAGTTAAGCCTTGACGCTCGTTGCCAAGCTACCAAGGGTTGAGCTGGGATTAATTTACTGAGACCTAACTGTACCTATGTGGAGGTTAGTGGCTTGTTGCTAGGTGTGGGTACCTACCTGCCCTACCAATAACCCATTTTCCAACATAATTGGAAGCAGCGACGGGATCCTGTACTTGTGTTCAATATCACGTTACAGTTTTAGGTAAAACAAATAAAAAATCCTTTAAATTGTCCTAGTGCAAAAATTGTTTTTAATTTTTAATTTGGATTAATTTCAATTATTGAATTTTTGTAATTTTTCTAAATTCTTGTTTCCAATTTTTGCAAAAAGTTTTTGTTGACACAAAACTAGGGAACCATGGAGCTTGATCTGGCTAGCCTACCCACACTGACAGTAGTCCAGCTTAGGGGGTTGTGTATTGAAAGAGGGTTGCCTGCAACCACTGATCTCAGGAAGCAAATCCTGATCACATCCCTGACAGCATGGGCTGAGGCCCAAGAGGTAGAGTCAGAAGAAGCTCCAGAGGAGGGAGAAAGAAGGGAGGATGCTAGCTCTAACCACTCAGGGGAGGGAAGGCATCTGAGCCTAAGTGAGGATGAGGAAGAACGGTCCTCAGTAGATACAGTCACTAGGGGCAGACCCAAAGCTAGTGGTGGGAAGGGGGTCCTTTCAGGAGGAGAGAACCCATCCATCAGAGAAAGAGAGCTGGAGGCCCAGCTAGCATACATAGCTTTGGAAGCAGAGAAGCTGGCCCTAGAAAAGAAAAAGTGGGCATACAAAGAGAAAAGAGATGGAGGCAGCGATAAAGAAGCTGAGGTGTCCATGGGTGGGGGAGTTTGCCCCAGGTTACCCAAGGGGGTAGTTCCTGCTTATGTAGAGGGGGATGACATAGATAAGTGGCTGGGGGCCTTTGAGAGGGCACTCCAAATGAGAAGGGTTAGGCCTCAATACTGGGGTTCCCTTTTGTGGGAGTTGGTCCCCAACTCAGGGAGGGATAGGCTTCTGACCTTAAGGGGGGAGGAGGCAGATTCATACCCTAGTATGAAGAGGTGCTTAGCCAAGAAGTTTGGTCTGACCCCAGAGCAATATAGAATGAAGTTCAGGGACACCCAGAAGGTCAGTACCCAGTCTTGGGTTGACTTTGTGGACATTTCACTAAAGGCACTAGAGGGCTGGATTATTGGTAACAAAGTAGATACTTATGAGGGGTTATACAATCTGGTCATGAGAGAGCACATCTTGACCAATTGTACCCAAGAAAGGTTACGCCAGCATCTAGTGGACTCTAAGCAGACCAACCCTAGAGAGCTAGGGGAGGCAGCTGATGAGTGGTTGAGAACCAGGGTGGTTGTCAAGTCCCAGGGGGGAGACTCCAAGAAGGGGGGGACAGGTCCCCAAAAACCTAAGGAGGGAGGTGGTAAGCCCACCACAGAGACTCCCTCTGTACCCCAGAACCCTAAGAAGGAGGAGAGTAAATCCCACTCTGAGCAGCAGAGACAGTTAGACCCAGGGTTAAAAAAGCTCTTGGACAGTAGGGCTTGCTTTGACTGTCAGCAGACAGGTCACTTCAGAGGAGATGCAGCCTGTCCAAAGAAGGTGGTTAGCATTGGGCTGTCCAGTGTAGCCATGGAGGAGGATTCCTCAGATGATGAAGTCCTCTTAGCACTGAGCTGGGAGACAGGACCAGATGGTAAGCTGGTGATCCCTGAGGGTGGGAGTAGGCACTTCCACCACATTCAAGTGAATGGGATCCCTACCACTGGCCTGAGAGACACCTGTGCCAGTCACACTATAGTGAGTGACCGGTTAGTGACCCCAGACATGTATGTCCCAGGAAAGACAAAGAAAGTCAGGATAGCCACAGGGGAGGTCACCTCCAAACCTGTAGCCATAGTGCCCCTAGAGAGGGAGGGTATCCTTGACTGGATTAGGGTGGTAGTCAGTGCTGACCTTCCCCTAGATTGTATCCTGGGCAATGACCTCCCAGAGGTGAGTCTGGTCACAGATGGGGTGGTCGCCCAGGGCGCCCCCCCAACCCAAAGTCCTGGGGAGTCAGTCCCTACAGTTAGGAGACAGGGGTCCCCAAGAAAAGGAAAGAAGAAAAGGAAGGGTAGGCCACTCTTAAAGAGAGTTCCAGGGAGCCAAGGGGCCTCTGCCCCAGTAGGGGGGGAGCCCAGAGTTGGCACTGGTGAGGCCTCACCTGACCCCAAGGAAGTCCTGAGTAGTCAGGCAGCTGTCCAGATGCAAGGTGTTGCCCCTGCACTGACAGAAGGGAGAGTGGAAGGAGGGTGTCTGCCACAGGAGGTGGTAGCCCCCCACTCTAGACAGCAAGAGGGGTGCCAGGACCCCAAAGTTGCCCTTAAAGCAGCTCAGCCACCTGTCAGTGGAGAGCTTAGGGTGTGGTTCTGGGTACTGACAGCTGTCAGTAGCCTCTGCTGGGTGCTAGCCCTCCTGGCAGCACTGTACTTGGCCTGGGAGGCAGACCCCAGGGCCAATAGTAAAGTAGGCCCTCTGACCCTATTGGTCATGGTGGGGTTGCTCAAGTGTTGGGTGACCTCTTTGGGTAAGCTAGGTGTTGCCCTAGCAAAGTTTGGAGTAGGGGAGGTGGGCACCTCACTACCCAAGCTGGCAGAGAGAAAGGAGGAAGACCCCCCTAGAGGGAAGTTTCAGTTTGAGTTGGGTCCTTTTACTGTTGGGATGGCTTCACTACCCATAGGGAGTGACCCTGACAGGAGGATATAAGGCAGAGTAGGCCCTGCAAAGGGACAGCCAGTTTTCTTCACTGTCTTCCTCGCCTAACAAGCCAGGAAGACTCTCCCAGGATTGGGCTGAGTCTCCTGGGTGTGTGGGCTGGGGGGGGGGGGGTTGTGTGAGAAAACAGGGCTGATTGCAGAGGCCCCATAACTTTTTGCCCCCATTTTCCTCTTTTTGCTGGTGTTTTCCTGACTTTGATGGTGCCCTGGGTACTTGTATTGCTACATACACTACGTGCATGTGGCAGCACTACGTGCAAGGTAAACAGTGGTGCAGAGTGTGGACCATTGGCCTCTGCTTTCATTGGCCTTCGCTTCCATTTTGGTTTACGACTCCATTTTGTCGAGTCTGGTTCGGTGCGTAAGGCACTGTTCTGTGTTTTTCCACAAGCTTCGGCAAGCTGAAGGGTGGGGTGTTTTTCTGCTCAACTTCGCTCCATCTGCCTGGTACGAAGGGCGTTATTTACATTCCACAAGCTATCAGTTAGAACAACAGGGGGATGCGCCTGTACACAAGGAGGAATGCAAGCTTCACCTTGGAGTCCTCTCCTGGGAACTTGGCCCGTTCTGAGGAGACGTCTCGAAGGATGAACAAGGTACCGCCGATTGCACAATTTGTAAAGGAGGGGGTCTTTTTCTAGAAAAGACTCCTGGGCGTTAGTAGATACTATAAAAGTTGGGGGCCTGGATGGGCTGGTTTAGGAGCTCTCTTCTGGGTTGGACGCAACGCCAGGAGGACTGATTGTCCCGAACAGAGGCTCCCTGTGCCAGCTGATTTGGGTTCCCCAGCTTTGTGTACGGCTGAGGGATGCAGACGCTCTTTTCGGTGAAGCTTTTCAATTTATTAAGTGTATTGTGTGTACGCGCGTAATATGTACTTATTCTTGCAGTCATTTTCATGCTATTGAGCATTGAAGTATATTGTGTGTGCGCGCGTAATATGCACTTATTCTTGCAGTCATTTTCATGCTATTGAGCATTGAGGTATATTGTGTGTGCTTGTATTATATGCACTTACTCTTGCAATTATTCACAGAGTGCTTATATCTTTATCATTATTCTCATGTTATTCTCCTGATGTATACATATATATATTAGTGTGGTTTAGTTTTGCTAGCTGAGAACTTGCCCCTTAAATAAACTTGATTATTCTACTTACGAAGGTGTTTGAGAGTGATTGCTTTACATTGTGCCTTAAAATATCCTGAAGCGCATAGTTTTGATATTCTGAAGAGTAAAGCAGCACAAATTGGCGTAGTCGTTTGCAGGATTCAAAAAAAAAAAAAGGGAAAATGCTTAATAAGATTAAAGCGAGCTCAAAAGCAGGTTCACATGTAGCAAATCCAGACATAGAAATACCGGGGTGGGAAACCGCCCCATATAAACTTTTAGCTCAGGAATGGTCACGTTGTGCTGGTTTGTGTGAAAATTGGAATGCGTGTATGTTGAATGTGGAACCTGAATATCTTCTTATATGTTTACGGAAAGTTTCAATTGACAAGGGAAGGGAGATTTGTGCGTTGGGGAGGCGAGGCTGGATCTTGCTTTCTGCGTACCGAAAGTTGTATGAAAAATTTTTACAGTTACAAAAAGACCACGAGCAGCTGGAGAAGGAGTTAGTAGAAGCCCGAAATTCCTCTACCATGCTAGCTTGTCAAAATAAATTATTAAGTGATAAGTTGGAAGTGTACCAACTGGTTGCGGAGAGAACGGCTGTTAGCGTAGCTAAATATAAACACAAGAAACGAAGAGGGAAAGTTAATAAAAAGAAGGTGCATTTAGCTATCTCTCAGGCAGGATTAGCCTTTGACCCTGAATTTTGGGATGGAAACATCTGGGATACATCTGATTTTTCAGATGGGTCCGGGGGCGATGACTGCCAAGATGTTAGACAGGAGAAGACAGAGCGCAGGAATGTTGTCTGTGCGCAGCCCATATATCAGCGAAAGTTACAGCATAGCCCAGCTAATCCTGGAGGGGTGATGTTGGATGCCCTGGAGGATTATACACAGCAAGAACTAAGTGATGTGATAGACAGATTTCGACAGAGGTCTGGGGAAACATTGCTTACGTGGTTGGTGCGGGTGCACGATATGGGGGGCCAGGGGGTCCAATTGGATCACGGCGACGCCCCGAGGCTTTGTATGTTAAGTACAGACCCGGTTATTCAAAATGAGTTTAGAACCTATCCAGGGAATGGTCCCATGACCAATTTGTTAGAGCTAGCTGCGCAAGGGTGTGCTCAGAAGTATCCGACAGAGTCAGACTGGCCGCCTAATGATAAACCTTGGTATACTTTGAGAGATGCAGTACAGAGATTGAAGGAAGAAGGGATGAAAACAGCTATCTTTATGGGTAATGCCCATGATTTGATGAATGGAATTTTAAGTGTGTCTGTGCGAAACCGGCTGATTAGGGCCGCTCCTCCTGCATATAAGCATGTCATCATGACTTTGTTAATTAATCAGACGGGTAACCCATTGTCTCAGGTGGTAGAAGCGGTGCGTGAGTTAAGTGATTTAGGAGAATGGGCTAAGCCAGATAGGAATTCACGGTCTGAGAATCGTACTGATAACAACAGGGTGACAAGGCGAGACATGTTTCAGGCCTTGATGCGAGATGGGGTGACCAGGAATGAAATCGATGGGATAAGCACCAAGGACTTGTGGGAAATGTACCGCAAACGCGGTTTGGATAAAAAGGAGGGGAGTAGGAAAGGGAACAAGAAGGATAACAAAGTGGTGAACCAGAGAAAGGCAGGAGGGGAGGAGCGTGAGGGTGAAAAGGGAGAGAGAGGGAGAAAACCCCACAGTAGAGAGAGATCCCCAGAGGACGGAAATTGGGAGGAAGAGCACCGAAGCGCAGAGGGAACCCGGAGCAGGGAGAGAGACCGGAAACTGACAGGTTCTGGGAAAACTCGAGGAAGAGAGTGGGAGAGGGAGCTGGTAAGCTCAGAGAGGTTGCGAAGCAGAGACAGGGAGGAGGAGTTCCCTGAGAATTACCGCAAACTGTATCCAGATTTGACTTGGGCAGACTCTGATGTGCGCAGAGTGAAAATAGATTAGGAAACAGGCCAAACTCCGGTGCAGGGATGGGCTCACAAAGATAACAGACCTCATGTCAAAGTAGAAATTTATTGGAAACGTGGAAATGTTCAAAAAGTTCGAGCCCTCGTTGACACCGGAGCGGAGGCCACTTTGATTCATGGCAATCCAAGAAAATTCAGGGGACAGTACTTTACCATTACGGGATTGGGCGGAAAAGAAACCCCGGCAGTGCAGATAGTGGTTCCCATGAAAATAGGGGCACTTCCAAAGAGAGAATACACTGTCCTGATTGTGCCCATTCCCGAATACATTATTGGAATTGACATTTTGAAAGGGATGACCCTACATTTGGAAGATGGATGTTATCAATTTGGTTCCAAAAGATTTATATCAATAGCCGCCGCAAGGGTGGGGCTGTTGAAGACTCCTCCGGTAACACTTCCCCAAGCTACTAAGGTGATTCAAATGAAACAGTACGGAATACCGGGAGGACATGAGGAGATTAGCCAGACTATACATGATTTACTAGAGGCCGGGGTAATAGTTCCCAACACCACTGCGTGGAATAATGCCCTCTGGCCTGTTCGTAAAAGTGATAACAGTTGGAGGATTTGCATTGATTATCGCCAATTGAATAAACATACACCTCCTCTGACTGCAGCGGTCCCAGACACCATTACCTTGATTGAGAACATACAGAAACACAGTGGGACTTGGTATGCAACCATTGACATTGCCAATGCCTTCTTTACGATACCAATAGCTACTGAGAGCCAGCCTCAGCTGGCATTCCAATGGGCGGGGCGTCAGTACACCTTCTGTAGATTACCCATGGGGTATTTACATAGCCCCACTATCTGCCACCGGCTGGTGGCAGAGCATTTGGATGAAGTACCAGTGGTTCCTGGAGTGCAAATTTCTCACTATATAGATGACGTGATGATGCAGGGAGAGACGCAAGAACAGGTGCAAATTCAGCTAGACAGGGTGGTGGAACATTTGCAGAATCAAGGGTGGGAGATTAACCCCGAGAAAGTGCAGGGACCGTCTCAGAGCGTGAAATTTTTGGGCATTCAGTGGAATCAGGGACACAGAGAAGTGTTGCCAAAAGTGAAACAAAAGATTAAGGAATTCGCAGTACCGAGAAATCGGAAGGAAGCCCAGAGTTTTATTGGACTATTCGGGTATTGGAGACAACATATACCCCATTTGTCTCAGATTTTGGCCCCATTGTACAAAGTTACACGAAAGAAAAATGCGTTTGAATGGGGAGAGCAGGAGCAGCGCGCGTTTGAATTGGCGAAAGACGCCATTCAGCATGCTTTGGATTTGTGGCCGATTCGAGAGGGAGACATTGAGTTGAATGTGACAGTCCAGGGGCAGTATGCCAATTGGAGTTTATGGCAAAAACAAGGAAGAAAGAGGGTGCCCCTGGGATTTTGGACAAAGAAGTTACCTGAGGCAGGAGAGCGGTATACTCCCTTTGAGAAGCAGCTGCTGGCCTGCTATTGGGCCCTGGTTGATACTGAGCAAATTACACTGGGACACAATGTGATTTTAAGGCCTGAAATTCCCATCATGCAGTGGGTGATGAGTTCCCCAAAAACTCATAGAATTGGACATGCGCAAGAAGCCAGCATTATAAAATGGAAATGGTATGTCCAGGACAGGGCACGAGCGGGTCCAAAAGTGACCGCCGTTTTGCATGAGCAGGTAGCGCAGGCTCCAGTGGAGAATTCCGAAATGTTGCATGATGTACCTTCAGTGTGTGAATCCCCAGTAGGGTGGGGCCAGCCGTTCGCAGACTTGTCTGCAGATGACAAAAAAACATGTGTGGTTCACAGATGGTTCAGCAAAATATGTTGGAGCGAAAAGGCACTGGAAGGCAGTGTCCTATAATCCTGTTACCAAGAAGCTTTTGACAACTACAGGACAGGGAAAAAGTAGCCAGTATGCAGAGCTTTATGCTGTGTATCAGGCTTTAAAACAGGAGCTACCCGGAAAATGTCACATTTATACAGATTCCTGGTCTACCGCCAATGGGTTAGCTACTTGGCTTCCCACGTGGCATGCACATCAGTACAAAATCCATAACAAAGAGGTATGGGGGAAGGAGTTATGGCAGGAGATCTGGGAAATGTTACCTCAAAGCACCGTGACTGTCTATCATGTGGACGCTCACTGTCCAACTGATTCATTAGACCGATGGTTCAATTGTCTTGCAGACGATCGAGCCAAGATTCAAGAGGCTGAAGTGGAGGCGCAGAGTTCTGATTTGGTGGGAATGGCTAAATGGGCACACCAGAAATGCGGACATCTTGGAGAAAAGGCTACTCACAGGTGGGCTGAGATTAGAGGGATGCATCTTCCCCTAGATTTGATTAAAACAGCGATCATTGAATGTCCCATTTGTCAGCATGCACAGCACAGACCGGTCCCACAGGTGGTGAGAGGCCAGCTAGGTAGAGGTAAATTGCCAGGACAGATTTGGCAGATTGATTACATTGGACCAATGCCAGTGAGCAGAGGGTGTCAGTATGCCTGCACTGTGGTAGACACTTACTCTGGTTATCTCATAGCCTTTCCCTGCAAGCGCGCAACTCAGCAGAGCACCCTGAAAACACTAGATCTGTTGATTCTGTACTATGGAGTGCCACTCCAGATTCAAAGTGATAACGCCAGCCACTTCAAGGGCAGACTAGTGCAGGACTATTGTGCACAACGCAATATTGAGTGGATTTTTCACATACCTTACTACCCACAAGCAGCGGGACTGATTGAGAGAATGAATGGGTTGCTGAAAGAACAATTGCGTAAACTGAATGATGGGACACTGAAGGGGTGGAGGGATAATTTGTATGATGCTTTGCAAATTTTTAACAACCGACCCCTTACAAATGCTGAGACACCTCTCATGAGAATGCTCACACCTGCTTTACAGATTAATCCGTTTACAACGAGCAATACCATTGTGTATTGGGAAACAGCTCCAGGAGCTTTGGCCCCATATCGAGCTACACCAGAATCTGCAGGACTTGACTTACATGCTTTACACATGCATCGATTGAAACCTAGAGACATCACTCTGATTGAAACTGGGGTGGGAATTCAGATTCCCACTAAGCATTACGGTCTGATCGCCCCTCGATCTGGGCTTGCCTTGAGGGGCATCCAAGTTTTAGGAGGCGTGATAGATGCAGACTACCAAGGCGAGTTGAAAGTCATTCTCTTGAACAGTGGTGACACAGACCTAGTGGTGCAACCTGGTGATCGCGTTGCTCAAACTGTCATTATGCCGGTTTATGGAGGTGTTGTTAAGAAGGGGAGCGCCCCAGCTCTTCTCACTGTGAGAGGCAAAGGAGGGTTCGGATCTACTGACAAGAACCCAGGGGCCAAAGTGTGGATTGAATCCCCAAATAACCCTCCTCAACCCGCTGATGTCATCGCCACTGGACCAGACAATGTCCTGGTAGTTATGCGACCTGGTCAAGACAAATGGGAACATGTTCCCGCTGACAAATGCTATCTGCGAGAATGATAATACGTGTTTTGTCCTTTGTTCTTTTCAGATCATCCTGTGGAGTGCCTGTGCCATGAGTGTGGTGTATGGAGCCCGTTCGGGAGACTCCACCGGGGAGCGGGAGGGGCTCATAGCCCAAAAAATTCAACCGTCAGCCGCAGATGCCAACGCTGCTGCATCAACCGAACAATGTTTGGATTCATCTAGCGCAGGAAGTGCTGAATATATCTCACTTCTGTATGAGTAACATGCAAAGCGTTCAAGATTTGATTACCACTTGTCTAGTGGCAGTGCCCACTCCTGCTGCTGTATTATTACACATCTTTAACAATACAAACCAGGATGGAATGGTGGATGTGAGTGACGTTCGCTCCCATCTGTCACTCTATGAGTACTGCCGTCATTGCCCGGAGGTGGGCAGGCGGTTGTGGAGGAACATGACATCTATACTCACGTTTAACATCTCAAATGGGGATGTGTGCTATTCATTGACCTGTGATCCTATGAAAATAGGTAAATGTGCTCAGCTCAAATTGGAGAAAAGAGACAAAAACTTAACTGCTGCACAACGGACGTTGTGCCACTCACGGACTGACCTAACCTGTTTGAATGTAAATAATTCGATGTTTTGCCAACATGTGGTGCCTGCGGCCAGCCACATTCAAAATGTTAAGTTGCCTAAAGGTTGGCTCTTTTCTTGTGGTAATCTTTCTTTTACTTATATTCCAGCCAATCTAACCGGAGGGCCTTGTGCCTGGTCACGCTTAGGCTTTCTCATGTTTCCTATGGATACTGCTCTACACCCTCGCTATACCAGAGACACTATTCAATTACCTACGGACTGTGATTCTGAAATTTCATTGCTGTCCAAAACAGAATATGTTAGTTTAGCTGGTTCTATCGTAGGGGTGCCAGGACTTGCAGTATATAATACCAGAGTTATTAATAAACTTGCATGTTTAGTAGTCAAGAATATTAACTATACATCAGCTGCCTTAGCTGAGCTGTTATTAGATGTACAGGGAATTAGAAGAGCTGCTTTGCAGAATCGCGCTGCTATTGATTATTTACTGCTTAAACACAACCATGGCTGCAGTGATTTTGAAGGATTATGTTGCTTCAATTTATCCGACCACTCCATATCAATCAACTCCCACATAGAGGCCCTGCATAAGTTGGTGAAGGGGGTGCAGCAGGATGTTGACAAGGGGTGGTGGGATTGGGCTTTTGGATGGCTGCCTAATTTAGGCCAACTGCGTTATATCTTTGGTGTAATCATTATCATAACAGTTATTTTAATTTCATTATGTTGTTATATTCAGTGTGTGCCTAATCTTCTATCTCAGTTTCGCCCAAGAGCATTGCCATTTCAGCTTATAGGATATACTTAGTTGTAAGTTGGCCAAATGGTCCAAGGGTGGAAATGTATTGCTACATACACTACGTGCATGTGGCAGCACTACGTGCAAGGTAAACAGTGGTGCAGAGTGTGGACCATTGGCCTCTGCTTTCATTGGCCTTCGCTTCCATTTTGGTTTACGACTCCATTTTGTCGAGTCTGGTTCGGTGCGTAAGGCACTGTTCTGTGTTTTTCCACAAGCTTCGGCAAGCTGAAGGGTGGGGTGTTTTTCTGCTCAACTTCGCTCCATCTGCCTGGTACGAAGGGCGCTATTTACATTCCACGAGCTATCAGTTAGAACAACAGGGGGATGCGCCTGTACACAAGGAGGAATGCAAGCTTCACCTTGGAGTCCTCTCCTGGGAACTTGGCCCGTTCTGAGGAGACGTCTCGAAGGATGAACAAGGTACCGCCGATTGCACAATTTGTAAAGGAGGTGGTCTTTTTCTAGAAAAGACTCCTGGGCGTTAGTAGATACTATAAAAGTTGGGGGCCTGGATGGGCTGGTTTAGGAACTCTCTTCTGGGTTGGACGCAACGCCAGGAGGACTGATTGTCCCGAACAGAGGCTCCCTGTGCCAGCTGATTTGGGTTCCCCAGCTTTGTGTACGGCGGAGGGATGCAGACGCTCTTTTCGGTGAAGCTTTTCAATTTATTAAGTGTATTGTGTGTGCGCGCGTAATATGTACTTATTCTTGCAGTCATTTTCATGCTATTGAGCATTGAAGTATATTGTGTGTGCGCGCGTAATATGCACTTATTCTTGCAGTCATTTTCATGCTATTGAGCATTGAGGTATATTGTGTGTGCTTGTATTATATGCACTTACTCTTGCAATTATTCACAGAGTGCTTATATCTTTATCATTATTCTCATGTTATTCTCCTGATGTATATATATATATATTAGTGTGGTTTAGTTTTGCTAGCTGAGAACTTGCCCCTTAAATAAACTTGATTATTCTACTTACGAAGGTGTTTGAGAGTGATTGCTTTACATTGTGCCTTAAAATATCCTGAAGCGCATAGTTTTGATATTCTGAAGAGTGAAGCAGCACAGTACTGCTAACCAGTCCCAGGGCCTGTGCTCTGTGTAAAATGGATATGCAAATTAGGCTAATTATAATTGGCTAAGTTAACCTACCTATAAGTCCCTAGTATATGGTAGGGCATGTAGGTTTAGGGACCACAGCATAGGTGGTACACACCTAGGTGCACTGCTGAGGTGCCCAGTGTCATTTTAAAAGCAAGCCTGCCTTGCTGGCTGCTTTTAAATTAAAGTTATATGCAAATTCGACTTTGGAATTAAAGGTACTTCCAAAGTCTTAAACTACCTTATTTTTACATAAAAGTCACCCCTAAGGTGTGCCCTATATGCCCCTAGGGCTGGGTGCCATGTAACTATAAGCAGGGACTTTATAAAAATAGATTTATAAGCCCTGGTGAGGTAAAAACAGCCAAATTCGTTTTTCCCTCATTGAAGTAAATGGCCTTCATAGGCTAGAATGGGAAGACTTTATTTTAAATTTTAAAGTCTCCTTAAATGTTACATACCAAGAATTTGGCATCAAATTGATTGTTGTAATAAATCCCACAACTTCCAGTTGTGGGATTTAATATAACTTGTCCAGGTAAAAAGTTTAGACTTTACCTAAAAAGTTGCTAATTTCAGCTCTGCATTGTTTTTGCTGCTGTGCTCTGATTGGCCAGCCTGCAGCAGCTTCTGCCAGGCTGCCTTTTTTAGGTGTGAAGTGGCCTGGCTTCACACAAAGGAATGTGCTTGGGGGAGAGAATCTCCCCTCAGCAGATGGTGAGGCAGGAAGGGGGAGGGCTGCCAAACTGGTCTTCAAAGGCAGAGAAGGACATTTGCAGCACCCAGCAACACCCCCACATCCTGCAACCCCAGACAATTAGGTGCCCCCTTGATTAGATTAGGAGAGGGCAGGAGAGGGGTGTGTTTATGATTTTTAGCCACACCAGTGGGTGGGCTCAGCCAGATGTAACCTCCAAAAATCAGATTCATCCATGTTGGATTTTTAGAGACTGTTGCCTTCTGGGATGGATTTTTGCCACACTTCCCAGGAAGTGGTCATCACAGGGGGACGACCCTGTCTGGAGAACCAGGGCCCCCTGCTTTTCACCCAGGAGCAAGGATAAAACTGGCAGACCTGCACCCACACCTCAGATCCCCTCCAGAATTCAACAAGAAAGGAACTAAAGAAGAAGAAGGACTGCCCTGCTGGACCCCTGGCCTGCACCTGGAACCTGAACTCAGAAGGACTGCACCAGCTGCACACTTGGGCTTCACCACAAGAAGGACTTTGCCTGGCTTCAACTGGTTCAAGGAGGGACTCCCTGTTTGCTACAGGTGAAAAATTGCTAACCAGAGTCCCCTGCACCAACTCCTGAAGAAAGCGACCAGCTGACCACTGTCCAGTGGCCAAAAAGGAGTTTGCGCCAGGTGCATTCTGGGAGTTGAAGTCCGCACCCCCCAAGGACCATCACAGAACTTCTGGACCCTTGGGGTGAGCTGTGGACCCCAAAAGAACCTTAAAAGAACATCTGGGTGAAGCCCCAGAAGTTTGGAAAAGATTTGAGAATTTTTGGAAAAAAGCTCCAGAGAGGAACCGACCCGCCGCAGAAATTCTAGCCGGCTTGCCTCAACCGCGACCCGGCCTGACTTCGTGGTTCGTCCCGGTAAAGAAAAACATCCAAAAAAGAGACTAAGTCCGAACGTAAAAAGTTGACCGGGACCTCCCAGCCATTGTATCCGAGAAGGGCTCCATGGACGTCGGATCAAGATCCAGGTTTACCCCGGTCGAAGGATTTTCATCTCGAAAAAACGACTAAGTCCGAAGGTAAAAGTCTCCACCGAGGAAACCCACATCGCGTATCCGGACAAGGGCTCCAGGAGGTCGGATTCAACTGGCAGGTTCGTCCCGGTGAAGAAAAACTTCAAAATAAAGACTAAGTCAGAAGGTAACTTTTTAACCGAGGCCTCCCGCGACCTGTAGCCGAGCAGGGCTCCTTCGCGGTCGGCCTGAAAGTTTGACTTTGCCCCGGTCGAGGTGCAACCAGATGACCCGATTGGCGCTTTTTGTTTCTAAGTGCTAGAAAAGTAATAATTCTTTAAAAATTCATATCTCCGGTTCCCCTGAACCGATTTTAATCGTTTTTGTGTCATTTTAAAGATAAAAATATGAACTATTTTTATAAATTGGTTTTGGATTTTTAAACTGTTTCCTGTGTTTTATTTAATTACTGTTTTGTGATATTTGAATGCTTTACACTTTGTGTCCTAAGTTAAGCCTTGACGCTCGTTGCCAAGCTACCAACGGTTGAGCTGGGATTAATTTACTGAGACCTAACTGTACCTATGTGGAGGTTAGTGGCTTGTTGCTAGGTGTAGGTACCTACCTGCCCTACCAATAACCCATTTTCCAACAAGTAGCATTTGATTTACAGGCCCTGGGCAACTCTTGTGCACTGTACCAGGGACTTACTAATAAATGAAATACGCCAATCATGGATAAACCAATTACATACACATTTTGTAAAGGAGCACTTGCACTTCAGCACTGGTTTGCAGTGGTAAAGTGCCCAGAGTAACAAAAAACAGCAAAATCAGAGTCCAGCACACATCAACAACCTGGGGAACAGAGGCAAAAGGTTAAGGGAGACCACACCAAGGATGAAATGTCTAACAGTGACCATTCTGAGTGCCCCAGTGTGTACTGTCAATGGTTTACCACCATTGAATGTCCGCCATGGTGATTTATGGATCACAATGTGGTGAGCTTTGTTTTATTGGGGTAACGGTATGTTTGTTCGTATTGACACTTTACCACTGACATTTGGGCTGGCGGATATGTGTTTGTGGCAGTGCTCTGTAAGTTTCCTGTTTGTGTCTCATAATATGGCAAATGGATGTTCACCACCGCAACAGTATGGTGGCAGCCGTCACCACGGCGGTAAGCGGCATTTACCTCTAAAGTCATAATGAGGGCCTTAGACTGTTTTTATGTCTGGACTTTTAGAAACAGGAATGTGTGACTCATACTGAGTTAAAGTACATGTTCCATTGTACAGCCCCACAGACCATGGAAGGGAGGGATTTGTCAGACATTGTCCTGTGGAATAGGCAAAGATTAAAGTAGATGATGTCACCAGCTTGAGCCTTATCACAAACCATATCAAAGTAATCCAACATCACATACTCCAAGATGCAAACAAATGGCAGTACAACAGTCCGTGATCACAGGCTTATCATAATTCAATGTCCATGCATCTGTTGGTATGACTGGAAGAAAGTACCCTCTTTCTTGGCATGGTTACCCCCATTTTCTGCCTGATTCAGTGTGCTTGACTGTGTTCACTGGGATCCTGCTAACCAGGACCCCAGTGATTATGCTCTCTCTCCTATAAATGTGGTTATTACTTACTGGTAACACAGTATTTCACCCACAATTGGCATACTGGTCCCCCCTTATAAGTCCCTAGTGTATGGTACCAGGGGCATGGAGGTTCCTGGGGATCCCGATGGGCTGCAGCATATATTTTGCCTCCCATATGGAGGCCAAGCAAAGGCTTCTGCAGGACTGCTGTTGCAGTCTGCGTGAAAAGTTGCAAGCACCCTTTCACTGCCTGAGGGCTGGGCGCAAAGTACCTGTGTCTGAGGGCACCCCTGCACTAGCAGAGGTGCCCCCACAACCTCCAGGACAATTTTCCTGGACTTCGTGAGTGCAGGGATGTCATTTTACATCTGTACTGGACATATACTTCCTATGTCCAGCTACATAATGGTAACTCCAAACACAGGCAGGTTTGGTATAAAACATGTTGGAATCACATCCCAAGGCTTTTGAAAGCATTGGTTGTATGATTCCATGCATTCCTGGGGCTCCTTAGAGGACCCCGAGTATTGCAATTTCAACCTTCTGAGGTTTCCAGGCCGCCCTAGCTGCTGCCTCCTCACAGACAGATTTCTGCCCTCCTGTTGCTTGAAAAGCTCAAACCCAGGAAGGCAGAACAAAGGATTTCCTTTGGGAGAGGGATGTTACAGGCTTGGGAAGGATAGCCTCCCCAAGCCACTGGAAATGCTTTGAAGAACACATTTGGTGCCCTCCTTGCATAAACCAGTCTACACCGGTTCAGGGACCCCCCAGTCCCTGCTCTGGTGTGAAACTGGACAAAGGAAACAGGATTGACCACTCCCCTGGGCCTCTTTTGCAACTTCTTTGTCCCCATGCTGTGGGACTCCTGTGGATGCTGCCTGGTCTTCAGTGGACTCTCTGAGTTGCTCCGAGCCCGTTCTAACTCTCCCTCCTAGGTAGAGTCCACCTTTTCCTTCCTGGTCCCTGGCAGCGCCATTTTCCACTAACCGCAAGCTTTGCATGTGCCAAGGCTTGTTGGAGGATGCCAGCAACACAAACCAGACTGCATTTCTCCATTCGGCGTGGGACAGCACTTGCATCCTCCAGGAACCCGACTCTATCTTCTGGGTTGCAGTACTGACTGTTCTTCTTCACCAGTAGTTCTTCTTTTGGTCCTTCATCCGGGTTAGCAGGGGTTTCTGTTCTACCTGGACTCTTCTGTGCTCTTGAACTTAGTCCCCTTCTTCCACAGGTCCTCTGGTCCAGGAATCCACGGTTGATGTCTTGCAGTCTCTTCTGGCTCTTGCATAATTCTTCTTTATGTTTCTGTGTGTGTTCTGGGAAAGTTACTGTGATTTACTCCTGCGTTCCTGGTCCTGCCCATACTGGGGTGGGTTCTAGTACTAACCTTTGGGGTTTTCTAGTACTCACAGCTCCCCTCTACACACTACACTTGCCTAGGTGGGAGACCGACTTTCGCATTCCACTTTCTGAGTATATGGTTTGTACTCCCCGAGGCTCATTTCTAACTATTATGATTTTCAATAATTGCACTGTTTTACACCTGTTTCTGCATACTAGTGTACATAATTTGGGTATTACTTACCTCCTAAGGGAGTATAGCCTCAATGGTATTTTTGGTATTTGCGTCACCAAAATAAAGTACCTTCATTTTTGTAACACTGAGGCCCTCATTACAACCCGGGCGGTCGGTGTTAAAGCAGCGATAATACCGCCAACAGGCCGGCGTAAAAAAAATTGGAATCACAACCATGGCAGAAACCGCCAAATTTAGACAGCCACTTTAACACTCTGACTGCCATGGTGGTAGAAACAAACACCGTGGTGGTAACTGCCAACAGACAGGCGGAAGACAAGGTTCCACCCACTGTATTACAACACGCCTATCCGCCACCTTTTCCGGGGCAGTTCCAACGCCATCAAAAGCACGGCGGAAACAGGACTTGGAACGGAAAACACTCACCTCTCGATGAACCAGGACGCTATGGAGCCCGAACTACAGGTCCTGCCCATGATGGTCTACCTCCTCTTGTATCGGGAGCAGCAACGATGCCGGCGACAACCACGGTGAGTACTTCACCTAGCACACAGGGAAGGGGGGATGGAAAAGAGAGTGACACACACACGCAATACGCAACACCCCCACCCCCACCCCCACCCTCACCCTCACCCACAACACCATTCACACAAATGCATGCAGCAACATTACATATACA
Source organism: Pleurodeles waltl (assembly GCF_031143425.1). Lineage (NCBI taxonomy): Eukaryota > Metazoa > Chordata > Amphibia > Caudata > Salamandridae > Pleurodeles > Pleurodeles waltl. The sequence continues at coordinate 1,050,747,147 of NC_090437.1, read as the reverse complement.
CCCCGTCACCCCCTGGAAGAACGCAAGGACAAAAGGAAATGATTGTAACAAGTGTAATCAATTAAATATCAGATAGGCCAAATTCAAATAGCAGTATATACAAATATGTACACCAACTACACAAGTCCGGATATTACTGAAATCATTGTCCGCGGATCAGTGTCCCAAAATGCAAGGGCGAACCCCACACAAGATACCTGACTCGAAACTGAGAGAACACTGCAGGGGCATCAGATGGAAAATAAACAGGCACCTCAGGGGGAGAGGGAGGGTGGCACCTCAGCCGGATGAACGGACTAAGCCACTGCTCCTCGACGGGTCTCCATGCCCACTGATTGGTCCTGGGGAGTGCAATGCCACAGTCTCACAAGTCTCTCAAGTGGGTGGTTTGCCCACTGCTTTATCCTGGGGAGTGGAAAGCCACAGTCTTTCAAGTCTCTCCAGTGGGTGGTTTGCCCACTGCTTTATCTTGGAGAGTGCGAAGCCACAGTCTCTCAAGTATCTCCAGTGGGTGTTTTGCCCACTGCTTTATCCTGGGGAGTGCAAAGCCACAGTCTCTCAAGTCTCTCCAGTGGGTGGTTTACCCACTGCTTTATCCCGGGGAGTGCAAAGCCACCGTCTCTAAAGTCCCTCCAGTGGGTGGTTTGCCCACTGTTTTATCATGGGGAGTGCAAAGCCACAGTCTCTCAAGTGGATAACAGTCTCCACTGGTTCTGGAGGGGGCAGTGTGCCCAGAGTGCTTCATCCTGCAAAGGACGGAGGTAGTGGATGTGAATCTCCACTGGTTCTGGAGGGGGCTTTGTGCCCAGAGTGCTTCATTTTGCCAAGGACTGAGGTAGTGGATGTGAATCTCCACTGGTTCTGGAGGGGGCTTGGTGTCCAGAGTGCTTCATCCTGCCAAGGACTGAGGTAGTGGATGTGGAACTCCACTGGTTCTGGAGGGGTCTTGCTGCCCAGAGACCTTCATTTTGCCAAGGACTGAGGTAGTGTATGTGAATCTCCACTGGTTCTGGAGGGGGCTTGGTGCCCAGAGTGCTTCACATGCAGTGTGGCAGGTCCCATTCCCTCACCTGGGTGTGTGTGCCACAAGATTGCCTGGGAACAGGTAGGATGATACTCCATGGAGGCAGAGACACACTCCACCCTGCTGCGACTTCGTCTGCCGCCTGCTGGTACAAACAGTGCTGGGAGTCATGCCCCATGTACGTTGGGCAGGATCTAGGACGTCTCCTGCAGCCTCGGATGGCTGGCCACTGGGGATGATTGCCATGTCAGTTGTGGTGGCCATGTCTGAGCACGTCGCGGGGCAGGTGGCGGTGGTTGTGGCGGTGTCTGTGGCGGAGGTGCTGGCGGTGGTGCATGTGTCTGCACCTGTTGAGGGACACAGTAGGACGTCTCCTGCAGCCTCGGACGGCTGCCCACTGGAGATGATTCTGGGGACTGTTGCAGAGGCAGCAGACGTGCAGGTGGGTGGTCGTGCAGGTGGCGGTGTCCACCGTCGTACAGGTTGGTGTTGTGGTTGACAAAAGGGGTGACTCGGGTCCCTCAGCTGGAGCCACTGTGCCCTGTCCTGACCTGCTCTTCAGCTTGTTTCCCTTCCCCACCTTTGATGTTGCTGCTGGTGCCTTGCCACTGTCCCCTTTTGGCTTGGAGGAGCCCTTGCTTGCAGGTAAGTGTGACTTTTCCCTCCGGCATGTGCGCACCTTCTTCACCTTGGCAGGTGGCGGAATGGCCTGCTCCTTGGCCTTGCTAGGTGGCACACTGGCAGCCCTGACGGGTGCTGCCCGCAATGTGCCCGGACTTGCTGAGACCACTGTGCTGGAGGATTTGGTGGCTTAGGTGCTGGGCTGGGACCTGGACAGCCTGGACCTAGGGGAAGGACCTGGGGGAGGTGCAGGGAAGAGGTCAATATTAGCCAGGAAAAGTTTCTTAGACACACTGGGACGGGAAGATGGAGGGGGCTTGGGATTGGAGGAAGAGGTAGTGTTTGTAGGAGGTGTACGTTTGCTGAATTTGGGTGAAGGTGCATGGGCCAGAGGCCGTTGTGAGGTGGATGGCTGTTGGGTGGGTGTGTGCCTGCGTTTGTGTACTTTGGGAGGAGGGCTCACAGACACACTGGGAGAGGACACAGGGGATGTGTGAATGGTAGTGGGGGTGGTGAGTGCACGTGGACGGTGTGTGGTGATGGGCGTGCTGGTGATGGAGGTAGTGCCTGAGGATGTAGTGCATGCAGGTGTGAGTGGAGACGAGACAGGGAGGGAGGAGGAGGACGTGGAGGAGGGGCACACAGTGGAGGCAGTGGATGTTGGTGTGTTTGCATGGGGATGGTGCTTGTTTGAGAGCCGTTGGGATGTGTGGTGCTTATGTTTGCCATGTCCACTCTTGTGTGATGATAAGTGTGCATGCTGGTCAGATGGTGTGCTTGGGATAGGCTGAGGTACAGGGGATTGGGTCTTGGTGGAGGAAGTTGGAGGGGGGAGGCTGGACACAGGGACAATGGCTGCCATCAGTGTTGAGGCCAGAGCCTAACATGCTCTCTGTTGGGCCACCTGGCCAGAATGAATGCCCTCCAGGTATGCATTTGTTTGCTGCAAATGCCTCTCAAAACCTTTGATGGCATTCAAAATGGTATATTGCCCAACAGTGTGGGATCTCAGAAGGTCAATATCCTCCTCACTGAGGGCAGCAGGGCTGACTGGGGCAGGGCCTGAGGTGCCTGGGGCAAAGGAGATGCCCACCTTCCTGGGTGAACCGGGACGGGAAACTCGAAGAGGGGCTGCTGGGAGGGGGTGCTGGTAAGGGGGGTGGTGGCTGTACCTGTTGTTGCAGTGGGCACAGAGTTCCCCGCCACCACAAGGGAGCTCCCATCAGAGGACGAGTTGCTGTCACTGGTGTCTGCTCCTGTCCCCGCCGTGGAGCTCCCCTCGCCCTCCGTCCCACTGGTGACTTCTGACTCCATTACTGCACCCTCCATGGCCAAGTGGAATGCAGCTCCCTCCTGCTCCGGTGCCACTGCTCCTCCACCAGATGATGCTAATGCACACAAGGAGAGGGCGACAAAACAAAATGGGGGGGGGAGACAGAGGAGACACATGATCAATGCCTGCAACACCACTAACGTTGGCGGACACAACACACAGGGAGCAGCCCTGTGCACTAAGCCATGCACTAACAGTGCAGGGGAAAAGCACATGCCCAATCAGGACTCTGTCTAGACCCATTTCATGCACAGCAAGAACCCATGGGAGCATGACTAGGTGTAGACGGCAAATATCACCTTTGGGGTTGGGGTGGGATTGAGCCTGCAAATCAATGGATCTACCTTTGCGCGTCTGCCCTGGCCAGGGGAACCCACAGCCCACCTCCCCCACCCAGACACTTCGTCAAACGCACAGAGTCAGCTGAATGAGAGTGTACTCACCCCCTTGTGGCTGCTGTGATGCCCTCAAGTGCCCATCCAACTCAGAATATGCTACTGCCAGGATCCGGTACATCAGGGGGGTCATGGTGCGACAGGCACCCCTTCCACGTTGGTAGGCCATCCCCAGCTGGGCCTCTGCCGTCTTCTTGCTCCAGCGGCGCAGGTCCTCCCATCTTTTCCGGCAGTGGGTGCTCCATCTATGGTAGACCCCCAGCGTCCGTACTCCCTTGGCGATGGCACGCCAAATACCCTTCTTCTGGTGGGCGCTGACCTAGAGGAAAAGTTATCGACGTTACTCTCCCGTACAGTTCTTCTCACACATTGCCCCCAAACCTCCCACCCTGGCACAGACATACATACATACCCCATCCTCACATGCTGGCCTGTCCCCCCCTCACTCTTCCATCCACGACACTCCATACAATCATGTGCCATCCACCATGCACACAGTTGACTCACTTGTTTGTCTGGAGGACCGTACAGTTGTGTGTACTGGGGAAGGACCCCATCCACCAGTTTCTCCAACTCCTCCGCAGTGAAGGCAGGGGCCCTTTCCCCAGACACTGTAGCCATTGACGCTTCCAGACTGAGGTCACAGCAGCACTTGCAGTGTAGGTCCTCTCCTGTTGAATTTCAGGTATCAAGTGAGGGAACTGATAGAAAATGGTGGTCACGTCCGCGGCGGTGCATACCGTCACCGCCGGCATACATCGTCATTGGCTCCTGGAACCCATAGGGCTCAATGAATTGTGCCGCGGTGTACAACGCCAGCCCAGTTACCTTATTTCCCCTTGTCCAACCTTACAGGTCAGGCAACTTCGGGGGCTGTGTCACACCTATTTAGGCCAGGAATGTGGACAGACAAAGGCACATAGAGACAATTTTACGTTTGTGCTAAACAGCCGTGTGAAACCTAAGTGTTGTATGACACTCTGCTCACCATTCTCCGCCATAGGGCACGTCCGCTGGGGCAGGTGATGAGATGGCGGCATCCTCCGGTGTACAGACCCCTGGTGGACCTGTCTACAATGGAAGACAGACACATAATTATCACTTACAGACTTGCCATTTGTCCCCCCTGCAGGAATGAACAGGTCTACAGAAACCGGAAAAGCTACCATTCTATGAATGTGCAGATGGTGTGTTTGGCAGACCAGTACATCTCCCATGTGAATGTGAATGCTAAGTATCCTGGCTCAGTGCATGATGCTTACATTTTGAGGAGTAGTAGCATCCCTTATGTGATGTGGTAACTCCAGAGGCACCATGTGTGGCTAATAGGTGAGCCTAAAGTCCCCACACCCACACAGTTTCATTTGCTGTCTGGGTATGGGAGATTCCCTAATGTTTGGAGGATGTCTAACAGTTGTCCCTCGATATTTGCAGGTGACTCTGGTTACCCCAACCTGTCATGGCTAATGACCCCAGTGAGGAATCCCGGGACAAAGGCAGAGGAATGCTACAATGAGGCACATGGGTGAACTAGGAGGATAATAGACATCTGACAGGTGGATCCCTATTCTACTCAACGAAGAAGGTGTGCCAGATCATCGCGGCCTGCTGTATGTTGCACAACCTGGCTTTGCAACGCCAGGTGCCTTTTCTGCAGGAGGATGGGCCTGATGCTGGTCTTGTGGCAGCTGTGGAGCCTGTGGACAGTGAAGAAGAGGAGGCAGAAGAAGAAGATGTAGACAACTGAAACAACACCACCATGCAATACTTCCAGTGAGACACAGGTAAGAGAATGGAACTGCTTCCCACATCTCATACTATTGTAGGACCTATCATAAGTCTGCCATTTTAACTCTGTGTATGGACCCTGACTTGTCACTTTGGCTTTCCATTTCACAGATCTGGGTCCCAATTTGTGCCCTGTGCTATGTTTACTCCTGGCCTACAGCTGTGTAACATTGGAATGTGAACAAATACATTGGCATTGCTATATTTCAGAGATTTTGCAATTACACATTTGTGAAAGCACAGACTGAATACAGACTTTTGGGTGATTCAATGGTGTTTATTTCTGTGCTAATAATTGAAGGGGGGTGTGCAATGGGCTGGGGTGATGGTGGAGGAATGTCCATGCAGAGTCCAGTCTCTTGGTCTCACAGGTGCATTGTCCAATGGGGCATAGGAAGGGGAGCAATGGCAGTTTAAGGTGGACACGGTGACAAAGTGGGACAGAAGGGTGACAATGTTCCCTGTCTTTTTCCTGGATCTCAGGGACCATTTGTGGGGTGGTTCTCCTTCTGCAGGGGGTGGGGTGCTGGTGGCCTTTTGGTCCTGTGGCGGTGCCTCCTGTCCACTAGCGCCGGCGGAGGTGGAGGGCTGTTCATCATCCAGACTAGTGTCAGGGGCCTGTTTGTGTGCCACTGTGTCCCTCATGGTGCTGACAAGGTCTGCCAGCACCCCTGCAATGGTGACCAGGGTGGTGTTAATGGACTTCAAGTCCTTCACGATCCCCAGGTAGTGTTCCTCCTGCAGCCACTGGGTCTCCTGAAACTTGGCCAGTACCGTGCCTATGGTCTCCTGGGAATGGTGGTAAGCTCCCATCATGTTGGAGAGTGCCTCCTGGAGTGTCGGTTCCCTGGGCCTGTCCTCCCCCTGTCGCACAGCATTCCTCCCAGCTTCCCTGTTATCCTGTGCCTCTGTCCCCTGAACTGTGTGCCCACTGCCACTGACCCCAGGTCCCTGATTTTCTTGGGTTGGTGGGTTTGCCTGGGTTCCCTGTAGTGGTGGACTCACTGCTGATTGACTTGTCCTGGGGACAGAGGGATGGGCCCGCTGGGTGGGTGCTGTGGTGGTGTTTCCTGAGGGGGGAGGCTCTGTGGTGGCTAGTGACAGTGGCAGGGGAACCAACTGTCCAGAGGTCCCTGGCGGGCCGGGCTGGTAATCTTGATCCAGGCGTGCAGAGCTGCTGTCATCACTGTGGGCCTCTTCTGTGGGGTGACTGGATATGTCTGGCACCTCCTGTCCGGTGACGTTGGGTATGGGTCCTGTTGGGGTGGTAATGCATAGTTTTAGTATCTGTGTGTGCCATCTTGTGCATTCAGTGAGGTACCCTCTACTCCTGTGCTTGCATCATTGTGTTTGCCCTTTTGTGGTAGTTGGTTTGGGATCTGTGTGGGTATCTGTACTGGACATGCTTTGGTGACGGTGGTCCATGCATAGGTGTTGCATGCAGGGCCTTGGTATTGAGATGTGTGGGTTGTGATAGTGGGACATATGTGAGATGATGGAGTGATGGGAGTGAGGGCAAGGGTGGGGGTATGTGATGGCATGCAGGTGGGGTGTGGAGGATATGGCAGTAAAGATATGACTTACCAGAGTCCAGTCCTCCTGCTACTCCTGCGAGGCCCTCAGGATGCAGTATTGCCAAGACTTGCTCCTCCCATGTTGTTAGTTGTGGGGGAGGAGGTGGGGGTCCACCGCCAGTCCTCTGCACAGCAATCTGGAGTCTTGAAACCACAGAACTTCCCCCGTAGGTCGTTTCACCTCTTCCTGATGTCATCCCGTGTTCTTGGCTGCTGCCCCACTGCGTTGACCCTGTCGACGATTCTCCGCCCTAGCTCCATCTTCCTCACAATGGAGGTGTGCTGCACCTGTGATCCGAAAAGCTGTGGCTCTACGCGGATGATTTCCTCCACCATGACCCTGAGCTCCTCCTCAGAAAACCTGGGGTGTTTTTGAGGTGCCATGATGTGGTGTGGGTGATGTGTGAGGTGCTGTCTGTTGTGATGTGTGGGGGATGTGTTGGTGTGTGTTGTTTGAGGTGTGTGGATGTTGTATGGGTGATGGTGTTATGTGTCTGTGGATGCTGGTGTTGTGTTTGCTAATCTCTCTCTCTTGGCGTCTTCCAAAATTTTCATTGTAAGGGTTTGTGGGTAATGTGGGTGTGTGTTTTATAGTGTTGTGGGTGTGTGGGTGTAGTGTGTGTATGTGTATCAGGTGTGTGTATTTTGAATAGCCCAATGTAGTTGTGTTTTATAAGTGTGTGTGTACTTTGAGCGCGACGGTGTGTACCGCCAGTGGATTACCGTGGTTGAAAGACGGCCACATTGATTTGTGGGTGTTGATAGTATGGGTGTATTCATGTTGGCGTGACGGTGTAGGTTTTGGTATCGCCAGTTTAAAACTGACCTTTGGTGTGGCAGACTTGTGTGGGTGTCTGTATTGTGGCGGATTCCGAGATGTGGGTCGTAATACCTGTCTCGGAATTCCGCCGCCGCAACGGTATGTTGGCGGACTTCAGCACGGCGGAAAGTGGGATTTACCGCCAGGGTTTTAATGAGGGCCTGAGTGTTTTCTTTCATGTGTGTTATTACTGTGTGACTACAGTGGTATTGCATGAGCTTTGCATGTCTCCTATATAAGTCTTGGCTGCTCATCCACAGCTACCCCTAGAGAGCCTAGCTTCTAGACACTGCCTACATTTCACTAATAAGGGAGAACTTGACCTGGTATAAGGTGTAAGTACCATAGGTACCCACTACAAACCAAGCCTGCCTCCTACAATGCTCCTAGCATGACACAAACATATGTCAGTGTTGTGGCACAGGCGCTGTGACCTGCAATGATGAAACAGGTCGCTACATGCCAGGAATACAAAAAGTCTTTAGCCAATGTGAAGGTAAAATAATTTGGTTGCAATTTATGACTACATATTTCATGCCCACATGATGACACACATGGCACAATCAGCTAACCACAGCACACAAAACAAGTGCAATGGGAACTTCTGACCTTACACCCAAACACTGTGCAAGCTGACTTGGTACAGGTCTCATACACCCAAACTCTGTGACCAACATTACCTGGAACAACCCATGTCCACTTTGCATGTCAGAACAGCACCAGATGCCTGCCAATGTGACAACTCAGAAATGCCAACATGAGGTAGTCATGGTGATGGTACTTGTACAAAGACAAAACAAGGATTATAGGCTTGAATACATACCTATGACAGAAATCAAATAACAACCATCTGGAAATAAATACATTGCAAGAAAATTGACACAAACAATGCAACATCATCAAGGTGGGGATGTGTCAAAAGATATCTTATCAAGTAGCTTTTGGCTGAATATTGCAGAGTATCAGCTCCCTGGCTGTTTCTAAAACAATAAACTCCACACATTCTCCCAACTACAGTTCATTGCACAGTCATAGTCATTACATCACATGACAGGCTTACAAGCATGAGAAGTAGCAGTTGATGAGATCTTCACACAAGTCAGCTCCTTCCTCTTCACCACTGTCATCCTCACTTGGCATTTCAGGAGTTTCACCCGGTGGCACTTCAGCGTCCTCCTTCTATGGGATGTATGGGATATATCTCCACAGGGCGATGTTGTGGAGCATGCAGCCTGCCAGTCCTGTCTACACACCAAAATCTGGCACTCAGGAGCCCAAACGCCAGCTACACTACCTGCCGTGTTCTTCCATGGGCCTCACTGAAACAGACTTCCCCTGGCATAGTTAGATTCCTCAGTGGCGTCAACAATCACTGACAGTTTGGATTTGCAGTCTCCTGCTAAGGAATGGGACAAACATGCAACAATCACTTCAAGACTGTAGCACCTGACACTGCACACATGATCAGGACAGATGTGACTTACCAACTAGCCAGGCCCTCTCTGGGTAAACTTGTGACATCAGCTGGGGTATGGTGCTGTTCTGCATTATGAAGGAATCTTGAGCTGAACCAGTACAACAGACGCAGACGTGAAATTTAAAGATCCACCAAATAGACAACTTGCACGTTGAAGTTATTTCTTTTACAATAGATGTACACATTGGCCTGCAGTGGCACCAAGCCAATATGTGTGACATCAATGGTCCCCACCACTTGTGGGAGGTGGGCAAAACCATAAAAGTCAGCCTTCACATTGGCTAAATCCCCACGTTTGGGAAACCTGATATAGCTGTCAAGGTGCTTCAACATTGCTGAGTGGACATTCTTCAACACCAGACTGAACAGAGGTTGAGACATACGAGCAGATAGAGAAACTGTGTGTTGGAAAGACCCTGTGGCTAGTAAGAGCAATACTGAAATGACATGTACAATGGATGGTATGCAGTTTGGATAACTAATAGCTGGCATCACATCAGGCTCCAACTGATGACATAAGTCCACTATTGTTTGCCCATTCAGGCTGTAGTACATGATAATGTGTTATTTCGCTATGGTCTGAAGGTCTGGCAGTGCACAGTAGACAGGAGGTTGTCACATCCTCCCTCTCCCTGGGTACCTATTTGTGAAAAGACATGATTTGCAACTTTAGTCAGTGTGTCCACAGCAACCTACATGCAAATTATATCATGTGACAAAGCATTTCTGACTGTATAGATATGGCATCCAGTACACATCACAGATGGAAACTTCGCATGGGTCACATGTGACCCCAATGGTTTTCAACACGTCCACTACATGGGTTTGGACCGAACTCAAAGATGACCGACACGATTGGTCCTCGAAATGTGACTGTACATTCTGACCACAAAAATGACCATCATCGGTGGTGGACTGTGCACAGCTATTAAATGCCATACGTGCCCTGCATATACTACGATGGTGGGTTGAGTGAAGAATCTACATGAAAAGACAGGATAGGGATGTTTATGAAGTAACAAAACATGTCTTCTTGTTGTTACACAGTTTATAAATCCCAATACAGCGGCACGAATGACTTGGACCCACTGCCACGGACCAAGATATTTCAGATTACACGGTAAGCATGTCGGTTTTGCTAGAGGTTTTCACTTTGTTTTAGTACGGGTGAGGTGATGTCCTCTTCCCGGTCTTCGTGGGTAAAAAGTTTCTTCTTTCCTGCAGGTATTCACCAATTGTTTTGGGCCCGATTGCTCCAATTAATGAGAAGTGTCCTTTCAGATTTAGAAATTAGTCATTAGTAAGGTAAAGACATCAGTAAGGTAAAAGCACCCCTCCTTTTATTTGATACCATAGTCAGTTCAAGCACCCTAGCGGCACGGATTATCACCCTGTTATAAGTAAACAGTAATGCATGAAGAAGTCACTATTGCTAGTGCATGAGCGGTACAACCTCGGGGTGCCGTAAAGCCGTTTTTTTAATAATAGAGTAGACATATAGCAAACACTTGGTGAAGGTTCATTCAATCTTATTTTATAGCTATATAAGAGTCTCTTTTTAAAGTCTATTTCTTTAATTTAATTCAATTTAGGTAACACTGTCTCCATTTAGTCCTGATGAGGCCCATAATTATGGCGCCGAAATGCGTCGACACTTTCAGACCAAGCGAGGTTGGGCCATAAAAAATGGAGTGGACCTTTGAGAGTTATTCCACGCAATGTAAAGATTCCTGAGAAGAAATTGACAGGCTACTAAAAATTGCGTGCAAAACTATTTCCAACCATCGCAGTCCAGTGGATTACGACTATAAATGATCTAAGTAACCACTTTCTCCTCAAAGAGAGGAGAACTGTGCGAGACAAGTTGGCTTTTTGATTTTTCACATTATATTTTGATTTTTCACATTATCATTGTGTTACATTTCTTTGTATTTGTTCTGTATTGGGTTTGCTTGGAGTGTGATTGAGATGCTTTTTAGTATTTTGGTGATTAGTTTGTGATCTGTCGTCCTACCTTACAAAACTAAATAAATCATGTAAAGAAATGAGACTCCCTAGAGAGTAATTATGACCCTCTATCTATGGTAATATTATTGACAATTTGTCCCCTTCGTTGTCCACTTTTTTCTCCTTTAGCTTTCCTACCCAGGGAGGGGTACGGGTATTTAGGGTGAACCTCTTTGTTTCTAATCAATACAGCATTTCAGGCAGCGAAAATGGCAGATGCCTGACCTACTCCACTAGACATTGTGAAACTTCTGCTGCCACCGGCAGAAGTCTCTATGGAGGTAGGCAGTTGTAACTGTTGTGGACATAGCCATATGCTAACATTTTTGCCAGTGCCAGTCATGGCCCAATGGCTGCGTCTGCTGGCTTTGATGACTGCATATGTGGCAGTTGTGGCTGTCACATTGTGCAGATTCACTCACTTGACTCCTGACACTGCTGCCAGCAACACCTCCACAACCTGAGCTGCTGAGTGCCACCTCTGGATCAATCATTCCACATCTAGCAGGTGATAGGGCCCCTGACATCTCTCCAGAGGAGCTGGGGAGGTTTGATAATGAGGTCCTACCCCTGAAGAATAACTCTATGACCAGCGGAGCTGTTAAGCACCTCATGTGCACACATTTCTCTGTACTTCTCCATCTTTTTCTCCTCAGAGGCTACAATGTGCCCATGTATGCCAGTTATACTTCTTGTGTACCTGTTGTTGCAGTCTGTGTGGCATCAATGGGATGTACAACGTGCAGGTATTTGGAGGCCAGTACCATCAGTTGAGTTCAGTCACATTGGCCCTCATTATGACATTGACAGTAAATCCCACATACCGCCACGCTGACTGCGGCCAACATACCGCCGCCAACGCCAATCTATCACATTCAGTCACATACACAATTCCGCCACACCAAAGGTCAGTGATAAACTGGTGGTGTCAAAACCTACATCGTTATGCCAACAGAACAACACTCATCACATTATGACCCACAAATCACCATGGCGGACATTCAACCATGGTAAACCTTTGGCGGTACATACCACCACACTCAAAATACACACACACACATACAAAACAACACCACATTGGACAATTTAAACAACACACACCTGACACACATAGACACACCACACCCACACACCTGAACTACTATAAAATACACACACACATTACCCACATTACCATTGCAAACCATTGGCATGAGACAGAAACTATGACTACAGACAAAACCAGAGCCACACACCACCTACACTCATACACCACCAATGCACCCCACATCACACACCCCAACACATCACCCTACACACCCTCACCCACACAACTCACACAACACCCATGGCACCACAAAGACACCCCAGATTCTCAGAGGAGGAGTTAAGGGTCATGGTGGAGGAAATCAACAGGGTAGAATTTCAGCTATTTGGAGCACAGGTGCAGCAGATGTCCATTGCTAGGAAGATGGAGCTATGGTGGAGGATGGTGGACAGGTAAATGTTGTGGGACAGCATCCGAGAACCAGGGATTACATCAGGAGGAGGTGAAATGACCTACGGGGGGAAGGTACATTCCATTGCAGCAAGACACCAACTAGCTGTACAGAGGAATGGCGGTGGTCCCCCACTACCTCTCCCACAACTAACAACATGGAAGGAGCAAGTCTTGGCAATCATGCATCCTGAGGGCCTGGCCGGAGTAGCAGGAGGACTGGGCTCTGGTAAGTCAATTCTATACTATTATCACCCCCCTACGCATGCCATCACATACCCTCACCCTCAGCCTCACTCCCATCACTCCACCACCTCCCACACACCCCACCATCACATCCCACTCATACCAATGCCAAGGCCTGCATGCCATACCAATGCATGGACACCATTCACATACCTGCATGGACACCTATCACTAAAGCAGGCACACTAGAGAGAATCAGCTAGCCCACCACATACCAACTTACACAAGTGAAAGCAGCCAGGACAAATACAACCAAAGAGGGCAAGCCACGGATGCACAGTATGTCAGACACAGAAACTATAACACAGCATTTACATTGCCACAGGTATCCCAGCCAATGTCAGCGGAGAGTAGGTGCCAGCAATATACAGTCCCCCCAGAGAACCACAGAAGAGGCCCACAGTGATGACAGCAACTCTGGTCGCCTGGATCTGGATGACCAACCTGGCCCATCAGGGACTTCTGGACAGTCGGTTACCCAGCCACAGTCACACACCACCAAAGAGCCTCCCCCCTCAGGAAACACCACCACAGCACCCACCCTGCGTACCCATACCTCTGTCCCCAGGACATGTCAATCAGCAGTGAGTCCACCTCTACTGGGACCCCAGGCCACACCTCACACCCATTACAATCAGGGACCTGGGGTCAGTGGCAGTGAGTACACGGTTCAGGGGACAGAGGCACAGGACAACAGGGAAACTGGGAGGAGTGCTGTGCACTGGGGGGCAGGCCCAGGGAACCAAGTCTCAAGGAGGCACTAGCTGAGATCCTGGGAGCATACCAACATTCCCAGGGTATCCTGGGCCAGATCCAGGCCAACGTGCAGGAGAACAGGTGGCTACAGGAGGGACAGTACCAGGGCATCAGGGAGGACTTGCAGGCCATCAATACCACTCTAGTCTCCATAGCAGGGGTGCTGGCAGACGTGGCCAACATAATGAGGGAGGCAGCCTCACAACAGCAGGCCCCTGCCACTAGCCAGACATCTGAACTTCCTTCCACCTCCGCTGCTGCTAGTGGACAGGAGGCCCCGCCAACAGGCCACAAGCACCCCTCCCCATGCAGAAGGTGAACCACCCCGCAAACGTTCCATGCAATCCAGGCAGAATCCAGAGACTACTGGCAAGAACCCTGCCAGGAAATGAGACTCTCCTGATTGTCACCGTTATGTTCCACACAGTCACCCTGTCCACCTTGAACTGCCATTGCTCACCTTCCTATGTCCCCATGGACAATGCACCTGTGCTACAAATAGACTGCAACAATACCCTGGACTTTCCTCCATCATCACCCCATCCCAATGCACTTGCCCCTCTACTTCTGAGCACTTAAATAAACACCCTTTGACAAGTATGGAGTATGTCAAACTTATTTAACTATGTATTCGTATAGCCATGTTCAAACATTGCAACTCAAATGTACAGTAATGTTCAAATCGGAAAGACCTGTAGTTGGCTGCAGTGATCACACCAGGAGCGACAGTGGGGCACCAACATCTGCAAATGAGTTGCCAAAGGATACAGTAAGCGGGCATAGAAATGCGAAATAACAGCACGCCAGTCCCAAAGATATACAAATAATTGTCAATGAAATGTGAAGTAACACTGTCTTACCTGTGTGTCATTGGAAGTATTGTTGAATCACTGCAGTTCTGTTGTCCTCATTCTCACTGTCCACAGGGTCCACTGCTGCCACACGGCCATCTCCAGCCTCCTCATCCTGCATAAAAGGCACATGGCATCTCAGGGCCACGTTGTGCAACATGCAGCATGCCACGAATATCTGGCAGACCTTCTTGGGTGAGTAGCACAAGGATCCACCTGTTAGATGGAGGCACCAAAACCTGGCCATCAGGAGGACAATGGTACATTCGATAACCCTTCTTGTTCTCCCATGTGCCTCATTGTAACGTTCTTCTGCCCTCGTCTTGGGATTCCTCACAGGGGTCAGTAGCCATGATAGGTTTGGGTAACTAGAGTCACCTGCAAATATCGAGGGACAACATTTAGCCACACACTATCTCATATCGCCCATACCATACCCATACATCAACATCTACTGGGTGGGAACCAGGGCTCACCCATTAGCCACACCCTGTGCCTCTTTAGTTGGCCGTCACATTTGGGATCCTGCTATTCCTCAGGATAAAGGCATCATGCACTGAACCAGGATACCTAGCATTGACATGGGAGATGCACTGGTCCGCCAAGCACACCATCTGGACATTCATCGAGGGAAAACTCTTTCAATTTCTGAACACCTGTTCATTCTGGCAGGGGGGGGCAAATGCAATATGAGTTCCATCATTCCCCCTGTTAGAAATTGGGTCTTTGATTGGCAGTCGGGTTACCCTCTGTCCAAGCTAGGACCCTCACTCTAGTCAGGGTAAGTCACACACAATCCAAATGATCCTGTGCCCACCCTCCGGTAGCTTGGCATTGAGCAGTCAGGCTTAACTTAGAAGGCAATGTGTAAAATATTTGTGCAATAAATCATACAATAACACAATATAGCACCCCAAAAATACACCACACAGTGTTTAGAAAAATATATAATATTTATCTGGATATTTGCAGGTCAAAACGATCAAAGATGCAATAAGAAAATGTAAAGATATCACTGAGGAGTGATATAAAGTGTCTTAAGTCTTTTAAAAGCAATCAAAGTCTGGTTCAAGTGAAAAATCTCCGCAAAGGGCCGCAGAGGAGGAGAAGCGTGGAAACAAAGGGGTGTGCGTTGATTTCTACATTAGGAAATACATTGATGCATTGCAATGAATGGTCAGTGCTTCACAAATCGCAGACCCCTTTGATGGTCCAATTCTGTCAGTTTCCCATAGATGCATGCTACACATCACGGGAAGGTTGCTTGGGATTGTACAAACTACATAAAAAGAAAGGTACAGAGAATGAGAACTGACTGTTATTATATTACTACTACTAACACAGTAGTGACAGGACAGATGAGTAGGATAACGAATTAAATAATCAGCCTAAGAAAGCCCCTTCAGAAATGAGCAGAACTAGGTAACAGTGATCTCCTGGCTCACTCAAATTGGATCATATATTATTTGTAATACCAAATGAACTTTACTTACCTCTGAGTGTGAGCAGCATCCAATTTGAAAAAAGAATGAACACAACAAAATTAGTAATACTTGCTAGGGTAGTACTACTATTCACTAAGCCCCCAAGATATTGGCCCAGGAGTGCATCAGCTACTGCTGGTGCTCGGAACCCCAGCACATCGTCAGGTGCAATTGCACATCCTCCCCTTCCACATCCAATGCTCCTGCTGGCCATTCCCACTCCTGGGCTTGCCGCTTGCTGCCAGCATGGAGGGGAGGTGGCACTGCACAAAAAAACAAGTGTGGCTACCTCCTCCTCACTAAAAATAGTGTGAGGGTGCACCCTCTGGTGGAACCCAGAGGTTGTGAAGTTTTGCTGCACCCCCTGCACTGGTGCCACTTCTGTCTCACCCTCTCTCTGCCAAGGCGCTGGTTGGGAATGGAAAAAAAAACAGGAGAAAAGAGAAGGAATAGAGAGGAAGAAATTAGGAAGTTAGAGGAAAACAATAAAGGGACAAAAAGTCACAGAAAAATAAAAACAAGAGGCCATGTGATGTGAGATATCCCTGAGAGCCAACATACACCCACCTCTGCCTTGTAAGTGACGAGCTGCATCACACATATACAGACAATATATACAAATGTGTGACCAATGGTTTACATATACCAGATCACTGGAATCGCATAATGCTGATCATGATAAGAAGACAGTGTGAATTTTCAATATACAGAAACCAATGTTCTAATTATTGTCTTATAGCTGGACCTGCACTATGCACCTGAACCAAAGTTGAGGACCCCAAAGCTACCAGTAAGTGTAATTAGAGAATGGTTGTAACTCTCTAAGGTTTGTGTGTGGCCTATGATAGTTGCAACAATGCAATGTGTATGGGTGGATATTAATAACCTGTAACAAATATACAGTCAGAGTCTAAATACAATTGAATGTGTACACTGCATAGTGAAAAATGAACAGGGACGTATGTCAATGTGCATGTAGCAGCAGTGTATGCAGGCCCACATAAATCATTAATCTTTTAATGCTATGGTGATGCTTGCTCATCTAGTGTTTAGATTCTTATGGCACATGTAACATCACCATACACTAAATGAACAACTGATCTATACTTCTACTCTGTTACACCCTAAAAATGGTAAAAATGTTACAAACTATGGTTCAACAAATGTTGCAGCAAAGTGAAATGTGCTAGGCTGTGCTTGCCTGGACCCAGTCTGTTAGTCTTTGTCAATATTTGAATATGAAACTGGTGCTGGTTATGTGAAACACATTACCCAGACAGCATTACCTATAATCCATGTTACAGTCTCATGTAATCAGAATTACAGTAAGTGTGTGTCCAAATGCAACATATGCATTTTTCTGTGGTCATACATGCTGCATACGTTTAACCTCACTCGTAAGTTGAGTTCAGTGTGAATAACTATAGGCGTGATCAGACATTCATGATGATAAACAGCTAAATTATTTTGTTATCAATACGTTACAATAGCTGTGTGTGAATTCAAAATGCCGAACTTGGACAAACTTGTTTGACCGTGTCAACAGGCTAACCATCAATAAAGAAAATGTCTTCCTATGACGGTACACACCGCCGCGCTGCGCTCAAAATACACACACATTTACAAAACACAACCACATTGGACAATTCCAAATACACACACACCCAATACAATATAAAACACACACCCATATTACCCACAAACCCTTACAACGAACAATTTGGAAGAAGCACAGAGACAGCAAAGCAAAGACCACACCAGCATACAGAGGCACATAACACCATCATTTATACACATCCACACACAAAACACCACACACCCCTAAACATCACCGCACACATCACAACACACATCACCTCACACATCATCCACACCACCCCATTGCACCGCAAAGACACCCCAGGTTCTCTGAGGAGGAGCTTAGGGTCATGGTGGAGGGAATCATCCGGGTAGAGCCACAGCTATTCGGAGCACAGGTGCAGCACACCTCCATAGCTAGGAAGATGGAGCTATGGCGCGAAATCATGGACAGGGTCAATGGAGTGGGACAGCACCCAAGAACACAGGATGACATCAGGAAGAGGTGGAATGACCTACGGGGGAAGGTGCGTTCCGTGGTCTCAAGACACCACATTGTGGTTCAGAGGACTGGCGGCAGACCTCCAGCTCCTCCCCTACAACTAACAACATGGGAGGAGCAGGTCTTGGCTATACTGCATCCGGAGTGCCTCGCAGCAGGAGCTGGAGGAATTGACTCTGGCAAGTCAAATCTTTAACTACTTCTTCCCCCACCCTACCTGCATGCTATCACATACCCCCACCCTCGCCCTCACCCCCAGCACTCCAACTCCTCACATATGTCCCACTATCAAAAACCACACATCCCAACGCCAAGCCCTGGATGCAACAACAAAGCATGGACACCCATCACCAATGCATGTCAACTATAGATACCCACACAGACCCCTAAACAATTATCACACAAGGTCCTACACAAGAATTTGAGCACTGGGGTACAGGGTCACCCACCCATTGCACACCATGGCACACACAGATACAATAATCATGCCTTTACACCCCTGCAGGACCCCTACCCAACGTCACCGGACAGGAGGTTCCAGACATGTCCACTACCCCCACAGAAGAGGCCCACAGTGATGACAGCAGCTCTGTCCAAATGGATCTAGATGACCA
This sequence comes from Pleurodeles waltl, assembly GCF_031143425.1. Lineage (NCBI taxonomy): Eukaryota > Metazoa > Chordata > Amphibia > Caudata > Salamandridae > Pleurodeles > Pleurodeles waltl. The sequence continues at coordinate 1,050,728,600 of NC_090437.1, read as the reverse complement.
GCCCGGCCTATCTGGGACCTTGGGACAGTCGGTTCCCCTGACACAGTCACAGGCCACCACAGAGCCTCCCCTGTTAGAAAACACCAGCACAGCACTCACCCAGCGGGCCCATACCTCTGTCCCCAGGAAACGTCAAGCAGCAGTGTGTCCACCACTACAGGGAACCCAGGCTAACCCACCACCCCACGAACAGCAGGGGGCAGTGGCAGTGGGCACACGGTTCAGGGGACCGAGGCACAGGAAAACCGGGGAGCAGGGAGGTCTGCTGTGCGACAGGGGGAGGACAGGCCCAGGGAACCCACTCTCCACGAGGCCCTCTCCAACATCATGGCAGCGTACCGTCATTCCCAGGAGACGATGGCAACGGTACTGGCCAAGTTTCAGGTGACCCAACGGCTGCAGGAGGAACAGTAATTGGGGTTCAGGGAGGAACTCAAGTCCATCAACACCACCCTGGGCAACATCGTAGGGGGTGCTGAAGGACCTCATGAACACCAGGAGGGACACTGTAGCACAACAAGGGGCCCCTGACACTAGCCTGGATGATGAACTGCCCACCACCTCCGCTGGCACTAGTGGACAGGAGGCACCACCACAGGACCACGACACCAGCACCCCACCCCCTGCAGATGGAGAACCACCCGCAAGCGGTCCCTGAGATCCAGGACAAAGACAGAGGACAATGCCAAGACCCCCGCCAAGAAATGAGACCACCCTCAATGTCATCCTTCTGTCCCACTTTGTCACCCTGTCCATCCTTAAACTGCCCTAGCTCCACTTCCTATGCCTCTTAGGACAATGCACATGTGAGACAAATAGACTGGACTCTGCCATGGACATTCCTCCACCATCACCCCTGACCATTTTACAACCCCCTCCACTATTTAGCACTTAAATAAACACCCTTGAATCACAAAACAATCTTGAGTCAGTCTGTGCTTTCACAAATGTGTATTTGCAATAACTGAGGGAAACAGCACTGTCCACTGTATTGTCAACATACCTATGTCACACAGCTCTAGTCCATGAGGTAACATAGCAGAGGTCACACAGTGGGACCCACATCTGTGAAATCTAAAGGGAAAGTGACAATTCAAGGTCCATACACTGGGTGAAAGTGACAGACAGATGATAGGTCAAACAGTTTCATCAGATGTAGGAGGCAGTGATGTCTTCTTACCTGTGTCTCACTGGAAGTATTGCTGGATCACAGTGTTTCTGTTGTCTATGTCCTCTTCTTCTGCCTCCTCTTCTTCACTGTCCACAGGCTCCACAGCTGCCACAAGTCCTCCTTCTGGACCATCCTCCTGCATAAAAGGCACCTGTCATCGCAAAGCCTAGTTGTGCAGTATACAGCAGGCCACGATGATCTGGCACACCTTCTTTGGTGAGTAGTATAGGGAACCACCTGTCATATGGAGGCACCGGAACCTGGCCTTCAGGAGGCCGAAGGTCCTCTCTATAACCCTCCTAGTTCCCCCATGTGCCTCATTGTAGCGTTCCTCTGACTTGTCCTGGGATTCCTCACTGGGGTCAGTAGCCATGACAAGTTGGGGTAGCCAGAGTCATCTGCAAATGTCGAGGGACAACTGTTAGACACACACTAACCTTTAGGGACATCCCCAGACCCAGACAACTATGCACAATGTATAGGGTCCTTGTCCTCACCTAATAGCCACACACGGTGCCTCTGGCATTGCCCCATCACATAAGGGATGCTGCTATTCCTCAGAATGTAAGCTTCATGCACTGAGCCAGGAAACTTGCCATTCACATGGGAGATGTACTAGTCTGCCAAACACACCATATGCACATCCATAGAATGGTAGCTCTTCCAGTTTCTGTACATCTGTTCACTCCTGCGTGGGGGTACCAAGGCCACATATGTCCCATCAATGGCACCTATGATGTTGGCGATATGTCCCAGGGCATAGAAGTCACCTTTCACTGAAGGCAAATCCTCCACCTGAGGGAAAACGATGTAGCTATGCATGTGTTTCAGCAGGGCAGACAACACTCTGGACAACACGTTAGAGAACATTGGCTGTGACATCCCTGATGCAATGGCCACTGTAGTTTGAAAAGACTCACTTGCCAGGAAATGAAGTACTGACAGGACCTGCACTAGAGGGGGGATTCCAGTGGGATGGCGGATAGCTGACATCAGGTCTGGCTCCAATTGGGCACACAGTTCATGCATTGTGGCATGATGAAGTCTGTAGTTGACAATTACATGTCGCTTTTACATTGTCGACAGGTCCACCAGCGGTCTGTACACCGGAGGATGCTGCCATCTCCTCACCTGCCCCAGCGGACGTGCTCTATGGATGAGAACAGCGACATCAGGTCTGGCTCCAATTGGGCACACAGTTCATGCATTGTGGCACAATGAAGTCTGTAGTTGACAATTACATGTCGCTTTTCCATTGTCGACAGGTCCACCAGCGGTCTGTACACCGGAGGATGCTGCCATCTCCTCACCTGCTCCAGCGGACGTGCTCTATGGATGAGAACAGCGATCAGAGGGTCAGCCAACACTGAGGTACTAAAAAAGGCAACTTCATTGCACACATATGTCAATCCACTATGTGCCTGTCTTAGTGTGTATACAAGGCCTAGATATGTGTGACGCAGGGATATGAGGTAACTGCGCTGGCGTTGTACACCGTCGCGGTAGGCAGTCGAAGACCGTGGCTCAATGCTGCATTGGTTAACATTGGACCTTATGGGTCCCAGTAGCCAATGACTATGTACGCCGGTGGTGACGGTACGCACTGCTGTGCCGTGGACGTGACCTCCATTTTCTCTCTGTTCACTCACTTGATACCTGATCTTCAACAGGAGAGGACCTACACTGCAAGTGCTGCTGTGACCTCAGTCTGGAAGCGACGATGGCTCATGTGTCTGGGGAAAGGGCCCTTGCCTTCACATCGGAGGAGTTGGATAAACTAGTGGATGGTGTCCTCCCCCAGTACACGCTACTCTACAGTCCTCCAGACAAACAGGAGAGTACACTGTGAGCATGCTGTATGGGCAATGCCTGTTTGGAGTGGTGTGGATGGGAGATGGGGGGGCTGAGGCGTGCATGATCCGACGGTGAGTGTATGTGCATCAGTGCAAGGGTGGGAACGTGGGCCAATGACTATGACGGTCTGGACGGTTAAAGATCATCCTTTTCCCCTGTACTATTCCTCTAGGTCAGCGCCCACCAGAAGAAGGATATTTGGCGTGCCATCGCCAAGGATGTCCGGACCCTGGGGGTCAACCACAGACGGAGCACCCACTGCCGTAAAAGATGGGAGGACATTCGCCGCTGGAGCAAGAAGACGGCAGAGGCCCAGCTGGGGATGGCCTCCCAATGTGGGAGGGGTGCCCGTCACACCATGACCCCCCTAATGTTCCGGATCCTGGCGGTGGCGTATCCAGAGTTGAGTGGGCACTTGAGGGCATCACAGCAGCCAGAAGGGGGTGAGTACAGTCACATCCATCTGACTCTGTGCGCATTGGAGGTGCCTGGGTGGGGGAGGTGGGCTGTGGGTTCCCCTAGGCTAGGGCGAGCCTTGTAGGCAATGACCCTTTGAGAGGCAGGCTAAGTGGCACCCCAACCCCACCAGTAGTAAGAGCTGTCTACACCTAGTCAGGCTCCTGTGACTTCCATGTGTGTAGCAATCGGGCATAGGTCATGTACCCCCATGTCCCTGTGAGGAATTAGGGAACTCTAAGTGCATGGCGTTGTGCAGAGGGCTGCTGTGTCTGTAATGTCCGCCAACGGTAGCGGTATTGCATATACTGAATATGTCTTTCTACTTTCTTTCCCCCCCTTTTTGTGGTCTCCCTGTTCTTGTGTGCATTAGTGACATCAGGCGGAGGAGCTGTGCCACCGGAGCAGGAGGGAGCTGCATCCCACATGGCCCTAGAGGGCGAGACTACTGAGTCAGAATTCAACAGTGGGACAGAGGGCGAGGGGAGCTCCACGGCGTGTACTGGAGCGGAGACCAGCAACACCGATTCTTCCTCTGATGGGAGCTCCCTTGTGGTGGTGGGCCCCTCTGTGCCCCCCGCATCTCCAGGTACAGCCGCCACCCCCCTACCAGCACCGCCCTCCCAGCAGTCCCTCAGCGTGTGCCCCGTGGCCACTCACCCAGGAGGGTGGGTATCTCCTTTGCCCCAGGCACTTCAGGCCCTGCCCCAGTCAGCCCTGCTGCCCTCAGTGAGGAGACCATTGACCTCCTGAGATCCCTCACTGTTGGGCCATTCTGAATGCCATCCAGGGTGTAGAGAGGCAGTTGCAACAGACAAATGCATACCTGGAGGGAATTCATTGTGGCCAGGCAGCCCAACAGCAAGCATTTCAGACTCTGGCCTCAGCACTGATGGCAGCCATTGTCCCTGTGTCCAACCTCCCCCTCCAACTTCCTCCACCCAGACCCAATCCCCAGTACCTGAGCCTATCCCAAGCACACCATCAGACCAGCATGCACACACCTCAACACACAAGGGTAGCTCTGGCAAACATAAGCACCACACATCCCACAGGCACTCACACAAGCATCATACCCATGCACACATACCAACATCCACTGCCTCCACTGTGTCCCCCTCCTCCACATCTCTCTCCTCCCTCCCTGTCACGTCTCCACTCACACCTGCATGCACTACATCTTCAGCCACTACCTCCTTCACCAGCACGCCCGTCACCGCACACCGCTCATGTGCAATCACCACCCCCACTACCATTCACACATCCCCTGTGTCCTCTACCAGTGTGTCTGTGAGCCCTCTTCCTCCACTCCCAAACCCCCTCCATCTACACGTGCCATTGTGTCTAAAAACCTTTTCCTGGCTAATGTTGACCTCTTCCCTATGCCCCCCCCCACCGTCCGTCCCCAGGGCCAGGATGTCTAGATCCCAGGCCAGCACCTCAGCCACCAAGTCGGTGTCCGCTGTGGTCCCTGCAACTCTGAGAGGATCGAAGGGGACACCCGTCAGGGCTGGCAGTGTGCCACCTACCAATGCAAGAGACCACCCGATTCTGCCACCTGCCAAGGTTAAGAAGGGGCCGGTATGAAGCACAGACAAGACGCACCACCCACCCAGCAAGGACTCATCCAAAACAAAAGAGGACAGTGCCAAGGTCCCAGCAGTGTCTACCAAGGTGGGGAAGGGACAAAAAAGCAAAGGCAAGGTACTTCAGGGCTCGGAGCCTCCAGGTGAGGGACTGGTGACCACCATTTGTCCTGACAGGCCAGCAACGTGTACCACGGTAAGCACCGCCTCAACAACCGCCTCCTGCACCGCTACCTGCCTTGCGATCTGCACTGCCCCATGAACCGCCGCTGCCACAACAACAGTCACCAGCATCATCCCCAATGGGCAGCAGTCCGAGGCTGCTGGAGATGGCTTGGTGTCTCCCTTCACTACTACCTGCACCACGGGCAGCACCGGCAGCATCTCAGCCGCAGACACTACCGCAGGCACCACCTTATGCACCGCCACATGTCCAACTGGTGCCACTTCATTGGACATCAGCAGCATCCCTAGTGGGCAGCTGTCTGAGGCTGTAGGAGATGTCCTGGACCCTGCACCCACCACTTGAGGCACCACCACCAGCACTGGCGCTACCAGCAGTTTGCAGCCTATGTTGCCGCAGCATGGGTTCTGGCTCGGCCTCCATGGAGTATTATGCTCCATGAAGTTCCCTTCACATCTTGTGCCTCAGACACCCAGGAGAGGGGATGTGAACTGCCACACCCCAGGTGCAGCATCACTGGGCACAAGGCCCCTTCCAGAACCAGTGGAGAAATGCATCCACTCATCCAATCCTTGGCAGGATGAAGCAGACTGGGCACAAGGCCCCCTCCACAACCAGTGGAGAAATACATCCACTCACCAAATCCTTGGCAAGATGAAGCAGAATGGGCACAAGGTCCCCTCCAGAACCAGTGGAGAAATGCATCCACTTACCGAATCCTTGGCGGGATGAAGCAGACTGGGCACAATGCCCCCTCCAGAACCGATGGAACATGTCATCCACTCCCCAGGACCAAGCAGTGGGCAAACCACCCACTTGAGAGACTGTGACTTTGCACTCCCCAGGACCAAGCAGTGGGCAAACCACCCACTTGAGAGACCTGAGAGACTGTGGGTTTGCACTCCCCAGGACCAAGCAATGGGCATACACTGACTTGAGAGACTTGAGAGACTGTGGCTTTGCACTCCCCAGGACATCGCTGTGGGCATGTTGCACCCAGGTGTGCTCTATCTACCCTGGGGTACCTAAACCTACATGCCCCTACCATAGACTAGGGACTTTTAGGTAGGTTATCAAAGCCAATTATATTTATGCCGAATTTGCATATACCATTTTACACAGAGCACTGGCCCTGAGACTGGTTAGCAGTGCCCAAGGCAGAGCAAAGTCAGAAAATACCAGTATCAGCTAAGAATTAGGGCAGACAGTGAGGGGGCTCTGCAATCAGCCCCATTTTCCCACAGGTCATGGGTTGGGAAATGTCCTGGGCCCATATTGAAAGAGCAAATCATAATTTAAGATTGTTTTTGTGCAGGAAGGTGTGTTCCATCCTGCACAAAAACAATCTCCCCCTCAACGCAGCCACCCTTGCACAATGGTGTAAGGGTTGCTGCGTTGGCGCACAGCAGCAAATTCAGCGCCAGTGCAGGGGGAAACACAGGGGTGTGCCGTATTCTAATAAATACATTGCACCCCTGCATTGTCAAAATTACGGTGTGCGATGCTGCCAAATTTGGTGCAGCGACATGCACAGTCATTTTCCCTTAAATAAGGCCTAAGTGTTTTAATGCTTGTCAAATTGCCATCCTGTCAACTTACATCCTTTCATTCCTTTACACTAATGGCTTAATTGCTAATCTTCTCATCAGCCCAAGCTACATTGATTTCATCCCACACTCCTGGGTCCTCTACCAATAGTAAGGGTAACCTACTTCAATAATCCGCCATCCGGTTTTTAACACCAGGCAAATAAACTATGGTATACCTGTAAACGAATAACCTCACAGACATCCTTGCTATTCTAAGTGTAGCTTTCAATAACCCTTCGGTGGACAATATCTTTAAAATGGGTTTGTGATCACTTCAAATGGAAGCCCCATATAACATTTCTGAAGTGTTCCATGGCTCGCACCAATGCAAGAGTTTCTTTTTCAATAACAGAATACAGTTCTTCTGCTGGTGATAATGTTTAAGATGCATACTGTAAACTCCTTATCATCTGCAAACTTTTGGGGTAACACAGGTTCAATTCCCTTGCTACTCGCATCTGTAGTTACTACACATGCGAGTTTAGGAGTAAATCCATACTATTGTTTTGCTTTGCAAATTTCCTCTTTCAAACTCATTTTGCAAAACTTCAGTCCACACATACTTGAATTTGTTTTTTGAAATTGTCTTAAACTATATGTTTTCTCAGAGAAACTCTGCACAAACGTTATATGAAATTCAACAAACCCGTTAAATGATCTCAAGTCACCCTTATTCTTAGGAGTTGGACCATTCTTCACAACATTCAACAGTTCTTTTTAGGCTGTATACCTTCTGAACTAATTTCATGACACAAATAATCTAATGCATTTACAGTATTCAGCTGGTTAGCCGACTTTCGTGCAATTTCTCTAGCACACACTTCACTCTGACATCGTGTTACGTCTTGGACTTTCCAAGACCAATATGTGCTCTTGGACGAAAACTGTGCACAGTAGGCCCATATTTATACTTATTTAGTGCCGCATTTGCGTCATTTTTTGACGCAAAAGTGGCGCAAACTTACAAAATACAATTATATTTTGTACTTTCGCGCTGCTTTTTTTTGTCAAAATATGACGCAAATGCGGCGCTAAAAGAGTATAAATATGGGCCTATGTCTTAAAAAATATTGTGCATTCCCTTTTGAAATGTGGCGGCTGTCAATAATAGGCCAAATGCCATGGGCACATACCGGTAGCATCCCTGTGGCATCATAAAGATGGTCAAACATTTACTTTCATCATGCAGTTTCCCATGATGGTACACTGATAACAGGTCAATAGACGAAAACCATCTCATATTCTTCGTCAGTGCTAACATTTCATTAATTTTTAGCAACGGAAATTTTTAAAAAATGTTTCTTTTCAGGTCTCTCTGTTCAACACATAAGTGAATCTTCCCATTACCCCTACAAGCCACAATTAAAGGTACAATCCACTCGGAAGCACCCACTTCTTCAATATTGCCTCCCATAAGGCATGAAATTCCTTATTTACTTCCTCTCCTAGAACCCACAGAAATCCAAAGACTTGTGTATTTTGGGCTTAGCAACTTTTTTCAAAATAATTTTGTGAGAGTAACCTTCTAGTGTACCAATCATTCATGAAAACACCTCAGGAAATTCATTTTGGAACTGGTTTCCATTACGTTTCCTATCATTCATAACAAAAACTTTTTCCACTCTTTTGCGGTCCAAATGAATATCTAATTCTTTCAATCCACCCCAATGCAGATGTATTCATGTGGCATACAGTGTTCCAATTGCTTTTCTCCCTTTAAATTGAAAGATTACTTCTCTATAAACTATCATTGCAATAGGTTCACCAGTTAAAGTTTCAGGTGCTACATCTGACAGTTTTCGGGATGTACTTAAGACTCCAATGACTTTCTCTTCCCATACTTCTTTATCGATTTTGGTATAAGGAGACCCTGAGTCCACCACAACAAGTGTTTCAACTTCCCCATATTTATTTTACACATAGGTATGCATAGGCTATTAACAACAGTGTCACCAGAGATATTAACTCCTTTAATGTCCGAGACTACCATATCCCTTGGACATTCCCTCTCCAGCTGACACCTCAGATTTGGACCTATAATGCACCTCATCTAGAGCTACTGATACATTTTTGCTACTCTTTCCTCTCCTACACACTTTAGGTAAATGTCCTTTGACACCAGACTCTCCCTATTTCTAACTGGACACGTTTTACTGTATGCCAGGTGAGCCTTACTTCTACACCTATAGCACTTTTTCTTCCATGATCTAGGATCACCCTTTTCCCGTTCACTCTGGTTTTGTATTCCCTTCTTATCTTTGTATTTTTTTCTGTTGACCACATCTTTTTGGTTGTCTTTAATATCAATATCGATAACTTTAGCACACTTTTTCGATACTTATGCTTTTTTTAACTAATGCAACCACATCCCCCAGCTGAGCTTCACCATACACTCACAAGATCTCCTGTACATGTTAATTGTTTACATGCATAATGATTTGATCTTGTCTCACTTCATTATAGAATGACCCAAAACTCCAGGTAAATGCTATTCTTTTCAGATCCACCACATATTATTTAATCATTTCAGATTTGCCTTTTATCCCACTAGAATATTTGGGACAATCAATAGCAATTCAAACAGGTGTGGAATAATACAAGTCTAACGCATTCTTGAAAATATCTGTGGAACTTGCAGATTGAACCTACTTCTCTTTAGAATTGTATACTTCAAGACCCTGCGGACTTGAGGAATGTAAGTGAAGTTTTTTTTTTCTTCCAGACTTGTGAAAGTTCATCATCTGCTTCTTCGATAGTATTAATATAATTCAGAAAAGATTCTCTCCATTTGTGCAATTTGATGGGAGGTTTCCCTGTTGTTGCGAGGGAAGGATGTGGAGGTGTTAATGAAAATGTTTGAAATGCACACATAGTTTATGGATAGAACAATTAACAATTAAAAGGTGTGCCTTGCTAAACCTTGACAGGCTTCAAAACAGTGTGTCTGTCAATGAAAATCCATTTACAAACACAATGACAGGCAATTTAGACTATATATGAGTAGGCTTTTTATGGGTGTGCATGCCAGTGTGCCTGTCACCAAAAATCCACCCACCAAACACGATGACAGGCTATTTAGATCCTATATCAGTAGACAATTAAGAGGTGTGCCTGTCACTGACAGGCATGTCTTTGTAAATGTAGACATGCTTATAGTCGGTGTGCCTGTCACCTAAACTCCACTCATCACAAAACATGGCAGGCTTAGAATGGTGTGCCTGTCACTGATCCTCCTATGTGCATCACAACTGGAGCAAAGTTCACTCACAAGCACAATGACAGATTTGGAATGATGTGCCTGTCACTGATCTTCCTGCATGCATAACGAACAGTTGTAAGCACTTCAGGGAAGAAAGAGCTATCAGCACTTTAGTTCATGCTGCTCTCCAATTCAAGATGGCCTCATAAGCATTGCCAACCTGATGCATATCAGAGTGTAATGGGTGCTTCCATTGCACATCACAACTATGATGTAGTAGTGTAGTAATTCAACCTCTCCTCGTGCTATTTCTGCTGTACAGTGTTAACATGCAGGAGCGACAGGATCCGTTACTCTGAGGTAAATTCTATGTCAGGACCCGAGGTGAGAATTATGCATTTCCTCTTCACTTTATTGTCACAGCAGTTTCAAAGAACATATATAAAAACTAGGAAAAAACATTAACGTTACATGTCCCATGAACCCAGTGGGGGGAGTCCCCATAGCAACCATTTTCCAAACAATAAACAGTCTGTTGTATTTATGTCTGTGACGTCCCTTCCTGTTCCTTCTTCACTGCTTGTCAGTTAACTCAAAGCATTTTACTACACACATAACTGCTTTGCATGCATTGAATTATTGCCGTTACTGATTGTTGTTTCATTATTGCTGCTATACATATAGATATATTTCTGGCACAGATTGTTTCCTGCATGCTGTTCTGCTGTGGGGGATATTGACAAGCTCCCCCGTGGCAGGTTATGGCCCAGGCGCACACACAATACCACCCAGGTCCTCCAGAGGGTGCACTTTCAAGGCCAGCAGATGATCTGTTTGGCAAGCTGCAACCTGTCAGAGCAGCTCAGTGAGTGCTCCTGCAGACTTGCTCATGTGTGAGGAAAGCACTGCAGAGGTTTACCTTGAGGATTCCCTCAGTGCTGTCCTACCAACCCCTGCCGACACCATATCTCTGCAGTCTGTCCGAGCCAATTACAGCATGACATGGCAACCTCTAGGTGGCGTGCCCAAGCCAAATTAATCAAACCTCTGTTTAGAAAGCACAAGAACATGCAGTGGGGTTTGCAAAATATCGATAGGGATTTCTTTTTTTCTGGTCAGTATTTATCTATATTGTTGGTGCCATACATCCTACATGAATTATGGCCTTTCCAAGAGACCACAAATTTTCCTCCACACAGGAGGCTAGGGAGGAATGGCCTCAGCACCTGCCTGCAGAAATGGACGGGAACTTTCCCTAGTGATATCTAGGGCTCTGGCCCCATTACAAGAGCAGGTGGACAAATTTGCCAGTAGCATCCCAAAGGTTTCCTCCAATCCCAGTTCCCTAGGCACAGGGACTAGCATCTTGCAGGCAGGGGGCAAGAAGGCCACCAGGTGTGATGCGGGGCGCTTCATGGGTTTCAGTAAACTATACGAGACCTTTCATAAGACTGCACGCACACTCAAAAGCACACCCTAATAGGAGGATGATGAACCTGGGGAAATTGGCAACCTGGTCATCCCGAATTCAGACCCTGAACCCAGGGCATCAGCTAGAGGGGAAGGTGAGAAAGAAGGGTAAATGTCTTCAGAAGATGAGGGAGACTCCAGTAGACCTTGAAGCCCGGGCTCCTCAGCCTCGGAATCCCCTGACAGAGAGTTGGAAATTCAGACATGTTAGATCTGGAGGAAATCTGCAACCCCAGGTCCTCAGAATGGACACCAGACATGAAGATGGCTGAGTATGTTGCAAGCAAAATATGCCAACCCCTAGAGAAGGAGGTGAGAGCGCCAGAGAGTGGAATGCCCTAGGCCTTCACTGAGTGAACGGGTGGCAGCCACACCTGATATGGACCCTAAGATGTGCACCTTCTTGACCAAATATATGCATGACTCAAAGAAGGGCATAGCTTGTTCCTGGAGAGTGTACCAGAACACTCTACTGGATGTGCTGGGACCACTAATGAAAATCATAAAAATGGCAGAATAAACCAAGCAAATAGGAATACCTGTATCTACTGACATAGTGGCTGAATGGGGTTAGAGGGAAGTCTGCCTCCTGGGCAATGCTAATTGTGTGCTGGCAGCTGATAGGAGGAGGTACCTGCTCATAAAAACCAACCCCAAACTGGAGGAACTTGCAACCTCCAAGATCGGCACGATTGCAGAACCCTTTCAGCGGGACCTTTGTCAAGGAGCTAGGGACATTTTTCTCAACTTTGTCAGCTCTTGACAAGGTGCAATGATCGATAAAGAAGATCTTCCTGGGGAAGGTTTTTGCAGGGGCCGGAAGAGGCAGGAGGTGCTTCTCTGACCACCCATCTGTGCAATGTCCCCCTTGAAATCAAGCCAGATGGAACAACGTCTGGAATGACAGGAGACAAGGCCCATTCTACCCCAGCCAAGAATCTGGAAGAGGCAAAAGCCACAGAGGGGGACAGAAACACCAACTCCTCCCAGAAAGGACATTTCAGGTGAGCAATCCTCTTTCTTCCCCTCATGACAAACTAGAGGGGAGGTTAAGGCTGTTTACACTCAATTGGGAAAAGATCACGTCAGACCCTTGGGTTCTTCAGACGGTCAGGGGCTTCCACACAGAATTATATAGGACACATGTCCTGAACGTACAACCTTGGGCCTTGGTTTTTTCAAATGAAGAGACCCTCCTAATAATCACAGAGGTAGGAGACCATTTAAAAAAGGAGGTGATTCACAAAATGACCTGCCACCTGTACAGAACTGTGAGCAATCAATTATTGGTTCAAAAGACGGGCAAAGGCTTCAGACCAGTCATACACTTGAGGGAGTTCAACAAGTGGCTGTTACATCACCATTTCAAGATCGAGGACCTCCATCTGCTGAGAGACATGCTTCTGACGGACGACTGGATGGTCCGGTTGGACCTCAAGGATGCCTACCTTTCAGTTCTCATATACCCCCCTATGCAGGAGATTTCTCCAATTCATCTGGCAAGAACAGCACTATGAATTCCAGGCTCTCCCCTTTGACCTCTTGTCAGCCCTGTGGTGCTTTACCAAGCTACTACATCCAGTGGTGGGCACCCTTCACACCAGAGGGGTAAGAATGATAATTTTCTTAGACAACATCCTTCTCATGAATCAATCTCAATGCCACCTCATTTACCATTTGAACATGACTATTGCGCTCCTGCAGAATCTGGGCTTTGCCATCAACGAAGACAAGCCTGAATTGACTCCGAATCAGAAGACTACATTCTTGGGGCTCCTCATAGACTGAACCGGGGCTACACTGAGCGTCCCGACCACCAAGATCAATAAGACGGAGAAAGAAATTTGAACGGTCCTGAGAAGGGACAGAATCTCCTTGAGACAACTTGGCAGAATAGTATGTCTCCTTTTGTCCTTGATTCAGGCCATATTTCCAGGACCACTGCATTAAAGAGCCTTGCAGAGATTGAAAGTGTACCATCTCGGGAGGGGCCTAGCATACTCAGAATTACTATCTCTGTCCACAGAAGTCAGAACAGAGCTACATTGGTGGTTGGACAACATGGAAGCCTGGAATGGAGGAGCAATCTTTGGGGTGACACCAGACATGGTAAAAGAATTGGATGCCCACTGCCAGGACTGGAGAGACAGATGTGGGGAAATCTTCATGGGAGGCAGATGGTCTGAGGAGGAGCTGAATCTCTTAGAGGGGTCCTTCGCGATATAATCCCTCACCAAGAACAAGGTTTCCTGCTGCATGTTTTTAAAGAAGGACAACATCTCAGCAGTCCAGTATGTCAACTGCTTGTGGGGGACACAGTTGAAGAACTTGTCAGACCTTGACAAGGACTTCTGGCACTACTGACAGATCTCAGTGATGGCAGAGTACCTCCCAGGCATCAGCAACATGATCGCGGATTGGAATTCCAGGAACTTTATGGACAGCAGAGACTAGCAACTGGACTGCAACACCTTCCTAGCCCTCATGGGCAGATTGGGCCCATGCGACATGGATCTCTTTGCATCCAAATTGAACAGACAACTGCAAACACTCATGAGTTGGCAACTGGATTGAGAGGCCAGGGCAGTGGATGCTTTCCTGCAGGACTGGTCCAAGAACAGCCCAAATGCCTTTTCACCATTTGTGATGATTCCCTAAGTAGTGACTCAGAGATAGAAAGCATTGCCTCAGGCATGGTTTCCCTTTTTGATTTCATGGCATGGAGGATTTCCAGTGATGCAGTAAGGATGTTCTACAGAAGGCTACAGCATTTATCCACCAAGAGTGGGTTGCAAGCACCACCAAGAGATTCTGTATGGCCTGGAGGCAATGGCATCGTTGGTGTTAGGAGAGACAGTTGAATCCCCTGGGGCAACAAATTACACACATACTGAACTTTCTAGGGGAGATGGCCCAAACAAGTTTGGCGTACAGTATGGTAAACTCCTTTAGATCAGCAATCTCATCTGGTCACAACACCATCGACAACATGCCTGATGAGGAACACCCTTGGGTATGTAAACTCATGAAGGGGATTAGGCTCAGCAGACTGCTGAAACCTAGATACTCAGACCTGTGGGATGTTCATTTAGTATTGGGCTCCTTCTGAGCTGTCAGGATAACCAGTATTTGTCTAGAAAAGAGTTATCTGCGAAATTGGCCAGCCTATTATGCCTAATCTCATCTAAAAGGGTTTTGGACATGCTGGGTTTGGATAGCTCAGCCAGGGTCTTCACATCAGATGTGGTAGCTTTTATAATATCCAGGAGAACGAAGACCAGTACCAGGTCGGTATCCTATCCTGATTTTACAGATAACCCTATATTGTGTGTGGTATGTTGCATTAAAGCATAAAAGGAAATGACAAGCGATTCTAGACCAGCACGTGAGAGATAATTGCTGATGGAGATTAAGAAACCCTTTAAAGTGGTTTCTTCCCCCTACATCGCAAGGTGGGCATGGTGGGTTATGGCAGAAGGCGGAATTGATGTAAGGAGGTTTGGTGCTCACTCTAAGGGGTGTATGGTGTCTAGAGCTATTCATGTAGGTGGAAGGCTGGAAGACATAATGAATATGGCAGTTTGGTCATCGGAATTGACCTTCAAGACATTCTGTTTTAAACCTGTCTCTGACTCTGCAAGCCTGGTGGTAACTAGGCTTTGAACATGCATAATCCTCACCTCTGGTCCTGACATAGAATGAAAAATTCCTAGCTAGCAAGAAGGAAAGTTTCAATTCTACTAAGGACATGGGGGAGAGGATAATCCCATCCAGGGATTTCTGGGACATTCTCATCCCCCCCTTCTTGTTACAGTAAGTATGAAGTATGAATTACAGTAAGTATGAGGATCCTATCACATTCATTTCTTTAAAATTACAAGTGTTTCAACATACATCAATGAAATAGTAGCTAATGTGAATTCCCACTATGCCATAAATAATTACAGATGTTTGACTGCTACTTTATGTGTTACTTGTCACTCTCATATAAATTGCTATGACCATAATCGTTTTTTTGCAATACGGTCTTGATTGTTATAGGTGATTAATGTTGGGAGTTTCTGAAATGAGACTTACCCTTGTATATTCCAGACAGTGTTCATGGGACATGTAGTGCTAACGTTTTTTTTGTTATTTGAGATGTTCTCTTAAACTTCTGTGACAATAAAGTGAAGAGGAAAAGGCATAATCCTCGCATCCCTGTCCTCAATAGAATTAAAACATTCGGTCTTGCTAGCTAGGAAATTGTTAATTTACTTGCACAAGAGTCTAAACATGCATTTCACTCTTCCATGCCTCTAGCGCTTAGTATGCCTTGCAGTACTAGATACATCGTGTGCTCATATGAACACGAGCATAAACAAAACGCCGTTTACGCAATACACACTTCAGTACGTTTTTTTTAACCTTAAATATAAATTACCTTGTTTTGGACCCACAGCAACAATATAAATTTCACCCCAAAAGCAACTAAGTTACTCATGGCACCCAATCCGTAAGTCGAACTGGGCAGGAGTTTATTGATATGAGTCTGTTACAGTTTACTCGACCTTTCCAGGATGCCCAAGGTTTACCGCTGCGAAAGAGTAAGTTCGCCAAGTCGTAGTCATCATTGTTATGTACACTCCATACATTTTATAAAGAACAATCTCTTTATTTGTAAGATTTCTTAATGTAAGGGCCAACAACTCTTCTTCAGCTGGCAGACGACATCGACTGATTCTCCTAGCAATCTATATTCCAGTTCCCCCTTTACATAACATAGTCAACATTCCACAAATACGCAGGCATAACCATAACACTGGCCTTTGATCAGTGCCTGAATCGCCATGTTGGAGTGGATCCGTTACCAGGTCTGAGCGCCTAAAATGGTCTAGTGTATGTGGCATTATCTCAGGGAATGTTCACAGAGGATACGCCAACCCTTGAAGAGCAGTCATACATTCAAAGAGAATTGGCCTCATGGATAATGCGTCGAATTCACCATGCATGTCACAAACTATTGTTTTACATTTCCTTCTACGTTTTTTACATAATGCCACCTCTGGTGTTTTACCTTGTTTGTTTATAACCAATATTAGAAACTACTTATCCTTCAATCATTTTCATAGACTAATCAAGACGAGTGAGCATAGCCGGACAGGGTGTGAGAACATCACCATTTTAAAGTTTTAGAAGTTTTAAAAGAGGATGTCGCAAAATAACAACAGAAGGCCAAAGGCACACATCCACCAATTCAGCAAGCACATGGGCAGAGCTATCCAAAAGATAAAAAAAAAAGAAAAGAATAATGTCTCAGTGAATATGGGGCAAAACTGTTCCTCCATTTCACGAGCATAGTGGTGTAGCTATGTTCGTGTGGAGCCACTAGTTAAAAAACAGATTAGATTCGATTCACAAACTATTCAGAAATATAAACCCTTCAGCCCATTACCTCGTATGAATACATATCCCTGAACTGTAGTAAATCAAAGAAGGTTTTTAGCTACTGCTAGAAACTTGATGCTGTCAAAGATTTTAAGTATTTCTGGAAAACTTGTGGACATTCCTACATGGATTCATGTACCAGGCGTTCTGCAAGAACAGTTGTACATAGTGTGTATTTTACAATGTTTACACGTTTTATCAATTGCCCTTGTTTTTAGATTTTCCTTCACAGAGAAAATATCCTCACATCTGAGGAACCCAGTACCCGGTCCAATATTTAGCCTGTTACTTTTATATTCTCAACTTGGAAGCGGCTTTAAGCCAACCTTTGAAAGGGTAAATCTCTGACAAAGGCGGTCATTATGAACATGGCGGGAAAGACCGCCGTGGCGGCTGTGAACAGAATCCCTCCGGCAGCGGTGAATGGAAACCTGCCATATAATGATAAAAAAAACCAATCCCGGATACATTCCCAGACCACCACTCCCCGCCAGGACCCTGTTGGCGGGATTCCCGGACCACCCCACCCCACCCCGCCACCGCCAAGCACACCCACATCCCGCCCTCCAAATAATGATGCACAAATCACCTCGGTGGACAGTGGAGGCCGGACGACCATTGGTGGCTTCGACCGCCACGGGCGGCAAGTGGGCCTAACAGCAACCAGAGCACACATTGGCTAGGCATAGCACCCACACACCTGACACACATCCAGAACACCATAAAACCCTCCCAGACACACCCCACAATCCCTTGCAACTAAACCAGGACCAGAAGACTGAGAGCACCAGAGCCAGACAGAGAACGCCAGCAGACAGGACACGGATAATGACCCACACAGGAGCACCCAAACCCCGTCCCCAGTCCTGACGCCATCCACCACCCTCACCATGTCCCCCCCCAAAATCCACGCTTCACCGAAAGGGAGCTAAGGACCATGGTGGACGAGATCCTAAAAGTGGAGTCACAAATATTCGTGTCTGAGGAGCAGCACACACCCATCGCCCGGAAAATGGAGCTGTGGCAGACCTTTGTGAACAGGGTGAATGCAGTGTGACACCATCCACGCACCAGGGACGACATCGGTAAGAGTTGGAATGACCTGCGGGAGAAGGTCCGGGCCATGGCATCCAGGCACCACATTGCAGTGCAGAAGACTGGGGGAGGACCGCCATCAACACCACCCGACTACACAGACTGGGTGGAGAAGGTACTCGCCATCCTGCACCCAAAGGGACTCACTGGAGGAATGGACTCGGGTAAGTGATCTACAATTACCCCATATACACCATACCTGTAATGCATGCACCCACCCCACCCACACCCACTTAGACCCACACCCCACCCAGCCATTACCCACCACATCCACCACCCTGCATCACCCACAACTCACTACCAGGCCCACATAACTTCTGCTGTGCACAGCCACCCACCCCTGCACGTACCCACAATGGAATAATAACCCCACCACAATGTTACCCCACCACTGATCCTAAATGCAATGCCCACCTCACAAAGGCACCCTGGAAGGCCACTGAAAGGAACGCCAGCACAAAATTGCACAGTTCAGTACACCTCAAACCGTCATGCATATGTAGCATACATTTCTATGTCCCCCAACAGGCAACACCACCCATGCAACTCTAATGGAGGAGACAAGGAGTGCCACAGCACTCCAGGGAGACAGAGGCACATCACAGGACACTGGTGAAGGATCCCTGGACACTGATGATCAGGCAGTTCCCTCACACAGCCCTGGATGCTCACCATGCAACAGACCCACCCAGGAAAACACTGTCACCCCTAACACCCCGTCAAGACCAGCAGGCCAGGGGAGGCGTGCCCACACCAGTGGACCCAGGGAACAACCAAGTGGAACACAGCTACAGAGGCCACAGTCTCCCACCCCCAACATGCAGGAAGACGAGGGTCCCAGTACTAGTGGCACGTCAAAACCTGCGCAGGGGACACAGTCACAGGGGGCCAGGGCAAGGTCAAGTGCCCCAGTGGGTCGGGGGTAGGGCACCGGATACATGCAGCAGCGCAGGAAGTCATTGCAGCTGTATTGGGGGCCTACCAACATACCCAAGACAGGTTGGCACAGATTGTATCCCCCCTGGTGCAAAGTCAGAGGATGCAGCTGGAACAACACCAACAGGCCATGGAGCAGTGGAAAGAACACAATGCCACAATGGCTACTCAGACACCCACACCGGACAAGAGGCCCCAACAACAGCCCTGGACAATCAGCAACAGATGACCCAAGCAGCAGAAACAGCACAGGAAATGCCCTCCCAGGAATCACAAGGCCCAACCATGCCGCCCCAAGAAGCTCCACAGCAGGCACCCAAACGTAGTCTCAGGCCAAGATATGGCACTGGAAACCCAGCTAAAAACAAACCCCACTCCAACAATTGACACTGCTCCTACTGCCAAGCAACCATCCCACCCATTCACCAACTACACTTAGCTGAGGGCTAAATAAAGTACTAAACTACAAATAGGACCCGCCTATGACATCAAACAGGCCTGCCACCAAGTCGGTTTTGAGGACACCCAACCATTACAACTTCCATCACTGTACATAGCACATTTCACTGTATTCCACCAATTAACAACATATCTCACCTGTAACACTGTCCCCTGTCTTCAATGTTGTACAAAGTGGAGTATGGATGCAACTGGCAGGGAACAACTTTATGGTCAATTTGTGCATGGTGGTGGTAATGTGTGTTTCAAATTAGGCAAGGAGGGAATGCATATATTGTCTGTCAGTACCATGCTGAAGAGGTCCATGTCTCACCTATCATGACTAATTCCCCGTAGATGACATGGCACACTTACAGTATCAGTCACTAACCACATTTACAGGCTTAAGTCCCACACAGTTATTGGAAGTAGAGTTGTATCAGTTGGTTCCTGGAATTGACATCTTCCCCTTCCTCATCCTCACCATCACTCTCCTCACCTCTCTGAGGTAATTGATCAGGACCTATAGCACCCTCCACCTCCAAAAGGGGGATTGAATGTCTCACTGCCACTTTGTGCAGCATGCAGCAGGCCACCACTATTCTACACACCTTATCAAGCCCATATGCCAGGGATCCCCCAGAGATATGTAGGCACCGGAATCTAGCCTTCAGGAGACCTATAGTACGCTCTATCACCCTCCTAGTACGTCCATGGGCCTCACTGTATTTTCTCTCTGCATCCGTCTTGGGATTTCTCACTGGTGTCAGGAGCCAACACAAGTTTAGATAGCTAGAATCACCTAGAGAAATGATCAATACAGAGTCGTCATTGGAATGTCCTTACTCAGACAGGCTGGTTTTCTGCAATGTGTCAGTTAGTGCCAGGCAAACTTACCAATGATCCACCCTCTGTCCTCTTGTGGTTGTTCCATCTTCTGTGGCACACTACTGTTCCTCAAAACAAATGAATCATGGACAGAACCCGGAAACATGGCATTCACATGGGTATGTACTGGTCTGCAGTACATACCAATTGGATGTTCCTGGAGTGAAAGTTCTTCCTGTTTCTGTACACCTGTGTTGTAGTTTAGCAGCGATTAGATTAAGCATTAGCAGAAGACATCTTGTATTTAGCAACTATTGTGAACATTTCGCGGAATCCATTTTGTTTTCATGGCAGCCATTTTGTCTGCCACATGCTCCCATGTGCTCACCATGTGCTCTGTCCTACTTTTCTGTTAACTACTCTTGAAAATCTGCTTAGTGACAAGTTATATTTAGCATCTCCCACTTTCGCACATGCCCAGTAAGATCTGCAGCTGTTAGTAATCAGTAACAGACAGTAATGTGTCTACTAGTCCTTGAAACTGTTAGTCCCTCCTACCTGTTGACTGTGCATTTCCACATGACCTTACATGTATGCAAGTCTTGCTTCTATAATTGTACCACCTCCTTTTAGCCCCAGCGTGGGTTTAAAAGGACCATGCTCTCCCAGTTCAGTGTGCTACTTCAAACATTACCGAAGGGTGCTGTTTGAACTGTAGTACCACCTCATTAGGTTTAATAAACTTTGTCTTTTATTTCAGTTTCTGTGCCAACTTCTTCCTATATGGTCTGAGGACTTTGTGCAGAGACGGGTGAACCCCTTGCACTAGTAGGCCTTGCTGAGGCTTACTTCAACACCTGTTCACTCACTCTTGGGGGGATGATAGCTATGTGGGTGCCATCGATGGCACCTATCACATGGGGAATGTTTGCAAAGGCATAGAAGTCAGATGATGGCAGGGAGGTCAGCATTTTGGGGGAATCGCGCATAGGATTGCAGATGTTGTACAAATGCATTCAGAAACCTTGTCAGTACCTTGCTGACATTGGCTGTGAGAAACCAGCACCCAAGCCCACTGGCACTTGAAAAGAGCCTGTGGCCAGGAAATGGAGTGCGGAGAGCACCTGCACCTCAGTTGGAATGGCATGCTGATTACGATTTCCGGGAGTCAGTGCAGGATCCAGTAATGCACATAGGTTCTGAATAATTGCACGTGTGAGTCTGTAGGTGATTATGATCTGACGCTCCACCATGGTCTCTATATCCACAAGTGGTCTGTACACTGATGGTGCCCTTCCTCGCCACAAGGGTCGGTACCTATGAGGGGTAGGAAAAAGGAGTGATGTGCACACATACATTGGCATATTTGCTACATACATGCACTGCATTCTTCATAGTAATGTCTGTACAATAACTGCAACCTGACAGATGTACATGTACATCACTAGGAGGGAACGGAGTAAATCTTGTGTGATTATATACTAAATGGATAGAGCCCTAAGTGCTTCATATGGCTAGTAGGCCCAGCATTGTGAGTATTATGAATTTCAAGATGCGTAGGTGATGGCAAAATGCCTGCCCACTGTAGTTCTGCCCCTTCGTTGTGGAAGTGACCTAATACCGCTAGCGGTTGACGTCACAGCGTACAGCGGTGTTGACCGCTGTTCACACCCTCATTGGATAACATGGATGCCAATGGGGAATCCTGGCGTATCATGATCGCCACTGGTGGTGACTGTGCATACCGCCACAGAATGTACCCGCGTTCGTCATCGTTTGATCACTTGACTCCCTGATCCTGTGTGGACAAGTACTCCACTGTGTACTGCTGTGGCCTGCCTCTGGCTATGGATGTTCCATGTGGTGCAGGGGAAAGGGCCCCGGCCTTCACCCAGGAAGAACTGGAGAAACTGGTGGAAGGGGTCCTGCCCCTGTACGTGAAACTGTACAGACGGCCAGAGGTACAGGTGAGTCTGGGTTTGGGGGACACTGTGTGAGTAATGGATGGAATGGATTGCAAATATGTGTGCTCCTGTGAGCCAGGATGGGCCATGGTGCATGGAATGCTGTGTGCCACTGTCCTGCATGTCTGGGAGTACTGTCTGTCCTATGTCTGACAATCTGCCAGCTGTTGCCATTATGCAGGTGCCTGACCTCTGTGTTCCATTTCTGTGTCACCCTACTAGGTCAGTGCCCACCAGAAGAGGGCACATTGGCATGTCATCGCCAAAGAGGTACAGACCCTGGGGATCTACAACTGACGGAGCACCCACTGTCGAAAGAGGTGGGAGGACCTGCGGAGCTGGGCACGGAAGATCACTGAGGCCCAGCTGGGGAAGTCCTCCCAACGTGGAAGGGGTGGCTGTCGGGCACTGACCCCCCTCATGCGAAAGATCCTGGCGAGGCGTACCCAGACCTGGATGGGTGCTTGAAGGCTGCACAGCAGTCACAAGGGGGTGAGTACTCACAGCCCATACTTCAGCCTGGAAGGATGAGTGTGTGTGCGATAGGGCTCATGGTGCTTAGAGCAGGGATTTTGACTGATGTCCAGCTACTGTCTGCTCCCCAAATGGTGTAGGAGTGTCTCTGTCAGGTTTCACCTACCTCAGCTCCAATACAATTTCAGGATATGGGTGTAGGTCAGTATACTGCTCAGTAGTCAGAGGCATGGCCATGGGCGTAGTGCACGGTGCTGCCTGTTGGGTGTGTCTGCTGGGTAGGTGTATGTCTGGCCATTGTGTATCAGCATTCAGCTACTTACAAGTTTCTCTCCTGTTTTGTCTCCCCATCCCTCTTCTCTTGTGTTTGTCTGGTACAGTATCAACATCAGGTGAGGGAGCTGAGGCACTGGCAAGTGGGGAGGCAGCAGCCCACGGATCCTCTGAGGCAGAGACATTGGATGCCTAGGGGACCAGTGGGTGGGAGGGTGAGGGGACTTCCACAGGGAGGCTACTTCCACGAGAGGTAGTGACTCTGAGACCTCATCTGATGGGGGTCCTCCGGCGGTTGCGGATACTTGTGGACAAACCATGACCGTGAGATCTTCCGCCACCCCCATACCATCAGCCCCCTCCATTCTGTTCCCCACCGAGTTGCCCATGCCCACCCACCCAGTAAGGTGGGCATCTCCATTGGCCCAGGCACCTCCTCCCCTGCCCCAGTCAGCCCTGCTGCCCTCACAGAGGAGGCTATTGACCTCCTGAGAACCATTTCTGTAGGGCAGACAACAATCGTCAATGCCATCCAGGGTCTGGCTTCTGAGGAGCAGCAGACCAATGCCTATCTGGATGGTATTCACAGTGCCGTGTCTGCCCTACAGAGATCTTTTCAGGCTCTGGCCTCCTCTTGGACGGCAGCATGCTTCCCTGGCCATTCTGTCCCCCCTCCAACCTCCTCTACCCCTTCCAGCACCGCACTCCCTTCTCCCGTCCAAAGCACACAATCAGACCCGCTTACATGCACATCAACACACAAGAAGCACACTTCCAAACATAAGCACCACACTTCCCACCACAAGCATTCACACAGCCAACAGACACCTGCACACCCAACAATGTCCACTTCCCCCAGTGTGCCCGCCTCTTCCGTCTCCCTGTCAGTCCCCTCTACATCCACACCCTCATGCACTGCACCTTCACTCACTGTTACTGCTCCTCTTCCTGCACTCACCACAATAGCAGACAGCCATACATGCACTCCATACACCACACCTGCACTCACCACCTCCACTGTAGTTGACACATGCAGCACACTCGCCCGACTTGCAGACACCCAACCAACATACATCCACACTAGCTGTCTGTCTTCTCCCACTGTGTACACCCCCCACCTCCCAAAAAACTCAAACGTACCAAGACACCCACCCATCAGACATCCACCACACCACAGCATACTGAGCAGTCACCTGCACCCACTACATGCACACCTACACCCCATACATCAACTCCCTCTGCCTCCACTCCCACGCCCTCATCCACGCCCACCCAAATTGCTCAAAAAAAACTTTTCTTCTCCCGTGCAGACCTGTTTGAACCCACTGGCCAACCCCGTCTTGTCCCGAAACGTGCCCACCTCCTTGCCCTGACCGCTCCTTCCACATCACATCCCACCCCGGTCCAGCCTTCCCATTCCTGTGCCCCTTCTCCGGTGAAGAAGAAGGCCCGCTCAGAGCCTAAGGCATCCTGCTCCGCCCGAGCCAAATTGCCCCCACCCCTTCAAAGGAGAAGCCCAACCCCCTCCAACCTCCTCATGCAAGTCTAAGTCCCACCCCGGTCATAAATCCCCACCCCACCCCACCCTGCCCCCCTTCCGTGAGGTGCCTGGATCCCCATATGGTGCCCCGTTCAGTGGAGTACCCAGCACTTGTGGGAGTCAGGTGTGGCCAGTTGTGGCCAAGGACAAGTGACTTTTGATGGACTGGCCATTGGCCCTGTTGGCACCATTTAGCTCACTGAGCTACATAATAAAGTTTTGGTGTGGCCTGTGTTTGGGCTGCACGCAGTTCCACACTGGTGTTTGTTTAAATTATTTATGGGTATGGGGCATCTGTAAGTACTATGGTCAAGTTGGATTTGACTTGTGTCGGGTAAGTACCTCTTGGTGTGGGGTGTCTGACTTGTGCTGCTGGGAAGGGTTGGGGTGGCGTTACGGGGTGGGTGGAGTGGGTGGGTATGTAACTTTGCCCTTTCCTCCCTTGTGTCGTAGGTTGCGGTACTTACCGTTGTCGTCTTCGTCGGCGGTCTTGGTCGTGTAGATATATGACAAGGAGCAAGGCTGGCTGGCATGATCTGCAGCTCTCTGTCCATGGCTGCCGCTGCAAGTTTTGTGGAACTCCGGTGAGTGTTTCCTTCTTTTTGTTTCTTTTCTGCCTGGCTTTGTGTGGCGGTGGTTCCTGCCCCGGAACTGGCGGCGGAATGGTGGTTCATAATTTGATGGGCGGGTTGGGCCTTTCCGATGGCCTGTGGGCGGACTCTGCCGTCCTCAGCGGGACTCCTTTCCTGGCGGTGGGTGGTGCACAGGATGCGTGTGTTTCGTTTGGTTCATTATCTGGCGGTCCGGGCCGCTCATCTGTTGGCGGTTTCTACCGCTGGCGGTGCGGAATGGACCGCCATGTTCATAATGAGGGACCAAATCTTGGGGAAAAAATCTTCAAAAAAAAGTAGAAAAAGTTGGTGAATACTCACATATTCGTGAGCCTGGGGATGGCCACAAGGTTTCTAGGACATCCATAATCTGTTCAATTATATGATATTCCTTTTTGATTGCTAAATCAGATTTTCAAAATACCAGACATGGATTTGCATTTGAAAGATGAAACCTAAAAGCGCAAACGGCTTTCATAAGCTGTTTTTTTCATGAGAACGGCCTTCTGAATAAGGAGTATTGAAATATACAAGTGCAGTCTTGATTTGCGTTGTCCCAAGGCAGGAGTCTCTAAACTTTATATTTTATGTCCTGTTAGTTTGACTTGAAGTTATAAAAGCTAACTGAAATAAATACGTTAATGTGAGCTGCACATAAGAAGACGACTTTAATTGATAAAATAAAATGAAATGATAATGTAAAACCAAATCAGCTCGTAATGAACTTTTCAAGATAAATGTTCATAGATGGGCATTCGTACTATTAGCAATGTTTTACTTATTCTCTTAGAGTAAAGCTAATGATATTAAACACCAAATATGCAACCTTCTTAGAAATCCATTTCATTAAGAAATAATGTACCCTGGGGTGCTGCTTTATTAGAAATGTATGCGTTTCTTAGTTAAGGATTTTGGCGCTTGGACTTTTAGAGGAACACATCTAAACCACGCCACTATTAATACTGCTCCGTTTTCCATTCGGGTTTTAGGAATAAAAAATGGGCATAAAAACTTTTATAAAAGTCTTCCAACGTTTTCCTATTCAAAAAAGTGATTTTCTTCCAATGTGGATGCGCATTTTTATCAAATATACATCGGCAAGTCAAGTTAATTTAAAGGATCAAATCAAACACCATTAAAAATGTCAACTTGCATTACATGCCTGGAAGTTTGTGACATATTCTGCTAAAGAATATGCATATCTTATAATGCAACGACTGTAGAAAAATAAAATAAACTTAATCGTATCTGATATTGAGATCGTTAATGTAGAAGCTGCATAACATCCTGTATTTTAGGGTCTCATTATTAAACGTGGCCATATTTTCCGCGCTGTAAGAGTAATACGCACAATTGGGACGTTTTTTTCCTCCACATGGAGTGAATTTAGGCTGTGTTACTGCTCCACGGGCGGGCAGAAACGTAGGTGCTTTTAGAATGGCATTGTATTTAACAATATGCTATGTATATGTATTTTCTATAATGCAAACCTTTCCAAAAAGCAGCGGAGCACCGTGCGTGGTCAAAAACAAGCATAAAGTCAAAACGTAATAGGAGAAGGAGATGTGTTACTGACAGTTAGGGGCATATTTATACTCCGTTTGCGCCAAATTTGCGTCGTTTTTTTCGACGCAAATTCGGCGCAAAACTAACGCCATATTTATACTTTGGCGTTAGACGCATCTAGCGCCAAAGTATGAGGAAAGAGCGTCATTTTTTTGCGTGAACGCCTTCCTTGCGTTAATGAGATGCAAGCTAGGCGTTCCCGTCTAAAAAAATGACTGCGACGCAAATGCGTCGTATTTATACTCCCGGGCAAAAATCACGCCCGGGAGTGGGCGGGGCAAAAAACCCTGCATTTGCGCCTCTTTTTAACGCCTGGGTCAGGGCAGGCGTTAAGGGACCTGTGGGCTCAAAATGAGCCCACAGCTGCCCTCCCATGCCCCCAGGGACCCCCCCTGCCACCCTTGCCCACCCCAGGAGGACACCCAAGGATGGAGGGACCCATCCCAGGGACATTCAGGTAAGTTCAGGTAAGTATACATTTTTCTTATTTTTATATATTTTTTTGGCATAGGGGGGCCTGATTTGTGCCCCCCTCCATGCCACAATGCCCAATGACTATGCCCAGGGGACAGAAGTCCCCTGGGCATGGCCATTGGGAAAGGGGGCATGACTCCTGTCTTTACTAAGACAGGAGTCATGTAAATGGCGTCTGGGCGTCGTTAAAAATGGCGCAAATCGGGTGGAGGCGATTTTTTTGCGTCAACCTGACTTGCACCATTTTAAGACGCCCTAACGCCATTTTTCCCTACGCCGGCGCTGCCTGGTGTACGTGGTTTTTTCCACGCACACCAGGCAGCGCCGGTCTGCTAGCGCCGGCTAACGCCATTCAATAAATACGGCGCCCGCATGGCGCTTCAGAATGGCGTTAGCCGGCGCTAAACTTTTTGACGCTAAACTGCGTTAGCTCAGTTTAGCGTCAAAAAGTATAAATACGGGCCTTAATGATTTGTAATATAGCGCTCTTTAAGAAGACGTTTTGACTCTCTACAGAATGTAGAAGCGTTGGGGCAGTCCTGATGGATAAAGGATATTGTTACAGATCCTTGGTACTTAGATAGAAAAGACCCACTTTTTAATGCTTTCTTTTTTTCATACTTCTTAGTCTACAGGTTGAGGGCGGCCTGACTGCAGGTGTGCCGAAAAGGACCAGCAAAGGTACGTTTGTCTGAAGATCAGGGGGCATGCTGGAAGTCATGGCGTGTAACAATATAAATGTAAGTACATTGTCTTGACCCCTGATTTTAAAGCAGCTTCCTCAGTAGGAAAATCTGTTTCTACTGTTTCTGTTTCTGCATCTATCTGCATTGCCTTTCTGGCTCTCTAGAAGGTGGGGACATTTTATTTGAATTGCACTGTTACGAACTAACTGACCAGTGTAATTAACTTAATGAAATTACCATTTGGGTAATTACATTGTCTATCACATGCCAGCACAATTATGCCTTGTTCCATGAATTCCTCATTGTGTAGAAGAATACATTATTGTTCTGCAATGCATTTTGCTTGCATTTTTCCATCTTTTCTGGCAGGCAGATGCAAACATGATGAATTTGCTCATAGTTTGCATCTATTAACCACAGATTGTTAAAAAATGATTTAGCACCCCCATACTGTTGCACTATGTTCTGCCCCAGCAGTGCACCCAGGTTTTTACTTTTGTGATCACCTGTTTTGTTGGACTTTTTACTACAGGTGAGTCTCACTACCAGTGTCTGATCCACCATATTCACATGGCAAACTGAAGGTGCATGTTTACAGCCAGTGTCAGTCTTTTACAATAAGGCTGTTGTCACGCAGCAAGGGTAAGGGGCACTTGGCTGGTTGCATGTGAACATGTGTAAACACGTGTGCACACATGTGCGTGTTGCGTGTGGGAGACTACTGTTCTGCACAGCCCGGTAATGCACAGGTAGCCTAGTTCAATTGGGACTTTGAAAGATCAGGTTTTCACAAGCGATAGGCCTTATTACGGTAGAAAATATCAGTGTACTTTACTATTTTATATATAGTGGTTCCCCATGATACACATGGGGAGGAAACTGCTTTAGTTTCACTTTCCCTTGGCCTACAGAGACCATTGAGGCCTTAATTGTAGTGTAACCTGTCGAGAAAACCAAATATGTAAACTCCGAAACATGAGGGAAACGTGTGAGAAAACCGAATATGTAAACTCCGAAATGGTAACTCTTCATCTTATGGGTCACATCTAATACAAGAAAAGCAAACCTACTACCATTTTAACTAGATGGTCTGAGATTTCGTTGAGAGACATGAGAGTTCCAACATGCATGGAATGCATGACACAAGTGCGTTGCAGGTGAGATATGCGTATTCTCCTGAATATTGTGACTACCACGGACCAAAATGAGGCCTTTCTCAGTTGTCTATATTTCTCTCAGATACCCAAATGCACTTAAAATGCAGATGATACCGTAAAAGATGTGAGAGTTAATTTGTTCTCATAACAAATCCATCAGTTTTTTTTAACCGCTATTCAATGATACCATTATCACACTGGTTGGTAGCCTGAAGACAATTTGAATACACCTCTTTTTGTTGGAAAGAATCCCACCAATAAAAAATGACTCCAAAGATGCAGTAGGTGTCTCAGGTGGGACCCCAGTGGAGAAGCATGCTACCAACTAGGTTGGTGGGTTATGGATCTTCCTAATAAAACCTAAGAGTGATTTTATTGGACACTGGGGAAGTGATGCATTGGGATCCAGCAGTGCACCTACATTTTTTGCTTCTCTGATCACCTGTTTTTTGGACTTTCTACTGTGGGTGAGCTTCACTACTGGTGTCTCACCACAGTAATCGCATGGTAAATGGACCCCTTGTGTTTGCTACCTGTGCCTGGATTTTAAGATAACGCTGCTGCAATGCAGCAAGGGTAAGGGGCACTTGGCTGATTAAACATGTGCACACATGTGTGGGCTGCACATGGGAGACCACTGTTGTGCACAGCCTGGTAACAGTGCTCAGGCAACCTGGCACAATGGGAGCTTTGCAGAATTAGGCATTCACCTGGGGTAGAACTAATGAGGGTATTGTACATTCTTAGGGAAGGTCAGTGTGCTTTACTGTTTAAACTATAGCGACATTCCGTTATAGGGAGGGAATTGCCTTAGAGTATAGTGTTCCATCCCCTTGGCCTACAGAGGCCATTGACGTCTGGAATTGGAGTGTAACCTGTGGAAGGAAATGTGTAACCTCCAAAAAGATAACTGTAAATTTTGTGGGTCATTCAGAGTTTAGATGGTTTTCTGGCTCAGCTCAGGATCAGATCCCAGGTCTTTTTACACCGCCCTGTGCCCAGAAATTATATTTTCTCCAGCAACAGGAACAAAGGCCACTCCCACACAAAAGTAGGAAGAAAGGGGTGGGGCGGAATGATCTATATCAACCCCTCAACTGTCACACTGTACCGTGGATGGGACCACCCAAGCCCACCAAACAAAGGAGAGTGCCTACACAAATGGAGACAACCAACAGGGGTGTTCCCTTTGAAATCCTAATGTGCAAGTCTCTGGAAGTGATGTCAGTGGGGAGCGAAGCTGAGACCCTTGAAGCTGATGTGACCAGTGGCTCCTGGATGATGCTATTTTGGATTGTCCCAACATGCTGTGCAGGAAGGTTGGGTCAGAGATGGAGGGGTGATGAGGCATCACAGAATTGACCATGGGTGCCTGTCTTCTGGAACCTTCCTCTCCCCTTAAAAAGCTCTTGTACAAGGGAGCGACCCTCTCTTGCCTGCAGATTTCTACACACTTTACTGTTGGATCCTGGAACTGCCATGGACAACTGGAGGGAGTAACCTCCAGACCCACACTCAGGACCAAGGGCTCTGCTCATTTGAACCCAGGAGCAGTGATCTCCTGAAGGGCCAGTGAGGCTGGTCCCCTTTACACTCCATGAGGATCAGTTAGAGGAAAGGCCTGGACATTTTTGCACCCAGGAGTAAGGATCAAGAGAAGAGCTGGGGCAGGGAACCAGGAAGACAAGCTCTTTGAATACAGTACTGCTTTGACATTCAGAATGGGTACTGCAATTGACCCTGGTGAATATAGCGCACCACCAGGAGTAAAATGAACCCAGGATCGTCCAAATTGGTGCAATGGCTCCAGAGTTATGGCATTCTAAAGTCTGGCAACCTTTGACCTACTTTCCTGTCTCGGAGCACTTGGGGCTCTACTATTGTCCCAACAACCTTCACCGGGGTGGGCCGGGGCCGGAGGATGGAGCAAAGATGGTGCTAGTTTATCAGGCATGGAGATAGCGTGGATGGGTTCCTCTCCCTACTCTCTCTTCGTGCCCAGGGTCCCCATCCCATGGGCAGATTCATGTTTAAGGGGGCCAGGACCCTATCCTGCACCTCTGAGTTCTTCACGATAAGAGAAAGTGCTGTCACATTTTCCAGAGATTCTGGATGTAAGGGAGTTGCCATTGTGCTTCTCAGCCCAAAATAGAAACGCGGCACGAGGTCACCTTTAAAAAAGATATAAAAGGGAAATGCCAATACAGCTCTCCTTGCTGCAGTGGGAGAGTTGCTTGTCTAATATTCACTGTTTTCAAGGAAAATCACTGCATAATACCTTGTGGCAGACTGCACGGTCCCACCGGGGCACCCTATTTGCTGTCCTCATAGGAGGGCAGGTCAGGGAGCCCAGCCCTTGCTGCCCTCATTGGCTCCCTGTGCCAGCAGCATTATCTTGTGCTGCTGCAGGAGTCTTCATCCTCAATAGATGTCTGCCAGCACCCCCGGGTAGACTTGCACTGTGTGTGGCCACCTCCTCCCCCCCACACAATGCTTTGTCAATTTTATGCCCTGTAGGAAGCCTTCTTTACAATTACAATTTAAAATCAAAGACACAAAAGAATATATAAACACAAAGTTTATTTCTGCTAAATGTTTTGTTGGGTTATCATAATGATTGCACATGCTTTATTCGTTCATCAGTATCGCAATAATGACAACTACTCATTCAAAAGTAATGTGTTTATTAGAAAACAAATGTCTAACCTCACTTGATATGTTTGGGTAAGACATCTAGGGGGTCACATGTAATAACACAATGCCATCAATATTATGTTCCGTCTACTATTGTAGACATTTGTAAATTACTGCGTAGTATTTAGTAGTGTGTGTGAGTAATAAATATAGTGGGGTGTTTGGTTCCCAGAATGGACAATTATGGATCTATTACTTATGATGGCCACACAATTAATAGCCCAATTACTAACACCTATTAACTACAAAGCCCCACTATGAACCATGATTTTGAGGATACCAGAGGTAACATTAACTCTGTGGATAGTTAATGGAAATTAAAAGTAGAACCATGAAGGCCCTATCAAAATAAGGAATCACAGTTGTAATCAGTCATTTTGGCTCAATTCTGATTGATAATTCCTCATTTCTCTCCACTAGCTGTGGCTGTTTCTGATAGCCAAACGTACAAAGGGGTTCCATCTTTCCTCACCTACCCTATCAAAATTACCAAGTGCCTCTCATCTTAATTGGCTAAATTATTTTTCTGTGCTGGACAAAAGAGCCATTTAGTAGAAGTCATATATAATTTAATAAGCCAGGATTCTGTCTTGAATTGCACAAATCATACTTTTGAATGAAATGCAAATATGGGGACCTATGAGGGACTGCAGACTACTATCACTGGATTTGCATTCACAAAATGGTTGTGTTGCAGATCATGTCTCTTAAAAAGTCAGTAGGAATGATGCAAAGCAGCATTGTGAGAAGTACTAAGCAGGCCACTAGACTTATACAGCGATGGACTCTGACGATACCAGCAGTCCATGTTCACATAGAGGAAGCTGTTCCTTATCAAGATGTTATTATTATACCCAGCCCTTTCACTATTCGCACTCTGGGTCTAGGTAATAATGTGAAATTTATGAAAATTATTTGCAGGTGTCCTGTATTACAATCAACCACCACTAGTGATTGCTAGTAATTTTAATTTTAATTCTGATGACAGAAATAATTATGACTGGTAATCCAGTCCCCCTGACAATTTTTTTCAGCTCTTTATATTTATCTGCAGATTCACAATGACCCCTTTAATATTTTTACAGTCGGATTGGCTTTTGTTTCTGAGCTGATCATCATCCCTATTCATCCCAGACATAGGGTCTGATTTAAAGTTTAGAGACGAAATATAAATCCTATTATATCCTATGAAATTTATATTTCAGTGGACAGGAAATCCATCACCACTGTGATTGAGTATCCCCTTGCCAAATTCTAAATCAGGCCCAGAGACATCTAAGACAGCTGATGAGACATCAGTATGGAACAAGTGCCTTGTCATCTCTATTTCAAGGTCAAACAATAACAACCACTGTTAGAAATTGCACACAATCCCTTGCAGGATGGACCACAACAAAATCACTAAATCAACCTATGCTTACCCCTAGGTAGCTTAGCACAAAAAACTGTCAGGAGTAACATAGAGCAATGTGTAAAGTATTTCTGCAGCACATAAACAGTAATAAAATAAAAACATACCACAAAAAAAAATCCCAAACCAAATTAGAAAAATAGAATTAATTATTATAAATTATTTGACAGCAAAATGACAAAACATCAATTATTGGTACCGGAGTTATGATTTTTAAAGCTTAAGGTTCATAATAGTGCCAAAAGATAAAAGAGCCATTTGCAGAGGTCTGGTCACTTTTAGCACCACAACCGTGTGTCCAGGAGAGTATAAAGACCTTTTCAGGGTTCAGGGTTCAGGGCTCATTCAGGCTGGGTCCCTGGGTGAATTCAACATATCGGGAGCCTATTATGTCTCTGCGGCTCCAATCAGAAGGCCTGCAAAATACCCCTTAGAGTCAATAGCCCTGGAAGTCCTGGATGAAGATGTAGATGCAGGGCTCAAGTGTAGAGCTGGCCTTTGAAGTTTCAAGGCAGGCTGCGGGCAGCAAATCAGTCCTTCCAGGTACAGCATCTGTCTGCAGAGCACACAGCAGGTGACAACAACATGAAGTCCTCTGAGGGTCCTTCCGCAGGTCCACTAGTGGACAGAACAGTGAGTCTAAGAGCCCTATTTTCATTCTAAACACTTAGAGAGAGATGACAGATTGTTTTTCTATGGATACCACATCTACCTCTTAAAACAGGATACTGTAATACTTTTACATTACTCTTGAGTACAGAGAATAGGCATCCTATTAAGCCATGATGAATACCGAAGGCCAGGTTAGCTTTAGTAAGGGCAGAAACATGGCATAGAAAAGGGACATTAGGGCCATAACACCCTGGTGTGTTCTGTTAAAAAACACAACAAAAAAAAACCTTATGCCTAGGGTACCACCCAATAAAGGATATATCTTGTGGTTTATCCTAAGGCATTTTTAACTGATACAACTGGATTCCAGAAACTATCCAGATTTGTTCATTTCTAGGATCTCCCTCAATAAATCCCTTTATAGGTTGTGTCCCCCCTCAAAATACTACCTTACATGGGTAAGCCAAGGTGGGCCATGATGAAGCATGTCACATTACATACTCCACCTCATACATATCTTTTAAATGGGTGGTATGGGAGGTATCCTAATATGTATAGGTAGACCACAGACTAGTCAACAAGGTACACAAAGAAGGTGACAGTACTTTTTTGAGCAGTGTTCATATCTTTTTCTTGAGTGATGAGCCCTATTTGTATTACACCCTGTTACCATGTTCCTAGAATATGGGAGAAGCTTCTAGAAAGGTTCTTTAAACTTCTGGGAGTTTTATTCCTACTCTGCCCTGGCTACAGGCCGTCTGAGTTGACAATACAGTGTTATTAGCCAAAATAATGAGACAACAGGACGCAGTCTTATATTTATTATTATATTTCGGCATATATTATTTTATTTTGTAGTTTAATTATGTACTATTTTCTGTTCCATTATATGTTTGACACAATGTTTTGGTAGTTTACATATGATGTATATACATTTTATATTTCTGTTGATAGTATTTTTGGCACATAATATTTTTGTAAACAATACACCATACATGAGAGTACCCTTGACCTGAATTGAGGCATGGAACCACTCTGGGCGATGAGCAGCTCCACTGGAATGCCCTCGTGCTCCTGACCCCGCCCTCGTTTCTGCCGCAAGTTTGAGGCCCTCCACCACCTGCAGGCGCCCTAGTGGTAGGCATAAGCATTGTGTGTTAGTATTGTTATCTTCTGTTTTCTGTGCCTGTTTCCTGTTTTGCTCTGTTTTTCTGTTTTTGCCTTTTTCCTGCTGTCTGCCTTTTTTTCTGCCTGTTTCTGCTTGCTAGTTTCTGCCCGGTTTCCTTGTCCCTGCCGCTGCGTCCCCCTCGCACCCCCACTCGTCACACCCTCCTGCTTCCCAGCTACTCCTCCCTCCCACCTCCCCTTCTTAATGGAGGCCGCTGTGTGCTGCCCAGAGTGACCCTTGACCTGAATTAAGGCCACGAACCACTCAGCGCGACGAGCATCTCCACCGCACTGCCCTCGTGCTCCTGACCCCGCCCTCGCTGCTGCTGCGAGTTGGAGGCCCTCCACCACCCACAGCCACCTCCCTGCGCCTCATCCCTGGTGTTTAGTGGTAGGCATAAGTATTGTGTGTTAGTCTTGTCATCTTGTGTTTTCTGTGCCCGTTTTCTGTTTTGCTCTATTTTTCTGTTTTTGCCTTTTTCCTGCTGTCTCTGCCTTTTTTCTGCCTGTTTCTGCTTGCTTGTTTCTGCCCGGTTTCCCCGTCCCCACTGCTGCGTCCCCTGCGGCCCCACCCCCTCGCACCCTCTCTCGTGCCCCCATTCGTCACACCCTCCCGCATCCCAACTGCTCCTCCCTCCCACCTCCCCTTCTTAATGGCAGCCGTGTTGCTGGCACGCCAGAGGCATGCCAGAGGCAAGCCCATCTGCGCCCAACCACCCCTAGACCGCACCCAGCGTTCGTCCCCCTGGCCCGCGCACCTCCCATCCCTCAAGATGCCTCTACATCTCCGCAGAGCTCCACGCACTCAACCCCGGCTGGCCCACCGTCTGTGCCAAGGCTGACCCCAGGCACACCCACAGACTCTCTGCCTACCGCTCATGCCGCTTCTCCTGCAATCAAGCCACTGAGCACCACAACAACGCCAGACACCCCAACCATCTCAGCTGCAGCCTCCTCAACATCTGCTCCATCCACAAGCATGCCATCGAGCTCTGGGACCTACTCACAACAGCCTCCGCCTGACATCGCCTTCCTCACTGAAACTTGGATGAACCCCTCATCTGAATCAGACATCGCTATAGCCATCCCGGAGGGCTACAAGATCACCCAAAGAGACCGTATCAACAAACCAGGAGGAGGAATCGCCATAGTCCACAGAAGTTCCATCAGGATCTCCACCAACACCAACGATACCCTGGATTCCGCAGAGCACCTACACTTTCAGATACACATCAACGCCAACACCACCCTGAGAGAAACCCTTATCTACAGACCACCAGGCCCCCGCCCCCAATTCTGTGACGCCATCGCCAACACAATCAGTTCCCATGCCCTCGCCTCCCCGGACTACCTGCTCCTCGCGACCTAAATTTCCACCTGGAGAGCACCAGTGACGGCAACTCCTCTGCCATACTGGACAACCTCGCAACCTCTGCCTCAAGCAACTGGTCACCTCGCCCACCCCCTCAGCCGGGCACATGCTTGACGCCATCTTCTCCTCCAGCAGCCACATCACCTTCACTCACACCAGCGAACTCCATTGGACCAACCACCACTGCGTTCATTTTTCCTTTCCTTCCTGAAGCCCACCACCAACAGCATTCGATCCCTCACCGCAAGTGGATCAAGATCTCCAAGGAACAGCTGATCTCAAAAAACCAACAACACCCGCATCAACAAGAAAGCTCCCTGGTTCACCGCAGACCTTCAGGCCTCCAAACGAGAATGCCAGAAAACTGAGAAAATCTGGCGCCAAGAACAATCAGAGAGCAACTTCACCACCCTCAAATCAGCCATGCGCAAACACCACCAGCTCATCCGGACCACCAAAAGATACTTCTACAAAGAGCGGATAGACAACAACGCATACAACAGCAAGGAACTATACAACAACATTAAGGAACTCACCAACCCTAAATCCTGCTCCATCGACCCTGCCCACTCACAAGACCTCTGCGACTCCCTCTCCATCTTCTTCCACCGCAAGATCACAGACATATATGGAAGGTTCGCAACACCGTCCCACACCACCACCACCACTGACATGGTCAACCCCATCGCACCCTGGTGCACCAACGTACTGAGCGCCTGGACACCCCCCAACAATGAAGAAACCACCAAAACCATGAGCACCATCCACTCACCACTTCTTCAATAAGGCCAGCCAAATCATCGCTCCCCAGCTCGGGACCATCATCAACAGCTCCTTTGAGACTGCCATTTTCCCAGAAAGCTGGAAACACGCCAAAGTCAACACCTTGCTCAAAGAGCCCAAATCCGACCCCGAAGGCCTCAAAAACTACTGACCTATCTCCCTACTCCCAT
The DNA here is from genome assembly GCF_031143425.1 of Pleurodeles waltl. Classification (NCBI taxonomy): domain Eukaryota; kingdom Metazoa; phylum Chordata; class Amphibia; order Caudata; family Salamandridae; genus Pleurodeles; species Pleurodeles waltl. The sequence goes on along the minus strand of NC_090437.1, from coordinate 1,050,691,413 downwards.
TCCCGGTGAAGGTCATAGAGAAGATAGTCAACAACCAACTTTCCTGATTCCTGGAGGACAACAGCCTACTCGACGTCTCCCAGTCTGGATTCCACAAAAACCACAGCACTGAGACCACCCTCATTGCCTGCACCGACAACATCAGGACCAAGCTAGACAAATGTGAAACCGTTGCTCTCATCCTTCTTGACCATTCCGCAGCCTTCAACACTGTATGTCACCAAACCCTTTACACACGCCTCTTCGACACCGGAATTCGCCTCAGAGCGCTGGACTGGCTCACCTCCTTACTCTCTGAAAGAACACAAAGAGTTTGCCTCCCCCGTTCTGGTCAAAGGCCACCAAGACCATATGCGGAGTCCCCCAGGGATCCTCACTTACCCCCACCCTCTTCAATATCTACATGGCTCCGCTCGCCAGCATCGTCCGATCTCACGGCGTCATTATAATTTGAGCTGATGACACCCAGCTCGTCGTCTCCCTCACAAGGTACCCTGCAACCGCCAAGAACAACCTTCACACCAGACTTCTCGCCATCGCCAACTGGATGACAGCAAGCCACCTCAAGCTGAACTCAGAAAAAAACAAGATCATCATCTTCGGACCCAACAAGTCAGCATGGGATGACTCCTGAAGGTCGGCCACCCTGGGGCTGCCCCCAACACCCACGCACACAATCTCGGCTTCATACTAGACTCTTCACTTTCCATGACCTAGCAAGGCAACGCCATCTCGTCCTCATGCTTCAACACTCTTCGAATTCCCTGCAAGACCTTCAGGTGGATTCCCATGGAAACCAGAAGAACGGTCACCCACATCCTCGTTAGCAGCAGACTGGACTACGGCAACACCCTCTACGCAGGATCATTGGCCAAGCTCCAGAAAAAACTCCAGCGCATCCAGAACGCCTCAGCATGTCTCATCCTCAACCTCACTCGCCACAAACACATCTCAACCTACCTCAGAGCCCTACACTGGCAACAAAAGGATCATCTTCAAAATCCTAATCCACACTCACAAAGCCCTCCACGACATTGGACTGGCCTACCTCAACAATCGACTTAACTTCCACATCCCGACACACCAGCTCCACTCCGCCACCCTTGCCCTCGCAACAGTCCCTTGTATTCACCGTACCACAACCGGCGGCAGGTCCTTCTCCCACCTCGCTGCCAAAACCTGGAACTCCCTCCCCACCAACCTACGCAAGATCCAGGACCTCCTGACCTTTTGGAAGCACCTCAAGGCCTGGCTCTTCGAGCAGTAGCACCCCAAACCCCACCCCAGCGCCTTGAGGCCCAACCGGGTGAGGAGCGTGCTCAACAAATTTATTGATTGATTGATACTTGTAGTTTTCAGCTCTCTTTCCCTCTCTATCTCAGTTGGAAAGTGGATTATTGATAAGGGCAGGCATTAGAAATGGGTTCTTTGGTTGGCAGTCAGGTTACCCCCTGTCCAAGCAAGAACCCTCACTCTAGTCAGGGCAAAGGAGAAACACACAAAGTTAACCCCCGCTCACCCCCTTGGTAGCTTGGCACGAGCAGAAAGGCTTAACCCAGAGACAATATGCAAAGTATTTGTACCAACACACACAGTAATACAGTGAAAACACTAAAAAATTACTCAACACAAGGTTAGAAAAATAGGCAAGATTTATCTAAGCAAAACAAGACTAAAACGACAAAAATCCAACATACACAGACAAAGTTATGAATTTGTAAAAGATTAAACTTTAAGATAGCGCTCAGAAGCCCAAATGTTTCAAATTGGTGATATTGGGCGTCGTGACGGAGTCGATCCCAGCAATTCAACATCAATGGCACCAGTCAATGAATCATACGGACCCCCAGGTACAGTACCTTGTGAAAATGAGGAAACAAGCCAGTGCACAGAGTCGGAGATCACAGCATCGCTGGATCGGAGGCAGTGTCAGTTCTGGTGCTGTGGAGCGAAAGACCAGAGGCGTCACAAAGAAGCATTGGGTCCTGCTGTAGAGTGGTCAAGGTGAGGCAGCATCGGTGCAAAGTGTTGGATCTTACCACTTCCGGCGAAGTCAATATCTGGTGGTCACAACATGGTGCGGTGACTTCTATGGAGTCACAGACTTCAGAGAGGCTGCAGCGATGTCGGGCCTGTGAGGTCGTTGCATTCCGGCGAGGACCACAGCTTTAGTTGCAGGCATCATCACAGGATTTGGCAGTGCATCAGTTCTAGTCATCCAAAGTCGGTTTCCTTGGATCTTCTTGATTTTCCACCAGCTTCTCCTTTCAAGGCCCCAGGGACTGGATTAGGCACCACTTGGCAGGGTAGAAGTCTCAGCAGAGATTCCAGGTGCTGGCAGAGGAAGGCTTTGATGGCCCTAAGACTTCAGAACAGGCAGAAGCAGCAACTGCAAGATAGCCCAACAAAGCACAGGCAGGGGCAGCATGTCTCCTCAGCTTTTCAGCTCTTCTCCTTGGCATTGGTTCCACTTGTTTCCAGTAGCAGATTTGAAGAATCTAAAGTATGGGGTTTTGGGTCCAATACCTATAGCTCTTTCTCTCTTTCAAGTTGACCAACTTCAAAGAAAAGTCCCTGTTGTCTATAGGATCCTGCCCTGCCCAGGCCTGGGCCCAGACACATAAAAAGGGGTTTGAGACTGCATTGTGTGAGAGCAGGCACAGCCCATTCAGGTGTAAGTGACCACTCCTTCCTCCGCTCTAGCCCAGATGGCTAATCAGGATATGCAGGATAACCCCAGCTCCCTTTGTGTTACTGTCTAGAGGAGATTCACAAACATCCCAACTATCAGTCTGACCCAGACAGAGAATCCAGAAACAGGCAGAGTCACAGAATGGTTTAAGCAAGAAAATTCATACTTTCTAAAAGTGGCATTTTCAAACTAATAATCTAAAAGCCAACTTCTCTAAGATAAATATTTTTTAATCGTGACTTCAGAGACCCCAAACTTGAAATTTCTATCTCCTCTCAAAGGGAAACTGTACTTTAATTATATTAAAGGCAGCCCCATGTTAGCCTATGAGAGGGATAGACCTTGGAATAGTGAAAAACAAATTTGGTGGAATTTCACTGTTGAGACATGTAAAAACACATCAGTACATGTCCTACCTTTAACATACACTGCACCCTGCCCATGGGGCTACCTAGGGCCTACCTTAGGGGGAAGGTTTGGGCCTGGCATGTGGATACACCTGCCAAGTCGAATTTGGCAGTTTGAACTGCACACACAGACACTGTAACGGCAAGTCTGAGCAATGTTTACAGGGCTACTCATGTGGGTGGCACAACCAGTGTTGCAGGCCCACAAGTAGCATTTAATTTACAGGCCCTGGGGACCTCTAGTGCACTTTATAAGGGACTTACTGGTAAATCAAATATGCCAATTCTTTAATAGACAATTACACATACAATTTCACAGAGGGAGCACTTGCACTTTAGCACTGGGCAACAGTGCTAAATTGCCCAGAGTAACAAAAACAGTAAAAACAGAGTACAGCACACAGCAACAACCTGGGAAGTAGAAGCAAAAAGTTAGGGGAGTCAACGCCAAGGATGCCTTGTCTAACAGCAGGGAAGTACCTACACTTAACAATAGGCCACAAACCCACATTAGCCCCAGTCAAGGCCTCAGTAAATTAATCCTGGCTCAACCCTTGGTAGCTTGGCAATAAGCAGTTACGTTTAACTTAGGAGTAAGGTGTGTAAAGCATTTAATATCAACAAAACAGTAAATAAGTAAAACACAAAAACAAAATAAAAATGCAGCACCAATTTATAAAAATAGATTATATTTCTGTCTTTAGAACAACACCAAAATGACAAAAATCTAATAAAGGGAACCGAAGATTGGAATTTTTAATGATTAACTGTTTTCTAGCGCTTAGAAATCAAAAGTGACACTATGGGCATCTGGTCAAACTTGACAGGGTAAAGTCAAAAGTTGAGGCAGACCGCAATGGAGCCCTGCTCGGCTACACTGTGTGGGAAGCCTTGGTCAAACCTTTACCTTCAGACTTGGCAACTTTTCTGGAGCTTTTCTTCCCTGATGTCGGACGACCCTCCTCAGCAAGCTAATTTCAATGCAAGGTCATTGGATTGCCTTTCCACGAGCCCCTGTCAGGTCCTGGAAGTCTGGGGCTCTGGAGCTTTTTAGCAGGATGAACCTGCAAGTCAGGCTGGGTTACGGTTGACACTGGCTAGCTTTACTCACGACATTGGGTCCGGCCACTTCTGGAGCTTTTTTTCCAAAGTAGCTCCAAACTTCTGGATCTTCTTCCAGAAGTACTTTTAAGGTCCTTAGATGTACGCAACTTCCCTCAAGGTTCCAGAAGCTTCATGGGGCTTAGGACTTGAACTCCCAGAATGCACCTGGTCCAAATCCTAAAATGACCACTGGCCACTGGTCAGCTGGGCTATTTTTGCAGGCCTTGATGTAAGGGACTCTGGTCAGCTCCTTTCTACCTGTAGCTTATAGGGAGCCCCTTCTTGAGGTTGCAGAAGTAAGGCATAGACCTTTTCGTGGTGAAGTCTAAAGTGTGCAGCCTCTGCAATCCTTCTGAATGCAGGTCCCATGTGCAGGCCAGAGGTCCAGCAGGGCAGTCCTTCTTATTCTTGTCTTATTCCATTTAGGATCTGAAGTGTGGTGCAGTTTTGCCATATTTATCCTTGCTCCTGGGGTAGCAAACAGTGGGTGTTCCTGTCCAGACAAGTGCAGGCCACCACCCTCTTGAATGACCACTTTCTGGAAAGTGTGACACAAATCAAACACAGGGAACAACATTCCTCCAAACTCTAAGATGGCAAAAATGCAATCCTAGAGTTTAGATCTACCTGAATCCACCCACTGGTGTGGCTAACTTTCAGTTAACACACCCCTTCAAACCCCTCTCCTGAACTAATCAGGGGCACCTGGTTGTCTGGGGCTGCAGGAAATGGGGGAGGTACAGTTACTGTCCCAAATCTCCTTCCCTCCTTTAAAGTCCAGTTTGGCTACTCACCTTCCATCCTATTCTACCATCTGCTGAGGCAGATCTCCTCCCTCCAGATGCTTCCTTCGTTTCAGCCCAGGCCACTTCACACCTCATCAAGGCAGCCTTACTCAGGCTGACAGAGGCTAGCTAATCGGAGGAGGGCACTACTGGGCTGATGTTGTTAACCTTTAGTGGGAGTTCTACAACTCTTTCTAGGTATTAAATTCAACAGTGGCAAGTTGTTGGATTTATAATAACTTTTAATTAGATACTAAACTTGCTAAAATATTTAGCTCCTTCCTGTGGAAAATAAGACTTTATTTTAAAATAAAACCTCTTCATGTTACCCCTTGGAGCCTATTCACTACAATGGAAAAAAATGAATATTGCTATTTGTCCCTCACCAGGGCTTATAAAATACATTTTATAAAGGCCCTGCTTATAGTTACACTGCACCCAACCCTGGGGACACTTAGGGCATACATTAAGGTTTACATATGTACAAATAAGGTAGCTTAGGACTTTGGAAGTACTTTTAATTTCAACGTTGAATTTGAGGTTAACTTCAAGTTAAAAGCAGCCAGCAAGCCAGGCCTGCCATTAAAACCACACTGGGCAGCACAACAGTGCAGCTATGGGTGCACTATCAATGCTGGGGTACCTAAACCGACATGCCCTGCCATATACTAGGGACTTATATGTAGGTTGGTACAGGCAATTATAATTAGCTTATTTTACACAGAGCACTGGCCCTGGGACTGTTTAGCAGTGCACAGGGCACAGTCTGAGTCAGCAACAACCAGGATCAATCAAAACGTTTGGGGGTGACCAGGGCAAAAAGAAGGACTTTTTTACACACTCTCTCTCTTTCTCTCCTGTGTAGATCCCCCCTATTCTAATTACCCTCTATGATGTGTTCTTCCACACTCGTCCCAGCTTGTCTTTAAAAGCACAGTAACAGGGATAGTATGGCTGGGGAAAAGCTGAAGAACAGACTTTATGGGTTGCTGGTGGAATGGCCATTTGCTGCACTCACTAAACTGTCATCAAACACAGAAGTGGATTTAGATTCGGACTTCTCTTGCAGGCTTTGTCCTAGGGTACTATAGAAGTTTAAATGGCTGAATCCTGTAGAAAGTAAATTAGGCATTGGCTAGTGTTTCCCTTTACCTCCTGATATGTCTTTATTCTTTTTCAGTTATTTTCATCTTCCTGAGTGAAAAGTGTTTGTACACCATATAATTTATAAAAAACTGAAAATGGTGAATTTGAGGTACAGTTTTGAGAAACTTTAAGATATGAGTTTCCTTTTCCTCCAGTATTCTGTTTTTTTGTATTACTTTTTTTAGACAATACTTTACAGACAATCTTTGACAATGTCACCATCATGGCACTTGAATTGAGGTAGGCTACACCTCATACTTCGTAGGAGAAAAAACGGTTCCCATACAATTTGTTAAAAGAAGAAGCATTTATATTAATGCTCATGTTCGTTGCTATTGTGTGCAGTAAAACGTCTCTCAGCAGTCACAATTTTTGTGGTGATTATTAGCGTCAACATAATGAATTCGTAACTCCTGCCAGCCTCAAAGACACTGGCCGTTTATTTCGGGTTATCAAGAAGAGTTAATGAGATCAGGTCAAAGCAACAGCGCTAAACAGAATTTGTTTCCTCACAGTTTGTGACTAGCGCCCACAAGAAGTATTATTTCCCTTCAAAATGAAGATCAAATCGTTCAATAGCATAATATATCAAACCTGACACCTCCTCTTATTCCTCCCCTTTCCCTATCTCGCTTCTCCATACAAAAATCCACATAATTGTAAACAGATGGTCTAAGCTAAATGTAGCAAAGTCGCGAATGAAAAGCACAAGCCCAAATGCACATTTGAAAGTCAAATCATTTCTCACAGGAATAAGCCCCACTGGTTTGGCCTCATATGAGAGCCTGTGAAGCACTGTAGGCTAGTTCAGGATCTTTGTCTTTTCTAATTAATCAAAACTTTTATGTGTTGAAAAGGTTATACCAGCCATAATGTTGGCTGCAGAGTAATTTATGAGAATGGGCACATCTGGTTTGCAGAAAATAATATGTCGTGCCATGAAACATAATCCTACGTAATTCCAAGTGACTAATGCAGGTCTTAACAACATTAGAACGAAATTATACATCTGCACATTGTTTGTCGCCTAAAGCACTTGACTGTGTTGACTATATTAGTTTAAACAGACTCTGAGCATGTTTTCTTCGCTTTACGTTGTTTAAAAGCATCATTTACTTAAAGTAGTATTGTTAAATATTGGATAGAAATACATATAAATATAACAGAATCACATTTGAAATTCATTTTCTATAGCAATAAAATACATGTAAGACACATTCACAGTGTCATTACGCAATAAAATAATGAATCTGTTTTGAATGACAGCACTTCAACATAAATGACTCAAACAAAATAAAAATATCATTGCTCTCCTATACTTTGTTGGCTAACCAATTATTTTATTTAAATGAACCATTGAATATCTTTTCTGCTTACATTTATACCACTATATTGATTTATACCATTATATTGATAATTATGCCAAGAACTAGTGCACATTTTTGTCCATATATTGTAAATGTTTGATTATTGATTTGCTAACGCTCTTGTGAAAATACTAGGCCCAATTAGCGACTTGTTTCTCGATCTCGAAAAATGTTGTTCCAGATTCTAGGAGAACACCCTTTTCTTTTTTTGCATTTCTTTTTTACTTTTCAGGCCTGATAGCTAATTGATGTTAACTTCATTCATATTACACTTCACAGTAGTTTATTTATTGTTAATTTTTAAAAACATATTTAACCATATGTGAATATATTTGTGTGTGTGTTAATCTGTGCATGTGTGTGTATAAACATATATATGTGTGTATATATGTACGAATCTTTAGAAGTTGTTTTCTTTCAACAAATATGACTTCAGCTGCTGTCTGCAAAGCTTCGAGGTGATCTGTCGAGCGGGGCTCTAGAAAAAGGGGGGTACAAAATGCCTTTTCCCCATGAATTTTTCAGTAAAAATTCCGAACAGGAATAGCAGCCGAATCACTGGACAGATTTACACCAAATTTGGCAGCATGGTAGAAAACAATCATTTTGTTATTTGGTGTAAATCCGTACAGTAGTTGTTGAGAAATTAAAGAAAAAACACGTTTGTATTTAAAGGAATGTGAATGCACTCCAAACCCTCCCGACCTCCTGCTGAGATCCGATTGGCAGCCAACACTACAACAAGGAAGTAGGAGCAGCCAACCAGGGGCTCAGCTTTAGCCACCACCCCCCTGGGCCAATTCTAGTATTGGAGGTGGGCTACGCAGCCCCCCTCATTGAGCCAATAATGGCCCTGGGGACCGTCACCCCCAGGGCCGACTCCTGGTGTGCAGGACATATCTGTTTGCTCTGACTTGGAGGGAGCTTAGATAGACCCCAGGGGATGGGATAACAGTGAAAATAAAACATAAAATACACACATGGTTAGATGAATAAAGCTTAATTTTATGAGGAAGATAAGCCCTAAATGACAAAAGTCCAATGAGTAGAACTAGAGATATGAATTTTCAAAGATTAAAATGCAATATAGTGCTTAAAAACATAAAGCACCAACTGGGGCTACCTGGTTGCACTAGATTGGGTGAAATCCAAAAGCTCAGACCGACCATGATGGAGCATGGGTTGGATATAATCCCAGACAACACCTGCAGAAGTTTTACCTTTCAAATTTGAGTCGAGTCTCATTCACAGGGAAGAAGTTTGCTGAGAGAAAGGTGAGCGTAGCTGGCAGTGGTCAGGGGGCATGAAGAGTCAGCTGAGAGTCAGGGACAGCCAAACTTGAGCCTCATGGTTGTGAACGGCGATACTTTCTGTGCGAAGAGATAAACTTACAGTAGGTCGCATTGATTCTTTGACGAGCGGAACTGTTCCGGTGTGATCGGGCCCGTTTACAATCGTGAAGCTCCCAAATTCTTGATTTCAGGGGCCAAAAAACAGTTCCAAGGGCCCAGGACTAGATTGGCGGCTCTTGTGGGACAGGCCCAGGAGTTGTAGCATCTGAGGTGAAAGTCTATTGTGTCCCTGAGACTTTAGAAAACAGGAGGCAAGCCACCAAGGCTATGGAGTCACTTTGGCTCTCAGGTGTAGAGATACAGAATCAGTCCTTCTCACTCCCAGGCAAGAGGGCTGCAGACTGCAAGTCAGCTCAGCCAAGCTGGAATCTAGCAGAGTAGCAGCTCAGCAGAGTGGCAGTCCTTGTAGCAGCTCAGCAGTCCTTCTTCCTGGCAGAGTATCCACAGTTGTGGAAGTGTACTGAGTTGGTGGTGTCAGAGGTCCAGTACTTATACACAGTTGTGCCTTTGAAGTAGGGGAGACTCTAAAGAGAGACATTTGAAGTGCATAGGGCCCATGCCCTTCTTGCCCTTGCTCCAAACCCACTACTTGGGGCAGGACCTTTGTGCGGGGCAGGACACAGCCCATTCAGGAGTGTCAGCTCCACCTACCCATCCAGCCCAGGTCGGCCAATCAGGCTATGAATGGCCCATCAGTCACACCTCAGCTACCGTTGTGTGTTTCACCACCAGGCCATGTAAAACTTAAAGTATGTATCCTGCCTTTTAAATACATTGCATCCTGCCGGGTGGGTCATATATGGCCTACCTTAGGGGTGACTAATATGTATAAAAAGGGGAGGCTAGGCCTGGCAAGAGGTTTATTTTGCCAAGGTGAAGTGACAGTGGAAACCGCACAGGCAGGCTCTGCAGTGGCAGGTCTGAGCCATGGTTAGAGGGCTACTTAGGAGGGCGACACAGTAGTTGCTGCAGACCCACCAGTAGCAGTGAATTTACATGCCCTGGGCAGATGTACCACGCTTTACAAGGGTCTTATAAGTAAATTAAATATGACAGTTGGAGTTAAGCCAAAGTTACCACATTTAGGGGAGAGAGTGCAAACACTTTAATACTATTAGCAGTGGTAAAGTGCACAGAGTCCTAAAGCCAGCAAAAACAGGTTCAGAAAATGGATGGAAGCAGACAAAGGGTTTGAGGGAAGACCACCTGAAGGCAGTCAGTTGTAACACTCAGCAAATTGGTTCCAGCTTCCTGTAGCCAGCTTCCCCTTTTTGGCTTGCTGGGAATTTCACAACTCATTGAAAATAGAGACAGAGAATGGCAGTACAGAATAGCATAACTGATGTAAAGCTAATGTATGAGGGTGAGAGGCCTCCTTAAATATTCTAAAGGGGCCTTTTGGAGCAAAGACTGCTCACATGAATATAAAAGAAGGGTTGGATTGAAGAAAAGAGACTAGTTTAATCATTTCATGCCAATCTGAAACACTGTTACTGTTAGACCTGACAGCCTTAGAGTGTGGCCTCATCCCTCCATTTTTCTGACCCTTATTTTGCTACTTTTAGGATTCTGAGCATTTCATCACTGCTGACCAGTGCTAAAGTGCATGTGTTCTCTCCCCTAAACATGGTAACACTGGCTCCAACCCAATTGGCACATTTAATGTACCTGTAAGTCCCTATTGAAATGCACTAGTGGTGCCTAGGGCCTGTAAATTAAATGCTACTAGTGGGCCTGCAAAACTGATTGTGCCATCCACATATGTAGCCCCTTTACCATGTCTCAGGCCTGCCATTGCAAGGCCTGTGTATGCAGTTTCACTGTTACTTCGGCTTGGCATTTAAAACTACTTGCCAAGCTGTAAACTCCCTTTTTTTTTTACATATACTTCAATCAATCAATCAATCAATCAGGGATTTGTAAAGTGCACTACTCACTCATGAGGGTCTCAAGGTGCTGAGGAGGGGAGGGGGAGAAGGTGGGGGGGGAGAGGTGCTGCCACTGCTCGAACAGCCAGGTCTTGAGAAGTTTCCTGAAGGTAAGGAGGTCTTTGGTCAGGCGCAGGTGGATGGGAAGAGTGTTCCACGTTTTTGCGGCGAGGTGTGAAAATTATCTACCACCGGTTGTAGTTCTGTAGACGCGTGGGACGGTTGCGAGGGCGAGGTCACCGGAGCAGAGATGCCGGGTCTGGGTGTAGAAGGAGAATCGTTTGTTGCGGTATTCTGGTCCGGTGTTGTGCAGTGCTTTGTGAGTGTGGGTGAGGAGTTTGAAGGTGATTCTCATGTTGACTGGGAGCCAGTGCAGGTTTTTCAGGTGGTCTGTGATGTGGCAGTGGCGGGGCTGTCCAGGATGAGGCGTGCAGAGGCGTTCAGGATGCGTTGCAGCCTCCTCTGGAGTTTGGCCATGGTTCCTGCGTAGAGGGCGTTGCCTTAGTCCAATTTGCTATTTACGTGGGCTTGGGTGACTGTTCTTCTGGTTTCGGTGGGCATCCGTTTGTACATCTTTTGGAGCATGCAATGGGTGTTGAAGCAGGAGGAGGTGATGCGTTAACTTGCTGCGTCATGGGTAGTGAGGGGTCCAAGATGAATTCTAGGTTGGGTGCGTGGTCGTGGGAGTTGGAGCGGTTCCGAGAGTGGCAGGCCACCAGGAGTCATCCCATGTGGAGGGGGTGGAGCCGAAGATAAGGACCTCCGTTTTGACCGAAATGAGTTTGAGGCAGCTGCTCTTCATCCATATCGCAATGGCCTTCATTCCTTCATGGAGGTAGGTTTTGGCGGAGTCCTTGGTGAGGGAGAGGATCAGCTGGATGTCATCGGCATATGAGATGATGTTGAGGTTGTTAGTGAGCGAGCCATGTAGATTTTGAAGAGGGTCGGGCTGAGGGATGAACCCTGGGGTACGCCACAGATAATTTCGGTGGCCTCCTAGCAGAATGGGGGGAGGCGGACTCTCTGGGTTCTGCCGGTGAGAAAGGAGCTGACCCAGTCCAGGGCTCTGTCACGGATTCCAGCTTTGCTGAGGCATGAGCGTAGGGTGTGGTGGCAGACTGTGTCGGACGCGGGCGAGAGGTCCAGCAGGATGAGAGTTGCAGTTTTGCCACTGTCCAGTATGGTTCTGACATCGTCAGTGGCGGCGATGAGGGCGTATTCGGTGCTGTGGTTGCTGTGGAATCCGTATTGGGAAAGGTCCAGGGTGCGGTTTTCTCTAGGAAGCAGGTTAGTTGTCTGTTGACGGCCTTCTCTATGACTTTTGCCAGGAGGAGGAGCAGGGAGATAGGCCAGAAGTTCTTGAGGTCCTTTGGGTCCGCCTTGTTTTTTTTTAGAAGGGCATTGATCTCAGCGTGTTTCCAGCTCTCCGGGAAGGTGGCAGACTCAAAGGAGCTATTGATGATCTTCCGTAGTTGGGGTGCGATGACGGAGCTTGCTTTGTTGAGGATGTGGTAAGGGCAGGGGTCAGATGGAGAGTCGGAGTGGATGGTGTTCATGATTTCGATGGTGTTGTTGTCATTGACGGGGGCCCAGGAGAGCAGGAGGTTGGTCGGAGTTGAATCTGTGGTGTTGGTGGTTGCCGAGGGGGTCTGAGTGCTGAAGCTGTTGTGGATGTCTGCAATCTTGCAGTGGAAGTAGGAGGCTAGGAAGTCGCAGAGATCTTGGGATGGCGGGATGGCACTGATGTTGGAGCTGGGGTTGGAGAGTTCATTCACGATGTTGAAGAGCTCCTTGTGGCTGTGTGCATTGTTGTGGATTCGGTCTTTGAAGGAGGTTCTTTTGGCAACTCGGATGAGTTGGTGGTGTCTGCGGATGGCGTTTTTGAAGGTTGTGTGGTTGTCCTTGGCGCCACTTTCTTTCGACTCTTTACCAGCTTTGCTGAGATTCGTGGAGGTTGGTGGTAAATCAGAAGGCCTTTCTGTTGGTGCGTCTATTGGAAGGATTCTTGATTGGGGCGAGGGTATTGGCACAAGTGTTGACCCATTGCCTGAAGTTGCGGGCAGCTGCATCAGTGTCAGTGGTGTCAATGGGAGGGTTCTGGGAGAGGGTCTCGATAAGTTGGTCTTTGGTGACCTTTTTCCAACTGCAGAGGGGGATCCGTTGTGGGTGGAGGTGTGTTGTGGGTTTCTTGAAGGAGAACTGGATGCAGCGGTGGTTTGTCCAGTGGAGTTCGGTGGTGTGGCTGAAAGAGACGTGACTGTTGGTGGAGAAAATAGGGTTGAGTGTGTGTCCTGCAGAGTGGGTTGGTGTTGTGACGAGCAATTCGAGCCGAGGTTGGAAAGTTTGTCGAGCAGGGTGGCGGTGTTCTTGAGGTGGAAGTTTAATTCTCCAAGAAGTATGTAGTCAGTGGATGGGAGACGTATGTGCTGATGATGTTGGTAATAGAGTTGCTGAACTGCTGTCGTGGGCCCGGGGGCCTGTAGACGAGGGTCCCTCGAAGGGTGGTGTTTGGGTCTGTGTGGATTTGGAAGTGCAGGAGTTCGACGGTGCTGAGGGTGTCTTCAGTGTTGGTCGTGATCCTGAGGGTGTTCTTATGGATGATGGCGATGCCGCCTCCTGGTTTCTTGGAGCGGTCGCTGCGGTTGATCTTGTAGCCGTCCGGGATGGCTATGATGATGTCAGGTGCGGAGGAGGGGTTCAACCAGGTCTCGGTCAGGAAGGCGACGTCTGGGGAGGCTGAGTCGATTAGATTCCATAGCTCTACTGCATGCTTGTGGACAGAGTGGGCATTGAGGAGGATACATCTGAGATGGTTGCGTCCTGCCTTGATGGTTGTGTCGTTGAAGTGGAGCCTGGTGAAGGTGCAGTTCCGACAGGAGAATGGTCCGCAGGTGGTCTGCGGGGAGTCTTGAAGACAGGCAGGAGAGCAGCTGGTGTTGAGGGCACGGAGGGTGGCGGCGTTGTAGTGAAGACGTGCGCAGTGGTGGTGGGGGGGACAGGAGCCAGGGGTTCTGGCGCTGAGCGCGGTCACGGCATGGACGGGCGCAGACGGGCTTGCCTGCTCCAGCGGCCACCATTAAGTAGGGAGGTGGGGGAGGAGAGGACAGCAAGGAGGCGGGAGGGAGATGAAAAACATGGATGCGGGGGCAGCAGCGACGGGGGAGAGAGGAAGAAAGGGGGAGAGTGAAAGTGAGAGAGAGTGAGCAGAGTGAGAGAGAAACAAGGGAAAGGAGCACTAAGGGACAGTAGTGGAGCAGAGAGCAGAGCAAGCAAAGCAAAAGGAGGAGAGAGACAGAAGGTAGCCTAGTAGGAAAGCAGAGCTCTCCCAATAGACACCAGGGATGAGGTGCAGGCAGAATCCTGCGGGTGGAAGAGGGCCCTTTGACTCCTGACAGGGGCCAGGAGTTTAGAGGAGCCAGGGAAAGGGCTCTACTTAGACGGTGGAGCCAAGGGAAGCAGAGCAATGCACTGACCAGGTCAGTGGTATTGCTCTGGGTAAGCCCCAGGTAACCCACAGGGCAGGGTGCTACATAAATAAAAGGCAGGGCATGTACTTATGTGTTTTTCCATGTACTGGTAGTGAAAAACTCACAAATTAATTCCTCACTAGTCTGAGCCCTGCTCCGATCATAGGCAAGCATTAGAACTGCCCCTTTATACTTTTAAGTGGTAGATTCTGAACGAAGTAGCACTGTCATGTTTAGTATGGCTAGAATGGTAAGAGAAACTCCTGCTTACTGCTGAAGTTGGATTTAATATTACTATTTTATAAATGCCACTTTTAGAAAGTGAGCATTTCTCTCCATTCACTGCCATCTGTGTCTTACAGCCTTTCTCCAATCCGCGTCTGGTCTGTGCTGGTTGACAGCTCCACTTGTGCATTCCACCCAGACAGCCATAAACACAGGACACTCAGTTACATCTGCATTCATCTGCATACTGAATGTGTCTACCTGGACAGGAAGGCTGTGGGGCTCTCTCTTACACATCAAAGGCCAGTGGCATGCCCTCACACAAAGGACAGATAACCCTCCACAAGGATCCTGGCAGACATGGCTGGATTGAAAGGGGAACTTGTGCTCTTCAAAACCTCTCTTTGAAGTTTCCCCGACTTCATAGGCTTTTCTAGGTATATATGCTGGGTCTGTGACCTTCTAAAATTAGGCACTTCTGGGTCTACACCTGGGCTCTGTCAGAGGGACTGCCTGGCTGCCCAAAGGACTCATCTGGACTGCTTTACTGACACAGACTGCTGCTCTGCTTGTTGCCCTACTGGCCCCTGACTCGCTAGAAGGACTTTGCCTTACCCACAAGTGCTCTCTAAGGGTTTGAATTGAGCTTGCCTCCTGTTCTGAAGTCTCAGGGCCACAAAGACTTCCCAAAAGAGAAGAAAATACCCATGCATCGGAAAATCGATGCAGTGCCTGTAGAAATTGAGGCAGTGCCTGAAAAATCACCGCATCACCTACCGGATCAACGTAGCGTTGGCTCCTTCATACCAGCATGTCAAGGATTTTCAACACATCATCCCTGCACATCAAAATATTCCAGCATCGCAGTGAGGACAAGGCAGCATTCCTGGAAAGCGACATCTCACCTTGCAGCATGGAAAGAAACAACGCATTGTCTGTGCTGCACCAGAAAATCTAACACAGCACCTACTTTTCGATGCATCTCCTCCTCTGCCACTCTGTGCATTGTTATCTTTTACGCATCCCAAGTACTGTGTGTTACAAGTATACAACCACTGATCTTAAGGACTGAGAATCATTTAAACCTTTAAAAAGTGATATCTTAACTTGTGCATAATGGATTTTTGTTTGCCATTTTTGTCTTCTTTTAATCAGATGAATGTTATCTATTTTTCGAAACTGTGTATTACTTTTTGTGGTGCTTTCACTGTGTTACTGTATGAGTTATTGCACACATACTTTACGCATTGCCTTCTAAGTTAAACCTCCCTGCTCTGTGCCAAGCTACCAGAGGGTGAGCACAGGATAATTTAGATAGTGTTGTGAGTTACCCTGACTAGGATTGTAGTCCCTACTTGGACAGGGGTGTATACCTCTGCCAACTAGAGACCCAGTTTCTAAAACTGGTGATCAGGATCCACCAGATTCCAAGATACACAACACAACACACCTTACCCCTTTGGCAAATAATACAGTGCTACAAAATAAAACAAAACATGCAATAATTTCTAAAACTCACTGTAACATAAACAACTAAAAACAAATGGGTGTACACATATACAACCTAATAATTATAGGTATAAATGATCACAACAACTACTACATTACATTCCTCATAAATGACACAAGAAATGTAATACTTCACATATTCTGAAAATTTTGCAGGACAGTGTTTGGTTCTTGAACTTTTCCCAAAGACATTTGCAACTGCCTTGGTATGCAATACAATTCTAGGAGCATTTTCAAATTCACTTGAAAAGACACCACCATCACAAGTTGGCACATAATTCTTGATACTTTCTACATGTTCCCTGATTTTCCTATAATCAATGCACACCTCTGATTCTTTGCAACACTGCGTCATTCACCATGGAGCCAACTTGGATTCTGTCTTCCTTCCACATAGTAGTTTAAATGGCGAACATCCCTTTACAGAATTTCACATATTACGATCCTGGTTGCCAAACATGAAGGGAAAGATGGCACTCCAGCAGGCAGGTTTACAGGTAAATTTAATTCTTCAAATACAGGAGCAGCTACAACCACTGCTAACAACGGAGGTCTCTAGCTTCTTCCACTCTAGCTTCTTCCAATGGCCCATTATAGAAACTCCAGAACCTTCCATACTAACATTCCACCCTCACCCTTTCACCCGCATCCTGGTCCTCCCAGGTTCCAAGATACAGAACACAACAACTGGATATAGTTGGAAGCGGAGGTTTGATTAGTCCTCCTATACAGCCACTCACAATGTGCGCATATATGTGACTGGATGGGCCAACAATTGCTGGATGGGAGGGAAGAGCTCGGCCCAGACTCACTTACACCTGAATAGGCTGTGTCCAGTCTCCACACAAAGGGCTGCATACTTCCTGTAGTTCATCTAGACCCGTTGTCAGGAACACAGGGCATATGGCATGCCTTTAGAGGCTCCTCTGTACTTCAAAGGCACAACTGTGTATGAATGAAAGACCTCAGACACCGACGCTTCACTACACTATTGGAGCTGTGGATTTTCTGCCAGGAAGAAAGACTGACACTCTGCTTTACTGCTGCTCTCCAAAGAACTGTTGCCCTGCTGTACTGGCATGCTGCTTGCTGCCATCTTCCCTGGGAAAGAAGAGCTGGACCTGCAACTATATCTTGAACCCAGGACCCCAGAGTGAATCAAAGTCTCTGCAAATGGGCCTGTTTGCACCAGAACTGAGTTGCTTGCTCAGAACATTAGCTCAAGCCACCCCTAGCCTGTCACTCTTCTCGCGCCATACCAATCATGCCTGTGATACTCTTCTTGTTCCCAATGGCCTTCTCCAATATGAATAGGACTCTTGGAACAAAAGTTGAGAAGGTAAAACTTCAGCAGGACTAATCTAGGGCTGTATCCAACCTACGCTCCATCACAGTCAGCGTGACATTTGACTTTAATCTGTTTTAGCATGGCCAGATATATAGGGTTGTCACTTTATTCTTTTAGGCACCATGCTGAAGTTTATTCCTTAAAAAATCATAACTCTGGATCTACTGAATGGATTTTTGTCATGTTGGTCTTTTTTATTCATTAAATTAAGTACTATTTATTGAGATTTTTTGGTGATGTCTTGTTTGTGCTTTACCCTGACTAGGGCTGTGGTTGATGCTTGACTGGAGCCCATGCCCCAGTCAACCAGCAACCCAATTTCTAGAAGCTATTTTTTTCTTTATTTTGACTTTATTTAGAATATGTGCTAAGAATCTTAGAACATAAACTGTGGTGAGTTCCATGAACCACAGTTGACCTGGAGTGTGAACTTGCCAAGGAGCTGTTGATAGTACCCTTGAGCGATTAAGACATCTCTTGGGATTACTGCTTCCAGAAGATCATGAGGGTTGTTTTGAAGGGGGTCTCTTGTGTTTTATTTTTTCAAGGTGACATTCTGGTGTATAGGAAGGATGTGTGTGAGCAATATCAAACCATGAGGGAGGTGCTAGGTAAACTTTCAGATCCAGGCTTGACAATAAAGAAGAAGTGTAGGCTTAACAGTATGTCTTTAGCTTATCTTGGGCAAGCCGTTTCTAATGAGTGTATCTGTCCCAAATGTGAGTTGGCAGACAGCATAATGAAGGCTCCTGTACCTATAGATAAGGAGCAATTCAGGTGCTTCTTGGGCTTGACTGAATATTATTCCAAGTTCATTGAGGAATTTGCGACAGTAGTACACCTGATTAGATTGTTGCTGAAAAAGGATCTAATTTCTGGTGGTCCTCAAAGTGTAATGCTGCATTTCAAAGGACCAAGACTGAGATCAGCCGGATGCCTGCCTTGGGGCATTTTGATGTGAGAAGAAAAAGCATTTTGATGACAGACATCTGTCTGAAGGGTTTGGAGGCAGTACTTGCTCAGTTAGTGGATGGGAAGGCCAAAGTAGTGTTTTTTTATCCTGTGGACTCAAAAAAACAGAGGGTCATTGATCTTGAGGCAGAAGCCCTAGTAATCGTGTGGACTGTTCAGCACTTCAAATTTCACCATTTGGGATTTGCCTTTTTGTGTAAGGACAGATCATCAACCTTTAAACAGATATTTTCGTGTAAGGGCACTGAGTGTTTGACTCCTAGGTTGAAAAGGAGGAATGAGGAGTTAGAAAAATTGAACTTCCAAGTACTGTACTTGGACTCAAGAATAAAACAGAAGATTGTATTTCTAGGTTGTCAGCTGTGGAGAGACAATCAGTGCCTAACCTACATGCTGTGAGTTGAAAGCAAAAGTGCAATTACTACAGTAAGGAGGAATGGGAAGAATGCAAGGATGGAGATATTGTGCTTAGAACATTGGATGAAGTTGGGTTTAAACATCATTGGGTCAATGAAACTGTTATCACTGGCTGAGAGGTATGTTCTACTTATGGTAGATTATACCTTAAAGTTTGTTTCTCTGATGTTACCATAGTTTCCACCAGGAATATATCTTGAAGTGTGTCCCTGTGAGGTTAGCATAGCTTCCACCAGGACTGTTTTGGATCTTCTCAGAGATGAATTTTCCAATGAGGGGGGAAAAAATATCTTGTGATGAACAATGGAGCACACTTTGTTTCTCATGAAATGCAGAGTTTTCTAAGAGATTTGTGAATTTTTTATCAAAGGACGGCTTTGTATACTCCACGGACAAACAGTGTTGCAAAGTGAATGAACTATGTGGGTAAATTACATATTCAAAGAGCCTGGAACAGAAAATTCCACTTAAGAATGTTCTTAGGGATTCTTGGTGGGCTTATCACACCATTCCTAATGGTGTGACTTTTAAGTTACCTTTTAAAGTTTTATAAGGAAGAGTTGTAAACTTGAAGTTAAACCTAGCTTGTTTGTGTGCACAGCTGTATCAATAGAGAGGCTTCTATGCTGAGGAAAGAATGGCATGAAAGGTATCAACAAAGATAAAAGATGAGGTATAATTTGACACACTCTATTAAGTAGCTAAAATGTGGGTGATTCGGTAAGGGTAAAGTAGCCAGGATGGGAAAAGAAAGGTCAGCAAAATTTTGGCTCCATTTACCATTGTGTCAATAAATATAAAGGAGAATGTGGTTGTTGTGGACATAAGGAATGCTTGGAGTATGTCCATTTTTGTGAGATGTTTCAATCCGAATGATGGATGCCATCATTCGAGCCAAGGTAGGGGTCCTTGGGCCAAAAGACCTGCCTTACAAAATGTACACTGGAGCTCCTTTGAGTGTGATGAACAACATTTCTAGGTTGAGGAAAAGGCCTGTATGAAATGATGATTATATTCTGCTTTGAATGTATCCATTGTGCCAGTGTTCACTGTACATTATTCTTCGGTAAAAGCTGTATCTTCTTTATTTACACACATTTGTATATTGATGGGATTTAATCTTCTGTTTATGTTGGCTGCAGTGTGGAAAGGATATACTAGGAATGTTGAACATTAACTGTGGTGGGGTTCCATCAACAATAGTTGTCCCGGAGTGTGACCCAGGCAAAGAGTTGATGGTGGTGTCCTTGAGAAGTTAATAAATCTCTTGAATTGCTGGATCTTTACAGATTGTAATGTCAGCAAATATACCTTTTGAATCATATTTACACTGAACAATGATGAAGACTATCCCCTCTCTAACTGTATTCTATACTGATATTATAAGGTCCGGTTGACATCTACTGCTGTGTATAGCCAGACAAAAGTGATCTCTTTTTATTTACATATATTTGTATATTGATGGGGTTTAATCTGTTGTTATAATGTGTTCTTTTGTTTTACAGAGGGTGATGTGTTATGGGTAGTCTTTTCTTTGTGTTGCCTGCAGTGTGGAATGTATATGCTAGGAATATAAGAACTTTTTCAATTTCTTTATTGGCATTTATAATGAACAAAGAACACTACAACAGATACGCCTGGTAGCTGGGGAAGAGGGGGAATGGGGATGGAAATGTGAGTAGATGAATTGGAGAGGGAAGAAACCATGGTATCTCTACAGTACACAATTTAGTAGTCACAAACAGAGTGGTGGACAACATCCTAGTGTGTGGGCAGTGCTAGGTGATTCATGATGATGTGACAGGTATTAGCTACCCAGCCACCCAGGTTAAGCACAGGTACAAAAATGGAGCCAGTACTCTGACAGTCTTAGCACACTAACATTAATGAGATATCAAAGATGCTGGGTGTTATGGAGGAGGGGAGGGAGGTAAGAATGTATCAGGGAGGAGGGTATTGTTACCTCAGGAGTGTTCCACCGGTGCGGAGACTGGTGAATCGCTATTGCATAAATACATAAGAAGAGGTTCCCAATGTCTTTTGTCTGTGATCAAGGGGACATTAACTCCCAGTAATTGACTAGTTGTTCCTGGCAATAAATTATGTCATGAAGCCAGGCTGCTGGAGCAGGAGCTGTGTGATGATCCCAGTATATGGCAACCCTGCACTTGGCAAGGAGGAAAAGCATGGCTACAAGGTGGCAGTCACTTGCTGAAGCATCTTTGACATATTCCAACAAAGCTCCCAGTGAGTGCAGGGGAGGAGGTGGCCAGTGATGGTGTGTATGGATGACAAGACCTCCATCCAGAATTTAGCCACCTTCGGGCAGTCCCAGGCTAGGTACACAAAGATTGCCTGTGGGAATGCACATCGAAGGCAGCGCTCACCATCAGTGAGTCCCAAGGAAAAAAATTGCATAAGTGTGATACAATTTATGCAGACATTTGTATCAGTCTCAGCCGATAGGGGAAAGGTCTTCTTCTGATGGCAACAGTACTCCCACTGAGCATCGGTGAGGGGGGGATTAATATCTGGTATCCACGCATTGCGGGCAGCAGGTGTGACAGCTGTGGCAGAGGTCTGCATTGCAGAGTATAGTCGGGTAATCAGTTTGTGTAGCGAGGAGATTGTGGGAATGTGTTATAGCACAGGCAGTGGTGGGGGGCTAGGAAGGTGATGTGGATTGAACAGCAAGTTGCACAGATATGGTGATATGGTAGTATCACCAAGACTGTGGGGATAGAGGCATCAGAGGCATCAAATTGTGGCATAAACAGATACTCTGGGCATACATCAGAAAAGGACACAGAGTTTCATTGGCTAGCACACATTCTGGTGCCCACGTCCAGTAAGGGTGGTAACGGAGGTTGCGGCTGAGGGGGCTAGATGGGCATAGATGTGAGCAAGTTTAGCCAGTTTTATCAAGCATCCCATGCCCATCGTAGTCTCGCCCATGCTGATCTCAGCCCTCAGTAGTTTGTAGGGTAGGTAGAGAGTGGTGGTAAGGGGCCATAGTGCAGAGCGGTCCGCCTCAATGGCAATATGTGGTTGGTATGGCGTCGGGTATAACCAGTAATGTAAATATTGCTCATGGGCATAGAGGGTGTATAGCAACACGTCTGGTGAGCTCATGCTGCCCTGAGAGAGAGGCAAAGTCAGGACATCCCACGAGACGTGGGGTTACTTGCCCACCCAGGTCAGTGCAATCAATTGCGAGTGCAGACGACGCAGAAATTGAGTAGTGTGTGTGATAGGCAAGTTGAGAAAGAGATCTAGAAAGGTGGGCAGTATAGCCATCTTTGCTATGGAGATATGCCCTGCTATGAAAAGCAGCAGTCGGGACCCTATGGGGACTCTGTTTTCAAGCCAAGACATGGCTCGGCCATAGTACTCCTTACAGAGCTTGTCCAGGTCATGGTTAAGCCAGATCTCCAGATTTGACACCGGCTCCAACATCCAGTGAAGTGGGTAGTCAGTAGGAAAGGACAGTGAGCCATCAGTTAACTGGAATAGGATGGATTTAGACCAATTAATTTGAATACCTGAGAAGCCACGGGATCATATTATTTTGTGAGTCAGTGGCGTTAGGTTATTGTGTGGATTGTGACTGTAGAGGGTAATATCATCAGTGTACATCAACAGCACCAACACTCTAGAGGTGAAGCCAAGGACACAGTGGGTGTGGTACTGCCTCAGCTATGCTGCCTGGGCTCCATCGCCACCGCAAAAAGAACAAGTGAAAGTGTCCACCCCTGCCATGTTCCACGGGGCGATCTGGAATGGCTCCGGCAGCATAACATTTAGTTGCACTTGAGCAGTAAGGAGACTATAGAGTATCTGGATCTGATGTATAAATCAGGAGCTCAATCCCATGCATGCAAACAAGGGGAAGAGGTACAGGCATGCCAAGGAGTCAAAGGCCTTGGTGGCGTCCAGCAGTGCTGCAACAGATGGGACATGGGAATCTAAGTGGTGCATGATTGCAAAGATAGTGCATAGGTTTTGGGTTGTGGATCGACCCAGAATGAGTCTGGATTGATCTGGCCATACGACTTTTGGAAGTAGAGGGAGGACGCTGTTGGCGAGTATCTTGCCAAAGATGGTGCATCCATGTTTATCATAGAGAGTGGCCTGTAAGAGTTGGAGTATTGTGCTAGTTATCCTGGTTTAAGGATTGTCAATATGACTGCCTCGTGTATGGATGGGGCAAGGAGCCCTGCTTTAATGATTCTTTGAACATGGCTATCATGTGTGGTGCAAGGATCATGGCAAGTTCTTTATAGAATGCTGTTGTTAGGCCATCCAAACCCAGTACTTTATCACCTGGGAGGGCTGGGATAACTTGCATTATTTCTTCTGTCATTATAAGTGAGTCAAGATACTCCTGATGAGCTTGTTCTAGCCAGATGAGTTGTATCTCATTCGAGGTATGCTTTTAGCTCACTCTCCATTTGTGTTAGAGTGTGCCCACATAGCCTAGCGTAAAAGGTGGTCATAGTCCACAGTAAGTCTTGGAGTGTGGAGAACCTGCTGGTCATACAGGAGTTCCATCACATAAGTAGACGCTTGTGGTTTTTGCAGTAAGCCAGCTAGGATTTTCCTCAGGCTGCCATCCTCCTAATACCAATGAGTCTGCACCTCTCTACCTAGAAAGAGTATTTCCCATTCAGATTCCTTTGTGAATTCCGTGAGTTTTTGCAAATCGTGGTCTATCGTCGCTCAGATGAGCAGTAGTAATCTCACTACAAGGCACAGATCTTGCTTTGCAGCCAAGCAACTCTCCCCATATGTCTTTAAGAACCCTGAATTACTTTGTGATGCATGTGCCACGAATAACAACCTTGAATGCTTTCCATGTTGTGGACACAGACTCCATAGTCTTCGTTATGTTTGTAGTACTCAAGAATCTCTTGTGGAGCTCGTCACAGAATACTGCATCCCCCAATCCCCTGGAGGGAAAGCGCCATCCATGTGAAAGCAAGGAGGGTCAATTATGGAACCTGTAGCTCTAAAAGGACCTGGGGGGGTCAGAAAGTGTGATTGGTAGATGTGATACTTGTTTGACCCAGGTCTGAGCATCATGGGAAACTATCCAGTAGCCAAGTCTGAACCCAGTGATGTGGTGGGCCTTTATGCAAGTACCTTCTTACTGTTTGGCATTTGTGTGGCGCCATATGTCCTGCAGACAGTTATCTTGGATTATGGTGTTGAGTGTGAGAGCAGCATTTGGATGTGGGCATTTGGGTATAACTTTGAGTGCTCCTGGGATAGACAAAGCAGCTTCAGGATCCCAGCATGCTGCTCTCGCCTGGCCCTCTCTGATCAATGCCATCAGCTGAGCTTCAAGCAGCCCAGTGTCAATCATTTTCATCTAGGCGGTCATCAGTCTGTCTGCGTGGGAGCCTTGTGGCGGCAGTTGATTTGCTGAAATGTGCTTTGTGAATTTCAAGGAAGATTTAGCATCAGGAAAAAAGGGTGGTTTCCCTTTGAATAAGACACAGAGCTTAGCAGGATACACTAGGGTGTAAGGTACTTCAGCCTTTTACAGGATCTGTTTGGCTGGAAGGAACTCTCGGAGGGCAGCTTGCACCAACTGGGTGAAGCCTGGATTGAATGAGAGTTCATTCCCTTGGTAGGCTACTGAACACTTTTCTCTTGCAAGTCGCAGGACAGTATTGCAGTTTCTATAGTTCAGCAATCATGCCACTATAGCTCACTCCGGGGCCCCAGGAGTAGGGTGCAGCCCCAGTCACCAAGGTGCCCACTCAACTATGAAACCTGGGGAGAGTACATCCCCAAATAGCTCGTGCAAGAGGGTTTCCACAATGTCTTCCATTTTCTTAATAGTGTTTGATTCCGGCAGGTTAATGATTTGGAGGTTGTTTCACCTTGAGCGCGCTTCTAGATCCTTGTTCTTACCCTTAATAATGTCCAGGACCCTGTCCATTTACAACAGGTCTTCCATAGTGTCAGCATGAATGTTGTTGATGTTTTAGATGCAGTTTTCCAGATGATCCAATCTAGCCGCATGTTTGTCGATGACTTGCTTCAAATGGTTCAGTCGAGAGGTGAGGATGTCTAGCTTAGTGTCTGTGGTCTTCAGACTCGGCTTAAGTTCCTTAAGGTGGAGACTTGATAGGGGGTCCTCCTCGTGCCCACCTGGTTGTTCCTCAGTTGTGGCCTCCTGCTATGCCTGGTGAGTGAGGTGCCTGTTCTCGAAGGAGAGCTTCTGCTGATGTGTGTAGTATTTGGTATAATAGTTGCAAGAAGAGTCCCTGTTGTAGGATGATGGGCAAGCTAGAAAATGACTGCATGCCTGGTGGCTGTAAAGCAAGAAACAGGGTCCGAAGATCCAGCTTCAGCAAATGGTGTGGGGAGCTGTGTGCTGCACATGCTGGACAGGACTGTTGCCAGGGCCCCACCGCACTCCGAGCATAACCCCAGCCTGGGGGACACAAGCAGGCCCGGTGTCACAAAAGGTCTCTCAGGAAGTGGTGGTAGTCAAGAAAGGCAGTAGTACATCCACCGCCAGGTGCCACAGAGATGACAAAACTGCCACAATGTTCAGTACATAGGAGTTCAGTCGTGTGGACCCTTGCCTTCATAGCCATGGCCATTCCTTCAGCAGCACTCAACAAGGAGCGGTGATATGGCAGTGGCACCTGGAGCAGGCACAGCAGACAATGACAGCAGGAGCTGAAGTGGGCAGAAAGCTAGCTAACAGTGCATCGCACTAGGATGGCATCACTCACCATTGGCAGGGCATATGGGCCTGGGCATCATTGTCCAGTAACGAGAGTCAGAAACACTCCAGTCGGCAACCCCCATGCAACCTCAGCAACAACAGGTGGATTTCCTTCATGGTGGTTTCTCGACACAGCCCCTCCAGTCAACCGCCCCTGCAATGATGTGGCAGCATGGTCTCCAGCCAGCAGTCCATTCTGCACGGTCTCTGAGGCCCACGCCACAGCAGCCAACAGACAGCCCTGGCACTAGAACAGAGAGGCAGGGAGGAACTCCAGCCCCCACCTCAGGTGCCCAGGGGAAATGACCTCCACACTCACACTCACGGTCTAGGATTGAAGATGGCCACCGAGTCCACTAGGTGTGGCCTCAGACAGGCCACATGGCAGTCCAGAACACAATCAGGGATCACCAAAGGCAGCTTGGGCTTAGCTTCAGCCCACTGCAGGTTCGTCACCCAGTTTAAGACACATTTTTGCCTGCTGGCCGGTGGATGTTGAACGAATGTTCATTTGACTGGCAGAGCCATCGCAGCAAGCAGCCATCTTATGGCCTGGCTTGACTCCACCCACAGGAATACTAGAACATTAACTATGGTGGCAAACTGTAGTTCTCCTGAAGTGTGACCCACACAAAGGAGCTGCTGGTGGTATCCTTCAGAGTTAGTAAATCTCTTGGAATTGCTGCTTCCTCTGCATCTTTTGATGCAACAGATTGTAAAGTCGGCAGATCTAACTTATGAATAACATCTGCAGCAAAAAATTATGAAGGGACTAACCCCATTCCCCTCTCACATCGCACTGTGTATTGATGTTATATGGTCCGTCCGACAGACATCTAAACCTATATAGCCAAACATAAAATATATGTAGCTTAGATATGGGAAATTAGGTATTTGATTTAGTGGTAGGTGATAACAGTAATTCTTCAGTTACCGTGATCAAACGGGCAAGTTGCTGAGTTCATCTAAAATGACTGGGGATTATCTAATCAAACTGGAGTGAACGGTCAACCACCATTTTTATGGCATTACCTCCATCAATGAGACAACCAGAAAGCAGGCACAATTTCATAGAAAGTCAGGTATAACTTTGTCAACATCCTAGGAAATCTCCCCATGCAAAAAGGGAGACTGCAAAGGTGGGCTCTCTGGAGGTATATTTCCAGTGCTCAAAAGAGGGAGTGAGAAGCCCAGTCAAAGTACACTCTGCTTCCAGAGCATATCACCAAAAACAGGAGTGTTCTCACATCATTTTTAATCAGTCAGATTCACCTCAGGATGATAGGTGAAGACGCAAGACGAGGAGAGATCCACACTATTTGGGAGTACGGCATTGTCCGTTGCAGGGAACAGTAAATTGAAAGTTTTAGTGTACAGCGCCTCCCCTTTAACCCAGGATTAGGTAACCAGAGTGCACAGAACATGTTCAGCATGCCTAAAATGCAAATTGCCTCTTTCCAATAGCACATTGGACATTCCAGGAATATGCCCTTGATGAATAATCACCTCAAGGTGAGGAAATCGTCCTTGTTTTTCAGGAAAGTATCCTAATTCTTATGATGAGGATCTGGGATTTACATGGCCCTGATGAAAGCTGATGACTATTGGGCAAAAATAGGCTGAAACATGTTGACCTTTCTTATTTTTATTTTTTACTGAGTGGGCGAATTGCATACCCTGAGTACGTTCTAAAAAATTGTTTTAATCTTATCCCTGTCCCTGTCTGGTAATAAAAACAAAGGAGCACTCCCAGGGACATGAGGCAATTTTAACCCACATTTGCACATATTTTAAACAAGAAAGATTTTACCTTTTGGTAGAGGAGAGACCGCATGATGATTCTGTTAGCAACAAGTACAACAGTGGGTACAACAAACCTCTAATGGAAAGCGGCCACTGAAGGTCTCGGTATAAGGGATGAGAGGAGTTCGCAGACTCAAGGGGGTTGAGAAATGAGAACAGAATCAAAGATCATTCATTGCAATGCATTAGTTCTAAATGTAGTTTTTCTTAAGGAAATTTGAAATAGGGATTTTATGATTAGTATAGCCAACTTAATGTTAGTCGATGATAGTACCATAGGCAATCTGAATTAGATAAGTACAATGTTCATGCATTTGCCTGTTATAACAATTTTCTGAATGTTTAACTGCATCACTAATCTATTTTTTTATCTTCTTTATTTCCTACATCAGCATCCAAGTTCAAGAAGAGAGGCAGCAAAAAGGCAGGTCCTGGAAGAGCTGGGGATGATGCACCGACCACCAGCGGTTCTGCTGAGAACTTTGCTCACCCCAGTAAGTCCTATTATTTATTATAAATATTTTCCTAACTTTTTACCTCTGCCTACTATTATACTACTTTTAATTTTGCCTTGTTTATTTTTTATTTTGTTCATACTGCTTCCTTTTTTTCCATCCCCCAATTTCTGTTTGAATCCTGTTATCCCTGCATTAACATTTTTTTCCTTATTTCATGTTTTTTTTGGCAGCTGACTTTTTTCAGTCTTTACTAGTCTGTAGATTTCTTCTGCTTTGTTGGTAATCTTTCCCTCTGCCCTATATATCTAGTAGTAGAGTAAGAGTGAGAACAGATTTTTGGTACTCTACGGTCTACTGTGAAGATTGAAGGCCCATGTGAGTTTGTATTATTAATAATATACACCATGTATGTTTGTTGAGAACGCTTTTTTTTCTTGCTCATGCTCTAACAGTTAGTGATAGAGTGGCCAGGGTCATGGACCACACCACCATCAACCCCTAGTGGTGTGCTGTATTATTTATTTATACAGTATAACAGCATTTTTCATGACAGTGCTGAATGATTGGAATGTATGAGGTCCCATTGCATTGGCCAACCAACACCATATGTTTTACATTGACCATTATTATTCCACTGATTCATTGTGCTTCAATGAGTCAGACTCATCATCATCATAGGCTTTAAAGCTCTGCCCCTCCATTATGAAAAGTTTTTGGTTTTCTTGATTACCTGGCTTTTTTGAACCAACAAAATGCCCAGGGTGATATTTTTGATAGAAGATACTGCAGTTGCAACCAAACTGTAGTTATGTATTGTGGCTGTTTTGTTTTGGGGGAAAAGAATAAGGGGAGTTGTATCTGGCATCTAATAAATGTATAATTTTCCTTTCTAGCCATACAGAGTGCTGCTGACTCATGTTCCATTGCAGATGCAGAAGGAACAGGGGGAGAAGCAGTGGCAAGGGCGGGTGGTGGTAAGTCACAATGCTTGCTTATTGACAATTACTATTATACTCAATAGCTACAAGGGCATCCTCATGAATCCTCGCGGGACCGCCGCGGTCAGAATGCCCATGGATGCACCGCCAGCCTGTTGGCAGTGCATCCGCGGTCGTTGGCCTGGCGGTAGTCTACCGCCAGGGTCAGAATGACCCCCAAAGTACCACTCCCACCTATGCAAACTCCAACTGCAGGATTAATCAACAAGTTGTCCATCACTGTCAATTACATTAAAAGAAAACAAAGAGTTAGTGGGTCATGTATTATATCATAACTTTAGGAAGATTGAGACCAGACTACCACAATGACAGTATTTGACACACAACAAAGAAGACCTGATATGATAATTAAAAATAGCAATATCAAATTCTTCTGAGCAATGGAAAGCTAGTATTCAAAAACTAAACTTAGGAAATGAAATCTTTCAGTCAGGAGAAGTGGGTTCAGAGTCAGGAGTAATTGGACAAGGTTAAGCATGTACACAACACAAGTCCTTAATAATGATGTTGATGGGGCCGGTGAGGAGTATTGCTCAGGTAATAACAGGTCTTGCTGTGAGTTGGTGTCACTTTCACCACATCTGCCCCAGCAAGGGTGTAAAGAATGTATGGTATAAAGTTAAGTCATACCTCCATAAATCACACAGCCTTGGGAAAGAGGGCTAGGAGCTTGATGAATGAATGGGAAAGGGGATTTGGGAAAAGGTGTGATAAAGACAAACACTACACAAAATTACGACAATATTCATTGGGGCACTGAGAAGCACACAATCATCAATCTGTTGTGGAAGGAAACACTAAAAGAATATGTATGGCACAGTTCAGTTAAATGTGTTGCAAACAGTCCTGTTTCAGAGAGTCCCAAGATAGTATATCTCTCAATGTTATGTCTTCTAGGTTTGAAAAATATACATTATGGAGGATTGAATTTAACCCACCCAGTTCTAAAAATTATGATTGTTAAAAGGAAAATGACACTGTATTACCAAATTGGATAGTGAATCTCCATTCTTCTTGGAATGTCCGTCAATCTTGGGTGCCTGACTGAACCCGTCCGGTAGGTCATCTGTAGTGTTGAGCTTTCAGCAAGTTTTGTTTGTGCAGGGGAGGACTAGGAGAAGGCCTGCCTATAAAAAAAAAACAATAACTGTATCACAGATTAAAGGAGAAGGACAAAAGGAGGCCAGGTAAGCTTCATGAGGAGTCAGGAGAGTACTAAGAAGACTAAAAGGTAGAACAAGAACATAAGAGGAGTTTCACGTTTGAGCTAGCAATGCAACACACACACACTCAACAGCATTTCCCAAATCAATTTACCTCTCTCCATTCCACATATCTGAGTGATTACTAGGCCTCAGAGTTTTCACCATCTTCATTGTTTCTCTTTGCAGTCTATAACTTCCTCCTTCTAGCTATTGAGGAAGTCCTACCCTGAGTCCTTCCATTATGCCCCTCCATATCCTGATTCTGAGCAACACCATCCCAGTCCCAAACCGAGCGAGTTAGAACTGTGTAATGTACTGCTGTTGAAGAACTAACAGAGAATGATAATTGGAGTATTTTGTGGAAATTTGTGTTTGGTAACTAAAGTGACTGGTCTGCTGTATGAGGAACCATAAAAAGAATAATGGATCCCGCAGGTAAACTTTGCTCAGTTTGGAAGGCCAATCACTTTCAGGAAAAAAATATCACCCATCAGCCCCCAAACATTGTAAATCATCAAAATCAAGTCAATAAATTTGTTGAACTCCCTGCCTCACTGTCAGCCACCACATACATCATCACTCACAATCACTCAAGATATCATCCCACATTGGTGCAATAGTTAGTAGTTACCTCTTCCAATGCATGAACAGTGCTTGATTGATCCAAAATATTATTTCCTCTTTGATGGTAGCAACACACTGGAATTTGGTATTGGCACTGGCAGTCTTTCATACAATGATAATCTGTGGCAGCCCTGCTAGATGACGTAAAAAAACGATAGGTAATGGCATGTGAGAGAGGTAGGCATTGTCTCCAATGTCTTGAAGGGAATGTGGGGGCTTCTTCACTGCACACAGGTCCAACAGTTTTTTTGCAAAGAAAGAAAGAAGTTCAATGTGAAATAATTAAAACGTTCTTTGGTGGCACTGGCATACTCAGTCCAGGAAGTAGAGTTCATCCTCAAACTCAGTTGGTTCACCGTGAAGTTGCCCAGCAAACACACTTGATTCTGACCAATCATCCTCTTCCTCCTCCTGTGGCATTTCAGAAATAGTGCAATCAGTTGGTATAAAATGCTGGTTCATTTTAATCATGGTTAATCTCTCTATGTTTTGAGGTGAGAGACTGCTCCTTCTCACTGTAACAACTGCAACAGTTGCACTGAACACACATTCAGCAGACACACTGGCTACAGGACAAGCCAGATACTTTATTGCCAGCCTGCTGAGCTCTGGTTATTGGTGGATCTTACCATACCAATACACCAATGGGTTTTGAGCAACATTCACTTCTTTTAGGTCCTCCAGATACTCCCGGAACCACCTCTGAAGTGTCATTGGTGCTACCACTTGCTCAAACTCTTTTGTCTTTGCCTCTGCACTGGATTTTTCTGCTGCTGTTGTTACCAGTGTTCTTGTTGCTGGTGTTGGCTGCTGTAAGACAAGACTACCCTCTCTGGAAGTTGAAATCAGTACCCCAGAACTGTGGAGTAGGACTCTAAGTTCCAGCTGTTCTCCCTACAGTTCTCCAGCTTGCTCAACAATCCACCTCCTGTATTTTGAAAAATCAACTTCAGAAAACGAAATGAAAGAAAAATGAATTTTTTTGCAGCATGTATCAAGCAGGGTGGTACAGACATCCTATTTGGATGAGATAATGTCATTTTACAGCCTTACATTACAAGTCAAGTGATTGGTTAGGTTCACAACCAAAGAACGTTTTTGTTCACACGTCCTGCTGCAGATGCAAAAACGGGATAGTTTGGCCCATCTTACTGCCCTCCCTTGCTATCTTCCCAGGTGAAAACCTCAAAAGGGAGAAACATCTTTGTCAGGCATTGGAATAGGCCCCATTTGTCTGCATTCATGGTCATAGCTTACCGAATTGCATCCCCTCCTCTTTGAACAACATAGTCCTGATCTGTCTGCAATGCTCAAACAGACATTGCATCATATAATAGGTTGAGCTTCCACGTGTTCATATCTCCTGTTTCAGGGCTTTAACTGGTACTCTGTTCCCACGCTAAGTAATCCACAGCTGTTTCCAAGATTTAAAAGGATGACTGAAATGAGTGCATATTCATATTCAGGTGGCTAGTATGTTGCTATGTATTCTTTCTTGAGAAAGTCTTGCACAACCAGGTTGATACAGTGCACCAAACACAGGACTCTGAAATAGCCACTGTCTGCCATGGTCTTGACCATGTTACTGCCATTGTCTGTGGCAACAAATCCAATTCAGAAACCTCTGGGTCGCTGCCATTCAGACACCTTGCTATTAAATTTGTCCAAGATGTTTGCAGTTGCATGTGATTTCTCCATGACAAACATGGCTACTGTTACTTGCCGCCGACCGCTCTTAAAAATGTCTTCAGTGGCAAGACCTGTTGATAGCTTTTGCTTCACTCATGCAAAAGAGATTCAGTTTGTAGTGATGCACATGTAATCAGTAGCCTGACAACTGGTCCACCTATCTGTCATCAGGTGGATAGTGTAAACAGCACTTTACTGCAAAGCTTGTGCAACCAATTGCAGCACATCGTGATGGAGCGCTGGAACAGCAACTCTGTAAAACAGGTCTTCCATTTCAGACAGATGGCTGCCAAAAACTCTAGGGATCCCACTTGTTAGAACTGATAGCCTTAGGAATCTGCGTACGTTACCACTGCCAACCAGTGCTAAAGGGCATATGCTCTCTCTCTTAAACATGGTAAATAGGTTAATTACCAATTGGCATATTTGATTTACTTATAAGTCCCTAGTAAAGTGCACAACAAGTGCCCTGGGCCTGTAAATTAAATGCTACTAGTGGGCCTGCAGCACTGATTGTGCCACCCTCATAAGAAGCCCCTTAACCATGTCTCAGGCCTGCCCTTGCAAAGCTAGTGTGGGCACTTTCACTGTCACTTCGACTTGGGATTTTAAAGTACTACTGTGAGGCCTGCTCCTTTCATAGACTAGCATTAGGACTGCCCTCATATACTTTTTGAGTGGTAGATTCTGATCTGAAAGGGGTAACCTGGTCATATTTAGTATGGCCGGAATGGTAATGGAAAATCCTGCTCATTGGCAAGATTGTATTTAATATTACTACTTTAGAAATGCCACTTATAGAAAGTGAGCATTTCTCTGCACTTAAAACCATCCGTGCCTTGCAGCCTGTCTCTAATCAATGTCTAGTCTGTGCTGGTTGACAGCTCCCTTGTGCATTGTACCCAGACAACCACAAACACCGGACACTCAGTCACATCTGCATTCATCTGCATGTTGACTGGGTCTTCCTGGGCTAGAAGGGTGGAGGGCCTAACACTTATATTTCAGAGACCAGTGGCCTACTCTCACACAAAGGGACTGATAATCCTTTACTGGGACCCTGGCAGACAGGACTGAGGTGAAAGGGGAACTTGTGCACTTCAAAACAGCCCTTTGAAGACTCCCCACTTCAAAGGCATTCTTGGATACATAAATTGGGTCACTGCCCCACCAACCCAGACCTACACCTACACCAAAGGACTCATCTGGACCAATTTGCTGAGAAGGACTGCTGCCCTGCTGTTGCCCTGCTGCTCTGCCAGCCTCTGACTTTGCTGGAAGGACTCGGCCTTCCCCAAAAGTGCTCTCCAAGGGCTTGAATTGAGCTTGCTTACTGTTTCTGAAGTCTCATGAGCAACAAAGACTTCACCTCTTCAAGAAATTCCTTGTACGTCAAGAATCAACACAACACCTGCAGCAATCTACTCGAAGCCTTCATTGTGGCCGAGAAGTCACCACACAGATGACCGGAACGATGCAGCCACAACTTCCTAACTTCAAATTTGACGCAGCACCAACCTTACAACAGCAAATTCAATGCATTGTCTACCGGGTCGATGCAGTGCCAGTTCCTTCTTTCAGAGGGTCAAGGATTTTCAACTCATCATCCCCGGGCATCAAAATATCCCCGCATCACAGTGAGGAACCAAGACTGCCCAACAAAAATGACGCAAACCCCTTGCAGCGTGGAAAAAATGACACATTGTCTGTGCCACTTCAGAAAATCCGACTCAACACCTTATTTTTCCACACATTTCCTCCTCTGGAGTATCCATGTGTCGTATTTTTTAATGCATACCAGGTACTGTGTGTAACAAAGAGACAACTGTTTATTTCTAAGGATTGAGGCACTTTTACACCTCTTAAGAGGGATATTTCAACTTGTGCTTTTTGGATCTTTGTTGTTTTGATCTTATTTAATTCAGATAAATATTATCTATTTTTCTAAACCTGTGTGGTGTATCTTTGGTGGTGTATTTGCTTTGTTACTGTATGATTTCCTGCACAAATACTTTACACATTGCATTCTAAGTTAAGCCTGACTGCTCAGTGTCAAGATACCAGAAGGTGACTTTAGCAACACAAAAGGATGATGGATGGGGTGCTGATCAATGCAAACACTCACCCCCAGTCACAGATCTGGGTTTAATCCATTGTTCATTTGCCCACCATGCCACCCCAGTTTGGATCCAGCCATATACGAATCAGTCTTGACCCTGTTCCTCATGGGAACAGTCCAGCCCGAACTGCCAAACCAGGTCCTCCCTGAACCAGAAACAAGCATTCTGGGACCGGTGTCAGGGTTTCACCCTTCATCAGCCAGGCTAGCTTGAATCAAGTGGCACAGTGAGCAAGGGACCCACGTCTGGGCATACCCTTTCCACTTAGGGCGCACAAGGCAATATCACAAAATAAAATTATGGACGGAGTGTTGAAACTTTTGTGGTCCTTACCTTGACAAGGGTGTACACCTCTGCCAACTAGAGACCCCATTTTTAACACCACTCCTTCCACAAGAGAAAAAGGGAGGAGGTGTAGCGCTAACATTGTTGCAGCTTCCCATGTACAAACATGCCATTGGGTGGTTGTGGTCGTAGTGCCTCTCCTGCCTAAACATTCCCGTAATTGTAGTCTGGATTTTCATCTTTTGTGAGGCCACTGACACAGGTGACTTATGAGATATAGGTTGTGGTCGTCACTGTATGCCATGGTGTCTCCTTCTGACTTGAGTCTTCTTGTGCCATTGTGAGGTCTCTGGTGCATTGCTGGGGACAGAGCTGCTTTGTGTGAGGAGGTCACCCTCTTCTTCCTCACCTTCCACTGTGATTTAACCAGTTGTAGCTGATGTTTCCCTGCTCTCCTAACCTTCACCACAGCAACCATGTTCAGCCATTTTTTAAGGTGCTGCTCCCACCAGATTGTGTGATGTTTTTTCATATTGGTCATCTGGCCTCCAGTACCATAATGTGAACCAGGCTTACCTTGATGAATACTTGTGTGGTAAATGTTCTCCTCCTGTTTGATAATCATAAAAAAGTCCCAAACTAGGGAAGAGTGCTTTCTTACTGGGCCAATGCTTAAGCCTGAATAAGAACTGGAGGTAGGTTGGTGTGTCAATTGTCTCTCTGAAGTGCATACTTCTTTTGAAGTATGGGTTGGTGCAGGCCTCTGCTGGGACCTTACAAATATGGGAGCTGGTGGCACTGCATGTGCCACATCCCTTGGAGCAGGTTCTATAGTAATGGCAGACTCCTCTGTGGCAGCTTTCACAACGACTGGCTCATCGTCATTATCCTCCTCATCATCATCCCCTTCCATGATTTTAAGGCTTTCTGGAAATGTTCTTTTCCCTTGCCTTTGCCAGCATCTCATGGACTTTGCTGTGGTCAACTCCATGTCCCTATCATTTTCATGGTGCTTGAGAAGAAGGTGGAGTAGTACCCTTACTTTTTCTTGCTGGAGATCTGGGAGTCATTGAGTCTAAAAGAGGAGGTTTAGCAGAGGTTGCTCTGCAGGAAGTTTGACCTCCCCTTTGGGAAGATCTACTATTGGTGGCTATGGATGCAGTCCACTTTGCTCTCTTTCATGAAATGATTGGGTACTACTTTTCAAAAGAAAGAAATCCAATTCAATGCCACTGCTCATCGGTGTCACTATGGTTGCAGAGGCTGCCTCACTGACAGATATGGTCTTGGGCTTAGGTTGGAGTGATGCTGTTGATGCAGGTGTGCTGCTCCCAGGTTCCTCCCCTGCGGCCTCTGTGGCATGCACATCTCTCCCTGGTGGTAAGCTGCTTCCTCTCATTAACCACTTTCTTGGGAGCAACTTTGTTTGAGGCTATCTTAACCTATCAGTCCGCAGTCGCACTAAGATGCTTAAGTGGAGAAGATTGGAGGTCTGAAATACCTGTGCAGTCTTTCTCTTTGGCCGGGCTGTGAGTGATGTGATGTCTCTTCACTTGTGCACCTAAAAGCAAACAAGCAAGAAAAACACACAGTTACTGAAACGTGGCATTGTAGCCGGTTGAAATAGTACAGACAAATGCAATCTTAGTGTGATTGTTTAATTATGTAATAAATACCAAATTAATCAAACATTGCAAATTTAAAACACACCACCACATCATAAAATTTCATTCCAAATCAGGCAGCACAACCATGGCTCTTTACTTTATCTACACCTGTGGTAGTCAGGGAGAGGTGCATAGGAAGATGGAATAATCCTTTTAAAAAAACTATAGTTGTAAGGTGATCCAGGGGAAATGCAATATTCATTGAAAAATTAACTATGCTGAATTGTCTGCAGAGTGCCACAGCTAGGTTGTCCAGGGGGAAATGGAATTATTATACTCCAAAAAAAAACCGAATGCTGTAGCGTGGTTGTGCGCCTTTGGTGGATGGATGGATGGAGGAATGGATGTTGATGGATGGATGGATCAAGGCAAAATGCAGAATTAAAGAAAATAAAAAAACATTGAAAAAACTGAAAAAAGTGCAAAAAATAAACATTTATAAAAAAATACATTAAAAAACACTCAAATTAAAAATTAAAATAAAAAACGAAAAACATTAAAATAAAAACTAATAAAACATTAAATTAAAAATAATAGAATAACGTTTAAAATAAAAAATGTAAATAGAAAATAAAAACAAAAAACAAAAAAATAAAATATGAACTTAAAATAAGCAAAGCATCAATAAATAACAAAGTTTGTATGCATATCTA
The DNA here is from genome assembly GCF_031143425.1 of Pleurodeles waltl. NCBI lineage: Eukaryota > Metazoa > Chordata > Amphibia > Caudata > Salamandridae > Pleurodeles > Pleurodeles waltl. The sequence goes on along the minus strand of NC_090437.1, from coordinate 1,050,654,447 downwards.
TGGCAAAGACACACTGGCTGGATGCAGCAAAGGGTCACCAGCCGCCTGGTCAAACAACAACTGCAAACAAGGAAGAATGGAGAACAAAGACAAATGGTGGACGATCACAAACACTCACACACACACACTGGATATAAGGAGGCATGGAGGTAACACTGAAGAAAACACTAACATGAATTCATCAATGCAAAACATGATTATTAAATAAGCTACAAAACATTTACAACATCAGTACACACATCCTCCTATGCCACCAAATATTACCACACAACAATATACACTTTTTTTTCCAAACAAAACATTTAAATAATGGCCGACATTTTTTATTTAATCCAAGGCAACCCCTGCCCTAAATGAAGTTGTAAATACATATACCACTGAAATATTTATTTCATGCACTGATGACTAATAGTACTGGGTCTACTGGCTAGATGGCCTTTTGGAAATCTAGGCAAACATAGTAAAATTATATTGCAAATGTTATAAAAATGTAGAAAAGGACACGTACTGAGCTGTGCAATAATTTTCCTTTAAAAAAGATGACAAATCAATGATATGCAAAATATATAACTAGGCTCATACTTAAACTCCAGGCCACCCACCACTATACATTTTTAAAATCAAATCAAAGCACAAAGAAATATTGGTGCATGCCCACACAAACAAATAAAACCCTGATTCAATAGTTTTGGAACATACTTGTGTGATTTCACAAATAAGAGGGCCAGATTTACAAGGCCCTTGCTCCCGTTAGCGCCACTTTTGCGGCAAAAATGTTGCTGTAAATGTGACGCTGACGGGCCACTATAATAGCGCCATATTTACAAGGTGGCTCAAACCTAGTTTATGCCACCTTGTAAATCCTTTGCACCACATCGTACATAATATTTGCATAATGTGTGCAAAGGGGGTATTCCCTCATTAGAGTGTTGCTATAAATGGCACAATGGAATCTATAAGATTCCATTGCACTATTTCTAGTGTCATTTTTATTGCCTGCTTAAAGCAGGCATTAAAATGAGGCTCCAATTGATTTCAATGGGCCTCCTAACACTATACTGGATTAGCGTAATTTTTTTAATGCAAATCCAGTATAGCGTTACAATAGCATCAAAAAAATGGTGCTTGCCCCTAACATGAGCCATGATACAGCCCTACCATGGAGGCGTTAGGGGATACAAGGGGGTCACAAAAAAAGTTGTGCATCACTAGTGATGTGCCACTTTCTTGCAAATGTTGATCAAAGTCCATAAATCCAAAGGTATATCCAGGAGACAAAGAGAGTGATCCTTCCACCTCAAAATCCAATTGAAAAGTGACCGGGAGATGGGCAAAACACTGAGAGTACCCTGCTGGACAGGAACAGGAAGTTGGAGTCCCTGGGACACTTCCTTCCTGTTTGAAAAAAAAGGCTTCTCAATTTAAAAAATAACTTGAAAGGTCCATTGGAGAAGGAAATCCACAAAAAATTTACTTTTGACTAAATTTAGATGTATCTCAAGTAAGAAATGTACTCCAGATGCATTCATGCTCGCGAGTGAGACTTTTGACTGCCGTCGTGGCCGGAAGCAGCACGAGCACATGCAAAGTCTTGCGCACTCTCGCCTGCAGCCCGGGAGTACTGTGGCGCTCGCGAGAGAGTGTCAAAACCCAAACTCACGCATGTGAACCAACTTCGCTCTGCACCGGATTGCAGAATTTGGGAACGCTACGCTACTCCGCATAGATCAAAGTGGCCAAATTTCTCAAACTCTGCCAGCGAGCAGAGTTTTATGCCCGTCCTAATCACTATTATCCTGAAGCGAATCTGACTGACTCAAGATGGTGTGGGTTCACTCCTATTGTTTTTGCTGGTATATTTCCAGTGGTCACACATACTGTCAAAACTCCTCAAGCAGAGAGACGCATTGATGAATTTGTTAACAATATATTTTGGGCTAATGGAATATGTAGCAATGGATTCGAGTATCTTGCTGACTAAACTCGAGATGAGCTAATACAATTTGGGTTTCTCATAGCTACTTTAGCAATGGAGGTAATTTCAACGATATCTAGTGAAAAGTCTACTCGTCAAACTGTAAATTAACCAGTCAGTGGGTATAAACAACGCATTATTTTCCTACTGCTCTTTTTGTCCTTCTGAAAAATATGTATAACTGTTTTTTTCTGTGCGGTACGGTAGCAAGCTCCTAAAACTAAATCGATGGATGTAATTATCTTATTGAATTACTTTGATTAGAGTTTTCAATCAAAGCAAACTTAATGCTTAAGGCACGGAGATCAGACTCACTTTGCTGAAACAACTAAAGCGCGAAGTAATTTACATATGGTTCTTTGTTAATGATGATTTTAATAATCTAAAATCCCTTTGTTTCCAAAAAAGAAGTTGAAATAAGAACAACCTTTGACTGTTATAAATTGTTAGCAATTCCCCTGAAATGTGTTTTCTTGCTAAGGGAAACTCACTACGGTAATTACAAAAGGACATTATTTTGCTTGGACGAAAATTAATTTTTTGTCCTGAACTCCTCACGTAATCATTGGCATTTCTACAACCCACACAGCAGGATTGCCTTGTAAATATCAGTGACGACAAAGATGACAGCAGTACATGCTGGAGAGTGAAAGGAAAAGAGTGATAATGCCATTAAAGAGCACATGACACCATCCTTGTATCGAGAGAAGCAGATTCAGAGTTTCTCTCTCTTTAACCAGATCAATGTGGAAGTACAGTTTTCACCTTTCTCTGACAGAGCTTCAGGGAGTTTTGGGTGGAAAGTTGTACTGAGACTGAAAAAGCTGTGGCCATGTTGAGGTGTCAGAGAAGACCAAGGTGGCCACATCCGCACTAAAGCAGCTACTTTCCTCAATGGTGGAAGGTGTTCTAAGAATAGTTTTACATAGAAATATCTGGTCACAGAATTTTGTGCTTTGGGTCCCCCAAATCAGATAGAAATGTTTAAGTGCAAATGTTTTCCCCATCTTCCAACACACAATCGGGCAGATACATTAGCGGAGACCAATGGTGCCTCTAGTTCTATGTGCTTCCTCATGAAATTCAAGGTGAATACAAAATGTAAGTTCCAACAACCTGCAAACAGTGCAGCACTAGTTCTGCCACCCACGCAAGTAGCCCTTCAAATTTAGCTATTTGTTATAAAGTCCAGTTTTGGATGCTCACCTCCCACTTTTTGCTGCTTGGTGCTGTCGGTTTTAATGTGAAAGTTTACTGAGGCCTGCTAATTAGACATCAGTGCCAGTGCACTTTCCCTTACATTTTGTGATGATTTGCTTAACCCATTTCGCAAGGACTTTACCACTATTTTACCACCCCTGTAAGGCCCTAGTAAATGCTACCAGTGGTACCCAGGACAGGGATGGTAAAGGGGTCATCAGGACTGCAACACTGATTGTGCCACCCTGCTTGACCCCGGTAAAAGCAAAGCCTGCAGAGCTGCCTTGTCAGCCTTCACTGCCCATAGCACAGGTCAGTCACCCCTAAGGCAGACCTCCTATAGCCAAGGAGGCAGGGTGGACTGTGTTGTGAATGTGGACCTCTATACACAAGCATATATAACCTTGTGATAGCAGTTAAAACTTAATGCTACCACAAGTGACAGGCTGTCCATAGGATAACATGGGCTGGCACCTGGGCAAACCACATATGACCAGCTCCATGATGGCTCGACAGATTTCCCCTGTGTTTGGTATCAAACATGTTTAGCCCTGTGCTTGATCTTGTGCTCATGATTAGCTAGCTTTTACCCTGGTGGCATCCTAAGAGGATGCCCACCAAGTTGCTAGCTTTTTCTCTCCTTGGTGGGCTTCCCCGAGCCATTTGCCCCCAAGACAAGAGTCTGTCCTCCTGCTGGCTGTGCTAGTACTTCCACAGGATGAGAGAAAGTACCTGGGTAGGATGGAGGTCACACCTTCTTCCTCCCAGGATGGCTACTCTTTACAGTAATCAAGGTGGTGAGCCTCAAAGGCTTTCACTGCCCTTGATATGTAATCTCTTGCCCCTCACTCGAGGACAAAACCTTCCCACCCTTTCGAGGCTGACAGGTGGGAAAAACAGTTATGCAGGAGGCACCCACTTCCAAGAGGGTAGCCGCAACTTTAAGGTGGGCTAGGAGGTCTGTACAGCCAAGAAAATGTTCTGCCACATTGCAGACTTTGCAATTAGAGGATCTGGGTAGAAAAGTGACATACTCCCACATGAAGCCATCACCTCTGTGGCGGACTAGACACAGGGAACAGTAGCCTATTGGCCACTGTCCCTCACAGCCTTAAAGCCCCCTAAACTAGGATTTAAAGGGCTCCCCTGGACTTGAGGGTCCTGAGGGAACCATATACTGGAACTGTGTAACTGACATGTGCCTGTGGCAAAAGCTCATTGCTCCCAGCAAGAAGGACTCCAGTGGACACCACACACTGACGCAGACTCCCCTGACAAGTGGAACCAGTCACCTGCAACCTGCAGAAGAATAGTTATGCTGCGTCACAAGAAGTGCAACCTGACAGGCCCCTCTTGAGTGAGCCTAAAGAAAGTCAGTGACCTGCACCCCGGGAGCTGAAGTGAATCTCACATCAAGTTTTGAGCTGCTACACCACTCCTGTTGACCTCCAGCCAACAAAGTATGTGCGGACTAATTTTGCAGCTGTCAAGGCTAGTCAGTCGCCAGCCCGGTAACCAACCCGTTCCCAGACATCATTGACTCCAGAGCAACTCCCAGCAGTAGTGACTGACATCAGCAACGGTCCCACTGCTGAGATCCCCCATCCTGAAGAAGGTGACTTTGACCAAGGGGCAAAGCATCTTTGGTGCGATCCTCCTGTGATTATCAGCTGCAAGCCTACCTCTGCTCCTGGAGTTGCTAGATGTGGTAGCGAAGCTCCAGGTGTGGGATCCAGGTCCTGGGTCCCGAATGGTCTCTACTGCCCAAGAGAAGAATGTACACCTACCTCCAAGTGTGTTATGATCACGTGCTGCAATTTTGACTGTGGATCCCAACAGCAACAAGGGCAGCCAGAGCACCTCTCTACTCAGACTCCCTGGGCATATTAACAAGATACTGTCTGTTTAGACTTGGTCTAGGGACCAGCAAGACATTAACTCCCAGTGAGTGGAGAATATCCTGAGCCTCAATGAGCCTGTTCTTTCCATCCTCAAGATCAATGCTCCTAGGGCCTTGTGCAATATTAGAGGCATTAGCTTCAGAGCTACTGCTAAAAGAGAAGACCTTGCAGAGGACCTCACCTCATATGAAGAAAACAAGCATAGGGAAAGGGCTTCCCACTCAGAGTTGGAGGGAGAAGACCTGTCTCCAGTGAAGGGAAAGGAGGTGAGGACCAAGATTTTCTACCCTTCTCAGACCCTTTTTATCAGTTGGAAGTGACTCTAGTAGCCCCTCTCAGTAGAAGGACTCTTGAGACCAGGCTTCAGCAGCTCACCCTTGAGGAGAAGAGGCTAGCCCTGGAGAAGAGAAGGGTTAGACTGGTACTAGTTCCCAAGGACAGTGGCAAACTAAATAGGGAAAGCATGGGATATTTTGACTCTAAAGTCCCTAAAGGGATTGTTATCATGTACAGAGCAAAAGATGACATTGATAATGGTTTGCAGCCTTTGAGAAGTGCTGCAGGATGAGGAAGATAAGTTGCCAGCACTGGAGCTCTCGACTTTGGGAGTTATTCCCAGTTAAGTCAGAGATAGACTTCTGACCCTTCCTGAGGAGGAGCCTGAGTCCTATACCCACATGAAAGAGACCCTCATAGAAGGGTTTGGACTTACGAAAGAGGACTAAATAGTCAGGTTTAGGGATACCCGAAAAGGTCAAGACCAAACATGGGTAGACTTTGCTGACTCCTCAATCAAGGCACTAGAAGGCTGTATAAAGGGCAATAATGTAGATACCTATTGTTAGACCTGACAGCCTTAGGGTGGTCACCCCCAACTGTTTCCCTGCCTCCCTCCAATTTTTGACACTGTTTTTGCTGGTTTTAGGACTCTGCACACTTTACTACTGCTAACCAGTGCTAAAATGCACATGCTCTCTCCCTTAAAACATGGTGACAGTGGATCGTACCCAATTGGCATATTTAATTCACTTGTAAGTCCCCAGTAAAGTGCACTGCATGTGCCCAGGGCCTATAAATTAAAAGCTACTATTGGGCCAGCAGCACTGATTGTGTCACCCACATAAATAGCCCCTTAACCGTGTTTCAGGCCTGCTGTTGCAAGGCCTGTGTGTGCAGTTTCACTGCCACTTTGACTTGCCATTTAAAAGTACTTGCCAAGGCCAAAACTCCACTTTTTCTATATATAAGATACCCCTAAGGTAGGCCCTAGGTAACCCACAGGGCAGGGTGCTATGCAGGTAAAGGCAGGATATATATCTGTGTGTTTTATATGTCCTGGTAGTGGAAAACTCCTAAATTCATTTTTTACTGCAATGAGGCCTGCTTCTTTCGTAGGCTAACATTAGGGCTACCCCCATGTACTGTTGGAGTGGTAGGTTCTGATCACATCATCTGGACAGGGCCACAATCACAGAGCTATGTGCACAATTGGAACCTGATCTGCTACCTGCTATCCGTTTCAAAACAGTAATACCCCCTCTTGTGCAGGTACTCTCACTGCTCCATTTCCTGGCAACAGGCTCTTTCTAGGTGACAGCAGGCTTGGCTACAGGAATGTCACTGCCAATGTTCTCTACTGTGCTTCAAGGGTTTTGTCTGCCATTCTCAAACTCATGTGCAGCTACATCGCATTCTCCCAGGTAGATGATACACCCACTGTGAAGGCTGGATTCTATGCAATGGAACATATAGCACATGTAATTAGGGCCAGTGATGAGACCCATATTGCCTTAGTCTCCCCAGGGCCAATGAACAAGTGTACATGAATAGGAAGAGATTCCACTCACTCAATGTACAGATGGTGGGCCTTGCTGACCAGTACATCTCCCATGTCACTGCCAAGTATCCTAGGTCACTGCATGATGCCTTTGTTCTGAGGAATAGCAGTGTCCCACAGCTGATGGCACAACCATAGAGGCACAGAGTGTGGCTTATAGGTGAGCTGAGTCCCCACCCAATGCATGTCAGTGTATGTCTTCAAGAGTCATATCCCATACCATTGTGCAGGACTAATATGTGTCCCTCACTTCTTGCTGGTGATTCTGGCAACCCAAACCTGTCCCGGCTCCTGACCCCTGTTAGGAATCCGAGAACAAGGGCTGAGAATATGTACAATGATGCTCATGGGTGTACCATGAGGATTGTTGAAAGGACCTATGGGCTCCTGAAGGCTAGGTTCAGGTGCCTCCATCTGACAGGTGGATCCCTATGCTACTCCCCTATGAAGGTCTGCAGGATGGTTGTTGTGTGCTGCATGTTGCACAATTTAGTCCTCAGATGGCAAGTGCCCTATGAGCAAGAGGAGGGGGTGACAATGGAGCTGTGGCAGCATTGAACACTGAGGATAGAGAGGAGGAGGAAAAGGAGGAGGATGTTGACAACCTATGACAACATATGACACATTTGATCCTGCAGTACTTTCAATGATACTCAGGTAAGACTGTTGAACTGAACATTCTCGCTTTTAGTGTTGTGCTGTGTGGCTGTAGCATAATGCTAATCATTACCTTTGCATCCCACCTGACTGTCACCTATGCTGTCCCTTATTTCAGATGTTGCTGTGGTTACAACAGTGTAATGCTGTGATGTGTACAAATTGCTAAGACACATTTGTAGCATGGATCAACATATTACTGGACATTTACACAGGATCATGCAGTTTGTAACAATTCTATAATTGTACATTACCTTCAGATAAAGCACCATTACTCAAGTTGTGTCCAAGGGTATTCAACATTTGTATACAATGCAAAGTGCAATAGAGTGGGGTGATTGTTGGGTATAGTCCTGTGTAGTGGGCCAGTCTGTTTGTGGCACAGGTCCAGTGTCCAAGGGGCCAAAGGAAGGGGAGCAATGTCAGGTCAAGGTGGACAAGGTGACACAGTGGAACAAAAGGGGAACATTCAGGAGGGGCTCATTTCCTGGTGATGGGCTTGGTCTTGGCAACTGTCTCTGGTGTCTGTCTGGGTAGCAGGGACCGTTTGCGGGGTGGATCACCTTCAGCAGGGGGAAGGGTGCTGGTGGCCTGTGGGTCCTGTGGCAGGGCCTCCTGTCCACTAGCTGCAGCAGATGTGGAGGGCTGGTCAGTACACTGGCTAGTGGAAGGGGCCCACTGGTTTTCTGTATAGTCCCTAATGATGTTGGCCATGTCACCAAGCACCCCTGCAATGGACACCATGGTGGTGTTCAGGGCCTGCAATTCTTGCTTGATCTCCTGGTGGTGTTCCCCCTGCAGCCGCTGGTTCTCCTCCATGATGTTTATCATCAGACCCATCTTGTCCTGGGATTGTTGGTAAGCCCCCAGGACAGTAGTGAGTGCCTCCTGGGCAGTCAGTTCCCCGGGCCTGACATCCCCCTGTTGCACAGCTGTCCTCTGACCATCCCTGACCCCCTGTGCCTGTGTCCGCTGAATGGTGTGCCCACTGCCACGGATCCCACGACCCTCATTATCTTGCCTGTGAGGTCCCTGTATAGGTGAGTGCAGTTCTGATTGATGTACCCTGGGGACAGAGGTCTGGAGAAGTTGGGTGGCTGCTGTGGTGTTGGATTCTGAGGGGGGGGGCTATGTAGTGGACTGCATGTAGGCTGAGGCTGCCGACTGACCAGTGGTCCCTGATGGACCAGGGAGTTCATTCGGATCCAGAACCCCAGAGTTCTTGTCATCACTAGGGGCATCCTCTGGTGGGGGACTGGGTAGCTGTGACACCTCCTTGCTTCTGAGATTGGCTGGGGCACCTGTGGGGATGTAAGTGGTGTATTATGCTACATGTCTGTGGCATATTCTGCATCACTAGCTTCTCTACTGTATATTATTGCTGTTGCCCTGCCATCTTTGTTTGTGTATGGCGATGGATTGTGGGATTGTTAGTTCTCCATGCTGTGCATGCATTGGTGGTGGGTGTACATGCAGGGCTGGAAGGGATGTGCATGCAGTGGACATTGCATGCAGGGCTTGGCATTTAGGTTTGTTTATTGAGGTGGTGTGCTATGTTGGATGAGGTGGAGTGATGAGAGTCAGGGTGAGGGTTTGAGATGGCATGCAAGCATGGGGGGCTGATAGGTAGTAAATGTTAACTCACCAGTGTCCAGTCCCCTGGCTACTCCAGTGAGTCCCTCAGGATGCAGTATTGCCAAGACTTGCTCCTCCCATGTTGTCAGCTATGAGGTGGAGGTGGGGGTCCACCACCAGTCCTATGGATGGTGAGCTGGTGCCTTGCTGCAATGGATCACACCTTACCCCGTAGGTCATTCTACCGTTTCTTGATGTTGTCCCTTGTGCGTGAATGTAGTCCCACAGCGTTCACCCTGTCCACGATCTTCCACCATAGCTCCGTCTTCCTGGCAATGGATATCTGCTGGACCTATGGCCCAAACAGCTGTGGCTCTACACTGACTATTTCCTCCACCATGACCCGCAAATCCTCATGGGTGAAACAGGTGCCTTTGTGGGAACATGGGTGTTGTGTGGTGTGTGTAGGTTGTGCAGAGGGTGATGTATGATGTGGTGGGGTGTGTGGGGTGTGGTGGATGTGGGATGCATAGGTAGTTGTGATATGTGTGTGCAGTTCTCTTTTGTGTTAGCATCGCTAAGTGTATGTGTCTTGTCATGTTAGCAAAGGATTGTAGGTGTGTTTTTTATAGTGCTGTTGGTGGGTGTGTAGGGTGTGTGTATTTGTGTCAGGTGTGGGTTTTTTGTTCTGGTCAATGTTGTCTTGTTCTGTATTTGGGTGGCCTTATCCACTGCAGCGGTGTTCACTGCCAATGGTTTATCTCCATTGAATGTCCGCTGTGGTGATTCTTGGCTCATTATTTGGAGGGCGTAGTATTGGTGGTGCAACGGTATGGGTGGTGATTCCGACATTTTATGACATTCAGTGGGTCTGGCGGATTTGTGGTTGTGACATTTTTCTGTCGGTTTTAAGTGTATGTGTCATAATCTGGTGAATGGATTTTCACCTCCATAGTAGTATGTTGCAGCAGTCACCGTGGCGGTATTTGGAATCTACTGCTAATGTCATAATCAGGGCCATTGAGTCCATTGTAAGTGTAAATCTACATATGTCACACATGATGCATGGACATGCCACATGAAACAGTGGAACATGGTACACAGGACATACATAGGGACATACCCAATAGCCATGAGGGTACAGACCATGCCACTAATGATACATAACTCACATATCATGTATCTTACAACATGTAAATTAAATCGGAATTAAAATACATGGTTGCTCAAAACCAGCACTAAAAACTATGGCGAAGATATGTTTCTTACCTCGTGACATATCTTTATTAGAACTTTTCCAAACCATCTAAGGACCTTAAAATGGCAGACATTAGAAAATGACCTATGTCCACTGGTGGAAATCATCATGGTGGTAGGCAGATACTACTGCAGTGGAGATTGCCATTGGAACACATTGCTGCCTTTGGTGGTATTGGGCCAGTGGCAATGTCCACCGGTGGTGATGGTGTTTTGCGTTGAGGACTTGACCACCATTTAATACTTCATCTCTTACTTGACTGCTGATACTGTTGCCAGTAAGACCTCCACGACTTGAGCTGCTGTGTACTGCCTCTGGGAGCAATCATGCCATGCCCTACACCTAATAGGTCTCCTGCCTTCTCACCCGAGGAGCTTGAGAAGCTGGTGGAGGAGGTCCCAGCCCTATATGGACAGCTCTATGGTGTACTAGAGAAGCAGGTAAGTGCATCATGTACGCAAACATTTCCTTAGCCTAACTAAACTTTGTGAGACTAAGCAAAGGCTAATGGGCAACGTTTCTGATTGTGTGCTTAAAATCTGCAGGGTGTCAAAGTTGTGATAGAATGGGACGATTTCCTGGTCATGTACTTACCTTTGTTGACAGATTGTGAGTCCTGAGACATTGTGGAGAGTGTTTGATGTATGTTCCTTGGCCCACCTTGTGACTGTTGCACAAGGTTAGTGGAATTGGTATACCAGACTCCTCCATAAATAGCATATTTACAAATGTGTTTTCTGTCTGGTCATATGTTTGACATGGCAGCTGGTGCCGGAGATGCATGTTGTCTGCCTGTTTCCACCTCACATCTGGCCTGACTGCATATGCTCACCTATCAGTGGAGGGGATGTTAAAGTCAATCTTTCTTTCTTTGGCTTGTTGTACTAACTTGTTACAACCCTGCCTTTTGCAGCATGGTACATGTGGACATTACATACTTTTTTATCCATGTCATCCATGCAGGTCAACACTCATCAGAAGAAGGGGATTCGGTGTGCCATCGCCAAGAAAGTGCGTACCCTGGGGGTCCACAGCCGTCAAAGAGCTTGCTGTCGGAAGAGGTGGGAGTACCTGAGACGCTGAGCCCACAAGACCCCAGCAGCCCAGCAGGGATATACTCCCAACAAAGACAGGGTGCCTGTCAGACCATGACCCACCTAATCGCCCACATTTTGGTCATGGCCTACCCTGAGTTGGATGGGTTTTTGGAGGCTTCACAACAGCCACAAAGGGGTAAGTATAGACCTAACTCACAGTATAAGTATAGACCTAACTCATGTTTGTACCTTTACCAGGTGATTGAGTGAAGTAACAGAATGTTGGCTCTGATAATGTGGTAAGAGCAAAGAGTGACAGATTTTATGTGTACACATTGATGTACTGTAGCCATCTATAGCACACAAGTGTGTTCATGCAAATGTATTTAGAGGCATGTTACTCCACTATGTTGTTCCCTCAGTACAATAGCATATAATGGTGCACGTATGACTGTGTCACATGAGTACCACTATACTGCATTTTCTACTTTGGTGATTGTAGATACTAACCAACAGGTAAATCCTCCCAATGTAATGATGGTAAGGTGCGTAGGTCCTTTGTCTCTGTCCTCTGTAATGTCTCAAGAGTCCTGTTTATGTGCAACATGGAGCCTGACATATTCTATTCATCACTAGTTTTCTAATGCGTTCTGATAACTGACAGCAGCATGTGAGGTTGAGAAGTCCATCTGACATGTCAACATCTTCACACCTGTTTCAAATGAATCCCCCTTTGTAAGTGAGGGATGTACATAGACATTTGTTACGCCTCATCACAATTGGGAACATGCATGTTGGATACCATTCTATGGTCATACATACATTGATATCAGAAGCTAGGAATGTTACAACCTTGCTAATGGTCTGTTAGTGGAAAGCGGCCACACAGCATTGCCCTTGGGCATACTTTTGTAGGCATAACACACAGACAATGGTAGCCTATTCACAGTTACATTCTTGACAGGTATGTATCAACATAATTTATCATTTCAGGGAAGATTCAACATTGCAAATAGTAATGTATACTTGATGTGGCTATGAAGGATGTAGCAAATGAGATATGGCTGTTTGGGAGCCTTATGTTGAAATTGATACCTTACCTCTGTGGTGCAGGTGTGGTAGTTCACATATGTATGTGAGTAGTAATGTAAGTGTATCTGGGCTTGTGACTTGCATCATGATAGGTGTACCTGTCATGTTAGCAACACGTGCTTTGGCCCAGATAATACTCCACAGACAGATGTGAGGCTTGGCATGTCTTATGTGTGTGTAGTGATTTACTCACTCATCAGTGGCCCAATGATGGACTAATAGCATTATTTGGTAGGTCTGATTATCATCTTGCTGCATAGTTTAGTTGTCCATATTTCTGGTACACTCTTTATGACATCTTGTGATTTTGTGTGGGACAAAGGTCAGATCTAACTTGGCCCTTACTTGACTGATGATGTTTGTTGTCTGAAGACTGATGACCTAGATGACTTGGTCCAAATTGTATTGAAAATATTTGCTAGATTATTATTGGTGCATATGTGTCTGACATGTGTTCTGACTCCTTTACCTTAACTTGCAATATATGGCAATTTGAGTTCTTACAGGTTTTCACATGTCAATTGTGTATGGTTAAAAAGTATGTGAAATGAAGAAGGTTTGGCTTATCTACACTAGGCTTGATTGCCTTTTCTTTACAACAGGTGTCATAGCCTTGTATATGACATCAGGTTAAAACTATATGTATGTGTTGAATATGTGTTTTTGATCAGTATAAAGCAATTTCACATTCGTAAACTATTGCTTCATTGGTCTTGACCATGTTGTTGTGGATAGGGCACCTGTATCATGTGGCAAATTCACCTTGTGTTGCTATGGTCAGTGTGATTTGGTCTACTTCATTCTTGGTAATGTAGGTGTCAGTTAGGTAGCTTAGCTGGTATTTAACAATGTTCATATTGAGTAACATACAGCATATTTTGTTGTGACATGATGTTGGAACTTTACTGGCACTACCTGTGGTGAATAGGATGTAGTTTGATTTATGAGAACTGTGTGATGGAAGTGTTATCTTGTGAATGTGATGACCATACCTGACTTTCTGTTTTTCAGCATCAGCACCAGGACAACAGGACCTCCAATCACAAGAACACCAACAGTGAGAGATCCAATGGCCTGGAGGGTGAGGGGAGTGCCATGGAGGAGACACATCCAGTATATCTTAGTTGGAATCCTCCTCTTGTGGCCACTCCATAGTGGTGGTAGGCCCAAGGGGGGGACACCCCAGTACCATCTCTGTCTGCCGCTCCCATTCTATCAGCGGCGTCCCTGTAGCTCCCCACCCAGTTGGCTGTGCCTGCCATCCAAGAGGGTGAGGGTCTCCTTCACTTCAGACACCTCTGTCCCAGCCCTTTTTAGCCCTGCTGCCCTCTGAGAGGAAGCTATTGAGGTCAATCTCTGTGGGTCAGTCGACCATTGTGAATGCCATCCAGGGACTGGCAACTCAAATCCAACAGAGCAATGCATTCCTGGAGGGCATTCATGGTGCACTTACTGGCCTACAGAGATCATTTCAGACTCTGTTATTCACACTGATGGCAGCCAGTCACCCTTTGTCTACCACCCCCCCTCCACCTTCCACTTCCCAGTCCAACTCACTCCTTCCCTGAACCGGCCAAAGAATACAAACAGACAGGCATGCATTCATCTCAACATCCAAATGTAGCACAGACAAACATAAGCAACACAAGACACACCACCGGCATGCACACATACAACATTCACCTGCAGACACAGCAACAGTCACGACCTGCCCTCACACCCCTACCATCCCCAGCATCACAGACACAACACCTGGCACACCTGCAGACACCACACCAACATTCAGTCATCCAGCCAGCAGACCTATCTTACCAACAGACAGCACCCCAGCAGACCCTCAGACATCCACCACAGTCATCACACCTGTAGACACAACAACCCTCCCCTCAGCCCAAGACACATAAATGTCCACACTCACCCATCTTACAGACACCGACCACCCACAAGCACACCTCCCACAAACATGCACCAAACACATCCACACCGACACATCATATATCCACTCTCTCACCCTCCACACTGAAACCCCCTTCAGATGACCATCCCAGTGTGTCCTTTCAGCGTTTGACCTGTTCCATACTCCTTCTCCCCCTTGTGATACCCCTAAAAGGTATGTATCCTTCCCCAAGTCCATCCCTTCCACCACCAAAGTCTCCCCTGCTCACCCTGCCAGCATCCATTCCCCTCCCGCACCAAAAATAAGTCCAACCTTCCTTAAATTCTCTGGCCCCCTCCCAAGCCAAATCATAAACCCACCCTACCAAGCCAAATCATAAACCCACCCTCCCAAGCCTAAGCCCAAACCTCCCCCACCACTCCAAAGGACACCTGAGGTGTCTGCTTGCCCCCTTGCTGCCCCTACCCGTCGAGGTTACATGGGCATCAGGAGTCAAGTAGGGGCACCATTTAGTGCCTTGGGTGCTATTTCTCAGCAGCTGAGGACTGGCCTACAGCCTTGGACATTAGTTTCTAAATCATTATTTTACATAAAGGTTTAACCAACCAGTTGTTGGTGTTCATGTTACATCTTTGTCCTGTGTTTCCTTTCCTAGGTTATAGATGTTCCTGGCTGACATTGGTAGTGTGGTGGTATTTGTGTGTGTGTGCTGCCTGATGCTTCCGGTATTGTCTGGGCAGTCTGTGTAGTTTTGAGCAGCTGCTTTTATCCCCCAGGGATAAGGTGTGTTTTGTGTGATGAGTATGTGTATGTCGCTGAATTGTTGTTGTCATGGTGGTGTGTTGAGTTAGTGTTGATATGAGTTTGTTATAGTGCTATGTGGCTTTGTGTGTTTTGCCTGTTTGAGACTGTGTGTATTGTGCATGGCATAATTGTTCCGGTAAACTGCGTGTGCCTGTGATGTGTATTTCGATTACTAGGCTGTATGATGGTGGAAATGTGTGTGTTTCATCACAGATGGTTGTATATTGTGTTGTATGTGTGTGGAGTTAATGGCCAGTGTTGGTTTGTAAGTAGTTGACATGTGTTCATATTTGTGTGCTTGTGGTGGTGTTGTTGTTACTAGTTCATTTGTTGTATGTGAATTGGTGAGGCTGGCCCTGTGCTGTGTTGCCATGCAGTAGTGTATGCTATTGATGTGTGGTGTGTGTGCTGGCTACACTGTGCGTGCTGTGTCTGTGTAGGTCTATTTGTTGCTATATGTGAGTGTGTGTGTCACTGTACTGTTACATGTGAGTATAGCCCTCGTACTCGCTCCCTATTGTATGTTATGTAAGGTCAAATTTATACTATTTACAAATGTAACAGGTGAGTGTGTGTACTTACGGTTGTTACCCTTGTTGGTGATGATTCTGTTGTCTTTCAGTGAGCAGGAGCACCGGGATTACGTCTAGTTGTGGTTCTATGGCGGCTCCAGGCGAGTATTTCTTATTAGAGGTGAGTGTCTCCTTTTATTCTGTTCATTTCCGCCTGGTGTTCCATGGTGGTCCGACAGCGGGGGTGATGTTGATGATGTGCTGCTTTGTAATGAGTCCAGTGAAACATTGTCTCCAATGGACTGATGGTGACTCTAATCAACAGCAGCGGTGTGACCGCATTGGCGGTGCCAGTGGTGCTTTGGCAGAATTCTAAATGCATCACCGCCAGTGTCATAATTTGGCGAGCTTATTGGTGGTCTGACTGCCACTGTCAAACTCGTAAGGAGGCTCTTTGTGTGGATTACAGAGGGTTGAATGCAGTCACTAAGAAAGATGCACACCCCATCCCAAGAGCAGATGAGCATTTGATAAGCTCAGGGCAGCCAAGTTTCTCAGTACCTTTGATTTGACATCAGGGTACTGGCTGACACGTGGAGCCAAGGAGAGATCTGCATTCTCAACCCCAGAGGGCCAGTTTCAGTTTAAGGTGTGATGCCCTTTGGATTAAAGAATGCATGTGACACTTTTCCAAGGTTGATCAATAGAGTTCCGTCAGGTTTGGAAGACTTTAGTGCAGCATATCTGGGTGATATTGCTGTCTTTAGCTACACCTGAGAGAATCACCTCTCCACCTGATAGAAGTCTTGCATGCCATGCAACCGGCAAGCCTCACTATCAATGCCAGTAAGTGCCAGATAGGGCAGAGTTTGGTAGACTACTTGTGTCAACTGGTAGGTAGAGGTCATGTTAGAGCTCTCCAACCCAAAATACAGACCCTTCTGGATTGGGAGCCTCCCAAGACACCGACCCAAGTCAGGGCCTTTCTTGGCCTGATGGGTACTATATGAGATTTGTGAAATGATATGGTACGATTGTGGCCCCTCTCACTGAGTTAACCTCAACCAAACAGCGAAAGAAGGTCATTTGAACTACAGCTTGAAAAAATGCCTTTGACACCGTGAAAGCAGCCATGTGCTCAGCACCTGTCTTTAAAGCACCAGCCTATAGGAAAAAGTTCATTGTCCAGACAGATGCTTCTGAACATGAGATTGGTGCATTGTTGTCACAAAACAGTTGAGGGTCAGGATCAGCCAGTAGCTTATATTAGCAGGCAACTTCTCCCCAGAAAACAGCTTTGGAGTGCCATTGAGAGAAAAGCCTTTGCTATGGTTTGGTTGCTGAAGAAGCTGAGACCCCACCTGTTTGGGACTCACTTCAAATTTCAAACTAACCACAGGCCTCTCAAGTGGTTAATGCAGATGAGAGGAGAGAACCCCAAATTGTTAAGGTGGTCCATTTTCCTACAGGGGATGGACTTTGTGGTGAAAAACAGACCAGGGACTTACCAGGTCAATACAGATAACCATTCAAGGTTCTTCCACTTAGATGATGAGGACCACCAGAAGGGGGGTTAGTGCTCATCCCCTTTCTCCCGGGGTGGGGTTATGTTGTAGGGTCCCCTTTTTGGATTATCACCCCCCACATTTTGCTGCTTGATACTGTTGTTTTTGATCTGAAAGTTTACTGAAGTCTGTTAATCAGACCTTAGTGCCATTGCTCTTTCCTTCTAAATTGTATGATGATTTGGTAAACCCAAGTGGCAAGGATTTTACCATCCTTGTAAGGCCCTAGTAAATGGTACCAGTGGTACCCAGGACAGGGATGGTAAAGGGATCGCCAGGGCTGCAGCACTGATTGTGCCACCCTGCTTCACCCAAGTAAAAACAAAGCCTGTAGAGCTCCCATGTCAGCCTGCATGAGCAGCTTGTCTGCTCAAGTTTGACACTGCCCACATCAAGTTCAGGGGGAGTCCATTTACTGTCCAGAGCACAGGTTAGTCACCCCTAGGGCAGACCTCCTATAACCGAGGAGGCATGGTGCACTGTGTTGTGAGCATATATCACCTTGTGGTAGCATTTAAAACGTAATGCTACTGCAATTGACCAGTAGTCCATAGGATAACATGGGAAGGTGCCCGAGCAAACCCCAGATGTCCAGCTCCATGATGCCCCACCTGATTTCCTCTGTGTTTGGTATCAAACACCAGGCTTTCTAACCCTGAGCATTATTCTTGTGCCCAGAATTAGCTCACATGTACACTGGTGGCCTCAGAGGATGCCCACCAAGTTGCCAGTTTTTTCTTGCCTTGGAGGGAACCCCCAAGTCATTTGCCCCCCAAGGCAAGGGTCTGCCCTCCTGCTGGTTGTGCTAGCACTTCCTCAGGATGGAGACAAAGGACCTAGCCAGGATTGAGGTCACACCCCAGGATGGCTAATGTTTACAATAATCAAGGTGGTGAGTCTCAAAGGCTTTAACCGCCCTTGATATGTAATATCTTGTCCCCTACTCAAGGACAAAGCCCTTCACGCCTTGTCCGCACTAACAGGCAGGCAAATTAGCTATGCAGGAGGCATACACCTCCAAGAGGCTAGCCACACTTTAGGGTGGGATAGGAGGTCTGTACAGCTGAGGAAAGGTTCTGCCATGCTGACAAACCATTGAATTAGAGAGTTCTGGGCGGAAAAGTCATGTGCTCCCAAAGCAAGCTCTCACCTCAGGTACAGACTAGTGACTAGGACCAGTAGCCCATTGGCCACTGTCACTCACACCCTTCTGCCCCCTAAACTAGGAGTTAAGGGGCTCACTATCACCAGAACCTCAGGTCTGACCTCGAATCTGAGAAGTGGCACAGAGAAGATGCGGTCACAGACAAAAGGACTTTGGACCCCACTGCAGCGCAAAGAGAGGACACTTATTTGTCCTGAGGAGACCATATACTTGGACTTTGTGATTGACATGTGCCCATGGCAAAAGCTCATTGCTCCCAAGAAGTACTCCGGTGGATGCCAGAAAATGAAGCAGACTCCCTGACTGGTGGAAACAGTAATCTGCAAACTCCAGAAGAATCATAGTACTGTGCCACAAGAAGTGCAACCCATCAGGACCCTCTTTAGTGAACTCAAAGAAAGTCAGTGACCTGAACTCCAGGAGCCGTAGTGAGGCTCACACCAAGTTTTGAGCCACAACACCACTCCTGTTGACCTCCAGCCAACAAAGTATCCGTGGACTAATTTTACTGCTGCTTGTTGGTCACCAGCCTAGTAATCAACCCCTTCCAGGATATCACCAACTCCAAAGCAACTCCCAGCAATAGTGACTGACATCAGCAATGACCTCACTGCTGGGATCCTGCATCCTGAAGAAGGTGATTTCGACCAAGTGGCAAAGCATCTTTGGTGCGACCCTCCCATGATTGACAGATGCAAGACTGCATCTGCACCCAGAGCCGAAGGACTTGGTAGGAAAGTTCCAGTTGGGAAATCCAGGTCCTGGGACCTGAAAGGTCTCTACTCTCCAAGGGTAGAGTATAGATCCACCTCCAAGTGTGTTTTTGTCAAGTGCTGATATTTTGACAATACCCACTGATGACGTCAGCACCAAGGACAGCCAGAGCACCTTTGCACCCGGACTCTCTGGGCAAGGTAATGAGATGCTGTCGGTTGAGACTTAGTCAAGGGACCCACACTGTGGGTTCCACTGAACTCACCCCACAAGAAATCGAGTCCATGCTGTGCTTTTCCCCCGTTGACTATTGACTTCAAAAGCATCTGTTTCACAACTAAAAGTTCATCTATTTTTAAATGCTTAAAAAAACACAACTCCAGTTGTATGCAAGATACAAAGTTTATTTTGGTGTCTAAATTAATATAACAATCTGCTTTATTTTTCTAAGTTAGATTTCTTTTGAGTCATGTCAGTTAATTATCACCTATGTGGGTGTTGTGAAATGCTTTACACATGTTCCTCTAAGTAGCCTGACTGCTCTTTGCCACTCTACCAGAATTGACATAAGGTTTACTGGTGTGAAACTGAGGTACACTCTGG
Organism: Pleurodeles waltl; assembly: GCF_031143425.1. NCBI lineage: Eukaryota > Metazoa > Chordata > Amphibia > Caudata > Salamandridae > Pleurodeles > Pleurodeles waltl. The sequence continues at coordinate 1,050,634,655 of NC_090437.1, read as the reverse complement.
GTAATGTGTTAGTAATACAGGATAGGATCCCCCAATCATACCACATAATACTGCCACCTTACTACAACATTGCAGACTGTGTGTGCAGTTTTTAAACTCCCATGTCTATTCTGGCAAATAAAACCCTCTGCCAAACCCAAACCTTCCTTTTAATACATATAAGTTACCCCTAGGGTAATCCCTGAAAAGCGCAGTGTAATTAAAAGGTTGAACATGTACCTTTAAGTTTTACATTTTCTGATAATGAAAAACTCTTACATTTATTCTTTTCAATGATGCATGGCCTACATCTCCCATAGGATATATTGGTGTTAACTTATTAAATTTACAAACAGTAATTTCCAGTTGAGAGTAGGTAGACAGGTCACGTTTGGTGTTCAAGAAAATGTAATTTATAGCCCTCTTTTATGGTAAAGTCAAAATTTTGATGATGATTGTGAAAATGTCACTTTTAGAGAGTTGCCATTTTCTTGTCCTAACTGTTTGGTACCTGCAGCCTGTCTCTGGGTCACATGACCAGGTGTAGCTGGCAGTGTGGCTTTGTGTATTCCTCCTAGAAAGCTAAACACACGACTGGGTAGGTGTGCCTGGATTGGCCATCATTGATAGGCTGGAAGGACATTAGTACTTGAATAGGCTCTGTCCTGCCTCCAGAGTGTGGGGGGAGCTGCTAGAGGAGCACAGCCACCCCCAAAAAGGAATTGAAACGTCCCCACCCTAGGTTGAGTGGGACTTGAAAATGATAACCCCTCAAGGATTTTGTGATACTTGGAAGAATTCCCCAGTATGGAGCTTTTGCTCTGCGGCTGGGGTTGATGGTTTCTCTTGCAATGAAAATGCCTGCCTACGGGTTGTGGCCTAGAAAAGTGCCATGTGGCTGTTCATATAGGAAGACATCCTCTAGGGGTGGAAGGTGGTTATGACACATGTATATAATTATAGAAGTTATGTCCTTAGTGACTATGTTAAAAATGTATCTTGTATCTGAACTGTGATTCTGATTCTGACATATATTGCAAGCAGCCTCTAGGGATGAAAGTCTATAATTGCAAAGTCTTGCAATTATAAATGAGATTAAATTGCATTCTTCACGTACACCACACTCCCCATCATGCGTAGACACTGCTCTTGCTATGGCTTTATTTGCATATTGAGATTGACGGCCATTTGTGAATAAAGTGTGCCCGCTTCATTGCCAGTACTAGGTGTCCATAAGGCACAATTCTATGTAAGTAATGCCTTTATTCTTAGGGGGAAATGCTTGTTGAAATAATGAGGTGGACCGCCAATTGCTTTGGTGCTGGTATTAAGTGCTCTTACTCCAAATTATGTTCAACCAATGGCATATAGGGACAAACAGCTATCTAAGCATGAGTTGTGGTACTAGACCCCTGAAGGGTGGGGTGAGAATGAATGTGCAATGTCATCCAAAAGCAATTCTATCAGCTTGTGTATATTTGTAAATTGCTTCATAGTATTGAGCAATTTGTGTGTAATAAGTGTGCTTTTTTATTTTTCTAAAGATAAAAATGGACTGGACAATCATTTATTGAGTGTTATGGTGAATGGTAATTACTAGCCCACACTGCCTTCCTTGAGTCGGTCTTGAACTGCTTTGCTTCACTACTCTGTGAGAGTCAAGCACTGCAATAAGGAGTTTGGTTCCCAGTGGGGGACAAATGTGGCCCCATTACTTGTGCAGGCCACACAACTAATGACCCATTTTCCAACATTGGTGTTCAGCCACGGAAAGCATAGTATCCCATTCCAGTGTGCATTAATGGCATGTGATCAGTCCCGTTTTGCCACACATTACATATGCAGTATTCAGCAAACATTAGAGCACAAGAGGCATAGAATGGTTGAAAGGTTTGGCCATGTCAACTAAAGGTATGAGAAAGAAAAGCCCCCACATACAGATATGGCATGTGAAGAAATTTAGAGTCATATTTTATCTGTGCCGTTATGACTGGTTGGCATTCACAAAGGGCAGAAGGCCAGGGGGAGCTTTAAATGAAAGGTTCACATGAAGTTGTTCTAGGCCATAGTGTATCATTTTGAACCCCAAGATTATACACACTAGACGTGCATGAGGAGGGCTCTTCTTTAAAGGTATAGGGACAGCAACTGATGCCCACACCACAGATTGGGGTGTAAGAGTGGGCCTGAATTTGTGAGGTTGGGAGTTAATTAGGTTGTCCTAGGAAATTCCTGCACTTTTCATGGACACAGCAGGGTTCCAAATAGGGGGACCCAAACTAGTCATTCTCCCAGCAGAGATTTTTCTCACCATTGGCACAGGCAAAAAACACTGGAAGGGTGGGGCTGGAGGTTCCTTTACCACAGGTACTGACACCCCACAAAGGGTCCTCTTGATGGGGGACCCCAAGAAATGTTCCCACAATAGTGGGAGGGAGCGAGGAAGTTGTGACTCCCACAGTCTCCAAATGTTATCTGGTGAGGAGGGTGAGCAATCCAGCCCCAAATGGTGGTGGGTGGCCCCAAAGGTGAGTGGTAACCAAAATAAGAGGTGTAGTGATAGCCCCTAGGTTTTCTAGGTAGGCTAATTAACTGACCTGGAGGGCTAGGAGTGGATCATGATTTGTCAGGGTAGGTTAGGTTGTTACCCAAAGGAAACAAAGGGATGTCATCCTGGAGCAAGGTTGGTCTGAACATGAGGTGGTGGCTGGGGTGGTACCCGGCTGAGTTACAAATCAGGGAGGTCCTACAGGTTCAGACCCTAGGACAAGAAAGGGCCAGGAGGCCACATCTGCTAGGGGGTGCTCTGAGCGGTCGATGAGTGATGTGCTGCAGAGGCTTTTACTTAGCAGACCTATATGTGGGCAACCATTGGTGTCCCAGTCCTAGGATGAGCCTATGGGGCCCCATAAGATGGGAAAGACTGGGGGTGGCCCTTCAGCAAGGTGCCAATAGTGGCTCTTTCCGCAGTGGCACAGATAGCTGTCATTCGGAGCCAGGTGAGGCCCGTTTTAAGTAAAGGGACATTGTGCTCCAGAGTGGAGTGTCACTAGCTAACCAGGGATCTGTAGGGTCCCTGGATGGTCTCCTGAGGCACCACTAAGAGACACAGGAGGGCCCAAGGAAGTAGATCTTGGTGAAGCTGACAAATTACTAACGGGTCCTCAAGTGGTACTGTAGTGGGTAGAGCTCATCCCCTGGAGATGAGGGAGTTATGCCCAGTTCTTGCAGCAGAGAACAAGGATAGGGTCTAGGACCCCAGGGTGGGTTCCATAAGGGAAGGGAATTGAGCTGCAGGCTGTCTGACAAGGCACCCCCAGTGTTCCTCTCTCGACATTGCCAGTGGGATGGTGAGGCTGGACTGGTCCTTCCTGTGAGCCAGCCCAGGGCCATGGGTGCTTCTTCGCAAGGGAGATGTACCAAGATTTCTGACTGGGCTGTTCTTTCTTGATTTTTGAGGGAAGGCAGTCATCCCAAAAGGGTGGTGGTAGTTAAAGACCCAAGAGGTAAGCTATAGGTGAGGGTCAAGTGAGTCTATATCTTAAGGATGAAGGGTCCCAGAAGAAATAGGGCACTGGGTGCAATAATCTCCAGAAGGGGACCAGCCTGTGACCCAGAGGCAGGTTCTAGGCCTATCTAATGTGGAGGCATCAGTGCTGAGGCACTGTACCCATGTCCAAAAGAGTGGAGGTCGTAATGTTGCATGACCCAAGCAAGGGTAGGCCTAGTTCTGCTCAGACCATGTACACAATTTGTAACCTACATGCATTGAACTTAGAAACAGGAGGGTCCATAGTGCAGACTGGGGTCCCTGTAGGGAAACGTCGTCTAATGGCTGGGTGAAAGAGGTGACCTTAGTTGCCGACAGCCAGTGTAAGGTACTTGGGGTGGTGGACAACTGGCGATTAAGGTGTCTGGTCAGAACCACTCATGACTTGTTATCACTGACTAGGTGCATTTTGACAAGTTCTTCCCTGTAAGAATCAGCTGAATAGGGTGAGTACAAGAAGGCAATTCAGACCTTCTGCCCAGCGTTTCCACTTTTGGATTACCTGGTTTCAACCTTTTACTGTGAGGGAGTCTCATAGCCTGGGTCTCACCCATAGTAAACTCATGGTAAAATGGACTGCTGTTTTTACTACAAGTGCCACCTTTTAAGACAACATGCTTAAACAAAGGCAGCCCTACACGCAAGAACCCAGGGTATATTGACATATTAAAAACCGTGGTTCTTCTCTGGATATAGAACAGCACAATAGCCTATATTAACTGGGCAGCAGAATGTACAGGTGGAAGGACAACCACACATACATATATCTAGAATAAATGGCCACACTAGTAACATTTTGAACAAATGTATTTGTGCAAAGTGCACATCACAAAATCATACAATATCTCAAAGGAGTGTCTGTACATACAGTATAAGGCACTCGCAGGCAAATATATCAAGTCCCAACCAAACAGAACCTACAACATATAATAAAACAAATACAATCCATACATTAAGTTAGGTATCCAAATGACAGCCATGTATGACTCAGATTCAGTAATGTCCATTTATATGCCATATCCACTGTGGCAATTTCATGTGAATTCGCTAAGGCCTAGTGGACAACATTTCGACACACTTAACAATGTGGGGTCTCATAAGGACAAGAGTCTGTTGCAGGAACAACATATAATCCCAAAACAAAAAATAAACGTCCTTCACTGGTAAAAATATCATGGGTACACACTGGTTTCTGAGGGTTTGCATTAATTAATCACATCATTGGGTGGCTTCTTGGGAGCTTCTTCCAACCCCTCCTTTATTGGAATGAGAGATCCCCTAAGAGGGCGACCATACAGAAGTATGAATGGGCCAAGACCAATTCCTTTCAGTGGCGCCTCCCTGTTGGCAAAAAGCATGCATGGCAAGAGGACTTCCCACTTCTGTTCCATGGGCACAGGCAGGCCCATAGTGATCTTTTTGACAGTTTTGTTGAACCTTTCAACAAGCCCATTGCTTTGTGGATGGTGGAGTGTAGAGAACTTGTAGCTTACAACACACTCCTTCCACATGGACTTCACTTATGCAGGCATGAAGTTAGTGCCCATGTGTGACACCATTTCTTTGGGGAACTCTACCTGGGTGAAAATCCCCATCAGGGCATTAGCCCGGGGAATAGCCAGGGGATTGCCTCTGGGTAGCTAGTGGCAGGGTCCACCAAAATGAGGATAAACATGTTGCCTAAGAGGGTTCAGTGGTCCAAAAGGCCAACAATGTTGATCACCACAAATTCAAAGGGGGTACCAATGACGAGTAAGGGACTGAGGGGAACTGCTCTGGCCTCTCCCTATCTTACGCATTCTCCCTACACTCTTAATGTTGCCTGCTGTTCAGCCAGTGAGTGAGGTTGTTGTATGGTTAAAATGTTGTGTTTTGAAAACTGTGCCATTCCTCTTACCTCATTATGCAGGCTGTTGGTTAGCGAGGCCGCATGCGGCTTTAGAAAATATCAGCAACATTCAGAAATGGCCAGCATGGCTGTTATGAGCTGTTTTCATGGAGGTGCACCCGTGTATGGTCAAGTTGGTTGAGTGGTTCCGGTGTCTGAGAAGTACAGCATTGGAGTGACAAGATCTCAATGGAAATTGACATGTGATGAAAGACAGCACATTCACCAAGCAAGCTCTAATTCCTGAAGAGAATGACCCCTGGAAGCACATCGGCTGCTGCCTCAACATGTCAAAGTGCATGACGTGACTCTTCAACCAGTGGTATTGGTGAAAGTATACTTTTCCTATGAAGGAATTAAGGTTTTAAGTAGTGAACAGTATATTATCTAAGTGGGAGGTTGACAGTAAGGAATTCGTTTTTCAAAAACAACTTTATTTCCATTGAATTTGTGGTTACGCAAGGATTTCTAACATCTGGCTGAAAAGTCTATTATGCACCTGAAGAACTGTGAAGTTTCTACAATTGTTTGAGAGTTGAGTGTAATTTCGGGTTTGAGGTCGCTCACCGGGGACTTTTGTGTTATCAGTAGATATTATCAATACCATGTTGAGTTTGCTGCCCGAGTAGATTTACAATGATTCTCTAAATTTTCTGCATATGTATATTTGTATTATTGCCATGATGAACCTTAGAAATGTTTTACAAGGTAGTATGCTAGAGTCTTATGTACAGTTATGACTCAACGGTTTTGGTGATGAGTGAAGAGCCTTGATGAGTATTTTCCCCGATACTGTGGTTAGGCAGAAGGAAGGGGAAGAATGACTATGTACCCCTGATCATGCTAGATGAACGCAGAAGGGGGGTATGCCTTATAGTCTGTATATGTTAATGCCTTTTAGCATTGCCATGCTGATGGTTGGGGTGTTATATGTGCATGTACCCTTGGTCCTATTAGGGATGTGGCATAGGGTAAGTGTGTGGTTTGCACCCTAGTGTTGCAATGTGTCCTTCCCAAGGGATTTAGGAGGTGGTGGCAATGTGTTAAATCCAGAGATTAGATTTGCCATCCTTCCTAAGGGGTTTAGGATGAAGGGGCAGTGGGTTTAGCCCAATATTTAAAGGGGTATATGATATACCCCTTTGATATATGTCAATCCTTCCTAAGGGGTTAAGGATGTGGGAGCAGTGTGTTAATCCCAATGGTAAGGGGGTACGTTGTTATACTCCAATGCAGTAGAGGGTAGATTGAACCCAGGTTTTTTCTAAGTGAATTGTGATCGGGGTACATGTTACACCCCAATGCAGTAAGAGGTATGTGAAACCTTGGTCCTTTTTAAGTGTATGGTGATGGGGTTACGTGATTTCACCTCAATGCAGTAGAAGGCAGGTTAAACCCTGGTCCCATTTGAGTGTATGGTGATGGGGGTATGCGATTACACCCCAATGCAGTAGAGTGTGGATGACGCCCTTGTTCTGTTTGAGTGTTGGATTATGGAGGGCAATGGGCTGGTTCTGTTAGAGTGTTTGTGATGTAAAGGAGAACAGGTTGTTAGTGTTCTCTGTTGAATGAGCATGGAAGTTCTGGGTTCTCTCTACAATTGTATTGTACATTTGTGGAACATCTTGTTTGCCTGTGCTTTACCATCTTACATCGCACTGGAGTATTGACATAATGCAGAGAGTGTTTGTTTAACCTTTTCTGTGTATTTCGTTAGAGTCGTACTTATAGTTTTGTAGGACTATTTTGTGAGGGTGTTTTGCCGTCTTTTGTTCTGCTTAATTTTCTATTGTTTTCATAAGGGGGGATGCGTTGTGACCTCTTGTTATCTTATGCATTCTCCCCACACTCTTAATGTTCCCTGCATCTCAGCCAGTGAGTAGGGACAGTGTATGGTTGGAATGATGAGAGTCTTTGTGCTTGGATGAGTGGACAGTTGGAGTGAGAAGGGCTAAGCAGCAGGATGCTCCTCCTGGTTGGGCTTTATCTGTAACCTACACACCCCTTGTCTTTCCCTTTCTCTTTCACAGTATCTATCTGGGCTATTCTTTCAGGACTTGACTTTCTGTCCATATACCTCTACCTATAACTCTCCGGAGTGAGCCCATAGTTCCTGGTCAGGGTCTCCTTTATTAGGGGATACTTCACCCTGTCCTCTTTACCTAGAGCTAATAGGAAATCCCTCACTTCATTGGCAATATGTCTCCAGAGGCTGCCCCCAGTCTTCTTCATAGACGCTAAGGCCCATATTTATACTTTTTTAGCACTGCATGTGCAACAATTTTGTTTACGCAAAAGCAGCACAAAATATAATTGTATTTTGTAAGTTTACGCCATTTTTGCGTCAAAACATGATGCAAATGCGGTGCTAAAAAAGTATAAATATGGGCCTAAGGCCCTCATTATGACATTGGTGGTAAATGCCGCTTACCGTCGCGGTGACAGCTGCCAACATACTGCTGCAGTGGCGAATATCCGTTTGCCATATTATGACAGACACACACCAATCCGACAGAATACTGCCACATACACGAATCCGCCAGCCCAAAGGTCAGTGCTAAAGTGGTGGTACCAACACCCATACTGTTACGTCAACAAAACAAAGCCCACCACATTATGACCTACGAATCACCACGGCGGACATCCAATAGCGGTAAACCATTGGCGCTCCATACCGCCACGCTCAGAATGGACACCCACATACAAAACAACGCTACATTGACCAATACGCAAAAAAACACACCTGACATTCATACACACACCACACACACCCACCCACAGCACTATAAAATACACACCCACATTACCCACAACACTTTACGAACAACAATTACTGCCAGTAGATTGACACGAACAGCACAGAGATATCTAGACACACACACCACAAACACCCATACATCCCTCACGCACACCACATCACACACCCCACCAAATTACTCAACACACTCTCACCAACACACACCACACAACACCCATGTCTCCACAAAGTCACCCCTGTTTCACAGATGAGAAATTAAGGGTCATGGTGGAGGAAATTGTCAGGGTAGAGCCACAGCTCTTTGGAGCACAGGTACAGCAGATATCTATTGTAACGAAGTTGGTGCTATGAAGGAGAATCGTGGACAGGGTGAACAAGAACACGGGATGACTTCAGGAAGAGGTGGAACGACCTACGGGTGACGGTATGTTCCCTTGCAGCAAGGCACCAGCTCGCCATATAGAGGACTGGCGGTGGACCACAACCCCCTCCCCCACAGCTCACAGCATGGGAGGAGCAAATCTTGGCATTACTGCATCCTGAGGGACTTGCTGGAGTAGCCGGAGGACTGGACACTGGTAAGTCAACATTTACCACTCATCACCCCCATACCTGCATGCCATCACACTCCCTCACCCTCACTCCCATCACTCCACTCTACCCCACACACTGCATCAACGCAGATGACTAACCCCAATACAAAATCTTGCATGCCATACCAATGCATAGACACCCCTCCCAGCCCTGCCTGGACACCCAGCCCCAAAGTATGCACAACATAGGGAAACTAATAATCACACAATACATCACAGTACACAAGCAAAAGGTGGCAGGGCAACACCAGTGATAGAGGGGAAGCCAGGGATGAACAATATGTCACAGACATGAAGCATAATACATCACTTACATCCCCACAGGTGCCCCAGCCAATGTCAGCGGAGAGGAGGTGCCACGACAAACCAGTCCCCCAACAGAAGATGCCCACAGTGATGACAATAACTCTGGACTTCTGGATCTGCACCAACAACCTGGCCCATCAGGGACCACTGGACAGTCGGTCACCCAAGCCCACTCCTAGTCAACCATAGAGCCTCCCCCATCAGTATCCAACACCACAGCACCCACCCAGCATCCCCAGAACTCTGTCCTCAGGACACGTCAATCAGCATTGTGCCCACCTGTACAGGGACCCCAGGCCACACCTCATACCCAAGATAATCAGGGACCTGGGGTCAGTGGCAGTGGGCACACCGTTCAGGGGATAAATGCACAGGCCAACAGGGATACTGGGAGGACTGCTGTGCTCCAGAGGGAAGAGAGGACTAGGGAACGGACTCTCCAGGAGGCACTCACCAAGATCCTGGGAGCCTACCAACATTCCCAGGACACAATGGGCCAAATCCTTGACAACGTGCAGGAGAACAGGCAGCTGCAGGAGGGACAGTATACGGGGATCAAGGAGGACTTGCAGGCCATTAACACCACCTTGATCTCCATAGTAGGGGTGCTGGCAGACATGGCCAACATCATGAGGGAGGAAACAGCACAGCAGCAGGCCCCTACCTCTAGCCAGTCCATTGACCAGCCCTCCACCTCCGCTACAGCTAGTGGGCAAGAGGCCCCGCCACAGGACCCACAGGCAACCATCACCCCTCCCCCTGCAGAAGGTGAACAACCATGCAAATGTTCCTTGCGACCCGGACAGAAGCCAGATACACCTGTCAAGACCACCACCAGGTAATGAGACTCTCCTGATTGTCCCCCTTGTGTCCCACACAGTCATCTTGTCCACTTTGAACTGCATTAGCTCCCCTTCCTATGGCCCCTTGGGCAATGGACCTGTGCTACAAGCAGACTGGAACAATACCCTGTACCTTCCTCCATCATCACCCCATTCCATTGCACTTTTCCCTCAATTTCATAGCACTACAATAAACACCCTTAAACACAACTTGACTACTAGTATTTTATGTTTTCAAAATGTGCATTTATGGAAACAGTCACATCTACTGCAAATGATCTGAACACTGTGAGAGCATAGGAGTAATGACCTGTACCAGTCTGTAGTCAGCACATCAGTACACAGTTGTTATATCACCAACATCCGTAAAATGACAAGCCATAGGTGACAATCAGTAGAGAAGCAAAGGAAGGTAATGCCATCATGCTACAGCCACACAGAATACATCAATATTCAGAGTACTGGTCAGTTGCACTGTCTCACCTGTATGTCATTGGAAGTATTGACAGATAACTTATGTTCCATTGTCCTCATCCTCTTCATCTTCACCATCCTCAGGGTCTAATGCTATATCTCCAGTCTCTTCCTCCTGCCGAAAGGGTACATGCCATCTGAGGGCCAGGTTGTGCAACATGCAGCATGCCACTATTCTCTGGCATACCTTCCTGGGTGAGTAGCACAGGGATCCACCTGTCAGATGGAGGCACCTGAACCTGGCCTTCAGGAGGCCGAAGGTCCTCTCGATGATCCTTCTGGTTCACCCATGTGCCTCATTATAACGTTCCTCAGCCCCTGTCCTGGCATTCTTCACAGGGGTCAGCAGCCACGATAGGTATGGGTAGCCAGAGTCATCTGCAAATATTGAGGGACAACATTTAGGCTCATAGAATACTATGGGGATGACACCTAAAGGCATACACTAACATACAGTGGGTGGGGACCATGGCTCACCTATTAGCCACACCCTGTGCCTCTGTAGTTGGGCCAACACATTTGGGATGCGGCTATTCCTCAGAACAAAGGTGTCATGCACTGACCCTGGATACTTAGCATTGACGTGGGAGATGTATTGATCAGCCAGGCACACCTTTTGCACATTCAGTGAGTGGAAACTATTCTGATTCCTTAACATCTGTTCATTCTGGCGGGGGAGGCAAACGCAACATGTGTTCCATCAATCGCCCCAATAATATTGGGCATATGTCCCATTGCATAGATTCCGGCCTTCACTGTGGCCAAATCTTCCACCTGTGGGCACATGTGTTTCACCAGGGCAAACAAATTTGTCTGCTGTCACAATTTGAACAATGGAACCACAACTTAAGTGTACATAGTGCATTTATGTGATGGGACAGTGGGAATGGTAAGGTATGTGCCAATCTAGGCAGTGACACAAGTAAGGTTGATATGACCGTTGTCCTCCACCATATAATGGCGACCGCCTATCCTGTATGTAGGGACAGGTGGAAGTGAGGTAACTCCGCTGATGTTGGGTGTGGCGGCGGAAGGCGGTCTTGCACCGCTGTGCAATTCCTCATTGGATAATATGGGTCTCTATGGAGTACAGTGGCCAATGGGGATCTGAGCCAGCGGTGACGGTGTAGACCGCTGCAGACGTGACCGCCATTTTCTATCTGATTCCTCACTTGTTTCCTGACCTTCAACAGAACACCTACACTGTGTGTGCTGCTGTGACCTGTGTCTGGAACCTACCATGGTCAGTTTGACTGGGGAAAGGGCCCCTGCCTTCACTTCTGAGGAGTTTGAGCAATTGGTGGATGGGGTCCTACCCCAATACAGACTGTTGTATGGGCCTCCAGACCAACAGGTGAGTACACCTTGGGCACAATGCATGTGTGAAGGATGCATGGAGATGTGTGTGCCAGTATCGTGGGAAATGTCTTGTGGTGGTGTACATGGTGTGTGCCGTCCGATATGTGTCAATGGTGATGGAAATGGGATTGGTGGGCCATATGTGTGACTGGCTAGATTGTATGGTTAATAGTGTTCTCCTGTCTGTATTACCTCTGCAGGTCAGCACCCATCGAAAGAAGGGATTATGGCGTACCATTGCCAAGGACATGCGAACACTGGGGTCTATGGCAGGCGGAGCACCCACTGTCAGAAACAATGGGAGGACTTGAGCCGCTGGTCATGGAAGACCGCGAAGGCCCAGCTGGGGATGGACGCCGAATGAAGAAGGGGTGCCCGTCCGAACCTGACCCCACGGATGGCCCGCATACTGGCAGGGTCCTACCCCGAGCTTGATGGGCGCTTGAGGGAATCACAGCAGCCACAAGGGGGTGAGTACAGTGGGCATTATTAAAATAATTAGCAAGTGGCATGGGATGGGAGTGGTGGATGCGAGTTTGTGGATGCCCCTAAGGCCAGGCCAGACATTGCAGCATGATTTAACTCTAGGGTAATGTGTGTATGGCAAATGCAGGTAACCTAGCTTGTTAGCATTTCATGTCAGTCAGGGCCCTGTGGGTCCCTGGAGGGGTGCAGTTGGCAGTGTGTGGACCTCATCTTGTCGTGGCATCTAGCCAAATCACTGGCAGTGCATTGCATAGTGCTCAAGCCTGATCCCTGTGTGTGACTGTACTGTGTATGCCAACTGTGATGTTGGTGCAGTAATTGACCAAGTATTTCCTTTTTCTCTCTCCCCCCTTTTTTCTTTTGTCATCCTCTCCATGTGTGCATTAAAGTCATCTGGCAGAGAAGCAGGGGCACCAGTGACAGAGGGAGCTGTATTCCACAGGACTCAGGAGACAGAGTTCACCGACGCCGAGGGAACCAGTCAATCAATCAATCAATCAATCAAGGATTTATAGAGTGCACTAATCACCCTTTAGGGTCTCAAGGTGCTGGGGGGAGCTACTGGTCGTAGAGTCATGTCTTGAGGCTTTTCCTGAATGTCAAGAGGTCTTGGGTCTGGCGAAGGTGGGGCGGTAGGGAGTTCCAGGTCTTGGCGGCTAGGTGAGAGAAGGATCTTCCTCCGGCAGTGGTGCGTCGGATGCGGGGGATGGAGGCGAGGGCGAGGCTGGAGGAGCGAAGATTGCGGGTGGGATTGTGGAAGGTGAGTCTGTTGTTGAGGTAGGCTGGGCCTGTGTTGTGGAGGGCCTTGTGTGCATGGATGAGGAGTTTGAAGGTGATCCTCTTTGATACTGGTAGCCAGTGAAGGTCTCTGAGGTGGGGGGAAATGTGTTCACGGCGTGGGATGTCCAGAATGAGGCAGGCGGATGCGTTCTGGATTCTTTGCAGTTTTGTTAGGAGTTTGGTTGTTATTCCTGCATATAGAGCGTTTCCGTAGTCCAATCGGCTGCTGACCAGGGCGTGGGTGACAGTTTTCCTGGTTTTGATGGGAATCCACTTGAAGATTTTGCAGAGCATGCGGAGAGTGTTGTAGCAGGAAGAGGAGATGGCATTGACCTGCTGAGTCATGCTGAATGTGGAGTCCAAGATGAAGACTAGGTTGCGTGCGTGGGTGGTGAGTGAGGGTGCGGTTCCTAGGTAGGTGGGCCACCAGGAGTCATTCCAAGTTGAGGGGTTGATGCCAAAGATGAGGATTTCTGTCTTGTCTGTGTTTAACTTGAGGTGGCTTGATTCCATCCAGCTGGCGATGGCGTGAAGTCCATTGTGGAGGTTGTTCTTTGCAGTTGTAGGGTCTTTCGTGAGGGAGAGGATGAGCTGAGTGTTGTCTTCGTAGGAAACTATGTTGATGTGGTGCGTTTGTGCGATGTTGGCGAGGGGGGCCATGTAAATGTTGAAGAGCGTGGGGCTGAGCGAAGATCCTTAGGGAACGCCACAGATGATTCTGGAAGCTTCTGACAGGAACGGTGGGAGGCAGACTCTCTTGGTTCTGCCTGAGAGAAATGACGAGATCCAGTCGAGTGCCTTGTGTAGGGGTGTCCGGAGAGTGTGATGACATACTGTGTCGAAAGCTGCAGAGAGTTCCAGGAGGATGAGTGCTGCTGTTTCTCCTTCGTCGAGCATGGTCCTAATGTCGTCTGTGGCAGCAATGAGTGCAGTCTCAGTGCTGTGGTTTCTGCGGAATCCGGATTAGGAGGTGTCGAGTACCTTGCTGTCTTCCAGGAACCGGGATAGTTGGCTGTTTACAATTTTTTCAATAACCTTGGCTGGGACGGGGAGGAGGGAGATCGGCCGGTAGTTCTTGAGGTCGTCTGGGTCTGCCTTTGGTTTCTTTAGCAGGGCGTTGATTTCTGCATGCTTCCATCTTTCTGGGAAGGTGGCTGACTCGAAGGAGCTGTTGATGGTTTGGCTGACGTGGGGGGCGATGATGATGTTTGCCTTATTGAAGATATGGTGTGGCCAGGGGTCCAATGGTGATCCGGAGTGGATGGAGGCCATGGTGGTGGCGGTGTCCTCTATGTTGACAGGGGTACAGGTGTGGATGAGGTGGGTGTTGCTTGGAGTGTTGGGTTCTTGGGTGTTTGTAGTCAGCTGGTGGGTCTAGGGTTTGAAGCTATTGTGGATTTCTTCTTTCTTTCGACGGAAGTGGGTTGCCAGTGAGTTGCAGAACTCCTGTGATGGCAGGGGTTCGCTGGAGCAGGTCCTGGGGGTAGAGAGGTCATTGACGATGCCGAAGAGCTCTTTACTGTTGTGAGCGTTGACGTTGATGTGGTTTTTCAAGTGGGTCCTTTTGGTGGTGCGGATAAGTTGGTGATGTTTGCGTAGGGCATCCTTGAAAGCAATGTGGTTGGAGTTGGTAGGGTGAAGGTGCCAGGTTTTTTCTATTCTGCGACATAGCAGTTTGGATTCCTGTAGTTCTGGGGTGAACCAGCTGGCCTTTATTCTGTGGGAAGTGTTTGGTTTTTTTTTGAGCGGTGCGAGGGTGTTGGCGCAATCTTCTATCCAGCAATGCAGGTTGGTGGTGGCTTTTTGGGGTCCGGTGTCCCAGGGGTGGGTCCCGGGCGAGAGTGGAGATCAGTTGATCCGTTGATATTTTGCTCCAGTTGCGTCGGGGGGTTGTGTGCGGTGGTGGTGAGTGACTGGTTTTTGGTAGGAGAAGTTGATGCAGCGGTGGTCTGTCCAACTGAGTTCGGTGGTGTGGCTGAAAGAGACGTGGTTGCGGGGTGAGAAGATGGGGTTGAGTCTGTGGCATGCGGAGTGGGTGTAGTGATGAGTTGCTTGCGGCCGCAGTTGGCAAGGTTGTCGATTAGGTTGGTGGTGTTGATATCGTTGTTATTTTCTAGGTGGAAGTTTAGGTCACCAAGGAGGATGTAGTCTGTTGAGGCGAGGGCTTGGGAGCTAATGGCGTCGGCGATGTTGTCACAGAACTGCGGTCTGGGTCCAGGGGGTCTGTAGACCAGTGTTCCTCTGAGTGTGTTGTTGGCGTTGATGTGGATTTTGAAGTGGAGGTGCTCGGCGGAGTTGATGGTGTTGTGGGAGTTGGTGGAGAGTCTTATGGTGTTTTTGTGGACTAAGGCGATTCCTCCTCCTGGTCTGTTGATTCGGTCTCTTCTGGTGATCTTGTAGTTTTCTGGTATGGCTATGGCTACGTCTGGTTCTGAGGCCGAATTCATCCAGGTTTCGGTGAGGAATGCGACGTCGGGCGAGTATGTGGTCAGGAGGTCCCAGAGTTCAATTGCATGTTTGTGGACGGGTGTTAAGTAGGATGCATCTTAGGCGGTTGTCTGTTTTGATTTGGAGTTTGGAGGTTAGGTTGCACGTGAAATTGCAGGCTTTGCAGGAGAAAGGTCCTTTGGTGCGCGTCGGTGTGGACTGGAAGCAGATGGAGGAGCGTCCTGGATTAAGGGCGTGGAGTTTGTTGGCAGTGTAAAGGTGTTTGGTGGCGCGGGAGGCGTGTTGGCCAGGGGGTCTGGTGCTGGGCACGGTCTTGGCGCTGACGGGCTTGCCTTTGGCGCACCTTTGGTGCTCCCGCTGCACGCATCTGCTGCACGTCCGCGCTGCGGCCCGGCGTAAGAGGGGAGGTGGAAGGTGGGAGGGAGTGGCAGGTGGGAGGAGGGAGGGAAACCTCCAGTGGGAGTGCGGGGGCAGGGGCAGCAGGAGTCAGGAGCGGGAAGAGCTCCGAGGAGGAGGGGGGGCTGAGCCTTCTGGGAGAGGAGAAGCCAAGAAGCCCAAACAAACCCAAACAAGCCCAAACAAGCCCAGACAAGCACAAACAAGCACAAAACAATGGCAGCACTTACCGGAGCAGTGGTGAGGAGGAAGCAACCTGCCTGCAAGGATGCAGGGTCAGAGGTCGCCAGTGGAACAGAGGGCAAGGGGAGCACCACAGCAGAGACAACACAGACTAAGATACCTCCTCCGATGGAAGCTACCTGATGGTAGCGGACATCTCTGTGACCACCCCAGCTGCAGGTACAGCCGCCACTCCCGTACAAGCACCGGCCTCCCAGTAGCCCCTCAGTGAGTTGCCCGTGCCCACTCACCCATGAGGGTGGTCATCTCCTTTGCCCAAGGCACCTCAGGTCCTGCCCCAGTTATCTCTGCTGCCTTGAGTGAGGAGGCTTTTGACCTCCTGCGATCCATTTCTGTAGGGCAGTTAACCATTGTGAATGCTATCCAGGGGCTGGCATCCCAGATGCAGCAATGCAATGCAATGCATTCCTGGAGGGCATCCACAGTGGATTGTTGGCCCAACAGAGATCGATTCAGGCTTCGGCCTCCTCTCTGATGGCAGCCATTGTCCCTGTTCCTACAGTCCCCCCTCCAACTACCACTTCCCAGTCTCCTCAACCTCAACCTATCCCATGCACACATACAGACAAGCATGCACACATGACAACACCCAAGATTGGCACAGTCAAACACAGGCACCACACTTCAGCCCACAAACACTCATACAAACACCAGACAGTTGCAGACACAACCACATCTACTGCCTCCAGTGTCCCCCTCCTCCTCCTCCTCCACCTCCCTCACAATCTCGTCCACACTCATACCTGCATGCACTGCATCAATATCCACCACCAGCATCACCACACCAAGCAGCATACACACCTCACTAGCAGACACCTCCACAACATCCATGCATGCATCCCCTGTGTCCTCTTCCACCCTGTCTGACCTCCCTCCTAAAGGACACAAACACAAGCACTCACACACACAACAGTCATCCACCTGACATCAGCACACTGCCCATGCACAAGCACCCAAATCCAGCAGACATACACTTCCTACAACCACACTCTCAACCTCCATTCCCACCCCTCTTCCCTCCTCCTGCCCCACTGTCCCTAAGAAGCTTTTCCTTGCCCAACTTCACCTCTTCCCTCCACCTCCCTCTCCCCCCATCCTGCCCGTAAGAGAAGGTTCCCAACAACCGAGCCCAGCACCTCAGCCAAACAGTCCACGCGGGCAGTAGTGGCACCACCTAGTCGTGGTGGCACGTCAGTGAAGAATCCCACTCCACCAGCCAGGAAGGTTAAGGATCCCACACCTCCTGCAATAAAGGGAAAGGGGCCTGCACCTCCTGCCATGAAGGGGAAGAATCGCTCAACTCCTGCCCAGAAGGCTAAGGAACATGCGGAAGCCATGAAGGCCACCCTTCCGGGAATGCTGTAAAAGGGGGCCCCTCCAGGAGCAGTCGGCATGTTCATCACCTGAGAGATTGTGGCCTTTCACTCCCCAGCACAGAGTAATGGGCATGGAGCCCCCTCCAGAACCAGTAGGAAAGACACCCAGCTGAGAGACTGTGGCCTTGCACTCCCCAGCACAGAGTAATGGGCATGGAGCCCCCTCCAGAACGAGTGGGAAAGACACCAACCTGAGAGACTCTAGCCTTGCCTCCCCAGCACAGAGTAATGGGAATGGAGCCAGAACCAGTGGGAAAGAGACCCACCTAAGAGAATGTGGCTTTGTACTCACCCAGGACAGAGTAATGGCCATGGAGCCCCATCCAGAACCAGTGGGAAAGACACCCACTCCAGAGACTGTGGCCTTGCCATCCCCAGCACAGAGTAATGGGCCTGGAGGCCTCTCCAGGACCACTGGGCTTGTTCCCGACTTTGGCTGAGGTACCCCCCACCCTCCACTCCCCTGAGGTGCCTTCCCACTACAAAACTGATGCACCTCCAGAGTTCTATCCTGATGAAGTCAGGATTCGAGTTGGGCCTTGGACTGTGCCCTGTGGCCATGTGAGCCCTTGGTACATCGGACTGGGCAGTGGCCCTTTGTGTACATTTGTACATATCTGTTTTTCGTACAAATGGTTTATTTAGTAGCTGTTTATATCAATACATTCTCATTACTTCATTCTTGTCCTTGCATTATTCTGCGTCTATCGTTGGCCTTTGTTTTTCGTCTGCAGCTGGTTGTGTGTATGGTGTATCTGTGTCAGGTGTGTGTTATATGTGTTATGTGTGTGTGTGTTACTCTCGTTTTCCTCCCTCCCTCCCCTGTGTGCTAGGTGGCTGTACTCACCGTCGTCATCTGCATCGGCGTTGGTGTTCCAGGTGTTCCAGGTGTTCCAGGTGAAGCATGATGTAGATGAGCACCAGGAAGACTTGCAGTTCCGGTTCCATGGTGGCGTTGTTCTTCTCTGTCTCTCAAATGATGAGCCTTTGCTCTTCTGTTATGCGTTTCTGCCAGGCTTTTGATGGCATTGGTACCACCCCGGAAAATGTGGCGGATTGAAGAGTCAAAAATGATGGGCGGTACTTTGGCTTCCACCTGCCTGTTGATGGCTACAGCCGTGGTGAGTGTTGTTTCCACCCAGGCGGTTTATGTGGGACATTGGCTGTCTATGGAAGTTATCACCGCCATGGTCATAATTTGGCGGTAATTACCACCAACCTGTGTCGGTATTACTGCCACTTTATCACTCACCGCCAGAGTCATCATGAAGGCCTAAATATCTCCTGGGCAATCTCATGCGCCACAAAACATTTGTCTATGGAGTGAATGATAGAACAATGAATGCGTTTCCAATGCATGCCTTTATAATGCGGTCTTTACAACAACAGCATCTTTACCATGCATGCCTTTACTACGCATGCCTTTACAACAAATTTAGTTGTAAAAGCATGTTTGGTAAAGTAACATGCATGGTAAATTCTTCCCCGCTCTGCCCCCTTAACCTGACATCATACTCCCCCTGCCCAAGCCCTTAAAGCTGCCGCTTCCAACCCCTGCCTAGAGCCCTAACCCCCAGCCTACCCTGCCCCGTCCTAAAACCTGTTTCAACCTTTCTTTCCTAAAAACTACCCGACCCCCCACCCTGCCCTAAACTTTAAAACCTACCTTTGCCTAAAAACAACCCCACCCGTCCTAGAAACTACCCCAACCCCACTTTAAACTTCAAAACCTACCCAGGCCTCAAAACTACCCTTCCCTGCCCTAAAAACTACTCCCACCATCACCCCGAAACCTAAAACCTACTCCGTACTAAAAACTACCCTGACCCCCTGCTCTAACCTCTAAAATCTTCCCTGCTTTAAAACCTACCCCACCCTGTCTTAAAAACTACCTGACCCCCTGCCCTAAACCCTAAAACCTAACCTGACCTGTCCTAAAAACTACACCTTCCCACCCCAAACCCTAAAAGTTAACCTGTCCTAAAAACTACCCCACCCTTTCCTAAAAACTACAGAAGCCCCCATCCTGAACCCTAAAATCTACACAGCCCTGTCCTAAAAACTAGCCTAATCCCCCTCCTTCACCCTAAACCTTAAAAGCTACCTTGCCCTGTCCCAAACCTACCCCACCCTGTCCTAAAAACTACCCGACCCCTGCCCTAAGCCCTAAAGCCTACATGTCCTGTCCTAAAAACTACCCCAACCTCCCGCCTCACCCTAAGCCAGAGGTCTCCAAACTTTTTAATGCCGCGCCCCCCCAGTTGAAAAATAAAAATAATTGGCCCCCCTCAGAATTTTTCACAATTATTTTATATACATGGCAATGTTTAAATATGTCTAAACCTATTTAAACATTGCAGTTAAGTACTGTTACCTTTTTAAAACTGCAATAACATGCTTCTTCTTAAAACAAAAGCCTGTTATCTGTATAATATTTCTTTTGGCCAGAGTCTGGAGCCCCCCCCTGGAATCACTTGAGGCCCCACTAGGGGGGCCCGCCCCCCAGTTTGAAGACCTCTGCCCTAAGCCCTCCAACCTACCCTGCCATGTCCTACAACCCTAAATCCTAAAACCTACCCTGCCCTGTCCTAAAAACAATCTCATCCCACCACCCACCCTAAACCCTACCATGCCCTGTCCTAAAATCTACCCTGATCCCCCACCCTGTCCTAAAAACTACCACAACCCTCACTCCCCAACCCAGGCCCCAATTACCTCTTCCTTTGGTCGCTACTCCTTCCTGCTTGCTTGCTTCCTTCCGCTGACTGCTCTCTCTACCGTTTCCACGCATATGTATGGTAAACGCACGCATAGTAAATGCAAATGCATGGTAATGGCAGCGAGGTCAATGCATATCGTTGCATTGACCCCGTTATTAGTGGTGCTTTCCTTGTCTATGTCATCCCCACAACAAAGTTAGGCACTAAATTCTTTAGGATGGGTACTTTCTTTTCTACAATGGACACTGGGATAATGCTGCTACCATTGCTGTTAAATTCTGTTGGTCTCCAGCTCCTTCAGACCAATCCCATGTTCCAGCAGAAGTTAATTTTCAGCCTAAGACTGTTCTGCCTCAGCTTTCCCTCTGGCCATGGCTCCCTCTGACTTCATTTTGGCCTGCTCCAGTCTGAGCTCCCTGGCCACCTCTCTGTGTTTTAGCTTTTCTGGGGACAGACCCAAGTCAGAAGCACTACTCCCTTTTTCATCCTGGGCATTCTGGGCATCAAAGGAATGTTCGAGGTAGTGCTGTGCTCTCCTTGCAGCTCAGGACCCAGGTTTGGGTCCTCCACCTCTTCATCATCCTACAAGTGGGATATACATACATATCTTAGCAACCATTGTGTTGCGAAGATGGTTTGTGTATGTTACAATGTTGTGTTCTGTTGTTTACTTCAGATATGTCAAGACATGCTGCAATGTTTCTAGACACATGCAGCACATGACTTCAACATTCCTGCGACAATCAACCATTTAGCTCTGGCAAAGGTGGAATAAGTATTGCTCCAATTCTTCAGCTACTTAAGGTACAAGTCAATCAAAAATATGGCAGAGCCCTGTCTGTAATTAGCATTTTAGTACCTACTTTATGAGATATAGCAACTGCATGACCATCGTGGAAGACTGGATATGAACCAACTGCCTGCACCTCAACTCCGAAAAACCAGGAGTACTGGTCTTTGGCAACAATACCTCCCCATAGGACTCTACCTGGGGGACATCGGAGCTAGGACGAACACCCACCCCAGAGACGATGCAAGAAATCTAGGGATCATCCTTGATGACAAGCTCAACATGACAGCTCAAGTCAATGCAGTGTGCACCTCCTGCATCCACATCCTATGCATGCTTTGAAAAATCTTCAAATGTTTACCTCAGAACACCAGAAGGACCGTCATGCAAGCAGGCAGTACTGCAGCAACACTCTCTACACCAGAATCTCTAGATAATTCCTAAACAGACTTCAGACAATCCAGAATCATACTTGACCTCCCATGCCACACCCACCTCACACTGCACCTCAAGGTTCACTGGCGCTCTGTTCAGAAGTACAGCCAATTCAATCTTCTCATGCACACACATAGAAAGCCCTACCTAACACAAGTCCAAAGTACCTGAACAGCTGCATATACTTTCACCAACCCACCAGACATCTACACCCCGTCTCACTCTCACCACCACACATTTCCCATATCCACAAAAGAAAATCTGGAGGTTGATTATTCTTCTACATTGCACTCAAGATATGGCACAATCTCCCTCAACACATCAGAGCCTACTCCTCACTTCTTGACTTCCGCAAGAAGCTGAAGACATGGATCTTTGTATAAGCACCTTGGGCACCTCAAACCTACACACCTGCCTGAAAACCTTCTTAGGTGATTAGTGTGCTACACAAATCCACATAACATACCATAACATGACATAATATTATATTATATAACATAACATAACATAGAGCTAATTATATAAGTACTACGAGAAGAATGCTGGTGATCTTCATTTGGTGAAGTACCCATTTATTAGTTACACAGACTTTCCACTAAGGAAAGGGGTTTGGGTGGGCTTTGGGAATGTAAGTAGAGTGTGTGTTTGACATATAAATATATGTGGTATGTTACCCTTTGATCCCAACTTGTATAACAAGGATACATTTAACATACTTGTTAAACATACTTGTAAACAAAGAGCATACTCAACTTTTTTGCTGTTTTTTGTTTAGGAATCTCGGAAACACGTATTATTTCTTACTTTTTGTAGGGATTAACTAGTTGAAAGAAAACACTGTTCAATGCTTTCACATCTAATTGTGACTCTAAAATTAATTTCAAATCAGTATTTCAAAGGAGACAAGTCAGGAACATTTATAAAGTAACAAACTGAATTTTGTGGAACATAAGATAAAGTAGTACTACAGAAGTACAGCAGAAGAACTACTCACAAACAACAAAATGCAATTCATAGGCCTACAGCTGGAGATCTTTGCCACTGCCACTCCCCTCTTTTCTGTCTCTTCTGCATGGTGATCTCCACCAATGTGACAGAAACCTTCATTAACATAGATCTACATTTTTGGAGGGTTGCTGGAAAAAGAAAAATACATTATTGCTACATCAAAAAGGCTTAGCGAAATCTAAGAAGGAGTTAAGGGAGCAGCATGGCAATATAACCACACACCTGCAAAGGAGTAAGACTACTATTAAACACAAATTACATTTTGAGTGTTACTACAGGCCAAAAGTCCTCAAAATCAAAACCTAAATGTACTTCAGGTCAGCCTTGGAGTACGTCAAGAACCACACATTACCACTCATAGAAACTGCAACAGGCAACAATGCAAGCCATTTACAGCAATGCCGTATGCAACAATGTAAGCAAATGAAATAAAGTAATTAAAAGAATTATTTCAGCTTAAAAGACAAAATAATTTGTGTATTGCATAGTGGCGGTTGCCACTAGGTAATTATAGTTAGGACCATGTTTCTGTAGAATAAGTGTTTTTTGACTTGCCTATATCTTTAGCACGATTGACAAATCTTCAATTTTCTAAAAAAAAAGAGCCATGTGATTTTTATTGTGCACTGGAAATTTCAGGGTGATCCATCAAACAGTGGCCAAGAAAAAGAGGCCTAAAAAAACATTGAGTTTCCCGTGTTAATTTCCATAGGACCTGTCAACATGTCCGAACCACAGAGAGCTAGCTCTCTGTGGTTCGGACATGTTGACAGGTTCACAGATTGTGCTTTTTGTTATTTGATGTAAATCCATTCAGTAGTTTAAGAGATATTTAAGGGCAAATAAATGTGTATATCTGCACATGAATAATTTGCCATGCGCAGCTAATTACTTCACAAATTATGTAATTGATGAGAGCTTGTATGACATCTTGGATAGCACTGTAATATGTGCAATAACAATAATGATAAGAAAACTGTGCATGGCAAGGCGCAAGTTATAGTTACCTTAGAGCACGAGTTATAGTTACTTTAAAGAACTCTAACCGTAACTGCTGAATTTCTATGTTTTTTAGAAGTAAATTCAGAACATAACTATAACGACTATGTAACCTTTGTTTTTTTCAGTGAATTTCTAAGGTTTTTTTAATTCCATTTTCTAACTATAACATTCTTGTAACCTTTGTTTATTTCAGTATTTCTTTTAGTAAATGTATTTTCTGTGGTCATGAAACATATGGTGACTCATTATGAATTTATCTTTTGAAATTATATGATCATTGTGTACTAATATAACATAATGTATTATATCATTTGATTGTTTGAAAACAGTAACTAAGTTATAGGTATTGCAAACAATATGTAAAATCAATGACGTTTACTTTTACCAAATATTATATTATGATAGGGATTTATTGGACAGCTAATTCATTTTTCATTTGTGAAAAAAAATTGGATCCATGGAATGTCCATAGACCCACAACCTGCAGAGTCAATAAACCCTATGGTTTTTCCTCTGATCACACATTAGTTTGCATTGCGATCAGCAGATTATCTAGATTTATGTTGTACATTTGTTTGCATGCAATACTGTGTAACTTAAAATATACTATAACATTATGGCCCTCATTACAACATTGGCGCTAAATCCCGCTTACAGCCCTACAGAAGACCACCAACACACCGCTGTGGCCGTGGAAATCCACCACAGCTATTACGACCCACAGGCCGGAATCCGCCAAAATCTAGACACCCACACAAGTCCACCACACCAAAGGTCAGTGATAAACTGGCGATAAAAAAAACGACACGATCACGCCAACAGGAATACACCCACACTATCACGACCCACGAATCCACGCTGCGGTCTTTAAACCACGGTAATCCATTGGCAGTACACGCCTCGCTCAAAATACACACACATTTACAAAACACAACCACTTGGGACAATTTGAAATACACACACCTGATACACATACACACACCACCCGCACACACTCACACCACTATAAAACACACACCAACATCACCCACAAACCCCTACGAGAAAATCTGAGAATGAAACACAGAGAGAGACATCACCATCAACAAACTAGCATCCACAGACACACAACACCGTCACTCACACAACATCCACGCACCTCACACAACACACACAAACACATCCCCTCACACATCACAACACGCACCACCTCACACATCACCCACACCACACCATGGCACCGCAAAGACACCCCAGGTTCTCTGAGGAGGAGCTCGGGGTCATGGTGGAGGAAATCGTCCGGGTAGAGCCACAGCTATTCGGTTCACAGGTGCAGCACACCTCCATTGCTAGGAAGATGGAGCTATGGCGCAGAATCATAGACAGGGTCAACGCCGTAGGACAGCATCCAAGAACACGGGATGACATCAGGAAGAGGTGGAACGACCTACGGGGGAAGGTGCGTTCCGTGGTCTCAAGACACCAGATTGCAGTTCAGAGGACTGGCGGCGGAACCCCCACCTCCTCCCCCACAACTAACAACATGGGAGGAGCAGGTCTTGGCTCTACTGCATCCTGAGGGCCTCGCAGGAGTAGCAGGAGGAATGGATTCTGGTAAGTCAAATCCTAACTATTACACCCCCCACCCTACCTTCATTCTATCACATACCCCCACACCCACCCTCACCCCATCACTCCAACACCTCACATATGTCCCACTATCAGTCTGTTCCCCACACACTGGCACATGCCACCACAGAGCCTCCCCCTCAGAAAAAACACCAGCACAGCGCCCACCCAGCGGGCCCATCCCTCTGTCCCCAGGAAACGTCGAGCAGCAGTGTGTCCACCACTACAGGGAACCCAGGCAAACCCTCAAACCCAAGAACATCAGGGACCTGGGGGCAGTGGGCACATGGTTCAAGGGACAGACGAACAGGAAAACAAGGGAACTGGGAGGACTGCTGTGCGACAGGGGGAGGACAGGCCCAGGGAACCCACTCTCCATGAGGCCCTCTCCAACATCATGGGAGCGTACCATCATTCCCAGGAGACGATGGCAACGGTACTGGCCAAGTTTCAGGAGACCCAGCGGCTGCAGGAGGAACAGTATTTGGGGATCAGGGAGGAACTCAAGTCCATCAACACCACCCTGGTCACCATTGTAGGGGTGCTGAAGGACCTTGTGAACACCAGGAGGGACACTGTGGTACAACAAGGGGCCCCTGACACTAGCGTCGATGATGAACAGCCCACCACCTCACTGGCGCTAGTGGACAGGAGGCACCACCACAGGAGGACAACACCAGCACCCCACCCCCTGCAGATGGAGAACCACCCGCAAACAGTCCCTGAGATCCAGGACAAAGACAGAGAACAATGCCAAGACCACCGCCAAGAAATGAGACCACCCTGAATGTCATCCTTCTGTCCCACTTCGTCACCCTGTCCATCCTTAAACTGCCCTAGTTCCACTTCCTATGCCCCTTTGGACAATGCACCTGTGAGACAAATAGACTGGACTCTGCCATGGACATTCCTCCACTATCACCCCTGACCATTTTACAAACCCCTCCACTATTTTGCACTTAAATAAACACCCTTGAATCACAAAACAATCTGGAGTCAGTCTGTGCTTTCACTAATGTTTATTTGCAATAACTGAGGAAAATAGCAATGTCCATTGAATTGTCAACATACCTATGTCACACAGCTCTAGTCCATGAGGTAACATAGCAACGGTCACACACTGGGACCCACATCTGTGAAATGGAAAGGCAAAATGACAGGTCAGGGTCCATACACTGGGTGAAAGTGACAGACATATGATAGGTCTAACAATTGAATGAGATGTAGGAAGCTGTGACGTCTTCTTACCTGTGTCTCACTGGAAGTATTGCTGGATCATGTTGTTTCTGTTGTCGATATCCTCTTCTTCTGCCTCCTCTTCTTCACTGTCCACAGGCTCCACAGCTGCCACAAGACCTCCTTCTGGACCGTCTTCCTGCAGAAAAGGCACCTGTTGTCGCAAAGCCAGGTGGTGCATCATACAGCAGGCCACGATGATCTGGCACACCTTCTTTGATGAGTAGTATAGGGAACCACCTGTCATATGGAGGCACCGGAACCTGGCCTTAAGGAGGCCGAAGGTCCTTTCGATCACTCTCCTAGTTCACCCATGTGCCTCATTGTAGTGTTCCTCTGCCCTTGTCCTGGGATTTCTCACTGTGGTCAGTAGCCATGACAAGTTGGGGTAGCCAGAGTCACCTGCAAATGTCGAGGGACAACTGTTAGACACACACTAACGCGTAGGGACAACCCCAGACCCAGACAACTATTCACACGGTATATGGTCCTTGTCCTCACCTATTAGCCTCTGGAGTTGCCCCATCACATAAGGGATGCTACTATTCCTCAAAATGTAAGCGTCATGCACTGAGCCAAGAAACTTGGCGTTCACATGGGAGATGTACTGGTCTTCCAAACACACCATCTGCACATTCATTGAATGGTAACTCTTCCGGATTCTGTACACCTGTTCACTCCTGCGGGGGGTACCAAGGCCACATTTGTCCCATCAATGGCACCTATGATGTTGGGGATATGTCCCAGGGCACAGAAGTCACCTTTCACTACAGGCAAATCCTCCACCTGAGGGAAAACGATGTAGCTGCGCATGTGTTTCAGCAGGGCAGACAACACTCTGGACAACACGTTGGAGAACATAGGCTGGGACATCCCTGATGCAATGGCCACTGTTGTTTGAAAAGACCCACTTGCCGGGAAATGGAGTACTGACAAGACCTGCACTAGAGGGGGGATCCCTGTGGGATGGCGGATAGCTGAAATTAGGTCTGGCTCCAACTGGGCACACAGTTCCTGGAATGTCGCACAATCAAGCCTGTAGGTGACTATGACATGTCTCTCTTCCATTGTTGACAGGTCCACCAGCGGTCTGTACACCGGAGGATGCCGCCATCTCCTCACCTGCCCCAGAGGACGTGCCCTATGGACGAGAACCGCGAGCACAGAGTCAGCCAACACTGAGGTAGTAAAAATAGATTTAATTGCACACATTTGTCAATCCGCTATGTGCCTGTCTCTGTGTGTATGCAAGGCCTAGATATGTGTGACGTATTTACAAATAATGCCATGTGGCCACCTGAAATGGCGGCTGCCTGACCTGTAAGGTGGGACAAGGGGATATGAGGTAACTGTGCTGGCGTTCTACATCGTCGTGGTAGGCGGTCGAAGACCGCGGCGCAATCCTGCATTGGTTAACATTGGACCCAAGTCCCAGGATCCCTTTTGCTTTGTTGACTGCTGGGGGGGCGGCCCCTTCATCGCGGGCGCTTACAGCGCACCGCACATCACCGCTGCCTGCTCCCGCTACCGGTTGGGTCCTGGTGGGAAACCAAGTCCAAGGATCCCCTTTGCTTTGTTGACTGCTGGGGGGGCAGCCCCTTCTTCGCGGGCGCTTATAGCGCGCCGCACATCACCGCTGCGCGCCCGTCAGTTCCTAAGAAGGAAGTATTAATTTCTGCTGGCACGGTATGTGCTTATTGGGTTCATTGACAGTAGTGTTTGCAGTGGTTTGCTATAAGAAAGGGTGCTGAACTGTAGCTCTTGGGCTAACCAGCCCTTTGAGTTCTTCCCATCTTTCACTGCATGCCACTACTAGTGGGAGTCTAAACGTTGGGCCAATATTCCTGAGTGTGTACTGAACAGAGATTTACGATATGGGGAAGCAGAAGGCTGCTGATGTACCAGCACCCCCATCAGGGGTTAAGAAATCTAAAAAAACGGCCTGATAAGACCTTGGTTGGGCATTGTGCCACAAATTCAAACCAATTTAAAACAATTGACTCTTTGTTTGAAGAGGTTGAGGCAATATTGAGGAGTCCTTCCATTGCTGCTCTTTCCAATCTAGATACCTCTCTGCCCAAGAAGATTCCTGACCTTTTTAAGGAAAACAATCTATGCCCAGGATGGAGGTTGAGGTAGATTTGCATCCCCCTCCCAAATTTCAGGATATACTCCCCTCTCCTCCAAAGAGGTCTTCGTCATCTTTAGCATCCGTGGAAATAGCAGGACGACTTCGTGCTGAGGACGGTTTACCCCTTAGCTCCATGTCACCATCTATTATTGATATTCCATGCTCTAATAGGTTTTCGGTTCTCTCCTCTAGCAACACAAGACCGGAATGCCCTCAAATCTTAACTGCAGATGGAACTAACAAGGGGATCCAGGCATGCAAGGTGGGCAGTAATGAAGATTGCCAATTGGTAATCATCTCCCCTAAACTGGATGATATTAAGTCATTATTGATAACACTTCTGAATAAAATTTCCGATTACAAAGACCAGAGGGGAGATCCCAAGGGAATTCTGGCCAATGAGGTTGCTCTTAAACTCGATCCGGAAATAAGCACCAACGTTCCAAGTTTATCTAATTGTAATGGCAAAATGACCTCCATTCCTATTTGCAACCGGGACAGGGGAACTAATGACAGGCCATCCTGCCAGCCCATTAATAATACTAATGAGCGAACCTTTAAACCTGGTGCCAATAAATATGTTTTCTCTGTTGGGCGGCGGGATTCAGGTACTATTTGTCCTACAGCTTCTAACAAAGTCCATGGGAGACTTCATAGAGCAGGTTTTCATGCAAGTCCCCCTCGAGCTTCTTCCTTTGATTTCGTGAGACCTATACAACCGCTTGATCCGAAAGGAACATATGGACGAAGGAGGGATGGTAATTGCTTATACTTAACTGGGGTATCCAGGTTGCCTCAGGGTAACATAGAATCCAAGGATTCTCTCATCAATAAAGTAATATTTTGGATACGTACACAAAGGAATTGTCTTTCTGTCATCCGGTCTGATATACAAGAGGTCCGTAGACATAATCAACTGGGGTCGGATTTTGATTTTATATCTATACTCTTTTATGATAGTAGTATCATCAACAACCTCATATCCTTTGATGCACTAACCAGTTCTCTAAGTTCCGGTAGGAAGTCGGTCCTTAGACTCTGCAGGCACCTTCCCGGAGACAAGTTGTGCAGAGGCTGCTGCTCAACTGGAAATCAGGCAGATGGAGTCGCTATTCTACCAGATATCCATTTATCATCCAAGGCTGAGAATC